>NC_138900.1:58810327-59410327 GCF_965194825.1 Balaenoptera physalus | reverse complement strand
CCCACAGCACTGTATTTCTATAGAACTCAATTTGCGCCCGTGTGATAGAAACACTTCATTGTGATAATACTATGAATGATGGTAATGATATTTAGGGAGCGCTCACTGTCAGCCTGGCACTTTTCCAAGTACTTGTATGTTTCATTGCATTGGAGTTTCACAGACTCTGTATGGTGGGTCATGTTATTTTCCCTGTTTACAGGCGGGAAGCTAAAACTCTCAACACTTTGATTGTTTCCATAGCTGTCAAGTGCAGTTGACTTGAGTTTCCTCTCCCCGGTTATAGTCTAACTTTCTTATGGAATTGATACCTTCCAAGGCTTAGGAGGTGCCCTATTCAGCTCTGTGTCCCCCCATCATGCCAAGCACACAGTAGGTGTTCAGCAAATGATCACACAATCAGTTCTTCCACAAAAGATTTGCCACGTTGTTGCTATATTCTTTGGGTGGGGAACTTTATGCTGCCTTCAGGACTGTCAAGCAAAATTGCCGAGAAAAACCCCTCCCATGTATTTTTCATGCTGTCTTACTTGGATCCCCTTTGTCACCCCAGAATATTATGACGGCCTTAACTACAGAAGCAGGACCTCATGACTTGAACTTTAACATGATTGAGACTGCATCCCCACAAATATTATCCCGGAAAAGTGACGGGTTGGGGCCAAGAAGTGGCCGTTAAAAGCAGAGCCCTCTGCCAGAATCAGAGGACATTGCCAGGCAGCAGGGAAGACATCATATACTGTCTACAGCCACGGCCATCGACAGGGAGACCTGAGTGAATCTACTTGACAGGGGGCTTCTGCTTTTTCCAAAAAGCAGAGTTGTCAGCCAGAGGAGCATGCATTCAGCAGGGCAGACAAATTGCAAACCTAGAAAAACACAGGAGGGACAACTGAACTGTCTCAGTAGCCTTGAACTTCAGGGGAAAACAATATGTAAGGCTGGAGAGAAAATGGACCCACATTTCCTGTTAATCTTCGTGTTTGCCAGGCAGGGCCGTTCCTGGGTCCTGAGGTTTCTGCTTGCCTTGACCCTGGGGCAGGAGAGGCTTCAGATCAAGGCCTGAATGCAGTCAAAAGACTTAAAGAGCTGAGGATGTAAAAAAAAAAAACATAAGTCTTCAAACAGAGTAAATATGCTGTGACTGGGAAGCTGCTGAAATCTGTGTTTATGGAGCTGATTTTTTCAGAGATTTTTCCCTTAAACCTGCATAGGGCTTTTTTTTTTTTTAATATTTATTTATTTTTGGCTGTGTTGGGTCTCCGTTGCTGCGCGCGGGCTTTCTCTAGTTGCGGCGAGCGGGGGCTACTCTTCGTTGCAGTGCGCGGGCTTCTCGTTGCGGTGCCTTCTCTTGTTACAGAGCACGGGCTCTAGGCGCGCGGGCTTCAGCAGTTGTGGCTCGCGGGCTCTAGAGTGCAGGCTCAGTAGTTGTGGCGCACGGGCTTAGTTGCTCCGCGGCATGTGGGATCTTCCCGGACCAGGGCTCAAATCCGTGTCCCCTGCATTGGCAGGCGGATTCTTAACCACTGCGCCACCAGGGAAGCCCCTGCGTAGGACTTTTAAGCCTTCCCTACCTCCTTGGACACTTGTCTTCCTGATCACATTCATAAACTTAACTATATTTATTAGGAGCTTACTTGATATGTAATAACTTGATAGGTAATAACTTATTTAATCCCACAGTAATGCTAAGAGGAAGGTTTGGCTATTATCCCATTTTACAGATGGGGCTAAGATAGATCAAGGTAGACGATGCTGGAATCAGCTCTAGACCTTCTTTTATCGTTTCACAGCCATCAGCTCACTTGGAGAGCTTACTGGGCTGGCGGAGGGGCTGTATAAGTGGAGGGGTGGAGGGGGCGGTTCCCCAACCATCACTGTCTTAGGGCAAGTCTGGCATACAGAGTGAGAGAGGTGATGTACAGGCTTTAGGAAAGCCGCAGAGCAAAGAGGGCCCCAGCGGAACAAGCATCACTGGCTTGTTGTCCTAAGGACCTTGGGCAAGGAACAGGCTTCAGTTTCTCATCTGTGAAGTGGGGATGCCAACAGCCCCTGACTCGGGGTTTTGTTGGGAGAATTTAAAGAGAGAAAGGGGGCTATTGAACACAGAGGGCAGTGCCTGACACAAACGGAGCAGCCAGCAAAGAAATGGTCCCCACCACCGCCCAGTGTGAAATCCTGCTTTCCCACACCTCCCCAGAACAAGAATATGTCCTAGAACCATTTGTGTTAATTTGATCCCTGTGTGTGTAAATGGCTTCAAAAGGCTTTGGTTGAAAGTGCAGCACGGAGTGTGGGCTGATGCTCTCTAAGGCCTGAGTAGCTTCAAATATATTCTTATTCCTAAAAACACCTCTTCCACTCCCCAAAAAGAGTCTATTCAGAGAGAACTACTTTTACTGCATGGGCTTCCAGCATTACTATTCATAACCTTATTCTTTTAACTTGGTGTAGTGGGCTGTAAACTCTTTTCAAGGGGAGGGCCACCACCGTCTCTGCAGAACCGTGGAAACTGAGGGCAAAGTGAGAAGTTGACCTTGTTCATTCCTGGTTTCATCTCAGGCGTGCAGGCTGCACGCTTCAGCTGATTTTTTTTTAATTGAAGTATGGTTGATTTACAATGTTGTGTTAATTTCTGCTCTACAGCAAAGTGCTTCAGTTATACATATACATATATATGCATTCTTTTTTTATATTCTTCTCCATCATGGTTTATCATAGGATATTGAATAGAGTTCCCTGTGCTATACAGTAGGACCTTGTTGTTTATACATTCTACAACTTAAAAGTCCATCAACAGAGGAATGGACAAAGATGATGTGGTACATATATGCAATGGGATATTATGCAACCATAAAACAGAACAAAATAATGCCATTTGCAGCAACATGGATGCAACTAGAGATTATCATATTCAGTGAAGTAGGTCAGAAAGAGAAAGACAAATCCCATATGATATCACTTATATATAGAATCTAAAATATGATACAAATGAACCAGCTGATTTCTAAATCACAGCTGGGCTGATGCTGTGTTGTAGTTTGGACGTGGTTTAGTCCCTGACCAGGTTGGGTTTGCTCAGTACCGGATGGGGAGCTGGCCCCATGGAGCAAGTGTAGACTTTGGAGCCACATAAACTGTATTCGATTCCTCCTTCCACCACCGTCTAGCCTGATACGGGGTGAGTTCTATAAACTCTCTGGGACTCATTTCCCCTGTCAACTGGGAAGAATATTTACCTAAAAGCAATGAGGCTGGGACCCAATAAGTCACCACTTCTTGATAGTATTACACCTACCTACGTATTTCCCAGAGATTGCACTATGGTGGCGACTGACTCCCAGAAAGCTTCAGATTCTCTCAGTGGAAGGGACTTGGGAGCCCCTGGGCCCAGCCTCCGGCTTTTTCACATGGGAAATTGGCTGCTGAGGGAGACGTGCTGACTCTGGACCACATTTAGTGAAGAGCTTCTCCTACAGTAAAAGCATTAGCAAACAAGCTCCCCTGATAAAAAAAACAAAACAAACAAACAAAAAAACCCAAAAAAACCTCTGTTAGAGACTGTTCATCTCCAAAGACGCTGATGGTCACCGTTCCCCCATTCTGTTCTTTTCCTAAGGACAAAGGATGAGTTTACAAGAGTTTAAGGGGAGGGTGTCGAGAACAGTTCATGAGAATGGTTTCGTGACTTAGGAGCTCTTGGCGTTCACAGGATGACCCTGACATTCTCTCCAAAGGAGCTGAGATGTTGCTTTGTCCCTGAATTCAAGTCCCTTCAGAATTTCCTGGCAACAGTCGTGCAGAAGGTTCTGTAGATCCCCAGGTAGATGACGATGGAATCTCAATTACCCCAGAGGCGGCTACCTCTGCACAATTGCCGTATCTTACCTTATTACAGAAAATCTGTGGGGAGAATCTCTCCACTGGGCCCCATCCAGGCAATGACTTAGCAGCTGTGCAGGGCATGGGACTGAAATTGTCTGACCACATTCTCAGAGACAAAACCTGCCTCTCCTCCATCACTTTTCTCTCCCTTTCTTTCTCTCTCTCTCTCTCTGCATTGAGAAGCCAGGAAGATAATATAATCTGCTATGGTTCTTATATCTTAGATGCAATAATGGGACATGCTGATCAAGTTGGCTTTTCCTTCCTACACATACTAGGTACAGTTTCAACTCAGTGAACACCAACCAAGACTAGTGCAAGAAAAGAATTGGCATCCAGGGCCTGGTAGCCAGGCTCTGCCAGGACTAGCAGGCCAGGGTGCAAGGAGCATAGGTTGCGGAGTCAGACTTCATGAGGCATCCCCCAGCGCTGTGTCACCAGTGAGTCCTGTATGGCTCATTTGACAAATGGCAATTGTCACTTATACCTTCAAGTTTCTTGTAAGGGAAAAAAAAAAAGGATATTAAAAATTATATGCAAAATATAGTTAATATATAGGAGATGTGTGTCACATAGTAGGCATTTTTTTAAAAGCCATCATCCAGTATTGTTCCCATCACCCTTTTTCTAGGTTTCTAAAATATAATGCAATTTTTTTCAAGGATGTCTGTGTGGGTGAGGCCCCTGAATCTACTCTCTTTCTGTAGTTTGTGTTTTGGGTGCCCCTAGTGATTGGGGTCTTATTGGAATGACTTAGCATCAGGTCTGGGACACCCCAGGAGGTGGTATTGGTCAGTACCTACTTCTGACCTCTTTCTTTTCTGCCTGTATTAGTTTCCTGGGGCCGTCACAACAAAGGAGCACAAAACTGGGTGGCCTAAAACAACAGAAAATTATTCTGTCACAGTCCCGGAGGCTAGAAGTTGGAACTCAGGATGTCGGCAGGACCCTGCTCCCTCTGAAGGCTCTAGGGGAGAATCCCTCCTTGCCTCTTCCGGCTTCTGGTGGTTGTCATGAATCCCTTGGCGTGTGGTACATCACCCCAATCTCTGCCTCTGTTGTCACATGGCCCTCTCCCCTGTGTGTCTGTGGCTCTCCAATTAGAAGGACACCAGTCATTGAATTTAGGGCTCACTGTAATCCAGTATGACCTCATCTTAATTAATTACATCTCAAAGACCCTATTTCCAAATATGGCCATATTCAAGGGTACGGGGAGGGGTTGGGACTTCAGCATATCTTTTTGGGGATACAGTTCAACCCATAATATGACCTGTAGGTTCTGCCTGCAAAACATCATCCCAGTACTTTCTTTTTAAGAGATGAGCCTACCATATGACCCAGCAATCCCACTACTGGGCATATACCCTGAGAAAACCATCATTCAGAAAGAGTCATGTACCACAATATTCACTGCAGGACTATTTACAATAGCCAGGACATGGACGCAACCTAAGTGTCCATCCACAGATGAATGGGTAAAGAAGATGTGGCACATATATACAATGGAATATTACTCAGCCATAAAAAGGAACGAAACTGAGTTATTTGTAGTGAGGTGGATGGACCTAGAGACTGTCATACAGAGTGAAGTAAATCAGAAAGAGAAAAACAAATACCGTAGGCTAACACATATATATGGAATCTAAAAAAAAAAAGAAAAAAAAATGGTCAGAAGAACCTAGGGGCAAGACGGGAATAAAGATGCAGACCTACTAGAGAATGGACTTGAGGATACGGGGAGGGGGAAGAGTAAGCTGGGACAAAGTGAGAGAGTGGCATGGACATATATACACTACCAAACGTAAAACCGATAGCTAGTGGGAAGCAGCCGCATAGCACAGGGAGATCAGCTCGGTGCTTTGTGAACACCTAGAGGGGTGGGATAGGGAGGGTGGGAGGGAGGGAGATGCAAGAGGGAAGAGATATGAGGACATATGTAGATGTATAACTGATTCACTTTGTTATAAAGCAGAAACTAACACACCATTGTAAAGCAATTATACTCCAATAAAGATGTTAAAAAAAGAAAAAAAAGAGAGATGAGCTCATTCTGAGCATGTGTACACCTTTGTGATGTCATCTTTTCCTTTCCAAGCCTCAGTTTGCTCATCTGTTTGCAAGGGGGGTAGTACCACCTGCTTAGTAGAGCTGGCTGTTGTTGTGCCCTCCCTAGCACTGTGTACTTTCCTGCAGTAACTGGCATCACATTTGTGTTCTCTGTGCTAGGTGGGCACTCCCCACAGAGGGGAAGCCCCGTGAGGGCAGGGACCACCTCTTGCTCCCATTGTATCTCCCACGACTAGCCCAGTGCCTAGCATCTAATCGATGCTCCCTAAACGCTTTCGAATGGATGAGTGACGTATACAAAGCTTTTAGCATCTTGCCTGGCCCGGAGTCACAGGGTCACTGCGGGCTGCAGCGAGTCATTCGTAGGATGTGACTTTTGCCAAGTTAGTTCCTGCATCGGTCAGGGGACTGTCAGAAAAACAATTCACCCCCAGGTAGGTTCAGAGGAGGAAATCGAATGTGAGAAACTATCAATAGTTCCAAAGGTGTTAGGAAGCTATAAAGGAAAAAAGGAAAAGCTAAGGCTGCATAGAGATCAGCAGAGGCCGGAAACCACTAGCACGTAGGGAGTGTCTCGTTTGGGGACCAGAACCCAGGAGCCACGCAGCAGAGGGGAGCTGGGCCGCGGAGAGCAGGCTGTGCAGTGGGAACTGGACCCAGCTAGTGATGGGACACCTGAAGGGGGTGGAAATCCTCGGCTTCTCCCTTCCACTCGCTCCCTCGCATTTCCTGCCAGCACCTGCCTTTGTCCAAGTTGATCAGGAAGCCATTCGGCAATTGAGGGGCTGGGAAGTATCATCCTCAGTGGTCAGTTCCCTCCATGCAGAGCAGAAGTGGGAAGGGCAGGGAAGGAGTCTTTGAACAAACAGGACGGTGACTGCCCGTCCCCCAGGGTGGATGCGTCCAGGGGCTGTCCTGTTGCCAGTGGGGTGGGTTCCACAGAAGATGTGGAAAAAGCAATCTCTGCATAGACTTGTCTGGACTCGAATGTTTATGATGGCAATTGGTATTTCTTCCCAATTGTCCTCAACTGTCACTGTGCATAAGGATCTCAGAGGAGATGTGATATTCAGATTCCCAGGCCCACCCACAATGTCTGGTTCAGGGCAGCGACTGGGAATCTGTATTTTTAATGGAGGCTGCCCCCTTGTGGAGGACCAGCCCTGGGGATTCTCATGCCGTTGATTAAAGGTCAGTAATTTAAGAAATACCGACTTAGCTCCAGGACTTGAACAGTGTTCTAGATTCCAAAGGAAGGAATAAGGCACCTTTGGAAGCTGCTGTGTGGGACAGAAATATCACACAGTGCCTGAAAGCATACTTATTTTATGCGTGAGACCAACAAGACGATCTGCTCCATTTAGCCAACGCTCCAGCCCAAATCTTGTGCCAAAAATGCCTTTGTTTTATTCCAGATTAAAGAAATGCACACACATGGCATAGGGGTTAAGCACACAAGCTCTTGAGTCTGCTGTACCTGGATTGAAACTCAGCTCTCCATGGTTAAACTGTCTCTATAAATACCACCCTGTCTCTCAGACTGGTGTTACCTTCTTTAACCCAAAGCATGTTCAAAAAGACAGGTTTTCTACATCTTGGGCCCTGACTCAATGACCCACGTAACTAGTCCTGGGGAAAGATAATTGTACAACTGAGCCCTAATGATTTTAGGGAAATTAATATGTAAGGGTGGCCCATATCTCTTACCAGATGAGAGCCAGGCCTTGTCTGCTTACTCTGCCCTCTGTTTCTAAGCTGCCTGGGAGACGATGCTTTTATCTCATTGGAATAGCTTCCCTTCTCATGGGGTCTCAGGCTTGGGATTTTAAGAGGACTTAGAAACAAGCGTCCAGCCATTTATTCATCCGTGACGGGGCAGGCTGTCTAAGGGAGCACACTTTGGACTCCAAGCACTTGAAGTCCAGCCCTGGTTCTGTTTTTTGCAGGTTGCGACCCCTTGGAAGAATGACTTGACTTCTCTAAGCCTCGGTTTCCACAGCCCTGAAATGGGTACCAGGCACCTCCCCGAAGGCTACTTTGCAAAACTGTTAGGGAAATCATGGGTTCACAGCACAGGACCTCGTCTGATGGTCACATGATGGTTGCAGCCATCACACACAGTACAGCAGGGAGGGCAGCTTTGTTCAGTGATGTTTGGGGCCAGACTGTGATGACTCCCAGGGCTGGGGGCCAGAGAGCTGGGGGCTGAGGCAGCTTGCTCTCTCTCCCCACATGGCACCTCCAGGTGGCCAGCTTGGGCTTCCTCACAGCATGGAGGCCTCAGGGTTCTCATGTGGATGTTCAGGTTTCCAAGGGAAAGGAAGCAGAAGTTGCCTCTCGAAAGGCCGCACCTGGGATAGTGCCAGCTCCCCATAGACTACTGGTCAAAGCAGATCAGCCCAGACCCAAGCAGAGGGAACACAAACCCCACTTCTTGATGGCAGAAATGTCAAAAACTGTGTACCCATCTTTTTTTTTTTTTTTTTTAATAGAGATGACTTTTATTTATTTATTTTATTTTTGGTTGTGTTGGGTCTTCGTTGCTGCGCGCGGGCTTTCTCTAGTTGGGGCGAGCGGGAGCTACTCTTCGTTGCGGTGCGCGGGCTTCTCATTGTGGTGGCTTTTCTAGTTGTGGAGCACGGGCTCTAGGCGCACGGGCTTCAGTAGTTGTGGCACGTGGGCTCAGTAGTTTTGGCACGCAGGCTCAGTAGTTGTGGCGCACAGGCTTAGTTGCTCCGCGGCATGTGGGATCTTCCCGGACCAGGGCTCGAACCCGTGTCCCCTGCATTGGCAGGCGGATTCTTAACCACTGCGCCACCAGGGAAGCCCTGTGTACCCATCTTTAAACGGCCACGGTCCATACCTCCTTGAAGAAGCTTTCCTTGATTCTCCCTCACCCTTTCTGTGCCCCGAAGTCCCCCTTTCTCTGCTTTCCTCTAGGAACTGAATAATTACACATGGGGTGAAATCTTTCCATTAAACTGGGAGTGATTTCCTTGAATAAAGGACTGGCGTTCATTGATCCTTTTTTTGGCGCATAATGGTTCTCAATAAATCGGAGCTATAATTAGGAGTGTTAGTACTATTAAGGTAAGATTTGTGTCTTATCTTTTTTTTGGCCACCTTCTAGCATGGAGAGGCTGACTCACAGGAGGTTCTTGGAAGGTGACTATTGAATGAATGAAGGAGTGAATGAGTGAATGAATGAACAAGCGAGCGAAGGCTTCCACACCCAGTCCTGTTCCTGATGTTAAGGGAACCAGGCTAACCGGAGGACTCTGGCCTGTGTAGATGTTCCAGCTTTAATTACACACAGGGCATGGCAGGACTTGGGGCTCGAGGGTTTGGGGGCAGACAGCTGGCCTCTGGCCACAGCCCTCACAATAGTCCAAGGTCTTCACCGCCAGCTGCTGGTCCTGAAGCCTCCCGTGTGGACTCATCATCTGTGTCCATCCTCCCTGTTCCCCTGCCCCCCCACCCCATGCCTCACCGGGAAGGGGCTGGTTTGCAGAGTGAGACCCTCTCAAGGCCGAGGCTGGGCTGGGAGGCTGGCAGGTGTCTAACAGCCCGGGGCAATTCTGCAGAACAGGAAGTGGAAGAGAACACCGTATCCAGTTGAAGCTGCAGTGGAATCTGGGCTGCAGTGCTTAATTAACCGCCCTCAGTCATCTCACGGATTTCTGTCATTGCCGAAAGGAAAGCAGAACACGTGGAGGGTAACAAGCCGTTTCTGTCCCCCTCCGCCCCTCCCCCACAAAATGGTTCCATGTCCGTTATTTTATTTTTCAATTTTTGTCATGAAAATTTCACAATATACACAGAATTAGAAGAATGTAATCAATTCCCCTGTAGCCATCACCACCCCCCACCCCCCCACCCCCTCCCACTTCAAGGATCAACGTTGTAAAGCATTTTTTTTTTATTGGAGTAGGGTTGATTTACAATGTTGTGTTAGTTTCAGGTGTACAGCAAAGTGATTCAGGTATACATATATATATTCTTTTTCAGATTCTTTTCCATTATAGGTTATTATAAGATATTGAATATAGTTCCCTGTGCTAGACAGGAGGTCCTTGTTGCTTATCTATTTATAGACAGTAGTGTGTATCTGTTAATCCCAAATTCCTAATTTACCCCTCCCCTTTCCTCCTTCCCCCGTAAGTTTGTTTTCTCTGTCTGTGAGGCTCTTTCTGTTTTGTAAATAAGCTCATTTGTATCATTTTTTAGATTTCACATATAAGTGGTATCATGTATTTGTCTTTCTGTGTCTGACTTCACTTAGTATGATTTTCTCTGGGTCTATCCAAGTTGCTGCAAATGGCATTATTTCATTCTTTTATGGCTGAGTAATATTCCATTGTGTATATGTACCACATCTTCTTTATCCATTCCTCTGTTGATGGACATTTAGGTTGCTTCCATGTCTTGGCTGTTGTAAACAGTGCTGCAGTGAACATTGGGGTGCATGTATCCTTTCAGACCATGTTTTTCTCCAGATATATGCCCAGGAGAGGGATTGCTGGATCATATGGTAACTCTATTTTTAGTTTTTGTTTTTGTTTTTTTTTAATTTTTATTTATTTATTTATGGCTGCATTGGGTCTTCGTTTCTGTGCGAGGGCTTTCTCTAGTTGCGGCAAGCGGGGGCCACTCTTCATCGCGGTGCGCGGGCCTCTCATTATCACGGCCTCTCTCGTTGCGGAGCACAGGCTCCAGACGCGCAGGCTCAGTAATTGTGGCTCACGGGCCTAGTTGCTCCGCGGCATGTGGGATCTTCCCAGACCAGGGCTCGAACCCGTGTCCCCTGCATTGGCAGGCAGATTCTCAACCACTGCGCCACCAGGGAGGCCCTATTTTTAGTTTGTTGAGGAATCTCCGTACTGTTTTCCATAGTGGGTGCACCAATTTACATTCCCACCAACAGTGCAAGAGGGTTCCCTATTCTCCACACCCTCTCCAGCATTTATTATTTAGTAGACTTTTTGAGATGGCCATTCTGACTGGTGTGAGGGGATCCCCGGGGCTAGTGCTGGCTCACTGGTGAGTGGAGTCAAGGTGGAGAAGTCTCTAGGGCTCTTGCCCATCCACTGGCAGGTGAAGCTCGTTCCTGGAGTCTGGCTGCAGGGCCCAGGGATCCAGAGCTGGTTTCAGATCGTTGGCTGCGGGGAGCCGGTTCCTGCAGGATCGTAGTTTTCTTGAGTCTGGTGTCTGCCCCATGGTGGGTGAGGCTGGTCTAGAGGCTACCGAAGGCTTCCTGGAGGGAAGAGCCGCCGCCTGCCAACCGGGTCTTGGCGCTCAGGTGGGCAGGGTCCTGTCTAGGGGGCGTGTCTAGAGGCAGCTGTGGGCTCTTTAGTCTTCAGGCAGCCTGTCTGCTAGTGGGTGGGGCTGTGTTCCCACCCACTTAGTTGTCTGCCCTGAGCTGTCCCAGCCCTGGAGCCTACAGGATGTTGGGTGTGGCCGGGTCTTGGCGCTAATGAGCTAAAGGGTGGATTTCAAGACGGCATCCTCCAGCATCCGTGACCATGCCGCTGAATGCTCCAAAATACATCTGCCACCAGTGTCCTCGTCCCCAGGGTGAGCTGCAGCTGCCCCCCGCCTCTCCAGGAGACTCTCCAAGACTACCTCCTACCTCCAAGACAGCAGGTAGGTCTGGCTCAGGCTCCTGGCAAATTACTGCTTCTGCCCTGGGTCCTGGTGCGCGTGAGGTTTTGTGTGGTCCTTGAAGAGTGGAGTCTCTATTTCCCCCAGTCCTGTGGGGCTCCTGCAGTTAAGGCCCACTGGCCTTCAAAGCCACATGCTGTGAGGGCTTTTCTTCCCAGTTCTGGACCCCTGGGCTGGGGAACCTGATGTGAAGCTCAGCGCTGTCACGCCTGTGGGAGAGCCTCTGCTGTATAATTACTTTCCAGTTTGTGGGTCTCCCAGCTGGAGGGGATGGGACCTGATGATATCGCAAGTCTGCCCCTCCTGCCCGTCTCCTTGCGGTTGCTTCTCTGTCTTTAGCGGTTGAAGAGCTTTTCTGGCAGGTTCCAGTCCTTTTCATCGATGGTTGTTCCGCAGATAGTTGTGATTTGGGGATGCTCGTGAGAGGAGGTGAGCTCACGGGCTGTCTACTCCGCCGTCTTGGCTGCCGTCCTCAACCCAGCCGTTTCTGGAATGTTCTTTTGTGTTCGTGGCCCCAGTTCTCTGACGTAACGCAGAGGGAATGCTCACTTCCAGCTTTATTTCTTAATGGGTTTCCAAAGGGTTTTTTTGTTTTTTTTGCCGGGGAGTGAAATCTGTGCCGTACTCTTAGGAATGGTCCACATGTGTGTGTGTGTGTGTGTTGCGGGGCGGGGGCAGTGCTGAGTGTAGTTGCGCAGTTGTCTCTGTACAAAGGCGTTCGTATAAATGCACAGAAGGTTGTGAGGTGGGTTTTTGTGGGAGCATGTGGATTAAACCACGTGAGAACGGAATGTGCGTGGGGTTATTTACATGGGGCTGGGTTGTTTCACATAAAGACGTGGGAGAATGGGTCTGCGGGCAGCTGTGAGTGAGGTAATTTGTCTCTATGGGGCACTGGTGTGTCCGCCTGGATAGATATTTCAGTAGGTGGGGAGGTGTCCTTTCAAAATTAAGCAAGCTTGGCTTCCTTCTCTAGCGGAGGGTGATAAAAAAGACTTCTCAGAGAAGGTGTGTAGCTCCTGTCTACTTCCAAACCAAGCTTGTTCACCTGGATGGACTTTCCGGGGAATCCTTGGCAGGCTATAAAATCCAAGGGGGGCATGAATGCATTAAAACAAAACAAAAACAGCTAGTGTTTATTCAGGGCTTACTACGTGGCTGGTATTGCACCAGGCGCTTTTCATTATCGACCTCACGTGTGCCTCCCGATAACCTTATTGGGTAGGAACCTTTATTATCCCTCCATAGAGTTGACAAATGGAAATAGCTAGTAGGTGGTAGAGAGGGGATTTGGATGTACAGTGTTGAGCGTTAGAACCCAACGCCGTCCCAAGGCAGCCTCCCGAAGTATGGGGACAGACAAGGCACCCCTATCGCTCAGCCAGTTTTGCAGTGGATATAACTTGCTCCATTGCCGCTAGGGACAGGGGCTAATTCTGTGAGCATTGGAACCACTCCTGGTAAAGAACGCTGGTGCAGAGATCGGGGGACATGGGTGACTTTTGGAAGCTCACCTCTGCTCCCATGCCACTTTCCCGCAGTACGTCAGTACTCTCACTTGGTGACAAGTCCCACGCTGCCCTCTGGCTTTGCCTGGGCTTGAGCATTCCAGTTCTCTAGGCCACCTTTTTAAGATTTGATGGTGAATTCTCACTGATGAATCCCCAGCCCTTGGAGACCAGCAAGCTAACCCTAGGGAGCTTCTTGAGAAAGTGGTCGGTCTGGAGTCACACTCCCAGAAATTAGAATTCAGAGCATCTGGGGAGGAGCCAGGAGCTTGCCTTTTTCGCACACCCCCTTCCCCACGTGACTCTGATATGGGGGTCCAAGGACCATATTTTCAGAAAAACTGCTTTCCAACTTTTCCAGGTGTGTAGCTTAAGAATCCTCCTCTCTGCACCTAGGAGAGTGCTGGAAAAGGAAGCCACGGTTCCAGGTCTGAGGTTACACGTGACTGAGCAGTGTCCCAAACGGACCTTAAAGTGGGGGCCAGTATATTCCTTAAAGTTCAATCTGCAATGCCAGACAGTATTTCTTTAAAAGCTGTTGGGGAGAGGAGCAGACAAATGCCCATGTGAAGCCAGGCATCCCTCAAGGAATTTAAATGGGTCAGGAACTCTTAAAGAATTTAAATGAGCATGAAATAGGTAGAGAGGGTTTTCTGGGCCAATATGCAAGCCAAATAGTAAATAACTATTTTCAGCGCCCAGTTCGGTTGGCAAATTTGCATATACATGTGATGCCGTGCGTTTCTATTTTTACCATGTAAATGTGCAATCTGTAAAGAGAGCCCTGTGCCCCGGTGGAAATCCAGGCTTGGGCTGTTGGCTGGGAAGAACTGTTTTCAGTCTGGCTGGACCTAGCATTCTGTATTTTAAGGAGTCCAGACGAGAGCTGAGAGATGGGCAAAGAAGAGAGAGGGCACACGGTGAGGTTTCTTGAGCCCTTGTAGAGCCAAGATCTCCCCTGCAGCAAAATGCTCATGTCTGAAAAACGGAAGTTAAAGTGGAAAGTCGGGCAGCTTGCTGTGACACCAGCCTTGCACGGTTTAAAACAACTTCCCGCTCTTTTTTTAAAAACCCACCCCAATTTTATTATGACTTTGTTATGATTATTATATTACGGTGATTATTATGATTATTGTCAAAGTGTAGGTATAGTATTGGCATACATCTGCAGAACTAGAAAAGCTCCCTGCTTTTCTCCTTGGTGTCCTTTGATTTTAGAGGACTGAGATAAGCCAGAAGGAAGGGTTACTGGCAAATCTCTTGATGCTTTAACTCTGGCCCAGCACATGGTCGTCACTCAGGTATTTTGTAATTACCCAATAGGACCCTCCAAGGGGTGACTTTGTGGAGTGAACTTGACATTCCCCTTTGGATCCTGACACATTGGAAAGTAGTATATCTTTTCACTGTTTCTTGCTGCAAGAACGCATATTAAGGAAAGGCCTTGCAGAATGAAGGCAGCTTTGCCTCAGTCCCGAGGAGGATGGCGGTCGTCGGCAGTGGTTTGCTTACCTTCTCACAGGCTCAAAGATTGCTAAAGGGTCAATGATGCTTTGCTAAATTACCACTTATGCTGGCAGTTTCTAGCCCTTGTTTGCCACAAATATCAGGAGACTAACTTCATTAAAAAGAACCTATGGGAATTCCCTGGTGGTTAGGACTCCATGTTTCCACTGCAGGGGGCATGGGTTCGACCCCTGGTCCTAGTTGGGAGCTAAGATCCTGCAAGCCACTCGGAGTGGCCAAAAAAAAAAAAAAAAGAGAGAGAGAAAAGGAAAAAGAAAAGAACCTATAATTGAGGAACACGGGATGTATAAATTGGTCCTAAAAGGACCTTCCTTCCCTCCGATACCACTACCTTTGCGCCCTTTCTTTTTTTTTTTTTTTTTTCTTTTGGCAAATTATTGTTTCATTTAAATGGAAGATGGGCAAAGTGGAGGCTCCAGCTACCTCCGTGTGCAAGAGATGAGCACTTCTGTTTGAGGAGAGGGTCAAACAGCTTGATGAAAATTCAGCTGTGGTTGCCCAAGTTTTCCAAAGGCAGGATGAGTGCCCAAGGCAGAGAGAGTCTGGAAGTTTGGTATCGCCTGTGCTGGGTTCTCACATGCTTTCATTTTCAGAATACTAGTTCCTTTGTCAGGTCTAACCCTGAGTCAGTAATGATTGCTTGGCAATTGGTTATGGCATATTACAATATTTGGTCAATTTTCAGAAACTACCTAAGATTGTCGTGACATAGCTTCAAAGACGTGCAAAGTGTTTTCTCAAAAAATATTTTAAAGCACTTTTTAAAAAAAGTTTGTGTTTCCCTTTCTCTTAGTAATTGAAAGAACATAAAAGTGAACTAAAGGAGATGTTTATCAAGCTTTGGGGCTATAAGTTAAGCTTTTGGGGTCTTCTTATAACATAAAGAGGTATGCTTACACTACTCCAGAATAAGGAGAATTTTTACTAGTTTCAAAGAGCTCTTGAAAAGAATATACTGTAAACTTTTGCCAAAGCTGCAGCATCTTTGAGATAACTTACTGTGAACTGTGAGGAAATTTCTTGTGTGTAATATATTATGACTTGCTTCTCTAGAAAGGTGGTTTCCTTTGCCATCATTGAGTTGAAAAGAATTACTATTCATTATCTTGTGAAACCGTATCTGTCTATCCATCCATCCATCCATCCATCCATCCATCTATCCATTACTCATTCACAATGCCTATCACTGCTGATTAGCAGAGATACAGAGATGAACCTGAAACATTCCCTATTTCCTGTCCTCAAGGAGCTTAGGATCTAGAACAATAGACCCTTGGCTTGTGCAGATTTAACAGTTTCTGAGAAACCCAAAGCTTTGTGACCGTATCACCTGTCATTTTGCTGCTGCCTGGATGTGAATGGATTTACATGGTGTCCTCAATGAAACTAATGAGGAAGGAGGGATCTTTGAACCAGTGGGTGAGCATAGCTGACAGCCCAGCACCCACCCTGAGATCAACTTTGTGGTTTTGCGACCATAATCATTCTCATAAGAGGATAAAACACGGTTTTCGGGAGTACAAGAAACTCCCAAAGAAAACCCTCTGCTAACGCTATTTATGGAACTAAATAACTTCCTGCTTCCCAATCGGCAGTGTTTTTGCCTCTTCAGATGCCATTCCTCCAGGTCAGGAGCAGGATCTGTCATCCTTTATTGTTGGAGTATCTTTATCCCAGTATTCCAAGAGGTGACTGACTGTCTTGCCATCTTTTTTTTTTTTTAAACCCATTTTACCATGAGGCCCCAAACACTGGGGCCCCTGTTGGCTTATTCCACGTTAAAGTGTCGTGGTGTGACACTACAGATTAGCACCCTCAGTGTGGCCCTTGCTATCCACAGACAGAAATGCAAGGATCTGTAATTAACACAATAGGGGAGAGCTTGTGTCTTAGGACTGTAATGGATTCCCCCCAAAATTTCTCCTACGAGTGACTCTCTGATTGTGCTTAAGATGGGATTTGAGATACAGACAGTTGGTTTACAGAACTCTTTTCAAGAACACAACTAACTGCATAAAGCAAGGGTTGCCTTGAAGATACAGTACTCAGTGCCCTGTGGCTCTCTCTTTTATGTGGTATACCCTCTGACCTCTTGTATTAAAGCATAGATTGTATTTTCTAACTCTTCAGGGGCCCCTTCCTCCCCCTCCATTTCTCATCATCCCTCTTTACTTTGGGGTCAGCAGCAGCATTTGCCTAACAGCCTTCACTCGCTAGCCCCCATTTCTTTCTCTCCATTGCTTTTATGCATTTGACTCTATTAAATGTCCAGTCCCTAGAAGTAGAGCATGAGATAGTGATTCCTGGGGGGCGGGGGGGGAGTGAGAGACAGGTATGATGCAGGCAGAGACTTGCATGTAGCTGAAGCCTGGGCTCTGGAGTGGTCCCCCTGGGCAGTCAGCCAATGACTGCCGGCTGCCCCCAAGGGCAGGGCATAACCTGCAGGCGTGTTTAGACACTGAGGCTTCTGATGGCCCAGGGCAGTTCTCAGGAGGAGCCGGTGGAGGGCTGAGAGCTGTGAACAGTAAGGGTTGGGTGCACACCAGCCTGGTACCTAGGACCTGAGCACGGTGTCAACCGTATCACTGCTCCCACCCTTTGCAAACCTCCTGGAGAACCATCAGGCTCCTGATCTTCCCCCATAAAACTTACGTGTTCTCTCAAGCACCGCTCGATTCAGGAGAATTAAGAACTCCTCTTTCTTCTTGATTTCAATCTAGTGTGTTTATTTCCATCATTACTTCCTTCGTAGCCACTGACTCTTTTCAGCCGCACTGCACATCTTAACGATGTTCTGTGGGCTGCTTCAGGAACCTTCATGCTATTTCTGTCAATTCCATTCAAAGCTCATTTGTAAGAGAGGGACTTCCTGTTCATTATTTCTGTTCCTGTGCGTCGGGAGGATTTATTGTGAAAATTCGTATCACTGGGATCCGTTATTACCCATAAATCACCTCCGCCTTACCTGATGGCGCTAATCCTTCTCCCCGCTGTCTCTGCTCCCTGGGCCGTCACCTCCACCACACCTTGTAGTGGGGACTACATCTCTCTAGCTGTCCTCTGGCCCTATCCCTCCCCGTGCAGTGAGCACTGCAAGGGGCCACTGAGACAAGCCCACCCAGATACCCCTTGTAGACTATTCTCTGGGTAGCCAGGAACCTGGGGTTCCTCCTGCCTGCCTCTGGGTCCTGTGTAGCCTCTTCCCCAGGTCAGGGCTCCTAAGAACTGGCCAAACCTGGGCTGATGGGTGGCCATCAGGAGAGGATATTATAGACAGAGCTGAATATATAGACCGGAGTATGGACATGTATACTAGGTTGAATAGTGTCCCCCCACATCCATGTCCACCTGGAAACCCAGAGTACGACCTTATTTAGAAATAGAGCCTTTGCAGATATAATAAGTCAAAAATGAGGTCCTCCTGGATTCAAGTGGGCCTAAATCTGATGACCGGTGTCCTTGTAAGAAGAGAGCACAGATGCCCAGGGAGAAGGTCGTGTGAGGACAGAGGCAGAGATGGGGTGATGCAGCCCCAGCCAAGGTACCCCTAGGATTGCTGGCCACCACCGGAATCTGGTTGAGACAAGGAAGAGTCCTCCCCTGAAGCCTTTAGAGGGGGCCTGGCCCTGTGGACACCCTGCTTTCCAACTTCTAGCCTCTTGAACTTTAGAGAGTAAATTCCTGTTGTCTGAAGCCACCTAGTTTGTGGTACTTTGTTACAGCAGCCCTAGGAAACCAACATGATATATACCCAAGAGGCCCCGGAGGGCGGGAGAAGGAGTCTTAGGTGGAGAAAGAAGCATGATCAGCCCCAAGCTGCTGTTCTCTGGGCTTCCAGGTTTGGGTACGGAATTCCAGGGCATCTAAAACTTTCGAATTTGAGCCCTCCAGATTGTTACAAACAGATATTTGTCAAGAGAGGATAGATTTCTTTTTAACAGTGTGTTAGTTTGCTTCGTACCTTTTAGAAACTTAGACTCCAGCTGTACTCCTGGCCCAATCCTCACAAATGTTGGGGTCAACCTGCCCCCGACCTTTTTTCTCCTAGTGTTTACACGAAACTAGGTTTATCCCCAAAGTCCTATTTGTGGAGAAGCTTCTACTACAGACCCGGTTAAAGCATCACGTGCAAGCAGCTTAACCTTTTCTGGATTTTCTGAAGTGTAATTTTTTCCCTTCTTGAAGAGAGCTGAAGATCACTTCTGGTTAGTAGGGCAGCTTATCGGGCGGATGGTCTTTCTGCTTCCGTATGGAACGGAGGCCTCACAGCGTCAGCAAAGAGCCCCTCTGCCCTGGAGCCCTTGACGGGGAGGCAGAAACCAGGCTCTAGATCAGCGTTGCAAGAGCACGTCCATTGCCCCCAGACTGAATCCCTTATTGATAACGTTTTCCAAATCAGTGTGATTCAGATGGGCTTTTTAAGATTTCCTCCCCGCCCCAATCATCAATGCTTTGGCAAGGCTCTGGAGCAGTGGTTATCTAGATGGCCAGCTTGTTTACAAAAAGGAGGGTGGTGGAGGAGGAAAAGGGAGAGGAGGAGAGGAAGCCACACCACAGAAATGAAACTCAGTCTTCAAAGGGGGCTCCAGTCTGCGGTATGAGTGCCCGTACACCGGGCGCTGTGCTGTTAGGAGAGAAACAGAATGTGGTCCTTGCCTCCAGGGGCTTGTGGTCCAGTTGAGTCAGGTCAGACCCACAAGTGGGGATCAATCCTCAGATGTTCCTCTCTCCGCCCCTGCACCTGTGACCCAGGGACCCACCTGCAGAGGGCACCTCATGCCGCCCCCATCGGAGCTCACCTTTTCTCCGCCTGGCCCCATGTCCCATCCCCCTCAGCTACTCAGGAAACAAATCCACGGAGGATGTGGTCACGGGAGGACCACGGGACAGAATGGACGGGGGGCCACCAACCTCTCTGTGTTCCTTCACAGTGTGCGGAACCCCTTTAAACATAAGCCCCGTTTCCTCCTCGCCCCAGGTTGCTGTCGCTGTCACTCCCACCTCCCGTAAGAGGGCAGTGAAGCTCAGGGAGGCCGTGGTGACACAGCCAGAAACAAATGGAAGGGTGACTGGCATCCAAGGGTGTCCGTGGAGTTGGGAGGGGGGAAGCTGAATCAGTATTCTACCCTTTTGTTGCGAGCACGGCCGGAGAGGAGTCATGTGACTCTGCTAAGCCACTGGTTCATGTCTATAACATGTTAATAACAGCGTGACCTCCCTGGGAGTGGGAGGTGAGAACTGAATGATAAAATGTATTCAGAACGCTCAACCCGTTCCTGGGAAAGTGGGAAGCAAACATGTATTTGGGAGGCGGTGCAGGACTTGAAATTCTGTGTTCTTCCTGCTTGAGCAAACAGGTTTTCTTTTTTTTTTAATTAATTAATTAACTTATTTATTTTTGGCTGTGTTGGGTCTTCGTTTCTGTGCGAGGGCTTTCTCTAGTTGCGGCAAGCGGGGGCCACTCTTCATCGCGGTGCGCGGGCCTCTCACTGTCACGGCCTCTCTTGTTGCGGAGCACAGGCTCCAGACGCGCAGGCTCAGTAGTTGTGGCTCACGGGCCTAGTTGCTCCACGGCATGTGGGATCTTCCTAGACCAGGGCTCGAACCCGTGTCCCCTGCATTGGCAGGCGGATTCCTAACCACTGCGCCACCAGGGAAGCCCCCAAACAGGTTTTCTGTTGTCCGTTCTCTGCCATCCCTTCCCCAGGCACAGGGCACCTCATCAACTTACAGTTTAATAGACCCTTCCAGAAGGCTGTGCCTTCACCCCGAGATCCAGGGCTGGCCCAGGGCAGCTCTTGGGGGCGGGCAGGAAGGCAGGAGCCCACTCCAGGTCACTGGCAGGGCGGGTCCTTGGTGGGGCAGCTCCACAGGCTTCCTGAGGACGCAAATAACACACAGCAAGAGCAAGGCTGGGTTTCTGAAACTGTGAGTCCCTCTTACCTAGGAAACCCCGGACTGCGGCTCAATGAGGCTATAAGCAACTCTTGTGCTTTCAGACCCGGGAAAAGGGTGCTTTAAGCAGGGATCTTACTTCCAAAGGCTTCGTTTTAAAGGCAAGGGCCTCTTAGTTCTGAACACGAGAGAGAAACACAGTGCTTGGGTGAAGGGAGGATTGGATTGTTAAGCAAGCTGGAGGATTTGCAGGAGGGAAAAAAAAATCTTGGAAAGAGATTTTGTCTTTTTTCCTCTCTATGCCAACAAGGCACAAGGATTTGACTTCCCGAAGGAACAGGACACTGATTTTTGAGACTTGCAATTTTTAAGCATGGTATTTACTTTCATTCAAGTAATGGAAGAGTCAGAAATATGCAGCTTCAGATGATCCAGAACTAAAGACTCACTTTCCCCTTGAAAGGTCCCCACTAACCCCTGTCTGCCTACAGCAGTGGAAGCTGTCATCTGGTCCCCAGTTCCCACTGCTGTCTCTGAACTTGGGATGGATGAGGACCTAGATCACCCAATCCAGTCCTAATTCGACCACTGAGTTCCGTGGAAAGGAAAGAAAAAAACGTTTATTCACTTAGTGCAGCGGTTTTCTTACGTTTGCAAATGGAGGAATCACTGGGAGGCCCTAGTAAAAATGCCGATTTCCAGGCACAGAGATTCGAATTCAGTAGCGCTGGGTAGAGCCTGGGAAGCTGCATTCTTTACAAATGCCCCTCCCCCCACCCCACCTCCAGGTGATTCTTAAGTGTGCTGTTCCCAGGGCCACACTTAGCACCTACTAAAGACCAGACGCTCCACAAGATACTTCTTCTAGCTCCCAAATTATTGATTTCAGGAGTTGTTATATTTATATCCATAAAGTCTTATTACAAAATAGTCGTCTCTGATTTTACAGATGGAGAAGTTAAAGCTCGGAGGGATTCGGTAACTCCCTCCTGGTCACACAGTGAGGAAGTTGTATGTTTACTAGTGTCTCTACAATTCCTAAAGCCACACACTATTTCATCTCCCTGACAAATAGAGGTGCCTCTTTCCCCACCTGTCAGTAGATATGGCAGTAAGTGCTTTAGTAAGAGTAGGTGCTAATAGAGTAGAAACTAATCGCAGAGGGGCGATTAAATAAGGTAATATTAGGTTTAACCATATGAAATTGTTGACATTCAACCATTAATAACCTACAAAAGCAGCAATTTCAAATGGGTCTAATTGTAAAGTGCTGGGTAGAGTACCTGGCATAAAGTAATAGCTCAGTAAATATCTAGTATTATTAGAAACTGTTGTGGGTAGAATTGTGTTCCCCAAAAGATAGGTTGACATCCTAGTCTCTGGTACCTGTGAATGTGACCTTATTTGGAAATAGTCTTTGAAGATGTAATTAGTTAAGTCAAAATGAGGTCTTACTGGATTAGAGTGGACCCTCAATGCAATGATTGGTGACCGTATAATGAGAGAGATTTAGATACACAGACGCCCAGAGGGGAGACAGCCATGTGAATACAGGAGCAGAAATTGAAATGACACAGCTACAAGCCAAGTAAGCCAAGAATTTCCAGTAACCACCAGAAGCTAGAAGAGATATGAAAGATGAATCCCCTAGAGCTTTCGAAGGGAAATGGCCCTGCCAACACCTTGATTTCACACTAGTGGCCTCCAGAACTGTGGGAGAATAAATTCTTACTGTTTTAAGCCACCAAGTCCATGGTCATTTGTTACAGTAGCCCTAGGAAACTAACACGGAAGCTTCATCCCTCTCGTCGGCTTTGTGGTCACCACCACCACCCCATTCATCGCCATCATCTTCTAGAGGACGAGATAGGGCAGCAGACTCAGATCCTAGAATGCTGAGCTCTGATGGGTGCTGGAGGAGTTCCTCAGTGTCAATCACATCTTCTACTTAGACTCACCCAACCCAAGCAGCTTTGATTTCCACCCAGATTTTTAAAAGATCCTTTTATGATACACACACACACACATTTGTGCTTTTTGATGCTTTCCCAAGCTCCCTCCAGCTTGTGTAATGTAGACTTCTCCCCAGGGAAATGTTCAAGAGACAGAGAGACGGAAAAATGGTAGCCGCAGAACACTGGGTAAACATCAGCTCCCTTCATAACCTTCCTTTCTTGGATGACAAATCTGTGGCGGGCCCCCCAAATCCCAAGGAGGCCCACTTCAAACATTTATTTGGATCAGTCTAAAGGGTCGAGGACCTACTATATAAAAAGTCCCCTGATGTACACTGTTCAAACAGACTTCACTGGCACAAAAATTCCAAAATGGAGTCTGTGGTCCATTTCATATTTATTTTTCAATCAAGACAGGGTTTCCAGTGACCTTTGTTTCAATTTTTGGACAGAAGAGACACTTCGTCATGGTTCCCCTCTTCCTCTCTCCTCTCACCAAAAATGGAAATACAGACTCATGATGCTCTAAATTCTGTCCGTTTAGTGATGAGATTTTCCAAATAAAAGAGCAGAAACAGAAACCATGATTGACAGTGGGGCAGAATATTTAAAATCTGAATTGTCCAAGATAGTCTGCTTAGGAGTGGACCCTCTGGACTCAGTCTTTACATTTGGGTCCCATCTCATTGGGTCTGTGAGTTTGGGCGAGTCATTTCACCTGCCTGTGTCTCAGTTTACTCATATTTATGAAGTCAGTGCTGTTAATATCACTCACATTTAGAGTCTGAGTATTCAGTGAATAATGAACAAAGTTTCGTAGAGTGACACGTCACGTAAATTCTCAATAGTAACTATTACTAGTATTTTTTTTTTTTTATCTGTAGAGAGGAAGGTCTTTACTTTGCCCTTTCTATATTTCAGAAACTTGTAAACTTACTACCGGCGTCATAGGCATTATTTTGCAGCTCAGAGGGTTTAAGCAACATACCCAAAGTCACACAGCTGCTCATCTCCTGAATTGAAATTTAAACCTGGTGGAATTTAACCTGAATTTAATTTAAACTTGAATTTAAACCTGGCTGGACCTCAAAGTCCATATTCCTTCCTCTATACCATGTTAGACTGTCCAGAATATTTTCACTCAAAATGAAGTTGCCCTCATACAAACACGACCCATGACCTTAACCCTTGGCACTGAGCCTTCGAAGGTTATAGCCTTCTGACCACCTTGATCTGGCAGAGAGAAGGAGACAGAGGGACAAAATAATCTCATCCAAGTTTAGACCTCTGATAGGGCTTTCGCAGAGGTCAGTCAACCAAGGCCAGTTGTCAGGAGCTGGTGAAGGAACACCAAGACCAAAGGACCAGGGATGCAAATGAACATTCTGAACACAACGGAAGGAACTGGGTCAAAGTGGAGGGCGGTAGGCAAAGAAGACAGGGCCGTGGTGACAAAATAGTCAGGACTCGTCTCCGTATGGGATTGTGGGTGGTTGGAGTGTTAAAGGAACGTGGTTGAGGGAAGATGAATGGATGCAGACGAATGAATGAACCAATGAATGAATGAGTGATGGCTTTAACCCAGAGTATCGGCTCTCGGTGTGCTTTGAGGTCTTCCCTGAAGGCCAAAACCCTTCCCAGGTCTACCCCAACCCCAGGGAGTTCAGAGATGGGTGGGGCCGCCGCGTCGCTAATGAAAGCTGCCCTACTTGGGGCCCCGCGTGGGGCGATGCTGTGGTCTCGTTCATAGCGCATCCGTATCCGTATCCGCGCGCAGAGATGAAAGCTCCCGCCGCCCCTCTGCTGAGGCATCTGGCCCCGGGAGCTGCACGCATGGGGCCCAAGGGGAGGGCGGCCCAGAACCGGGCTGTGCTCCCCCTTCTTGAGTCTGTTACTCTTGGGCCAGGACTAAAGGGGGCTTAGGTTTCTGCACGTTTCATGTGGCGTCTTTCAAAATTGAAATCCACTTGAAGTGGTTTGGGTTTTTCTCCTCCCCGCCTGGTGTTTGCTGTAGCGAAATACCTTCAAACACAGGCAGCGCTGCTCCGCGCCTGGCCCTGAGCGTGTTCAGAGGAACCCGGGGACCCACATCAAGCCACCCTTTCCATCAGAGACGCCCCGGCTGGGGCCCCGCCTGCTGCGCGCTCTGGCAAAGGTTTTCTTTTACCCACCCCCCCCTTTCCCCCTCCACCACTGGCTCACATGTGCTGCTTCTCTGGGAAAACAAACCACCCTTATTTCTCTGAAGGACTTATTTGGAGAATTTGGAAGGCCAAATTCCAAACAGCAGGGTCCCATATCCGGTCTGGACCCCCATTTTGCTCTTTGAGTCTGTGGGCAAGGCAGAGGGGAGGTGAAGGGGACCCTCGTCCTTCACCCTGCTGTTCCGTCCTCCCCTGGTGCTGCTGGACATCTTTTATTTTTCTGGGTTTTCCACGAAACTCCGTATTCCCCCATTTATAACATCTTTGAAAGAAAACATTTAGTCCTGTTGGCTAAAGAGGCAAGAAAGCTGGATCAATGCCCCAAGTCATAGCCCACAGACACATCATGCCCCGTTCCAGTACGTATGTTAGAGCAAGGTTTCTACCTGAGCCATGGAGATGTGTATTGATAGTCCTTTGTCAATATCGACAATCTTTATCAATATCAACAGACCTGTCATGGGAGAGAACATAACCAATCGAGGACCCATGGATATTATTTTAATATTTTAATTACCCAGGGCCTGTGACCGTTGACTCCTAAGTACATAATTATCGAGGTCGGGGCAACTTGGGAGACTGGGTAATTCAATGCCATCTCTCTGTTGCAGCTAAAGGAATTCCAGCCCAAAAGTTTTATGTGACTTAGCTGAGGAGGTCACGGGGCACTTGTTCTGCTGCCCTGAATGGCCTTATTTGTATTATGAGATTTAAAGGTATTTGCGTACATTAGGAGACTTGGAAATTTTAACAGGACCCTATGGAGGTTATGGGCCCTTTGAAGTCTGCGTTGCCCTTTTCGTAAATGGAGAAGCAGGGATCTGGGTCTCTGATGTGGTTCACACTTACAAGCTTTGGCGATGTCGTTTGTACCCAAATCAGAGGGGGCAGTGGCCTCCCAAGAGGTCCACACTGTTTGGACCTCTCAGCAAGTTACAGCAGGAACGGAGGTGTCCTTCCCAGCCTGTGCCTCAGTCCACACAAACTAGGGCCAGTGGGAACGCTCTCCATCCTTCTCCTCCCTACAGTCACCAGTGCATTTATTTCTTGAGCAATGGTTGTGCCAGAAAGCTACTGCATCTAGATTTGAGATTGTACAGGAAGCAACTGAGTCCTGCCCAAGGCGAGAATGGGCTAGGGCAAAACCTCTCCTCAGTGGCTTGTCTGCGAAATAGAAAACAGGAGTGATGGTGTCTTCCAGCCCCCTTGCTTTCAGATGGGGAAACTGAGACCCAGAGACTGGGATTGAGTATCTCAAGGTCTAACAGACTCAGAACAGAGTCAGGACTCCCAGCTCTTGGCCTGTTCTTCTCCTCTGTGCCCTTGGCCACTCCTCTTAGCTGCAAGGCCTGCTGTGATGCTTGGGCTTCCAAGAAGTGTGTCTCACATTTCCTCCCTGCTCACTCAAGCCAGCAAAGAGAAAAGCCCCTTGCAGCCCCCAGGCCAGCACACAATAGGACTCATGTACTGGGTGTCCTTCCCTAGTGGGTGCTTCTTTTTTGGATGCTTCTTTTGCGGACTGCCCTCTCTGGGGGCTGGCTGTGGAGGGAACATGCTTCTTAAGGGGTTCTTCCCTGCTTCTGTCCCAGCTGTTCCATGATCCCTAATTTCTGTGCCTGTCAGTTGATTTAGGCCCTTACCCTCCTCAGACCCACCCTTTTAAGTAAGGAGAGGGAGCTTTGAGACTTGTACGTCTGCAAAGTGCAAGATGAAAGGACAGGATAGCAGGAAAGGCCAGAAACCCCTCAGAGCCGTGCTCTTTGTCTGAAAGGAACCAATGCATTTATTTCTTGAGAAATGGTTGGACCCGGTTCGCTTCCAAGCCCAGGTTTCTAGATTCAGGATTTTACTGGAAGGAGGCGGGTCCCTGCAGAGTCGGTGATGGGGCTCAGGTGGGACCTCTGTCTTACAGGCTTGCCTAGGAGATAGAAAGCAGGTCTGCGGAGGCCAGAGTTCATTACTTCCCTCAGCTCCCTTTTCTCAGTTTGCCATCCCTCCACCCCCGCCCGGGGTGATTTGCATGAGAGGAAGTCAGAGACCCAGGGACAGCCCCAGGCCTTTAAGTTGCAGGCCACAGAGAAGGAAGGTGAGCCAAAACCAGAGTGATTACCACTCTGCTCTGGCCCCTGAACTTCACCGGGGTTTCAAAACGACCGTATCTTCACCATGACCTTATTTCTGCACGAGGAACCGCAGGGTACCATTAATCACAACTAGTTTGTAGATTAAAAAAAAAAAAAAAAAAGGTAGACTTGGTGACAAAACAGGGGCGTTGGCTCATTTGGGATGGGAGCTGTGGTTAAGGTCCCTGCTGTATCCGCACCTCCATTTGCCGGGGAGAGGGGCAGGCGGGCAGACTCTAGGCCAGGGCCAGGGTGACCCGTCTTCACACCTGGCAGCCGGAGGGCCAGCCGTGGTGGAGCCAGGAGGAAGGTGTGACTCCCTCCAGGCGTCCGGATGCAAGGGGCCGAAGTGTGCGGCCACCGCCAGCGGTCACCCCTAATCCAGGCACATCGGCCCCTGCGTCTGATCCGCTTTGCATTCTGCATACAGAACTATTTTCAGTTCCCTACGGCAAACACTAAGACGTCCTGGGGTGACCAGCAGTCTCAACAAGCAGTTTGTGCTCAGCGTAGGTGACAGACCTTGGGGTTAAATGTAATTAAAGCTGCTTTTCACAAAGACTTGGGTAAGGAAAGGCAGAAAGAATGGAAACTAGCAAACATCAATTAAATACCTGCTACGAGCAAGAATCAGCTCGGGGCTTTTACCTCCCTTAATTCTCACACTCTTAAGAGATCCTGAATATTATTCCCATTTATCAGATAGAGAAATAGAGGCTCAAAAGGGTGAAGTGACTTGTCCAGGGTTGTACCGCTAGTAAGTGAAAGAGGAAGAACTCGAACCCAGAATAATCTGACCATAAAGCTTGTGAGTGGGATTTTGTCTGCCCCCCACCCAGGCCCCCTCCCTGGAGGTGCCAATACATTAGGGATTTATTTCTCTGGATCGGAGCCCTTGTTTGAAAGTGATGTACAGACTGGGTGGGCTCCCTGTTGTATTGGCTCTTATGCAGCTTGGTTTCTTTCAGGTGAGAATTTCGGCTATTTCTCCCAGTTATTTTCAGTTAGACCAGCAAGACGGCTCTTTTTTCCTTAATTTTTAAGCAGCCCCATGCCTGTTGCAGGAAATCTTTTGGCCTAGTTTTCCTACAGAAATGTGGTTCCTAAGGGGAAACCAGGATAGTGATTGCTAACGTGTATCGTGTTCCAGCATCGCAGAAATTGTTTATTGTGCAGTATCTGAATTCACTTTCACAATAATCCCACAAGGCCAGTGCCACTATTATGGTTCCCATTTGATACATGAAGAACTTGGAGGCTTAGCGAGGTGAGGTTGACTTGCCCCAAATCACGGAGCTAGGAGCAAAAGATTCAGGTTTCCTCCAAGCCCTTATTTTCAACTTCTGTGTCGAGAGAACCATCTCTTTCCTGCGATGGGGTGGATGCAGTTACCCGAAATTAAATTGCGCGAGCTGGACCTGATTTCTACCCAAGAAATTGAGAAGCACACGTCCACACCTCATGGTCATGGAGGACATAATGGATTCAGAAGGGCCCCCCTGGTGACCATTCTGGTTATTTTTGGATCTGTTGTTTGGATCAGAATAGTCATAGCGATGTTAGGTGAGAGCTCAGAGACCCAGCTCCCCTGGGGGAGGGCGTGCCTCAGTGGTGACTGCACTGCTGGTGACTGAGGTGAGATCCAGCGTGTCTCACGAGCCAGGAAGCCAGGGGAAGGTCACACCCCAACCTGTGCTCACAGGGACCTGAGGATGGGCAGGAAAAGTAGGACCCAGCCCAGCCCCATCCGCACCCCGCCTTCCAGATGCGGTCAAAAGACAATCTGTCATTTAGGAATCTCCTCCCAGACCCTTTCCTCCTCTCCTCGTTACGAGCATCTTATACTACAGGGCCCTTGACCTGTGTTCTCTCCATAGGTCCTGACATAACAGCATTGAGGTAGGTGTTGTGTTATCCTTTGCAGGCTCACAAAAGTTGAGTAGTTTGCCCAAGGCCCCGAGGTGGAAGTAACCTGTGTCATACTGCCTGGCTCATCCCAGAGGCAGTGACCCCCACCCCGTCCCTACACCAGCTGATTGGCCTCGAGCCCTCAGCGCCCTGGTCCATCTGTGGGTCATCACACTTGGCCCCAGAAGGACAAGCCCACAGCAGCACACGAAGGAGGTTCCTTACAGCTCTCATGTGGGAATCCTCCCCCAGGCGTTGACCTGCTCCCATTCTCCTCCGTTCCCCTAACACACACACGCACACACACGTGCCTATACACACACATGCCTATACACACACACACATATGCACACACACACACACACGCAGAGTCTGCAAGTTCACGGTCTTCATGTACTTTCTTGCTTCCTTATTCTGGTCAGGGTGTTATGAACAGAAACAATGCAAGTCGTTTCCAGGCTGATGGATCTAACATCTAACTGCCCACGCATACCCTCCAGCGCTCCACTTCCATGGCAGCCATAGTAACCTGCCCCATTCCAGATGGTGACTGCTTCATCAGTGTGGGTGTTTATGGGCAGAGCGTCTCTGACAATCCACAGTGATCTATAACTTGAACAAAATAAACCTTTGTTGCTTTAAGCTTCTGAGATTTGGGGGGGGTCTCTAGCCTATCCTGACTATACAGTTTATTACGTAGATAAGGGATTATTACTAGGAGTGATTCAGAGTCTAGTAGTGGAGACAGATGGGTAAATAATTACAATAACTCATTCATTCAACAGCCATTCATTTATAGCCACCCTGTGCTCAGCCGTGCTCTCATCTGGGAACGTAGGAAGTCTTGTGGGAGCAAAGGGAAGAAGTCAGTCCCCACTGTGACACCCTGTGAACATTTCTATCTTCTCACTTTGATTGTATGAGCATCGCTGGTTTACAAATCTCTCTCTAGCAAGGCAGGCAGCAGGGTCTTACTCAGTGCCATACCTGCCAAGCCCAACACGCTGCTTGTCACGTAGTAGCTGCTCAATTAATACTTATTGAATGATCTCATTTATAAATGAATCCACCCACCCCACTCCCCTTAATGGTCCCAAAGTGAGCCATTGAAGTTTGGAAATGTAACTCTTACATAAGTAATAACAATGCAGCATCATAGATGAAGGGAAGAAGATCTTCTTGATATCATGCATACAGCTCTTTCCAGAGAGACAACCCCAATCCAGTTGTTCCATGTGCTGCCTTGTTGCTTCTTCCCTCTGTTACCTTCTCTCTCTCTCTCTCTCTCTCTCTCTCTCTCTCTCTCTCTCTCTCTGTCACTTCCATTATAGCCAGAGAAGCTGTTACTGCCTCTTTTGGGGCTCACCCCTCTGCCCTGGTAGCCCTCACACCCTACCGACTAAGATTCTGTATCCCAGGCATGCTACTCACGCCTCCCCCAGAGTCACTGGGCTGACAGGTCTGGGTTGGGGACCCAGGAGAAAGAGAGAGGTGAGAAGAGGCTGGGAGGTGAGTCTGCCATGACGGCATGGGAAGTGAGACCCTGGTGAAAACATTAAGGGAATTCAGACTGAGCGAGGGCTGATGGATGACTGATGTGCATAAGGACCATATTTAGGATTAACATGCTATCTTTACACCTTGACATTTTGCCCACCATCTTACACTTATTGAGTTTAGGTTAAACAGAGGGAATACATCCTTACTTAATTAACCAATGGAGATAACAGTCTTGAAAATTATGAATAATAGTAATACTTTTCATCTGTGGAGTATTCGTGTGTGCCTAGGTGCTTTGAATATATTATCCCCAGTGGCAGATGAGGAAACTCATAACGGTGAAAAGATGACTTGATCTTAAAATCGGTTGCTTTTTTCTAAGAGCTTCTTGAAGAGTTGATTTCAGCGGAAGATCAAGGATTAGTAACAGGCGAGTTCCTGTCGCCACCGGTTTCCCCGTTGACTTCGCAAGTCTTCTTTGAGCATCTCCCAAGTGTTTGGTACCAAATGAAAATTTGGGAAGTATGGGGTCAAGGGACCTGGTCCTAGAAAGCATGAGGAAGGCAGCAGCTTCTGTCTTCCAGATGTGGACCTTCAGATCCATGGCAAACTAGAGGGGAGAAAGGAATTTTCTAGAGTTTAGACATTTGCATATCAGGAAGATGCTTGTTTTGGTAGGAGCATTCAGAGAAGTCTTCCTGGAGGAAGGCTTGGTTTTCCTTTCAGAAGATGACTGTGTCTTTTTTTTTTTTTTAATTTTATTTATTTAATTTATTTATTTTGGCTGCATCGGGTCTTTGGTGCTGCGCGCGGGCTTTCTCTAGTTGGGGTGGGCGGGGGCTCCTTCATTGCAGTGAGAGAAACCATAATCCTTTTATCTGACGCAGTGAAGGCAGCGTTTGCCATTGGGCACAGCCTGGCTTCTGGGTTTAAATCCTGGCTCCAGCAGGTTCTCAGTGGGAAGCTTGTACCAAGTTATTGTTATTTAACGTCATCAATAAAAAAGGACATCGATTAGAATGCTTAGTTACAATATGGATTCAATAAGATAACGTAGGCAAAGTGTTTAGCACCGTGTCTGAAGCGACGGTGAGTTTCAAGGGCAGGCAGCTGTTCTTATTCTCATACCACTGGCCAAACCCCCTGAGTTCTTCAAGCCCAGATGGTTTCTCTACTCTGTTTTCCCTCTGGATAGCGAGGGAGAACACCTGGGTTCAAGTCCTAGCCCTGTCGTTTATTACCACGTGATCTCACTTCTCAATGCCTCACCTTTTCCGTCAACTGGGCATGAGGGGTTCGAAGCTTCCGGGGATCTCTTCCTTCTCAGAGAGTCCTCCTGATGGGGAACCAGGAAAAGGGGTCTCATTATTGCGGACATTCCGATCTCATAGCCTTGCCTCCCGACTGTCCATCCTGCATCCCCCTCGGAGCCTCTTGCCATTGGTCCCTCAGGACATGAACCAGATGAGTTTCCTCTGGTCTCCTGCATCCACAGGGAGGCTGTGTCTGGCTTGCCTGCTGGTGGGCTCGGAGCGATCTTGCCACACGGGAAGCTTATATCTAGGCTTGTCCTTTAGGGATGAAACAAACATCCAGGTACCAGAATCCATCTTTCAGGAAACCAGAGGAATTAAGAGGTCTGGGACCACCTAGAGAGGGCAGTTATAGACCAAGTGGCATCAAAATGAAAAGCTTGAAGCCTGCCTGCTCTGCAGCCCAGGGTCGGAGCACTTGGAAAGTGTGTGTTGCCAGAAAAAAGACAGTCACAAGAGTAGAGCCCGTCCTACTGGCAGCAAACTCCCGTGACTCTCCAAGCTAACCATCACGGAATCTGAGAGTTGCAGAGAACCCTCCTCCACCAGCCTCCCCTCCCCCCTCCACACTTGACAGAAGAACTGCTTTCAAAACCTGTGGTTTAAAAAGTAGCATAGACACTCTGACCATGACTGACAGGAGGAAGAGAGAAAACAGAATAAGGGGAAGAATGAGGCCCCCGGGTCACACGGAGAAAACGTACTGTCACGAAGAAACCAAATTAGGTTTCAGAACTTTTCTGCCGGAACACCATCACCTTAGGGTGGAAGGTTCTGATCTCCATTCTAAATACATCTTGGGTTTTTAGGGAGAACATGTAAAGAGAGAGTGTCTTCTCTTCGGAATAGCCAGGGATGGGACACACATTATACCCTCCCGAGTATCCTTTATAGTGTTTCTAACTCTCTCTAGCTATTCCCCACCCCTCTCTTGACCTTACTCACCAAATCCTCCCCATCTGGCAGGTGAAGACGACTAAGGTGAGAAAGTTGCAATGACAAAGTTGCAATGGCAAGGAGCTTGGGTATGATTACGTGCTTGACACCTGGGTTAGAGGCTCAGCGAGGGGCAGTGTCTCCCTAGGCCGCTGTTCATCCTCAGGGGTGGGCCCCGTTCCTGGCCCACAGTAAGAACTTGGTAAATGTGTGTTGAATGACTCACATTAACGCTCGGCCACACTGTATACAGCAAATACCAGCCACATCTGTGCTTCTGCACCCAATCCCAGCAGGTGTGTGGGCTTTTCGCACACCACCACGCAATTCTCTGACCCCAGCAGGGTGTTCTCCAATTCAGCTCAGTTCTGACACTGTCTACCTAGCGGTAGCATTGGATCCCACAGGTTTAGGACTCGGTTCTACACGACCACTCCCTCCCCCCACCCCCCAACGTCAGACGCCAATTGCAAGTCCAGATTGTGCTCTGGGCTTTTGACCAACCGGCTATAGCTCGAAGGTTCCCAGGACCCCATCCGTGGGTTCGATTAATTTGCTAGAGCTACTCACAGAACTCAGAGAAACGTTTTACTTACTACGTCACAAGTTTGTTTATTTATTTGTTTATTTATTTATTGGCCACGCCGAGCGGCATGTAGAATTTTATTCCCCGATGAGGAATCGAACCTGTGCCCCCTGCATTGGAAGCACAGAGTCTTTTTTTCTTTAACATCTTTATTGGAGTATAATTGCTTTACAATGGTGTGTTAGTTTCTGCTTTATAACAAAGTGAATCAGTTATACATATACATATATCCCCATATCTCTTCCCTCTTGCGTCTCCCTCCCACCCTCCCTATCCCACCCCTCTAGGTGGTCACAAAGCACTGAGCTGATCTCCCTGGAAAGCACAGAGTCTTAACCACTGGACCACCAGGGAAGTCCCTAGATCACACGTTTACTATGAAAGAATATAACTCAGGAAGAGCCAGATGAAAGTGATGCATCAAGCAGGGTAGGGGGAAAGGGCTGGAAACTCCAGTGTTCTCTGGGCACCCCCTCGTCCGAATCTTCACATGTTTACCAACCTGGAAGCTCCCGAACCTTCTTCTCCTTGTGGTTTTTATGGAGGCTTCGATGCACAGGCATGACTGATTCCGTCATTGGCCATCGGCGGTTGATTCAATTTCCAGCCCCTCTCCCCGAGGTTGGGATGTGGCACTGAAAGTTCCAACCCTCTAATTACTTGGTTGGTTCTTCCCAGCAACTAGAGTCTCCAGTCATAGGTGGTTCCAGAAGTCGTATCATTAACATACCAAAAGACACCTTTATCCATTACGGGGGATAAACCAGAATGGAAAAGAATATAAAAAAGAATGTGTATATATATATATATATATAAATAAATATATATATATATGTATATATATATATGTATAATTGACTCATGTTGCTGTACAGCAGAAATTAACACAACATTGTACATCAACTATACTTCAATTTAAAATAAATTTTAAAAAAAGACACCTTTGTCACTCTCATCACAGGAGATTCCCAGAGTTTTAGGAATCTGCCAGAAAAAAGGACAGAACCAATATTTATTTCTTATTATAAATCACAATATCACACATCCTAGGGGCAAAATGGCTGCCTCTGAATTCCCCTGACTTTTCTTTGGCACGAGCTGCAGGATAAATGTGAATCTGATTTTCCTACGTATTATTCTGCTTGAAACAGACAAGAAAGTGAGACACCAGTGTCTAAGTTCTTCAGAAACTGCCATAATTATTTTTCCCCCTCTTCAATACCACCCACCCACCGGCTTGTGGAGAAAGTATGGCAGCCCTGTAATATTTGGGAGAAGATCACCCACTCAGATAGTCTCCAAGCTGGGCCTCATTCCCATCAGAGGAGCTCGGGGTATCGTAATCATTGAATCCTTCCCCAGGGCCCCCAGGAGAGCCCCTGACTCAGAGCAGATTCTGCTGCAGAGGGCAGAAGGTGGTGGTAAGGATCCAGCAATGCCGCCCATCCCTCTGGGCACACCTCCGACCCTCCGTCGTTTGCTTGCTCTGCTCTAGCAGCGATGATCAATTTTCCACTCTCACATCTCCATGCCCTGGCACTTGCTCTACGCTTTGCCTCTGGAGCCCCTTCTCTATGGGTTGAATGAACAGAGCACATATCTGCCCGAGGCCCTTGACCTAATAGATTTTGTCTTGAGGCTTTCTCCCTAGGTCCAGAGCATTTAGCCCCCAAAGTGTCCCAGAATATTTCTGTCCCAAGTCTGATGTCCTTGGTCTACATTTTCTATTGCTTTAGGCACAGAGCCCAGAGGACTATTTTGGACAGAGCTTAAGGCTGTGAGTAATAGAACAGGAGTTTTAGAATGTGGATGAGCCTGGTTCAGATTTCAGTTCTGATATTTATTGGTTGTATAGCTTTCTACCCTCCAAACCTCAGATATTTCATCTGTGCAAAACGCCCACCCTGCCTGGTTGTCGTGGCAATGACATCTAATAACACAGGTAAAACTCGTGCGACAGCATGTGGTCTGTCATAGAAACTCCACAAATGTTAGTCCCCTGCATTGCCATTCTGTCCTGTGTCTGACTCCCTGGCTGGGGGCTGGGGAACTGGTCGCTCTCTCAAGAAGCAACTGCTGTGCTGTCCTCGCCCCTCTGGGAAGGGAGAAAGGCTGAGTCTCACACTTGTGCAGGATGTTTCCTGCAGCCAATGCGGAATGGCTCCTGGCAGGTCCATTGAGCCCCTTAAGGAGAAGGGGCTCCATCCTCGCTGACCCCCTCCACTGCCTAGGCAGGGCTGTGGGCTGGGTGTGACTAATGGGAGTGTCAAAGAAATTGTCACTCAGGCTAGGCCCTGCCCTCATCATCCCCCCTCTCTTGAGGAACCTTCTCATTTTGTGAACCTGTCACTCCGCTCAGCCCCCCAGGGCCAGCCAGAAGCGGCTCCTCTGTGGCCAGCCCCCACAGTGCCCCCTGATCCCCTCCTGTCTCCACGATGGGGGCCTGAGAAGCCCCCGAGGATTCCGTGACTGAAGAGAATGGCAGTTCTTCATTCATCCACTTCGTTCATTCTCTCCCTAACCATTACTGATCACCTACTGAATGAAAGGTCCTGAGCTAAGCTTCAAACTGGAAAGCTGGGTGGGAGCCCTGGTACCTCTCACTCTGCTCCATCCCGGCTTCCTCACCTGATCAGGGTGCAGCCAGCTCTCTCTATCCCAGTGCCCCTCACCTGCACCCCAGGTCTTCTGCTAAATCCCCATCTCCTCTCTTTTGGACCCTTAGAATAGTCTCCTCACCCTTTCCCCTTATCCTGGCACACCAGACTGTTGCTGAGTCATCTTTCTAGAATATCAGTCTTGTCCTGTGAGTCTTGGGTGTGCTGTTTCCCACCTGGAATTTGCATTCTATTATATTAATAGTTTCCTCTAAAAGAGCTCACTTTTTTTTTTTTTTTTTTTAACTTGGTCTTACTCCAAGCAGTATCATCCATGAAGCACAGATTGGATGCCAGTTGGATATCGTACCAGTGTGAGTTTTAAAAAATAAGTAATACAATGAGGAGTGTTTGTTCTTATGACATCTAAGGCTTTCAGGCATGGGTACTATGCTGCCTGGGGAATGTTGGCCTGGGGAAGACTGTCAGCACTCTTTTACTTACAGGCTCTTTATCTAGCACCTACTGTGTGCCAAGCAGTGTTGGGGATACAGCTAAAAACTGACCAGATCCCTGCCCTCCTCGAGTTTCTACTCTAGTGGTAAAACAGACAATAGAAGAATAAGATAGATGAGTCAAGCATATACAGGCTTTTAGTTGATGACAGATATTAAAAGTAAAAAAATAAAAATACAAAATAACAAAGGGGGCAGGAAAAATCCAATGGTAATAAACTCTGCCTGCCTTTCCAGCTCAGCTGCTCTCCCTCTAATTTCAAGCTCTGTACAGATAGTTCCCACAATGCACTGTGCTCACAGTGCCCACAATGCACTGTGTCTGTAGGTCCCACAATGCACCATGTCTGTAGTTCCCACAGTGTTCACAGTGCTCATAGTGCCCACAATGCACCATGTCTATAGGTCCCACAATGCACTGTGTCCATAGTTCCCACAATGCACCATGTCTATAGGTCCCACAATGCACTGTGTCCATAGTTCCCACAATGCACCATGGCCATTTTCCCACAGTGCACTGGTTGTCACATCTCCCTGCCTTCGCTTGTTTCCTTGTTTTCTGCCAGGACCGCCCTTCTCACATATACCTCTGGTTAAATCATCTTTATTCTTTCAAGTCCACCCTAACATCCTTCCCTGATTCCTGCTCCCCAGCCCCCATTAGAATTAAACCTATCCTCCTCTGGGTACCTTGGGCCATTTCTGTAGTAGCGCTTCTCAGCCAATATGGTCTCTCCCTCTTGCTGGGCCCTTTTAGGCTGGGGTGGTGCCACCTTTGTGCGTGCTTCCCCACCCACCAACTAGAAGCCTGGACCACGGCATCCCGATAGCCCGGCAATCTACCTGGACCTCTGCTGTCCTACTTGGAGGCTCTCAGCCAGACCTCGGTGTTTATGGGTGGTGCCTGTGCGGGTGAGCAGGATGCCCGGCCCTTCCACGTTATCATCTCGGCATCTTTTTGGACAGTGCCGCCTCTTTTGAAAGGTTAGAAATGAATAATTCTATAGCAACACATCATTTAGAAAGTACATGCCCTCCCCCAGTTCTTCTCCCTGGTAAAGATGAAAACATGCAGAAAATCAGGAGCGTCTCATCCAGTGAGGCAGGGCAGGTGGCGTGACCCACTGGTGTGACCTTCATTGGGACAAACCTGCAGTGGCATTCTTTCCAGAATCAGGCTGTGTTAAACCCAACTCTCGGGAGTATTTTGTGCTTTCTCTAGGCTGTTCCCTCTGCTTCTTCACCCTATCTCTGCTCTGATTCCAGTCTCACCTCCTCTTACCTGGGCCCCAGGATGCCCCGTGACATGCTGGGTGGGAGGCCCTGAAGAGACGTACCCCATGACCGTGAGCCAGTCCACCAGATTACAGCGATACGGTCCTCCTGTGCTTTCAGCCAGAGGCCAAGGCAGTGGGACCAGTGCCCCACCCCAAGACGCTAGCACAGTCAGCCTCTTCTCTAGGGAAGCAAGTTTTCACACGCAACCAGGGGCCCCGGTTTCATTGAGTAAAAGCCTCTTTCTTCCATCATTTCTTTCATCTACTAATGATTTACCGACCACCCGCCTCATGCCCTGCATGGTTCTTAGCACTGGGGAGATGCATGTGGACACGATTGACAAGCTCCGCTGTCCTGGAGCCCACCTTCTAGTGGTGGGGGGAGTAGACACTCATCAAACAAGCAAATACACAGTACAATTACCCATCGTGATCAGGGCTGTAGAGAAAGTGCGGGGACTTCATGGGGCCTCAGTGAAGTTCTGAGTTGATAAAACCTGAATGACAGAAAAAATGCATCCTGCTAGGTGGTGGGAGGGGAGGAAGGTGGGAGGTGTGAATGAGATGTACAGGCATAGGAACAGAACATGCAAACTCCTCACCTGCGGAGGGAGCTTGGCACTTTCATGGAGCAGAAAGGAGGCCAAGGGGACTTGGGCTGATCAAGGAAGGGAGAGGGCAGATCAAGAGGAGGTTTGGCCAGAAGACCTAGTAAGGACTTGGCTTTGATTCCTGATGCCCAGGAAAGCCATTGGTGAGTTTTAGGTGGAGAAGTACCACAAGTGGCCACTCATCCTGGGGGTGCAGGGGTGCTTGTGAGGACATAGAATGGGGAGCATTTATTTTATTTTATTTTATTGAAGTATAGTTGATTTGCAATGTTGTGTAATTTCTACAGCAGAATGATTCAGTTACACATATATGTATTCTTTTTCATAGTCTTTCCCATTATGGTTTATCACAGGAACGTAGTTCCCTGTGCTCTACAGTAGGACCTTGTTGTTTATCCACTCTATGTGTAATAGTTTGCATCTGCTAATCCCAAACTCCCACTCCATCCCTCCCCCACCCTCCCCCTTGGCAACCACCAGTCTGTTCTCTCTGTCTGAGTCTGTTTCTGTTTCTGTTTCGTAGATAGGTTCATTTGTGTCATATTTTAGATTCTACATGTAAGTGATATCATATGGGATTTGTCTTTCTCTGTCTGACTGACTTCACTTAGTATGATAATCTCTAGTTGCATCCATGTTGCTGCAAATGGCATTATTTCATTCTTTTTTATGGCTGAGTAATATTTCATTATATATATGTACCCCATCTTCTTTATCCAGAATGGGGAGAATTTTTAACCTTTCAAAATGACATCTGGGGGCATTTCTTTCCTTTCTGCCTGGATGCGGTAGGACTCTGGAGTCCTCCCAGGGGGGTCAGCTCTGAGTCTGTGTCCCCATCTCTTCTCCACTCCCCCTGCCAGGTGGCACCAGCAGTTGCTACCCTGAATCTGGGGCTCACACTGGATGAGAGCCAGTAGGCCCAAAAGATCTTTGGGATGGAGAGGAGTTTCGATAGCGTGTTCCCTGACAGCAGGGTCGGGTAGCCTCTTGAAGGGAGAGGGGGTGTCTCCTGAGATCACACAAGCTCTCTGTGTTCCAGCCTGGCAGCCCTGCTGGGGCCTGACTCTTGAATTCCTTTGCATCCCCAGGGCCCAGTGGCTCCTTGTTCCTTCCTCAGAGCCTGCTAAGGGTCACTGATAGGCTTAGAGAAGGAGCCAGAACCCTGGACAAGAATGAATAGGCAGCTTGAGTGCCCACAAGTGCCCATCAGAGACCTTCCTGAGAACAAACGGGCCTGGGGAGAGAAGACCAGCCACTATGGGCTGGCTCCGTTACAGGAGGAAAGAGGAAAGCGTAAGAGCAAAGAAAATGGGATCGGACCCCAGAAAGCTCTCCCTGGAGCAGCATGGAGCACAGCCTCGTTTATTAGCCGTGTCCCTTGGAGGCTCCTGTCTGGGGGTGGAAACGGGAATGTGGAGGCGGCTCTCAACAGGGCTGGTGACTGACCATCCTGCCAGGGCCGGGTCCCTAGATGCCGTCCCTCACCAGTCTCTGGAGCGTGGCACATATTTTGCAGGCAGACTGCACAGATGCGGGGACCCCGGAGCTCACAGCCAGCGCTGATATTAACAACAGAAAATAACCATGCACCCCCAAGGCGTCAACAGCCCTTCTCCTTTCTTAGGGACATGTTAGGCATCTCAGGGACAGGTGTCTAAGACTTACAGGCAGCTGAAACAGAGGAGCTGAGAGGTAGCATGATCTGATCTAGCCATTCATCTCAACCGAGGGTCCCCTTTCATTCTCATTTTAAAATTTCAAAATCCTAGTGCTATTGAATTATTTTTGCAAATCAAAGAAGAGCTTAAAGAGGGAAAACAAAGAAGCAGCACCCAAAGATAAACGCTTGTAACATGGTGGGAAGACCTCTCAGTCACTGCTTTATACGTCTCTGTGTCTTTAAAAAATAGCATCAGTATTACATAGTTTTATAGTCTCCAATTTTCACTAATAGCAACATTTCCTCGTATCATTAGCGTTCTTCTTCAACATGATAATAGCTCAGATTTATTGAGCACGTAAAAGGTGTCAGATTCTGTTCTGCACATACATTACATCAACACAAACAATGCAACAAGAGAGACCTTGTCATAGTATATTCATTTTACAGGTGAGGAGCCCAAGGGACAAAGGTGTTAAATAGCTCACCCGAGGTCCAGCAGGTACAGCCTTGCAAGGTCCACCCATGCAGGGCACAGCCGTCACTGTGAGCACCGTCCTCGCCACAGGGCGATTCATGCTTAGCACCTGCCATCGAATAGCCGGCTGAAAATTTACTTTAAAACCTCCTGTGATTGCTGTTAGTGTTGTTTCTGTATGCATCTTTATTTCCTTAGGATAATTTCTGGAAGAATGGGGCAAAGCATAGGGTCTTGCATTTTGAAATAATTTTAGAGTCGCAAAAACACAGCAAAAATAGTAAATAAAGGTCTCAGCTCTATGCAATGATAATACCTTATATAACTACAGTACGCTAGCAGAGACAGGAAGTTGATGTTGGTGAGATGCTCCTAGCCGAACTAAACACCTTATTCAGAATGCCTCCCTTTTCACGTGCACTCTTCTGTTTTATGTTTGGTATATAGTTCTATGACATTTTATCCCATGTATAGACTCGTGTAAGCACCAATGGGGAGATTTTTTAAGGCGTAAAAGTGTACTATCACATTTTCCTCCAGGCTGTTTGCCGAGAATCATGTATTTGATGGCTGTGCCCATTGGGCGTTGGTGAACAGACGTGGGAAGTGGTGTCTGGAACTCAGAAAGGGTGGTCAAGCTGCTAGGAAACCTGGCTGTCCTAGTCCAGAGACCCATGACCATGGCTAAGACCTCATGCTGGGGACACGTCTTGTTACTCATCCCATTGTCAACTCAGGTAGCCTCCTGGTGCTTCTTTGCCTGGAGGGCGAGATGGTGGCCTGAATTTGTGGCAGGCAGTGCAGGGTAACAGTCTGGCTGTGGGTCAAGAGAGCTGAGTTTAAGTCCTCATATGCCCGTAGGTAAGCCATCAGGTCACCTGAAGTTCATTCGCTTCACCTGTAAAATACAGGCGTGAAATGGATGCTATTCAGGTTGGGGTGGGGGGGGAGCTGTCTGCCCTCTTCATCCTCCTCTTGGTCACCGCAGTTCATCAGCGGACCCATCGAGCCAAGAGCCGTGGTTCTCAGCGTTGATCATCTCTCATGCCGGGCACCATGCAGCGGGCTTGCCATACGTGTCTGTCTTCCTCCACGCTATCCCTGTTCCCACTCACGGATGAGAAAACAGTCACAGCTTTTATCGAGGCAGTCTTTGTGGGCCCAGAGTCCATCTCTGATGGCCAAGCAAGTGTGCCTTCCCTCACCACCCCCGTGCATCCCTCCCAAATCTGTACTGACAGTTGAAGATGATGTTTTCCCCAGACCAAGGATGGCCCATCAGTCAAGAGTTTAGAAGTGGCTGTCTGTGACCCCCAGCTAAAATCTCCAACAAGCTCTCAAAATGAGCTCTAAGGCCCCTTCTGGCAGTCAAGCAAATTTACTATTGCTGGAGGGAACTGCTGCCCAATATATAAAAGCATGGAGATCAGTTCCAAATGGATTTTTCTGGATGGATCGGATTTTTATTCATTCTGAAAAGGAGGCAGGTAGCAAATTTCACTGCTGTCACTTGACACGGGAGGTAGCTGTCTCCCAAAATGAGAAGAGAGGGCATCCGAGTCACTTCTGATATCCACCGTGCCCCAGAATCCTAGACTGAAGGCCTGTCCCCACAGAGGGAAAGCCACAGGTTGGTGTCAAAGAGCCAGTTGAGCTATTTAACAGAAAGGGCAGCAGCTCGCCATTCTTGGACTGAGGTCAACTCATGCTTTTCAGTCCGATGTATGTGTGTGTGTGTGTGTTAGGATGCATTCGACGGGCTGTGTATACAGTTGCCTGATTGGATCCAGGAGCCGGGAAGCAATTTGGCTCTTGGTATGTTCAGGAAGAAGATGTTTTCAGGACATAACACCAGTGAACAGCGGCAGACGGGGACCAGAGCAACGTGAGGCCTGGATCTCCCGTAGGCTTTAGGTGGGCAACATTATAGCTCTACTTAGCAGGTTAAAGGCTGTAACCACATGCGAGAGTGAGCTGATTTGAAGATTCCATCCCTGGAATTTTTCTTCAAGCGAAGAAGTTAGGTTTTGCCTCATATCAGAGGCAAGTTGACGAACTCGGAAAGGTCAGGCAAAATGATAAAACGGTTGAGCTGGTATTTATGTTCTGAAACAGAAGTTGGTCCTCGGTTGATCTGGTGCGGTGTGCAGCCAAGTAAGTTAAAAAGGAGAGAGTGTGGTTTGTTGTAAAGCTGCTGAACTGAGCAGAAATTTCCTTGAGGATTAGTCTCTCTGGGAGAGCAATCCAGAGATCAAGATTCTAGACCAGTGAGAAAAAGCAGACACTCAATAGCGCCCACATCATTCACCACAGACCCTGACCGTACCTTTTCTTTTAATAATACATAACTACCTCTAAGATGTTCATTCCACCTGTAGCAATCAACCAGAAATAAGGAATTTAAGAGCCAACAAAAATCATCCGGGCACAAAGATGTTGTTTGGAGTATTAATTATAATGGTTAAAAACTGGAGACAAATGTTCAAGAAAATGGAGACTATTAAATACAGTGTGCTGCGATCCCTGGTCGGAATATTATGAAGTCGTAGAATGATGCTAAGTAATAACAAAAAAAAATACTGGTGGTTCTCTGTTATATGTGTCCATCAGCCTGCACTGCTATAATCACAGGAATGTGTCTAAATCCTTCAGTAGAAAATTATTCCAAAATGTTGAATAAGGGTATAGTGGATTATTTTTCTCTTTGTTCAACTTTTCTGCACTTTCAGTAAGGCATATGGATTACTTTCATAATGTAAATATACATGATGCGCCTCAGTTTTTAAACAAAAAGAAAAAACGAGGAGAGTTATTTTTAAAAGGCTTGCCAAGGGGCTTCCCTGGTGGCGCAGTGGTTGAGAGTCTGCCTGCCAATGCAGGGGACACGGGTTCGAGCCCTGGTCTGGGAGAATCCCACATGCCGCGGAGGAACTGGGCCCGTGAGCCACAACTACTGAGCCTGCGCGTCTGGAGCCTGTGCTCCGCAACAAGAGAGGCCGCGATAGTGAGAGGCCCGTGCACCGCGATGAAGAGTAGCCCCCGCTTGCTGCAACTAGAGAAAGCCCTCGCACAGAAACGAAGACCCAACACAGCCAAAAATAAATAAATAAATATTTTTAAAAAAAGGCTTGCCAAGACATCTTACAGATGCCCCAACAACTTTGGGAGGGGTGGGAGGAGACTTGATTGGGGATAAGTACGTGCTGGGGAGTCAGAATACAGAGTCAGCCCTTCTGCAACTCATTTAGACGGGGGTGGAGGAGAGACGAAAGAAGGAAAAGAACCCCTAGGAGTCCTTCGGTGATGACAATATAGAGAAATCGAAAGCGATTGAACCCGCTTCAGAGCAGGAGTGATAGCCCAGACCCCAGGTCCTGCAGACAGGATAAGCTAGACATTCTCAGGCCAGAAATGTCCCCCTAGGCATGGTGGGTGTGCCATGACACAAAGTCAAGGACACAGAGATGCCGGGAGGAGAGGCAGCTCAGTGGAGCTGAGGATGAAAGAGCAGAAAAATGCGATCGGGTGTGGAGGCCACCCCCTAACCTTCCCCAGGAGGTAGGTAGAGGAGGGAGGCGGCAGGAAGCGGGGAAGGGATTATATATAGATCACACCGCCAAGATGGGGAAACTAGGGCAGGAGTTGAAGGTAAGAGTGATAATGACATTGAAGTGAACATTGGCCAGATCTCTGGGAAAAGTTGCAGAAGAAAGGCAAACAATGCTTTCACCCAGGGAAAAGGCCCAGAAGTTGGGCCAGTGACAGGCAGTCAGGAGACAGGAGCAGGTGGGATAAATATGTGAGTTTCATGCACACTGATTCTAGGTCAGCTCCTCCTGCCCAAACAGGTCCAGGATCCAAGATCTAAGCGTCGTTGTTTCGGGGCTCTGCTTCACCGTGGTTGTGGTTTTTTGAAGCTTAATCAAGAATAGGATCACGAAGAGAGTTCCCTGGTTTCCATGAGGGCTGCATAGTTACAGCTAAGAGTGCCCACCCTGTGCTAAAAGTTTTTCTTGTCTTATCTCGTTGAATCCATGCAAGAAATTCACAAAGTTGGCTTTATTTATTTCCCTTTAAAATAGACTTGATCTTTTAGAGCAGTTTTAGGTTCACTGCATAACTGAGTGGGAAGTACAGAGAGTTTCCATATACTCCCTGCCCCATAGGTTTTATTTTTATGCCCCTTTCACAGCTGAGGAAACTGAGGCTTACAGAGCTTGCATGACATTCCCACGAATATGCAGATAGTAACGCTTAGAGGCAAAAATCGAAACCAGGCTCTTCACATCTTTTCATGTTGCATGTTAATGACAGCGGCTTTAGAGCGGGGTCGGTAAATCATGGCCCGTGTCCCAAAAGAAGCCTGCCACCTGTTTTTATATTGCCCACCAGCTAAGCATAGTTTTTCATTTTTAAATGGTTGGGGCGTGGGGAGAAGAGTTGAAAAGTACATGAAATTCACATTTGTGTCTGTACATAAAGTTTTATGGGAACTTGGTCACATCCATTCTTTTTTGTATTGTTTATGGCTGTTTTCATGCTACAAAGGCAGAATTGAGGCGTTGCAGCAGACACCTTATGGTCCCAAATGCCCAAAACATGTTCTATTTGGCCTTTCCAGGAAAAGTTGCCCGACCATGCTTTACCGAGACGTAATTATTGCATTTACTGAATGTTTCTTTCAATATTGTTAGATTTATGCTGGCTAGGATGGCAGAGACCAGTAAGTTTCCAAAGGATGCTATTTTGGGGATTCTTGGCTCTCCTTTAAACCAGAGCAACTCTCTTGAAAGGTTTTATAAAGTTTGGCCTCAGGGGAATATTTCATTTGAAGAAAGGGTTCCACTGCTAAACAAACACTAAGTAGTTGGAATATCAAGACTTTTCTCATAGCAAAAGAGAATATTTGTGATGAAAATTATGTCTACACCCAGGCAAACGGGAGCAGATAGCATGGGCACAGTCTACTCTCAACTAAAGAACTGCTGTGCAGAAAACTGTCCCACCAGACCCAGGTTAACTAACATCATTCAGCCTGAAAATCACTCAGCTGAATGGGGTGTGGAAATCATCACTCCCAGCTCCTTCATTTAGAAGAAGGGAGAGGCAGAGCGACTCACCTGGCTTGTTAGTGGCAGACCCAGCTCTGGCCCCTGGGTTTGGCACTTTCTATGCTCTTGTGATCCTGGGGATTTGCACTCATGAAGGTCAGTGGGGATTTGAGCCTGATGAGATTTATTGACATGTTTTGTTTTGTTTTTTTTCCCCATCAGTAAATATTTCTAAATGCATCTCTAAAAGATAAGGACTGAAAAAATCACCATAATAACGTTATCACACTTAGCAGTTAACAATAATTCCCTAATGTCATAAAACACCCAGTTGGTTTTCAAATTTCCAATTTTTGACCCAAGGTGGAAGTTCAGGGTTATCAGGGTTTAGAATGCTCGTTTTACTACTCACTGGCCTTGTGACCTTGAGAAATTCATATAACCTTTTTGAGTCTCAGTCTTGTTATCTGTGAAATGGGATGATTCTAATATCATCAGGGTTGTTGTGAAGATCGGATGATATTGGTAAAGTCCTAGTGGAATGTAAGATATGGTGAGCACTTAAATCCCTGGTGGTGGTGGTGATGATGTTGGTATTACTGTTATTATCATTCGCATTATTAGAGATAAATAGAGCTAGGGTCACCAGTTGTCAGTTTGCCTGGAACTGTGCCAGTGTTGGATCTCGAGTCCTGGGAAACCCATTCAGTCCTAGGCAAACCAGGATGGTTGGTCACCTGAGTAAAGCCAGGCCACTCTAGCAAGCTGTAAGAGATGGGCTGGTAACCCAAGCTCCTGAAATTGACACGGAATTAACAGATTTCGCAAACAGGCATATTATTTGGTTGATGCAATCGGCAGGGCTGCTGGATGGGATCCCAGATTCTCTATAAATAGACATAAATTGTTCAGAAACCTCAGACCTGGTGCTCATCATCACGGAATTACGTGCTTTAACTGCTCCCACGATTCAGAAGTAGGGTCTCCTCCAAGCACTAGAGTAACGACTGATTCCCAAATGGGAAAGAAATGGGGCCCCTCGATATAATATAAGCAACTGCAAAATGCTGGAGCATTATAGAGAAGGAATATAGAGTTTATTTAGGCTTATCCACTCCTTCTGGCAGTTAAAAGACTGAGGGCCAAAGAGGCGAGGTGACTTTTCCACTGTCTTGCAACAAATTGGAGGCAGCTGAGCTCTTGAGCGGTTGCTCTGAGTCTTGTTGCTTTCTGCAGATCGCCTTAAATGTGTAGGCATGCGAATCACAATGGGGAATTTGACCTGAAGCTCCCTTTTCTTTGGATGGCCTCCTTTGCAAGGATTACACAGCCCTGAGAAATATTTGTACCAAGTGCCAGGCGTTGGAGCCTGACCACAAGGGAGGAGAGGGACCCAGGGGCCCTGGGATTGGTGGAGCCCTTCCCCTGGCAGGGAGCATCTATGGACACATCTGGCCAGAAAGGTGAAAACGCCAACTTCCAGAAGGACAGAAGAATAGCAGTAATAGTTCATTGCCATTTGGAAATAGAATGACGAGATGGTGCTGGTAACTGGCTAATTCAGTTCATGTAGGAAGCCGGATCAGAGAATTGAGGGGAAAAGTTGTCCTCTCTGGGGCCTGCATTTCTTAAAAATTAATTTACCAAACATTTACTAAGCACCTGCTTTGTGTCAGGCACTGGGCTAGGTTCAGTAAGCATTGTAACCATTACGTTATATGACTCACAGAACATAAAATAGTGGCAGACGGAACCAAGTAAAAAATTTTAAAACTCCAAGTTGCCTTAGCTATATGATGGAAGAAGGGAGGGAGGGAGGAATAAAGAGACCAACTATATCTCAAAAGAGGAGATTGTTTTTAACTGAATCCTAAGAAATGCAAAAGAGTGAGTCATCTTAAGAAGGGAGTTAAGAGAATTCAGGATAAATTTTTAAAAGAAATTGTTTTAATTTTCTTACCAAATTCAGGGCATTGTGTACCTAATGATAAATGACTGATACAACTGATTTTTTTTTTTTAACTAAAAGTTTTTTTGAATTGACCAAATATTTTAATAGAGACAGTCAACTCTCCAGGCTGAATGTTGATTTTTTTTTTTTAAATCTTGGACTCGTGTTAATTTCAGACAAGCTAAGCATCATGTAGAATTCAAGTGAGTAACCCTTGGCAGGATCAAACCGTGTTCCCAGAGCTAAAATCCCTATCTTCAGAAAACAGTGTAAGATACCCTACTGAATGAAATCAGAATTTTTTATTTTTTAAGTGAAAATGAGATGAAAAGGATTGAGAAAAAGCCAAGCGATAGTTAAGTTAATCTTCAAGGGAGGGAAAACATGTCAGAATATGTAAACCAGATCAGTCCGACCCATCTTACAATTCTGCAGAGGGAATTAAATTCCTTTGTAAAAACAACTCTCTGATTATGAAAGGATTTGACTGTGTAGAAGAATCTGGAACATCTACCCTATTAAAAATACTTGTAAAACCAGGGGAATCATGTAAGAAATTAGAGAGCTAAAAGAAGTGGGAGAATTTGGGCTGTCTGAAATAAAGTTATTATTTCAGACACTATATCGTATTAGTAAGACTGCAATGAAGAGAAAATTGCTTTATTATAAAAAGCAAAATTTATGACCAGGTAGTATCATTTAATTTTGTTGTGTCTCTTAGCCCTTTATATGTAACTCTGCTTGTCTTAACCATAATTAGTTTTTTTTTTTAAAAAGTAATCCCAATGTATTTAACACAAAGTACAATTGTTTTATGATCCAAATAAAACAAATCAATAATAAAATTAATCCAGGCACAGGGGTGAACCTTCTTTGAGGTTTACCGGGGACAGATTAAAACAAACAGAAAATAATCATTACATATTAGGAGACATTGAGATTAGCAGAACTCTGTCCCCAGACTGGGTGAGTAGAGCAAGAACTATTGGGAAAAGATGTCCTTTAAATAACCAACGTTATAAGCATACTTGGGAGGAAACAAAATAAAAGGAGTTTCAGCTCATTCCAGAATTTTACAGGAGGCGGTTTTAGCGAATACATGTTTGATTTGGGTGTGCTACAGTGGCATCCCCCGCCTTCCTATTTTTTTTTTTAATTATATATTTTTGATGCAAAATACAAATGGGAGTTAGTTGAGGCATGTCCAGATAAAACTTTTATTTTTAAGCCACAGAGCTCTCCAGGAAGGTCCCTTTGTTCCCGCTGCAGCTCATGAGGGTTGGTTGACGGTGGTGACGACAGCTAAGCAGTTTGCAAATGGCCACCATTACTTCCATGGGGAAGTGGTGCCTCAGGAAACGTTTGCACAGAACGTTTTGGGCTGTGGGTCTTTCCTCCTCGTAATGTCGGTTCACCGAGCGCCTAATTTCACAGAGCTCAGCAAAGAAGAGTCAGTTACTGTGTCAGTTACTGAATCAGACTGAATTCCACTGGGCAAGCCGGCGGGGGGGAAGCAAGTTTCCCAAAATGCATGGCCAAACCAGTGGGATTGGCAGAGAGAAAACGGGGGTGCCTTCTCTGCGGGTGGATATGGGGTTCCCTTCTAGAATGAAAAGATCATAGATTCATTTTCTCTTCCCCATTCATTTTCTTTTCCCCATTGATATGCCATTCATTTCCAGATGTCTTTTCCTTCTTAAACTATTCTTTGGACTCACTTTCTGAATCTTATTCCTGGTCCAGTTGAAATGTCACCACCTCAGGGAGGCCCTCCCTGATCACCAGTTCTCAAGCAGTCCTCCCTCCCACTTTTCCACTGTACTCTATCCCATCACCGTGGTTTATTTTCTTCGTAACACTTATCACTAGCTAATGTTTTCTTGTTTATCGATTGATTTTGCTTGTGTGTTTATTTACTCTGGCTCCTGTCTACAGAATGCAAGTTCCATTAAACCAAGAGCCCTCTGGGAAGTTAAAACAGTACCTGGCACAGAGTCAGGAGTCAAAATTATTGAAAGGTGGATGGATGCATGGATGGATGGATAGATATGTAGATGGATGCATGGAGGTGTAGACAGATGTGTAGATGGATGGATAGATGGATGAACATAAAGAATTGCCAATATGGGTAACCTTTACTCTTTGGCATTTTTCCTGGGTAAAGTTCAGATGTTGAATTTCTAGACTCAGTTCCATCTACCACTGGATATTTTTTCATGCGTCAAATGGCTCAACTGATGTCCCAAGACACCTACTGAAATCCACTTAAAAATTAACCACTTCTTGTTGGAAACTGGATTCCTGTCCACTTTCCAGGTTTTCTACTCCATTTTTTCCTCTTTTTTCTCCTTAACAGCAAACTGAAGACTGTACTGAAATATTTGAATACACCCACCCAAACAAAACAACTTGGCTAACCAAACCAAACAAAGCAAAGGGATTCAAACTTTGTTTTACACGTCTGTTTTTATGGGTGTCTGTGTGAGGGGTCAGTGTGATTTTGGAATCAAGACCCGTGAGATAAGAGAGAACGCTAGATGGTGGGTTTGGTGAAATTTGTGGGGCGAGATACTTTTAAGCAGTGGGAGATTCAGACAGGTAAATGATTTCTTCTTAAAAAGCAGACCACTCCTTTGTAAAATTGAGATAGCCCAAAGTAGTCATTCACACATTAGTATAAATTGTTTAAATAGGTGTGCCCATTGCTTCCCAGCAAACTGGAGGAAAGGGGTTTCTTGTTCAGATAGAAGAGAGGGAGGACGAGGTTGGCTAGAGAAGCCCTGACGGGCAGGTGGAGTCTTGGTGGGTGTCAGAGTGGGATGAGGAGGTTAGTCAAAACGGCACCAGGCAGGGACTTCCCTGGCGGACCAGTGGTTAGGGCTCTGCGCTTCCATTGCAGGGGACTGGGTTCGAACCCTGGTCGGGGAACCAAGATCCTGCAAGTCGAGAGGCACAGCCAGGAAAAAAAAAAAAAAAAGGCACCAGGCAGACAGCAGGGAAGAGGGATGGGGGATGTGAGGAAGGGGAAAAGTAAGAGGAAACTGGCACATTTTCATATTAAGACAGAACATGTGAAACCAGGAAGACTATGTCTCCCAATCTTGTTGTGGTTAAAATACAATTGCTGGATCTAGGCATCTTTGGCCTTAAATGTCAACCCAGCTTCTGCATGAGAATCTTTATATATGGTCTTCCTCTACCACATCCACCATGTGGGACCCCGAACCCCATGCCATCCCACGCCCCACTGCCCTTGCAATACTCCCTCCTGCAGTGCCCTTTGCCAAGCAAAGAGGAGGGAGTCCTGGGCCATCCTTGATGATCAATTTAAAATAATAATTTGGGTAAATGCTTTGCTGAGCCTTCCTGGTATTGCTTCACCCCTGCCACTCCCCCCGACCTGATACCTCCATCAGCCTTCCACGTTGTGCTGGCATCGTCTGTTTAAACATCAGTCTGGCCTTCCAACCCTTTAAGCGCAGGGGCTGTGCACCTTCATTCTCGTTTCCTAAGCGCCTCACCCCTGGCATGGCAAGCCCCCCGTTCATCCATTAGTTCAGGCAGTAGATATGTCTGGAGCATCCACAGTGTACTGGGACTAGTCCGAGTTCTGGGGGTTTCAGCAGTAAACTTGGGGGTGGTGGCCCTCATGAGTTCACTGGCTATTGGGGAGGACAGACAACAAGCAAGTAGCCCAAACACAAATATGTGATGACTGACTGTGCGACGTGCTATGACAGACACGATCAGAGTCTAGGGGGTGGGGCTACGTAGACAGACTGGTCCAGGAGGGCCTCTTGGTGGAGGTGATGGTTCATTCATGGACGAGTAACAGTTTGTGGAGAATCTGGAATTTACTTTCACCCACCGAACGCCATCATTCAGTGGCCTAGAATTTGAATGCTGGAGGTTTGTTCCCTGCAAACCACGGCCCCAGAGCACACCGCCAACAGCCTCACCAGTGGGGTGACCAGCTCATTCTAGTTTGTCCTGGACCTCACCGCTTGTAGCGTGCACAGTCTTGCGTCCCAGGACGCCCCTCATTCCCGAGTAAAGCAGGAGGGCTGGTGACACAAGTCCTTAAGAGTGACCAGAAGACATCTTTCATTTGCTGCCCTTGACATAGGAGCATTGGGTGTCCGTGCAAAGATTCCAGCTCAGCAGAAGTTCGAAGCAGTGGAGGGAGAATCTGGTAGAATAGTGAGTTACAAAGTCAGGAGCTGGAAACCAAATGACCTGACTCAACCTTTCAGTGGGACGGTGGCTACGGACACAGCCTTGGCCACAGTGACAAAACCACAACAGGGTTGCGACATGGGGAGTGTAGTGAGAAGCCAGACCTAGAAAGGTGTCTAGATCTCCCCCGGCCTGTGAAGACAGAAGTGGCAGGAAGACATTTCATCTCCACTGGGTTCCCTTCGAGCCCTCACTTTCCCTGGTGACCACTTGCCACGTGCTCAGAGCAAACAAGGCCAGGGCCACAGAGAGGAACTGGGGTTTGGGGGTGGCGGGGAGTGGAGTCAAGCTCAGATCCTACAACCCCTGAGAGAAAAAGATCCTGCCTGCCTCGAGTGGCCAGATTTAGCAAATAAAAAGAAAAGGCAGCCAGTTAAATTTGAATTTCAGACAAATGATGACTGACTTTTTTTTTTTTTTAAACTCCACAATACTTTATTACTTTTGCTTTCAACATTCAATTATTTTTTCAAGCAATTTTTAAAAGAAAAATATTATGACTGACTTTTTTTTAGCGTAAGTATATATCCTATTATTGCATGGGATTACTTGCAAAAAAAATTATTTGTTGCTTCCCTGAAATTCAAATTAAATGGAGTGCACCTGTGTTTTAATCTGCAGCCCCATTTCCCATTTCCCATTTCTAGAGAACCGTTCTGCCTTGCACCTGGTACCTGCGTTAGGCCCAAGATGCAGTGATGATTAACAGTGTGGCAGCAACAACACTAAGTGTTATATTTTAGCTCGAATTCACAGGATAGTCCCAATCCTACTTTTTCTAACACATGACTGTGAACTCATAAATGAACTAAGCGTTCAAAAGAAACCAAAAAGTCAGAGTGAACTATGGTGTCCCTGGATCTGTTGGATACAGTGGAGATCTAAAATTTAAAGAGAAAGGGTACCGCTTTCCATGGACCCAGAAAAAGGCATGAAGTTTGCCTTGTGATCTCTCTTCTAACCAGGGACAACTTGGATTCTGGGAGAAACTGGTGTGCCATTGCCAAGCTGCCTTTGGTGGTAGTGGAGGCTGGACTTTGTCCAAGGGGACCAGAGGCAAGACTTGACCTCTGTAGGTAACCTGTTACAGATGGCTCCAAGAAGGAAGAGCCTCAGACAAGGTCAGAGTCAAGATCCTTTGGGGGTGACTGCAGGTCAAATCCCCAAGAACCACACACATAGGCAAGAGCAGAAATGAATGGGAGGGCAATGTGAAGGGACAGCAGGTGATACGAACCAGGTCAGCTGAGAATCAGGTTAGGAGGTAAATTGATCAAGGGAAAAAGTTACCGGAATATCGTGACTGGTCCCTGTAGGGTGCTAAGACCACGACACATGGGGGCATCTGACTAGACCAGTGGTTCTTTTATTTATTTTTTAAAAATTTTTTATTGCAGTAGAGTCAATTTACAGTGTTCTGTTAATTTCAGGTGTACAGCAAAGTGATTTAGTTATACATATACATATATTCATTCTTTTTCAGATTTTCTCATATAGGTTATCACAGAATATTGAGTAAAGTTCCCTGTGCTATGCAGTACGTCCTTGTTGATTATCTATCTCATATATAGTGGCGTGTATATGTTAATCTCAAGCTCCTGATTTATCCCTCCCCTCCACGTTTCCCCTTTGGTTTGTTTTCAATATCTTTGTCTGTTTCTGTTTTGTAAATAAGTTCATTTGTATCGTTTTTAAAAATTAGATTCCACATATGAGTGATATCCTATGGTATTTGTCTTTCTCTTTCTGACTTACTTCACTTACTATGATGATCTCTAGATCCATCCATGTTGTTGCAAATGGCATTATTTCATTCTTGTTTATGGCTGAGTAATATTCCATTGTATATATGTACCACATCTTCTTTATCCATTCGTCTGTCGATGGGCATTTAGGTTGCTTCCATGACCTGGCTATTGGAAATAGTGCTGCAGTGAACATTGGGGTGCATGTATCCTTTCGAATTATGGTTTTCTCTGGGTATATGCCCAGGAGTGGGATTGCTGGATCATATGGTAACTCTATTCTTAGTTTTTCTAATGAACTTCCATACTGTTCTCCATAGTGGCTGCACCAATTTACATTCCCACCAACAGTGCAGGAGGGTTCCCTTTTCTCCCCACCCTCTCCAGCATTTGTCATTTGTAGACTTTTTGATGATGGCCATTCTGACTGGTGTGAGGTGATACCTCATTGTAGTTTGGATCTGCCTTTCTCTAATGATTAGTGAGGTTGAGCGTCCTTTCACGTGCTTTTTGGCCATCTGTCTGTCTTTGTTGGAGAAATGTCTCTTTAGGTCTTCTGCCCATTTTCTTCATTGGGTTGTTTGTTTCTTTGACATAGAGCTGCATGAGCTGTTGGTATATTTTGAAGATTAATCCCTTGTTGGTCGCTTCGTTTGCAGATATTTTCTCCCGTTCTGTGGGTTCTTAACTGGGGGTAAGTTTGCCCCCTACAGGACATTTGGCAACGTCTGGAAACGTTCGGGGTTGCCACACAGGGTGGGGTGTTACCAGTGGCATCAAGTGGGTCGAGGCCAGGGATGCTGCTTACATCCTGCAAGAACATCCTGCCAAATCCTGCAACACGCAGGACAGCGCCACACAACAAAGCGTTATCCAACCCCAAGCGTGATGCGCCGAGGTTGAGAAATCCCAGGATAGGTTCAATAAATGGCTTAAGAACAACATTCTTGGGAGTTTCCCTGATGGCGCAGCAGTTAAGAACCTGCCTGCCAATGCAGGGGACACTGGTTCGAGCCCTGGTCCGGGAAGATCCCACATGCCGCGGAGCAGCTAAGCCCGCGCACCACAACTACCAAGCCTGCACTCTAGAGCCCGCGAGCCACAACTACTGAGCCCTCGTGCCACAACTACTGAAGCCCGCATGCCTAGAGCCCGCGCTCCGCAGCGAGAGAAGCCACCGCAATGAGAAGCCTGTGCACCGCAACGAAGAGTAGCCCCCGCTCGCCGCAACTAGAGAAAGCCTGTGTGCAGCAACGAAGACCCAACGCAGCCAAAATAAATAAATAAATTTATTTTTTAAAAAAAGAACAACATTCTTCCTTGTGAGTGGAACTAACCTACCTGGAGTTGCCAGGTCCCCACACTCGGAAAGCCCAGCAGATGTGTGAACAGAACAATCCCTACGCTAGAAGGGCCGTGGGGAGTAAGAAATACGAGGGAGCAAATTCTCCAACCGATCATCCCCAGTGGTCACTTTGCCAGAGTGTATGCTTATTAACCAGTTATAGCAGAGATTTACAGAGTGGAATTACATTTTCATTGAAGTAGGTCCAATACCATTCCCTCCCCAAGCCACCAGTGAACTCTGTGGGCTTTAATGTGACCAAAGACGAAGCCAGCTAATAGAGCTTGGGTGTTAATGGGTGCCTGGGATTTATACTTTAATTGTTTCCATGGCTCCCTGTCTCACTGAGGTATTTGTCTTGGTACGTGGACACCAACGGCATGCCATAACATTATACACAGGATTGTGGGGGTTTTTTTAATTATTATTTCATCTGTAATTATAGGCAAGACGAGTTTATTATTTAGAAATCCTTGAAAACATTTTAATTGAAATGGCCAGCAGCCTTTCACTGATCTAGTCTCACAATAGACCGTGGCAACCAAAGTGTTTCCAGCTATTGGATTAAGAAGGAGAGTCCCTCTTCTAAACCAAATCATAAGTATTATTTAAAATTTTGGATTTGAGGGGTTTTTTTTGTTGTTGTTGAAGATTTATGGCACAGTTGAAATGAGGTCAAGTAGAAGCACTAAAGAATTTAATTAGAAATGTCCTCGAATGCTCCCCATCGCTGTAAACCCCACATAGGTTGTCCCTGGAGGGCTTGGAGTCATTCGAGATAGCTTGTACATTTTTTTGTTTGTTTTGTTTTTTTGACTTCTCATAAGAAGGGGCTATGATCTGTTGCCATGTCTTCAGTGGGGAATGCTGGGGATCTAGACAGCAGAGGCAGAAAAGGGGAGGGGAGAGGAGACGGATGAGGGCCCCTCATCTGGCCTGAGGCTGGCCTCAGCAAGAACATTCATTCGTTTATACAAAACATTTCCCGAGCACCTTCTCTGTCTCAACGCAGTACAGGGGGCTGGGAACTCAGAGGTGAGCAAGATGCTGTCTGTGCTCTCAAAAATCTCCTGGATGAATGCAACAAACAAAGGGACTAAACAAACAAAACAAAACAGCACAGTTGCTTAAAAAAACTAGAGAAGTATGTGCAGGATTCAGTGGAACCCACAGGCAGGAATGCTGGACTTTCCCTAGAGAGTTCACTGGAAGACTTTTCCCAGGATGTGGGCCTTGAAGGATGTGTAGGAGTTCTCCTTGGTGGACCTGGGCAGTGTGGTGGTGGTGTGTGTGGGGGTGGGGAGGAGGCTCCAGGGAGAGAAAACAGCCTGTGCCCAAACACAAACATCAGTGAGGATAGTTCACCAGAGCTCAGTGATGTTCAGGTATTCTTCAGTAACAAGAGGGCCAATCGGGCATGTGAGCTATGGCAGAGGAGAGGCCAGGAAGCAATTTGATTTGGAAGTCAGGTGCTGGAGTTGGGAGATCTTCTCCTGCCCCTTGAAGCTCACACTAGGGCCCCACCAGTCAAGGTCCAGCTAGCATGGACGATGGAAGTTTCAGGGTTTCAGCCCCTGGCTGGGCTTCCTGTGGAGTTCCAGGACGATGGTGCCGGTACTACTGAGGAGGGAATTCGGGAGAGGGACAGAAAGGATGCCTGGATTCTGGGAGGCTTGGCTGGCAGCAGGGGATGGGAGAGGGTGCTTCCTGCCCTTCCTTCTGCTGCTGAATTCCACTGTCAACGAATAGTTCAAACAGTAACAGCTATCATGACTGTGATTGCTACTACCACCAGCTATTGTGTACCTAGGGTACTAGGCATTTTTCTGTATTACTTTTACAACATATAACAACCCTGCATGGTCTGGTATTTTTAGAGATTAGCCTTCCTTCCAGCTCCGCAGTGAACACTTGTCCACTTGTATTAACTAAATTAATTCCTCCTCCTACTTACCATAGAGCCCATCCATAGAGTTGCCCACACGAGAAGCAGTTTGATACGAATCAAGGCTTGCAGTTAGAGCAGTTAGAGCTCAGTGGCTTTCAATGTGAGGCCCACATGGGAAAAAACAATCTTTTCTCTCTGCACTATGTGTGGCTTCTCTCTTGGGTTTACATTCCCGTGGGCCAGACATCCTCCAGAGCAAGTGTAAGAGAGGTAGATTGACTGCCAGTTGCTTTGAGGATTCCTCCAGGGCATCCCAAAGTAAATTTTGCATATGCCGCATGTATCAGTTAGCTTTTGCTGTGTAACAAACCACCCCCAAAATATAGCAGCTTAAAGCAGCAATCATTATAATCGCTTACGTATCTGTCTGTAGGCTGAGGACCAGCTGATCCAGGCTGGATTTGGCTCTAGGCTATGGACTGGGTTCATATCTACTTGATGTGGCTCTCATTTTTTTGGACTAGTGGTCCTCTGGGAGTATCCTCCTCGTGGTGAAAGGCAGGAGTGTAAAAAGGCAGATCTAGCAATGCAAGCGCATTTCTGTCCCCTGCCTGTCTGTCTGCTCATAACACACTGCAAAGCAGGTTCCACGGCCAAGCTCATGGTGAGGCTCAGGTGGCTGAACTGCTTCTTAGCCACTTAGGTCAGGTCTGACTGAGGCACTAGGTGGAGTCTACAGCTGGGGGTTTGTGTCAGCTCACCCTCTGCCACACAATCCAAGGCAGGGGCTGTAACTACCTGCCTTAGGCTGGGACAGAGCTTCACCAGTTTGTATTGTCAGGCTTAAGAAACACACCTCGTGGCTCTTTCTTTGCAAGGGGCCTGGAGCAGACTTTTGCAAAAGAAGTGGCTTTTATAGATGACTCTAACTCTTCTGCATTTGAAAAATAGATGTGCACTAAAAGTAATTAACACATGTTGGTTCATGAATAATACACTATTTTACAACTATTTGCCGAGCATAGTGAGACAAGCTACTAAATTGACAATGAGCGCTCTATTATGTGATTGCCAACTGTTTTATAAGATATTGAACATATTCATTTCTTCTGCCATCATGTGTATTATCAAGCTATTGCTTTTTAATAAATTAATTTTCCAGACATCTCTGGGGGTCTTTGTTTGAAATCTGGCTGAGGGCAAAAATAAAATTAATTGTGTGGTCTGCATGGAACTACCAGTGTTTGCTGGATTACAAATAAGTGTTGCCATTGGCAGCCCCCAAAGAAAACACTGCCTGTGGCATGCAAGGGTGAAGGGAGATACCTCTTCAGCCAAGGACAGTGTGAAAAGACCCGATGGTGCCTCGAAAATAAGAGGTTTCTTCCCCCATGAAGGTCTTTGGGGGCTGGGCAGATCTCTGAGCAGTTTCTTAAAATATTTAATGAAAGCAAAAATTAGCGTTCAATCCTATTCTGTTCTGCATACTTATTTTTAAATCTGCTTGTCTACTGTTTCTGAAACGTCACTGTTACTTCGTTGGGGCGTTTTATTGGCATCCCATCCCTTCCCAGTGAGGCAAAGCTGGGTCCTCTCTCCTCTGATCTCACAGTGTCTGCGCTTACCCCCATCAAAGCATTCATTGTGTGTACCTTCTTTATTACACTGCCCCAGCTGCACAGCTCTGGGAGAAGACATCCACACTGGATCTCTGTAAACAGAACCCTTAGGGCCATTACATAAAGTCAAATGTGATGTTGCCCCTGTAGTTGTGCAAGGGTCTTAGGTGATCAATTTTGGGATCTGCTTCCCGTCCCTAGTTGGGGTCTAGGGCTAACACAATATATTTCCCTCTCCACATTTCAGGGTATTAAACAGGAACCATGGTAGGAGGTGCTTAACAACGGTTTGTTGAGTGAAAAAATGACCCATCCTATGAATTGATTTCCCATTATTTAGGCATAGGTCCTTCTTCATTGCATGAAAACCCTACCTGGGTAGTTTGTTCATTAAGAATGGCCTGTCCTTATGGTAACGCTTTTCCAGCTGTTATGGAACTAGAGTATTATTTCTGGGATCTCTGCCATGTCTAATCCTGTCAAATACAGGGGTCAGTGTGGAGGGAAAGCTTGGCTGCGTGATCATCAAGGACAAATAACTACAGACACGTTTATCTGGATATTTTGGTTTTTTATTTGTCTGATTTTTACCAAACCTCACACATGGTCCTGTGCCATGGGTGCCAGGCAGGGAAGGCTTGAGCCCCAAACCTCCATCTGTTGATAAAATTGGGTTAAGTATGTTTCTAAGAGCTTTCTCAGTTAACTCCTCCATGATCTAGACTGGATACTAGACGGTATCAGGACTCCACCTTTCTTTCTTTGTATATTAGGGATTTTGTCCAGTCAATTAAGGGACATCCAAATACTGGAATATTATGCAGGTGTTACCAAAAGTAGAGTTAATACCATGGAAATGTTCTTGTACAAAGTTTGTACACATAGAAGAGCTTAAGTGTTAGAGCAGGAAGCATACGTGCCTATATTCGTATCTCCCCATATTCATGGCTCTCCAACACAGCCACTTTAATAGACCACAGTGCATTTTTTCTTTTTTCGGTGTGTACTGTCTACTTAGTTATCTTAGCACCATTATAATACTTTCTTTCCTCCTCTCTACTTTTTATAGTACGAGTACTCCTTTTATTGCTGGCTTGGAGTGAGCCAGTAGATAGAAACACAGGCAGGGTGATGATGCCTGAGAGACAACTGATAATCCATAGACAAAAGTCACCCTCGAATCAAATGTGCAACGTGTTTTCCTTCTGTGCTTGATGCTGAGGCCGCTGCCTTCTGTCCCATGACGTAGGTCATTTTATTTCCACTTCTGTCGGCTTTCAGGACCTAGACTACACTCCCGTAGTGCTTCCTTCAGGTGCATATCTGATATTAGCTTAGAAAATAAAATTCAGCAAGAACTTACATCCTCTTTTCCCCTAGAAACCAGGTCGGAATACCAAAATGGCGCCATCTCCCACCCCCATCCTCACCCAGGTCATTAGTCTGCCTGATAGTGTGGGCTTTGAAGGTGTCGATATCCTGTCCTAGAAGAGCCCACTGGCAAAGAGCAAGCCCTGGGGTTGGGGGGTGCTGTCTGGATTTCGCATCCAGGTGGGGACAGTTCCTCAGCTGTTCCTGCTATTCTGCCTGGAAGCTATTTTTCCCCCATTTTCCCAGAGGTCAAACTAATGTGACTACACAAAAGAACATGACATTTCTTATTTTAATTTGCTTTTTGGGTGACTTTTAAAATAGATATTTGAACCATACCAGCCTGACAAACTGCAGCCAGGTTGAGACAAGTGACAATTGTAAATTTGGGGCAAAGAAACTTGATAGAATGCAGCCCTACCCATAGCATTAGAAAAAGACATCACTGAGGGGAAGTGGGGTCAGTAAAATGTGTTCACTTGACTTCAACGCCCCCCCCCTGCCCCCCAAGAAAAGGGCATCCAAGGACCTCAGGGGCCAATCTTGCTGTTAAATAAGTGCAATTTGTCCAGGAAAGTTGGGATATCATCTTAGAATATTAGATTCAGAAAGGACACTCCATGATGGGAAACTGATATCCATTGCAAGCCTGTGTTAACCATTGTCCCAGGCTTGATTGATTCCTTCATCTTTAAAAGCAACCACATGTTTTCTTTCTGCCGCTGCTACCCACAGAGGCAGCCCACCTTGGCCAGGTCAAAGGACAGAAGTCATGGCCAAATCAGGACACCGCAAAGAGCTTCCCTTGTCATCACCTCCTTCTGCATCCGTTCCTCAGAAAGGTTCTGTGCGATTCAATTCTAGATAGTGAACTGTATAAGAACCAGGGATGTTTCTCAAAGCAAGGACTTCTCTACCAGTTCATTCAGGAAGCATAGGATTAAATGCTAACATTCTCACTAGGTGATTGATGTTTACCTCTTCAGAATGGAGGATTCGATGTCATGCTTTTATTATAAATTTTTTTCCCATTAGCAACTATCCTGCAAATTGATAAGAGTCTCTTTAAATTAGGTGGTAGGGCTGTGTGCTTAACACTGCATGCAAAAGGTCTATAAAAACAGAGTGAAATTAACACGCAGGCTGTCTCTAGCTCAGAGGCATGGAAATCAGCTCCTTCCAGGAGAAAGTGAATTGAGGGCCTGTCTCACCACAAGTTAAGGACAAAACCCAGTACCTTTCACTGTGAAATGGAGTGATGGAGTCCCCTTGGCCCATGTCAAGCCCCGGCCCGCTGGCCACTCTTCTGATAGCTCAATTAGCATACCCCAGGGCTCCAGCAACTAGCTGTCCTCACTGCCCTGTCCACGGACGGATGGAGGTACCAACCGGCCTACACGCTGCCCCGTTGGTCCCCTCCTCACTGCCCAGCACAGAACAGTGGGCCCCCGGCTGCGGGCTGTTCATAATTTCCTGACGCTTTGACGGCTTCTGTGCTCTCCGCACTTTGAGGGGGCAGGCAGCACCCTCAAAGTGCGGAGCGAATTCCACAGACAACGGAGAGGGATCTCTAACTGCAGCTGTAGGGATGGGGCAGCTCTTTAAAAGGCCATCAGGGAGACACCCCGCAAAATACCTGTCCTCTGAGTGAGCGCTGGGTGCCCACAAAGCTGTCCCCTGACAGTTGTGTTACCGTCACTGCTGTTTTCGTGGTTCCCTCAAACCCTGTTTACCAGGGGGCAGGAGTGTCTAGAGGGGAGGGATTTAAAATGACCCTTACTAAACTGCTGTGGAGCAGGTCCTGAAGGCGGCCTTTATGCTGGCAAGGCCGTGTGACCTGTGTGCTGTAGCTGCGAGAGGGCAAATGATGCGCCAGGATCAAGCAGCTCAGTGGGTGAGGAGGGGCACAGAATGCGCCTGGTTGGGCTTCTTCTATTGCATTGTATTCTTTCTCCAAGAGCATTTTGTTCTTCTTGATCCCTCTGTTTTGATGAACGCCCACCTCGGCGTTACTCACCCTGCCCCATCTCAGATCCAGCATGATGTTGCTGGAAGGAGAAATCGGGTCCGCTTCGCACACATCCAGGGGGCACCGTTCTGATTGGAGTCTGTGTAAATGATCCTCCTCTTCCGACTGCCATAAAAGTGGTGGAAGGGGCCACTGAGAGGGCCCTCCAAGGGCCCACCCCGCCAGCACGACTACATTTGTCTCCCACGGCAAACTTCCTCGTAACTCAGCCTAAGTGGAACCATAAGAGAAAAATTTACATGTTCAACCATAGCAAATACCGGCAGAGGGCCCTTCTCTTCTCCCTCTGAAACCTATCTTTGTGTATGTGTTAAAAAGTTAATGATCAAAGATGCCAACCACAGAAATGGGAATGAGCCACTGAAGAACCCTGGCAGGGTCTCAGGAATCACGAAAGCCAGTCTGAAAACTTACAGTCGCAGAAACGCGCTCAGGCCAGGTTGTGAAGATTCACTCTCCAGAGTCCTGAGAATTATTAGTGCATCTTCCTGTCCTGGAAGTCAAGGTCAGAGCAAGATCTGGTGAAGCCATTTCCCCTCAATTTTATTGATGAAGCTTATTGGTGCCGGTATCAGGGGATCACACTGATCTTGTTGTTATTTAGACCGATAGTGGGTGGAAGAATTAGTTTGATATTTTTCTAGGTGATTCATATTTTCTTTCTGGATGCTGTACTTTGTATACTTTCCTCCCAAATAGAAAGTAACAAAACTCAGTATTTTAAAAAATTGAAGTGTAGTTGATTTACAATGTTGTGTTAGTCTCAGGTACGCAGTAAAGTGATTCAGTTATATATATATAATGTATATATATTCTCTTTCATATTCTTTTCCATTATAGGTTATTACAAGATATTGAATATAGTTCCCTTGCTGTTTATCTATTTTACATATAGTAGTGTGTATCTGTTAATACCAAACTCCGAATTTATCCCTCCCCCACTTTCCCCTTTGGTAACCATAAGTTTGTTTTCTATGTCTGCGACTCTATTTCTGTTTTGTAAATAAGTTCATTTGTATCATTTTTTTAGATTCCACCTATAAATGATATCATATGGCATTCATCTTTTTCTGTCTGACTTACTTCACTCAGTATGACAATCTCTAGGTCCATCCATATTGCTGCAAATGGCATTATTTTATTCTTGTTAATGGCTGAGTAGTATTCCGTTGTATATATGTACCTCATCTTCTTTATCCATTCCTTTGTCGATGGACATTTAGGTTGCTTCCAGGTCTTGGCTATTGTAACTAGTGCTGCAGTGAACATTGGGGTGCATGTATCTTTTCAAATTAGAGTTTTCTCTGGATATATGCCCAGGAGTGGGACTGCAGGATCATATGGTAACTCTATTTTTAGTTTCTGGAAGAACCTCCGTACCGTTCTGCATAGTGGCTGCACCAATTTACATTCCCACCAACAGTGTAGGAGGGTTCCCTTTTCTCCACACCCTCTCCAGCATTTATTATTTGTAGACTTCTTGATGATGGCCATTTTGACTGGTGTGAGGTGATACCTCATTATAGTTTTAATTTGCATTTCTCTAATAATTAGCGATGTTGAGCATCTTTTCATGTGCCTGTTGGCCTTCTGTATTTCTTCTTTGGAGATATGTCTATTAGGTGTTCTGCCCAGTTTTTGATTGGGTTGCTTGGGGTTTTTTTGATATTGAGCTGTATGAGCTGTTTGTATATTTTGGAAGTTAGTCCCTTGTCAGTTGCATCGCTTGCAAGTATTTTCTGCCATTCTGTAGGTTGTCTTTTTGTTTTGTTGATGGTTTCCTTTCCTTTGCAAAAGCTTTAAAGTTTGATTAAGTCCCATTTGTTTATTTTTGCTTTTATCTCCATTACTCTAAGAGACAGATCCAAAAAAATATTGCTATGATTTATGTCTAAGAGTGTTCTGCATATGTTTTCCTCTAGGATTTTTATAGTATCTGGTCTTACATTTTGGTCTTTAATCCATTTTGAGTTTATTTTTGTATATGGTGTTAGAGGATGTTCTAGTTTCATGTTTTTACATGTAGTTTTCCAGTTTTCCCAGCACCAGTTATTGAAGAGACTTTCTTTTCTCCATTGTATATTCTTGTCTCCTTTGTCATAGATTAATTGACCATAAGCATGTGGGTTTGTTTCTGAGCTTTCTATCCTGTTTCATTTGTCTATGTATCTGTTTTTGTGTCAGTGCCATACTGTTTTGATTACTGTAGCTTCGTAGTATAGTCTGAAGTCAGGCAGCCTGATTCCTTCAGCTCTGTTCTTTCTCAAGATTGTTTTGGCTATTCGGGGTCTTTTGTGTTTCCATACAAAGTTAAAAATTTCTTGTTCTAGTTCTGTGGGAAATACCATTGGTAATTTGATAGGGATTGCACTGAATCTGTAGATTGCCTTGGGTAGTATGATCATTTTAATAACATTGATTCTTCCAATCCGAGAACACGGTATATCTTTCCATCTGTTTGTGTCATCTTCAATTTCTTTCATCAGAGTCTTATAGTTTTCGGAGTACAGGTCTTTTGCCTCTTTTGGTAGGTTTATGCCTAGGTATTTTATTATTTTTGATGTGATGGTAAATGGGATTGTTTCCTTAATTTCTCTTTCTGATGTTTCATTGTTAGTGTATAGAAACGGAACTGATTTCTGTGTATTAACTTTGTACTGAATTTGTTGATGAGCTCTAGTAGTTTTCTGGTAGCATCTTTAGGATTTTCTATGTATAGCATCATGTCATGGGCAACAGTGACAGTTTTACTTCTTCTCTTCCAATCTGGATCCTTTCATTTCTTTTTCTTCTCTGATTGCTGTGGCTAGGACTTCCAAAACTATGTTGAATAAAAGTGGCAAGAGTGGGCATCCTTGCCTTGTTCCTGATCTTAGAGGAAATACTTTCAGCTTTTCACCATTGAGTATGATGGTTTGTCATATATGGCCTTTATTATGTTGAGGTATGTTACCTCTTTGCCCATTTTCTGAAGAGTATTTATCATAAATGGATGTTGAATTTTATCAAAAGCTTTTTCTGCATCTATTGAGATGATCATACAGTTTTCATTCTTCAGTTTTTTAATGTGGTATATCACAATGATTGATTTACAGATATTGAAAAATCCTTGCATCCCTGAAATATGATCCTTTTAATGTATTGTTGGAGTTGGTTTGCTAGTATTTTGTTGAGGATTTTTGCATCTATGACCATCTGTGATATTGGCATGTAATTTTCTTTTGTTTGTCATATCTTTGTCTGGTTTTGGTCAGGGTGGCCTCAGAGAATGAGTTCTGAAGTGTTCCTTCCTCTGCAGTTTTTTGGAATAGCTTCAGAAGGATAGGTGTTAACTCATCTCTAAACGTTTGGTAGAATTCACCTGTGAAACCATCTGGTCCTGGACTTTTATTTGTTGGGAGTTTTTAAATTACTGATTCAATTTCAGTACTGGTAATTGGTCTGTTCATATTTTCTATTTCTTTCTGGTTCAGTCTTGGGAGATTGTGCCTTTCTAAGAATTTGTCCATTTCTTCTAGGTTGTCCATTTTATTGGCATAGAGTTGCTTGTAGTAGTCTCTTAGGATGCTTTGTATTTCTGTGGTGTCTGTTGTAACTTCTCCTTTTTCATTTCTAATTTTATTGATTTGAGTCCTCTCCCTTTTTTTCTTGATGAGTGTGGCTAAAGATTTCTCAGTTTTGTTTATCTTTTCAAAGAGCCAGCTTTTAGTTTCACTGGTCTTCACTATTGTTAGTGTCTATTTCATTTGTTTCTGCTCTGATCTTTATGATTTCTTTCCTTCTACTAACTTCGGGTTTTGTTTGTTCTTCTTTCTCTAGTTGCTTTAGGTGTAAGCTTAGGTTGTGTACTTGAGCTTTTTCTTGTTTCTTGAGGTAAGCTTGTATTGCTATAAACTTCCCTCTTAGAACTGCTTTTGCTACTAGGGGAAAAAAAAATTTAAGTCCAAAGTAATCAGGTACCATCCAGATTCCCAAGAAAGAAATTGTCTTCTGCACCCAGGATTTCTCTCTATTAGTAGTTACAGTAATGCTGCTGATATTTTTTTGTGTAAATATTTCTTTAAAAAAAATTTTTTATTGTAGTGTAGTTGATTTACAATGTTGTGTTAGTTTCTGCTGTACAGCAAAGTGAATCGGTTATACATATACATATATCCACTCTTTTAGACTCATTTCCCATATAGGTCACTACAGAGTATTGAGTAGAGTTCCCCGTGCTACACAGTAGGTCCTTATTAGTTATCTATTTTATATGTAGTAATGTGTATATGTCAATCCCAATCTCCCAATTTATCCCTCCCCCTGTTTCCCCTCTGGTAACCATAAGTTTATTTTCTACATCTGTGACTCTGTTTCTGTTTTGTAAATAAGTTCATTTGTATCATTTTTTTAGATTCCACATATAAGCATTATCATATGCTATTTGTCTTTGTCTGAGTTACTTCACTTAGTATGACAATCTCTAGGCCCATCCATGTTGCTGCAAATGGCATTATTTCCTTCTTTTTTATGGCCGAGTAATACTCCGTTGTATATCTGTACCACATCTTCTTTATCCATTCCTCTCTTGACAGACATTTAGGTTGCTTCCATGTCTTGGCTGTTGTAAATAGTGCTGCTATGAACATTGGGGTGCATGTATCTTTTTGAATTAGAGTTTTCTCTAGATATATGCCCAGGAGTGAGATTGCTGGATCATATGGTAGTTCTAGTTTTAGTTTTTTAAGGAACCTCCTTACTGTTCTCCATAATGGTTGTACCAATTTACATTCCCACCTACAGTGTAGGAGGGTTCCCTTTACTCCACACCTTCTCCAGCATTTATTGTTTGTAACCTTTTTGATGATGGCCATTCTGACTGGTGTGAGGTGATACCTCATTGTAATTTTGATTTGCATTTCTCTGATAATTAGTTATGTCGAGCATCTTTTCACGTGCTTTTTGGCTATCTGTATGTCTTCTTTGGACATGTAAATATTTCTTTTAAGGTTTTTTGATGAGTATATTTATTTAGAATAGCACAAAACATAAAACTTTACTTTTCTAACCATATGTTTTCTTAAAACTGTACATTAGCAGAGGTCAAGTAGATAAACAAAATCAATACTTCCATTTATCATTTGGTTCAAACTTCTAGCAAGCAATAATAAAACAAAAAGTGCAAAGGGACTTGGCATCCATCCACGGTCTGGGTTCTGCACAAGCTGGGTGTGAGTGCTCAAGGTTAATAGGAGGACACTGAGGTGGGAAGGTAAGAGTTATTCCGACCTTGGCAACACATCAAACTGCAGCAGAGGAAAGGCTCTTGTGGAAAGCTCACCTGGCCCAAGCCACGGGGAGGTGGTGTTTGTAGACACACCGCAGTGGAAGGTGTAATTCACACAACCACCCAGTTACCTAAAACTATCCATTGACCCCATATAATCTACCTGCTTTTATTTTTCAAGTGTACTTTACTTTGTGAGATGCCGCCCTCAAATTCCCCACTCTGTTCCCATGGAACTTGAAAGCCATTTCGTTGATGTCAGTGTGTCAGCCCAAGAGAACCTTCTGGAGGATCAGTTACTGGACTCGAGTCAGCCCACAGCTGTGCAAGAATGCTTACAGAGGCAGCTGGGCACGCTTTATAAGCGTTGGCGTGTTCTGTCGTTTTTATAACTTTTATTTTTTAGAATGTAATAAGGCATACTTCCATCGTAGAAAATGCAGGAAATATGGATAGGCATAAAGAAAAAAAGGCACCTACATTTCCTCTGCCCAGAGATAACCATTATTAACACCTTACAGTTCTTTCTCTCAGTATGTAATTTACATGCACAGAAACACGAATGTATATTTGTTTAACAAAACTCTTCTGTAACCTACATTTTTCACCTAGTATGTTAAAAACATCATTTCAGTCAATTAAATTTCTTCCACAGCACCATGGTAGTCAGAAAGTCCTGACCCCAGCTGTTGGACATTTAAATTGATATCAGGTTATTATTAATATTATTATTATGAATTATCACGGCTTTAAGAAAAATATTTCTCTTTGTCCTGGAGGACAATACCATTTCTGTTAACAAACAGGTATCTTAAAAGAAACAGTGGCCTGTGTTCAGAGGGTTTGAAATGAAACCCAGTTAAATAGTTTGTTTTTAATAACAATACTTCTCTGATCCATTAGTATGTTAATGGAGTTTTTGAATTCCAAAACTCCTGACACGTCTATACACAGACACATATACACATCACATACACTCCTATCATCTGTGCAGCCTGGGAGAAATGCCCTGCTTTAGAGTTCTAAAATTTAGAGCTTGAATTTCTAGGTCCAAGTGTCTGGTTTGTATTATTAATCACGTCATTGTGATTTTATTTATTTTAATATTTTATTTAAAATAGTACTAATAATACCATTGTTACATTGAGATTTTATATATATATGTGTATGTATATATGTGTGTGGGAGTGTGTGTGTGTGTGTGTGTGTGTATATATATATATATGTATATGTATGTTGGTTTTGTCCATGTTATTTACTTCTATGTTTTGACTGAAGCTGTGAAGGCTTTGGGAATATTTAGGGAGATTTAGGCAGGCTTCTAGAAGGTTCTGGAATCTAGTTCAGGAAACAGGATGGTCTGACTGAAATTTTTCCTAAATCATCTGGGAAGGAACTGCTCAGCCTCTCTCCCTGAAATGAGCTTGAAAGCAGCCACTAATAAGAGTGAAAAGCAAGGGCTTCATCATCAGGTCCTTCAAATCTAGGCCACACCAGGTAAAATTCCCCGGGACCAAGTCTAAGGGCCAGCCCTGCCTCAGCAAACTGGGCCGAGAATTCTGAACATTTACCATTGTGGCCAAGAAAGTCTTCAAACTTTCTCAGTAGGTTCTGAGGCAGCTGAACAATGAACACTATAGCATCTTCAAAGGCTGGCAAAACCAGCTGACCCAAAGTTTAGCTTGATTCTTTCGCATTCAGCCCTTTTTTATTTCGCTGACACAAGGCTCCTGCCCTCTTCTGTCTTGGTTCCAGAGGGAAAGAGTTTTCTATACCTGGGAACTTGCATAGGCAACCCTGAGATTAACGCTGCCAAACACCGGATGGGCAGAGTATCTGGGGAAAATAAACGGGTCCACAGCAAGTGGGTAAAAACACACCTGCTCTTCTCCGAGAAAACTCTTGGCAGGTATCAAAACCAGCCATGTGGGCAGGCCAGAAAATGTTTCTTGACAGTAGGTACCCAGAACCTTAAAATTTCCCATATTGTTTGACCTTACATCCTCTTTGGAATCCATGTTAAGAAAATAATCAAACTAGTCTCCCCCAGTTTTACACAAGTATATTTATTAAAGCATTATACTAATGAAAATACAGTAATGGGGGAACCCTAACTCTCCAATAACAGTAAAGGTTAGTATGGTATATCTGTTTACTGAATGCAGGATCATAAAGGTATTAAAAGATGTATCAAGAATTTATTCAATTTAAAATATATAAAACTGTGTATGGAATATAATCACAACTATATAAAACTGAAGCTGAAAAGATGCAAGTAAATTTTAAAATGCATTTATAAAAAGTGTGAAAGGTAATATATCAGAACATTTACAGTGGTTGCCTCTGAGGGGTGGGACTTTGGGAATATTTGTTTTTCTGATCTTTTTTCCCAAGTTTAAATGCTGAGCAAACATTTTAACAGCAAACAGCAATACATTTTGTAGAACAGAAAATTATTCAGCAATTATTTCTAAGATCAACTGTATTTAAATACAGTGGTAGACTTTTTTTTTCCCCTGAAGCAATCTCATAAGTCACCTTTAAAGGATATAGAGAAAGAATAAAACTATATTCGGGTCGATTACTAACGAACTCACATTTGTTCAGCTTAGAGGAATCTAACCAATTGTGTATACAGAAAGTAAAACAAGGGAGAGATGAAGTTGGAGGGGTAAGAGAAACCACGAATGTATCGTGGGGTTGGGACATAGGAGCTCAGAGAGGTTAAGTTACCGGGACAACATCACACAGGAAGTGGTGGCCCCAGGATTGAAATATTTTCCTCACTGGTAAAAAGGGGACAGTGACATTTAATTCAAAACTCGTGAGATTTAAATGACCAAAAACAGCATTTCAGTTAAGTGTTTTGCACAAAGTATTGGTAAGGACTCGGGAAATGATACTTTATCAAAGTGGACTTTCTCACCTAAGGTCCCGAGCATCAAACGAGAAACTGTCATGACTCCAAAGTGAAAGAACAAGCCCCTCATGAACCTCAGATAAAACCAGGAAAGTTGGAGGAAGGCACGGAGCCTCTTTAATCTGAATGAGTGATGGAGAGCCTCTATTTGCATGGACCTATTTCAAAAATTAAAAGAAACTTTTATTCTCTTACACCTAAGATACAGCAGGGCATGGCCTTGTAAACAGATCGGTTTAGAAGGAAGACAGTCTTTCTGAGTGGTGTGGCACATCTCATAAAAGCAGACAGGACTTCAGCTAGGGGGGTAAGTACATAAGCCAGAATGAACCAAAGGGACTTAGGTGTTGGTTTTGGTCTTTGTCCGGCATTCACATGGGGTCCATGTTGTGCTACAGTTGGTGATTGAAAAGGTTAAAAAAAGGCAGGACATTTACTGATTGAGTAATGTGGTAAAGATGTAGTGACATGGCTGAACTGATTTTTTTCTACCCAAACCGAACGTAGACTCACTGGGAATTTCCATTCTAATTAAAACTGTGAACTTGGTCCAGTGGGAAAATGAGAGACAAAATGCTTATACTTTAAATAAGGAGACTGGCTGCTTGGGGGTATTTTATATAAATAGTTATAGTTATAGATTGTGACAATAGGAAGTTAAAATGTTAAAAAAAAAAAAACTTAAATAGCAACACCCAATGCTGACGAGGTTGTAAAAAACCAAACCAAAAAAAAAAAAAAAAACCCCCAAGAATATATACCTTCTGCTTCCCTTCCAGATCGCACATGGAAGTATGCAGCAAAAGTCAAATAAGAGCTCTTGGATTCAAGAGTTTCAGGGATGCAGATGTATGCTGGGGAGGAAAATTAATAGAAGGAAAAAGCTGTGTGCATAAAGATGCTAATTGAGCTGTTAGTTCTAACAGCAAAAACTAGAAATAACCTGAATATCCCAGAGTAGGAGTTTCCAAACGATGGCCCACCGGCAAGACGATATATGAGGCATCCATTAAAATAACTGAAAACTGAGAAAGGAGATAATTGTTGGGGGGAGACTTTAAAAAGAAGGGCATGAAACCAAATAGTATGAAGCCTTGAAAGGTAATGAACAGAGATGAAAATCTCTGTTAGGATAGTGGTATTTGAGCCTGTCGTTTTCTTTTTAAAATTCACCTTTATCGTTAGTATAGCATCTCGTCAAGTAGAATTCAGAGAAGTTTTTTCAGTCATCATGTGGATCATATAATGTGATATTATTTATTATTCTAAAATGAATTCCAACTAGTTTGGATATGCGGAAAGGCACAAAAAGTTAATAGGGTACATATCGCTATTTTAGGTGCTTTTTTAAAAAAAAATGTAAACTTCTCCAAATGGTACCTGCTGGTGACCTGAACGGGGAGCCATTTTGCGAGCTCAGGCTTTCCGGCCCAGCGCTGACCTTAATGAAAGTAATCGGGCCTCCTTCATGGAAGTTCAAAACAAAACCACCCATCACCCCATTTTAAAGAGCAAAACCACAAGCCACAGCTTCAGTCATTGCCGGGGACGCTTCAGTTTCCTGTTTCCTATTGAAAAGTGGCAGAAAGGTCTCCCTCCATCAGCCGTGAAAGTGGAAACCCGGCAGCCTTTGGGCTTTAAAGACACAGGGAAAGAGAGCAGCTCTGTCAGAAAATGACGGTAGAAACTCCGGCCCCCTCTTCCTGTCCTGGGTGGATTCTGTGGCCCTGGGGCAGTGGTGGAGGACTCTGGACATTGAGTCCATCAGAGGCTAAGCCCAGGGGAAAGAAGGCCAGGTGCACACCTGTTTACAATAAGAACAGGAGAAAAGGTCTACGGGGCTGAAGCCAATATTGCTGGGTAAACAGCATGGACAGAATTTGTAGAGTTTATACCAGACATGAGGCACCAGGAGGCGAAGCAGATCCCAGGCTTGGATAGGAAGCCAAAGAGTCTTCCTTCGTGAATAATTCACCCATTGTATACATTTATTTATATGTATACTGGTGGTCTACAGGCCATCCTGTAAACAGTGGGATTCAGTGGGAGGCACACGGACTTGAAGGCGATAGCCCTGGATTCACATGCTGCCTCTGCCGCTCACCAGCTAGGGGACCATGGAAAGGTCACTTATTTTATGCTTATCATCTGAGCGTAAAATAAGAAGGTGGGTGTGATTTGCCTAGATTGGCAACTGGCACATAGTAGATGCTCAATAAATAGTACCTGCAAATAGTGGTAGTGATGATGGAAAACTAGGTATATATTACATATATATTACGTATGTATATACATATACTACATATATATATATCATGACAGATGGTGAGCAGTAGTCCTGGGTTTAGAATAAGCTAACAAAGGAATGAGGCTTTATGCTACCCACTTGCTCACCTGTCCAGGAATTGCACCACAGAATCAGCCACAGAAGTAAGATGCATCTGGCAGCAGCAACGGACCACAGAGACTGGCACCGTCTGACTGGGTGGATTCAGGGCATAATGGGCAAGAGGAGGCCTGGCTTTTGTTCTGGGGTCTCTGTTTATCAAGTAACCTGGAGAAGTTTTGGTAAAGTTGATTAGGACCTGTGTACTGTGAAGACTCCTACTGACCCAGGATATAAATTTTTTTTATAGCTCTAACTTTGGTAGGGGTGTTACCCTAAATTTTGAATTTCCATAACGTGGCACTCCGTGTATGTTTGTTGGATGAATGATTGTATGAAGACTTAGTCTGAGTTAGGGACCTTCTTCTTTTTTTTTTTTTTTTAATTGAAGTATAGTTACTTTATAATGTTGTGTTAGTTTTCGGTGTATAGCAAGGTGATTCAGATCTGTGTATTCTTTTTCATATTCTTTTCCATTATAGTTTATTACAAGACATTGAATATAGTTCCCTGTGCTGTACAGTAGGACCTTGTTGTTTATCTATTTTATATATAGTAGTTTGTATATGCTAATCCCAAACTCCTAATTTATCTCTCCTACCCCCTCCTCTTTTCCCCTTTGGTAACCATAAGTTTGGTTTCTCTGTCTGTGAGTCTGTTTCTGTTTTGTAAGTAAGTTCATTTGTATCATATTTTAGATTCCATGTATAAGTGATATCATAGGATATTTGCCTTTCTCTGTTTGGCTTACTTCACTTAGTATGATAATCTCTAGTTGCATCCATGTTGCTGCAAATGGCATTACTTCGTTCTTGTTTATGGCTGACTAATATTCCATTGTATATAGGTACCCCATCTTCTTTATTCATTCCTCTGTTGATGGACATTTAGTTTCCTTCCATGTCTCAGCTATTGTGAATAGTGCTGCAGTGAACACTGGGGTGCCTGTATCTTTCCGAATTATGGTTTTGTCTGGATGTATGCCCAGGAGTGGGATTGCTGGATCATATGGCAACTTTATTTTTAGTTTTTTGAGGAACCTCCATACTGTTCTCCATAGTGGCTGCACCAATCTACATCCCACCAACAGTGTGGGAAGGTTTAGGGAGCTTCTTGATTGAGGTGAATGCTTCCCTCCCCTGGTCAAGTTCCCTCACGCATCATCTTACCTCCTGATGCAGGATTCATATGGGCATCAGCACAGAGGCCTTAACGGTGCAAGGAGGCAGCAGGAGATGCTCCCCTGGTTCTCTGATATTTTGAACATGGCCTTGCCTGATGACACTCCGACATCTTTTGTGCTGTGGCTTGACTCCACCTTCACCAAATTCCTAATGCTGAGCTACAGTCAGACCCGTAACGTCACTTCTGTGCTCAGCCTGAGATGATAAAACCATAGGAGGCATAAAAGTGCCTCCTATTGGAAAGGACATTTTCAGCTTCTTGAAGGATCGGTGGCCTTGGTGCAGGGAAGTGTGTGATTTTGAAAAGAAACAGGCCTGGGTGTGAACAGCAGCTCTATCACTTATGAGCTGTGTGGACAGTGGCAAGTTATGAAACCTCTTGGCCTCAGATTCTTTATCCATAAGACGGGAAGAGGAGGCTGCCTGGGAGGACCTTGGTCACATTAGATGTAATTTTGCAGCCCGCCTGGCACAGTGGGTGGCTTGCGCTCATTCTCACAAGGATGGGAATTATCTTCATGGACGTAATGCTCGGTCACCAAGAATCGTCCTTTCCTTCAAAGGTCATTTATTAAGCACCTTCTGTATAACAGGAACAGTTCAAGGCACGGGGGCCACAGTTGTGAACAAAACAGACAAATCTCAGAGAGTTTATATTATAGGAGGTAGAGAGAGAAAATAGTAAATAGATAGACATATAACTTGTCCAATAGTATTAAGCGGTGTGGAGAAAAATAAAGGGGAGGGGTGGGAAGACGGGGTGCCACTGTGAATGCGGTGGCCAGAATATCACCTCATCAGAAAGCGAGAAACCAGAATGCAGTGTGGGGAGAAGCCATTGCAGGTCTCTGGAAGAAAAGCAATTCAGCAGAGGCAACAGCAAGTATAAAGTCCTTGAGTAGGGAGGTTGCTTGGCTTATTTCAGGAGAACAAGAAGGCTAGCGTGGCTAAATGTAGTGAGTGAAGAGAAGATGCTAGAACATGAAATCAGAAAGTCTTCTGTGGACCAGATTATGGGAGAATTCCTTGGCTATGGTAAAAAAAAAATTTTGGGACTTTAGTCAGTGAGATGAGCAGTTGTATCGGTTAGTGTTTGCTGTGTAACAAGTAATCCTGAAACTTTGTAGGTTAACGTAACAAACTTATATTTTTTGCAGTTCTCTGGGTGGACTGGGGTATTTCTTCTCATCTGGGTTGGCTCGGCTGGGGCTACATGCTCTGGGATGGCCTCGCTTGCACGTCTAATGGGTAGTCTGCTGTCAGTTTGGGGAGCGCCCATGTGGCTCGCATTGTCCAGCAGGTTAACCCAGGCCATTCATAGGATGGTGGTTGCAGGATTCCAAAGAGCAACAAGAAAGGGCAAGCCCAGTGCACAAGCACATTTTAAATTGGCCAAAGCAAGTCATGTGGCCAAGGCCAGAGTTAGAGAGGGGACCACCCAAGGTGTGGAGACTGGGAGGAGAATTACAATGGCCGCGTTTGCAAATAGTCTACTGCAGAAGCACTGGAGGGATTGGACCAGAAAAGTGACATTATCTGATGCATAGTCTGAAAGGCGCTATGACAATAAGGATTTTGTAAAGGGCGAATATAGCCAGATGGGAGGATGTAGCCAGGCTATGGACCACTGGAAAGCACTGGTGTTTGACTGACCACAGAGCCAGAGGCCCAGAAATTCATGACGTTGTCTGGGCTGAAGCTGCCACTGTCAAGAGGAGGCACAGTGACACATACCCTCTGCCCCCACCTTCCTGGTATTTCAGCAAAAGCTTTGTCTCCACCTTGCCAAAGTGGCCTTTCTTACATCCCTGCAGGAATGGCCTGGAAACCACAGTGTAAGTGATAACAGGATGAGTGGGGAAGAGCCTCTAAACCATCCCCCCTATTCTCCTAAGTAAGTAGAGATGGTTTCTAATCAATCACCAAGAACTTGGTAGTTACAGGGGGAACAAACCATTGCAGGACTGAAATGATCCCTGATAACAAAAGCTCTTAAGGTGAAATTAAGTGATAGTCATTTTTCTTTTTCTTTCTCTCTTCAACAGAAAATATGATGCTGGCATGCTAATTGCGTGAGACAACTCGGCCTGCAGACAGCCACAAAGCACAAAAACAAAACAAAACTCAGAGAAGAAACGAGAATGGTGTTTTCCTGGCGTCTACAAGAAGCGCTTTATTTTTCCTCTAGATTGCTTTTCTAAAAAAACAAAACAAGACAAAAAACAAAACTGAAACAAACATTTAAAGGAACAAGACAAAAAACTTCAGGTGATACTATTCAAGCATGTTCTTTTATTAAGCATAGGATGAGAGGAACAAGAGGACATTGAAGCAGGATGCTGAACAGACACACTGAGGGGCTGTGAACCTCCGCGATGGTGTTGTTTCCCGAAACCGTGAGTGAGGAATGGAGGGAACAGCTTTTTAATCCCCCATCCCCAAAATATCCTGTAAGGGCGCAAGACTTCCTTTCCTGCCTGTCAAGGTATCTAGGGAATGATTTGCAAAATTTGTTATAATCGCTAAAGAATCTTTTGTATGGCTTTGGCCAGGGAGTTGGTGGACCAGTACTTGGTGACCCACTAATTGTGTGTATCCCACCCATTTCTAAGTGTCACCTCCATCTTGGCTGGAACAAGGTTCAGAAGGTCCTCTCTCCAGTAGTTGCCAAGCCCACTCCGACTTGATCAGGCTGAAGGAAATGGTTATCTCCTGGATCAGTGCAGCGAAGGAGAAATACTGGCTTTTTTCTTCCCTAAATAGGAGAAAGCCAGCTCCTGGCTACGCTGTGCCTGGGGCGGGGCAGTGGGGCACCAGGCTGTCCTACACGGTGAGAACTGCTCGTGCTTCTACCGAGAGACGAAGAACCTACCGAGCAACTAAGCTTCACTTTCAAGCAGGCCATCACCAGGGAAGCAGAGGGACCCAAGCCTAACCCAGCCCCAGAAAAGACGTATTGTCCCTTTACCCCCAGAATTCCCTGCTTCCCATTGGTACCTAACGTTTTTCGCTCTGTTGTGACTACTCTTATATCCTTGACTCTGGCGGATCTGGGTCGGAGGGACATGGAAAGCCCTGGGATGATCAGCTGGAAGGGGTCCAGCGCTGGCAGTTACGCCCGAGCACTCACGAATGGTGGGCACGTGTGCTGATCCTTGCCGAGCGCCCGCTTAGCCGGACGGGCTGCCAAGTCCTTCCTGGATCAGCCTCTCGCTGAGCGCCCACAGGGCCCGGGCCGTGTCTTCGCTCTGGGCTTCCGTCGAGGGCAGGCAGCGGCAGCAGTTGTTGAAGTACATCCCTCCCAGACCCTCCAGTTCCGGGGCGGCAGCACAGTAGACGGTGGTGGCGGCTCCTTGTTGCTGGAAAACAAAGAACAAAGACCACGGAACGTTTTTTTAACTGGGAATGAGCAAGAGTCTCTCCCCACCTGGTTCAGATGCATCTGGATCTCAGCACGGCCGAGGGTACTGAACTCAAAGCACATGACTGTAAAAGATATGATGGGACCATCCTGGGAAAACGAGTTCATAAACTCCGCTCGTAAAGCCAGTGTGACTTTTTACACCTCATATTGGAAAAGGCTTTGAAAACGAACAGACACGTCTATCAGTTAATCACATCAGATGTCTCTTCTGAGCAACGAGAAGAAGATGGGATCCTTTTGAACACACGAGAACACATTCATCCCACTTCCTCACTTCTCAAAGCATAATGTCATTTGACACCAAGAAGTTTCTAGAAACTTCTCTCTGAACTAAACCAACCACTCTAATCATGGCCCATCAGGTAGAAAACCAAGCGGGACTGGTGCCAGATTTTTCCTTATTCGTTGCCCGTGGGGCTGCTAGAGGAAGGGTTTGTGATGCTGTGTTAAAATGTTTGAGACACACGTATACACATATTCCCCACCATCACACGTGCCTCATGCAGACAGAAGACACGTTTGCGAGTTTATCCTTATCCTGGAGACCTTTTTATAAGAAGTGTCATATTCAGCCCATACTTGACAATGGGACCGTGGCTTGGGGGGCCATGTCCTCCCAGCCCCCTTCAAAACGCAAGTTGTAATGAGTGCAATTGATCACTTGCGATTGACCTTTTGAGTAGCAGTTGGCGCTGTGGCTAGGGGTGTGTGTGGCGATGGGGCACCATATCATCCGGGCTGACAGAATGCTGTCAGGGATGCTGGAAAGAGGGCAAGAAATCACTTTGCTTTGCAAGCCATAATTAAAGATAATAGGCTGGTGTTCATAGGGAGACACCGTCGGCACGGCTCTCATTTAAAACCAACACAGTTGATCTGGCGTCTTATGATTATTTATGTGCATGACAGCCCTTGCTGCGTCAACTAATTATCAGTTGATAGAGAAGGGGGGGTGGGAGGCAGAGGAGGATGGAGAAAGATAACTGGGGATAAGGCCACCATTAGGAAAACATTAAGGACATCTAATTGAGAGGGAAGTGAGTTTCCATCCCCACCCAGAAGCTTACTCTTTTTCTCCCCCTACAGGGTTTAAATTGTGCCCAAGCAGAGAGCTTACTGGAGAGCATCCCCCCCATAGGGTTTGGTTTGCATTCACCGTGGTTGTTTCGTATAAGCATCGGGAGCCAAGGTCATTCTGAGAATCAAGGTCTCAAGGTATTATAAATTTTAGGAAAGTACTATAAAGTAGACTTGGGGTTTTTGTTGCAGGGGGGCGGGGGGACATTTATTGAATTTCTCTGAAAACCAAATGGTCGAATACGTTGAAGTGACATGCTTGTGCAGAGGAGGGTGGCGTGGAGTGGGAATGGGACACTTGAGTTCTGATAATAACGGGCTGCTTGACTGTATTGGACAAGACCCTTTGGTCCAAAATTTGAACCCCTGACGTGACTTCGCTTTAACGAAATAGTAATTCGGTGTGTTATTTCCCCAACCCTCTCACCCATGCCCACTCCCCAAGTAGCCGATTGTTTATTTTCTTGGGTTCACCTGTTTCTTTTCAACTTGATTTGTGTGGCTCAGGTCTAATGGACATGAGCCCACGTCATCCAAATGTCCTTTCACTGAATTATTATTCCTAATAAATACCCCTTAGCTTAGCACATTTATCTAACGAATTTCCAGTGGCTTATCTGACTCCCCTGAATCCCATGTGGAGAAAAAAGGCAAGCAAAGCACCTCTAAAGACAAATGGAAGAGCTGAGATGCTCATCTCGCCAACCCAAGCAAATATCATCTTGGCCTCAATTCTTAGCAGATGTCAGGTGGAGATGGTGTTTTGAATAATTTTCTGGATATCTGTTTTCGATTTCCATTTTACTTTGCAACTGCCAAAACCACCAAAGAGTGGTCAGGGCCCTTTGGCATCAGCTCTCAAGTGGTGGGAGAAGCCAGTCAGCTCATTCCTAAATCCAGGCCCCCTCAACCCCACCCCAGAGTGGTTATAGTATCAGCATTCATACATCACAACAAACTGGCCTTTCACAGCTCCACCAATCCTGAGAAAAGATCAAAGTTGGCCACTTGGGAAAGCAACAAACGGAATTCTTCCCAACCCAGTGTAATCTTTTGCCACTCTGACCTTCTAAAAATGATACCAATGCTGCACTCTCTTGCATTGTTGGAATGGTATTTTTGCAGAGAAATTCTGCGCTTACATTGATTCAGAATCGAGTTGATGAGGGAGCCGGGGGGCATGCATTTTCCCTCCACGGAATGTGAAAGCAATTGCAATCGACCTCATTTCATGTAAACTGCCACTTGGCTGCCATGCTGAAAAACCATAGAGTTGAGTAAAGCCCAATCTTTTATCAAGAGCTGGCTTTGATTCCTTTGCCACTAGGCTCAGGGTGATACACAATTTAAGTCTCATCACCAGCGGTGCTGACTCTGTAGAAGAACACAGTACAGCAGGGCACCTGAAAGCAAAGACCACCTTCTCCACTCCGAAGATCAACTGTGCACATTTGGCAGAGAAAGACTGGACCGTGAATTAGTGACAACATCTTTTCGTCCCAAGCCCACGACCCTTTCGGCTTCTCAGGGAACGCTCTTTTCAGCTGCACCCATGGCAGCCTCTGAGTGACATCTTTATATGAGCAGGTGGGATGACGGTTTAATAACAAGTTCTAATTTGGGGCTCATCAGCTTTTCGGCCTATCACCAGAATGAGATGGAGCCACATTAGGAAATCTCATTAGTAAATAAGCTGGTACTGCTGATACAAGATAAAACATTTTTAAACTGATAGAAGAAAAATTTTTAAAGAGCACTTTCATCACCATCAAATGACTTTCCTGCCACTTTGGGGGGCATCAGTCCGTAATCCAGAAAAAAATGAAAGAGCCCTATCAAGGAAATGACATTAACAGCAAACAACTCTGTTATAAAATATACGCCTTGCTGGTTGGCACAACTGCTTACTGATCCATCGTGATAAGATAATAGCAATATCTTGACATATAAACACTAGCTGGAGCTGTGGGTTCCCCTCAGCGATTTTTTAAGAACAAATTCATGGGAAGCCTGGAGGCTGCATGCCGTTGCTGATCATGGGAACCGGGGTGGCGACTCTATCCTGTAGCGACGGCAGTGAGTTAGGGTGCGGATCACACGGGGCCGAGGATTTCTGGGAAGCCCAGTAGAATCTTTAATCACGCCTGAATGCCATTTCTGATTTAGTCAAACATGTGCGAGCTGCCAAAGGAGAACTACGCCATCAATCTTTATAGCGTCTGTAAAATTACCCAGGATTCTTGTTTGGGATTAAGTTAAGAGCATCTGGGTAATAAGGGGGTTCATCATTCTCTTTCAGAAATCATTTGTCGGATGAGCGGCACAGTCTTCAACTACAGAAAGGCGGGATTTAGAAAGCAGTTACTGTTCATTTATCGTTGGGGCCCTGAGATCTAAATCATCCATCCTTCCAAAGCCCTTGGTTGGGATGAAACGGTGACGGAGCCGCGTTCCATCAACATTTACTCGATAACCACTAGCCATCAATTTGCAGCTGTCCGCACGGACTCCAAATGAATATTGACTCTTTGCAAGAGAAAGGTACAGGGGTTTCTGATCAACAATCTAGGCTTAAGGAAAAATCCACCCACATGTTAATATTTGTAATGCATTGGTAGGTATTCTAATATAACTTACGCTTTAATAAGGACACATGTTACACAATTATGTTTAGTTTTCAGGTTTCTCTACTTTTAAAATGCATGCTTCTTTAAAAAAGAAAGAATAAATTCCTGTCTTAAAATAGATTTAACTCTGAGACACATAAAAAAGTAGACACACTACCATGGGATATCTGTATATTCAGTGACTTTGAGAGTAGCAGATGTCCTAGGATTGCTTTCCTACAGACACGTCGGTATTGGGACACTGCACAGCAAATGCTGAGTGAATCAATCTATGCAAAAAGTGGAGTTGAGTAAGGGAAGGCAGCACAGAACTTAACACTGGACTTGGAACCCCAAGGGCAGGGAAGGAGAACTTCCCTTCTGGAAGCGGGCACTGATGATGGTGCTGAATTCCCGGGACAGAGAAGTTTGCAGGTGTCACAGGAAGAGAAGACAGGTGCCTCTTCGAACCCTCAAAGCTTTCCCTGTTACTCATCTGGGGTCTGTGAGGCAAAGCAAACAATTTCCAAGTGCAGAACTGATGCAACGCCCCGGTGAGTACAGCAGAATCATTTATCCCAGAGCCTTGGTGGAGATGGGGCAGTGAATGCAGGTGCCATAGGTGGGACTGATGGCCGCCCTCTCAGTCTCTTCACGTCTCCCAATAACCCTCCCCAAAGAGAGTTTTCAGCTACCCTACTGGAAACGTGCGACGTGGTGTCTGTCTCAGGGTTCACCTCCTGAGACTGGGGTGCCTGGAGCACAGCTGTTCCTCAGCAATAGGACGGTTTAAATCTCTGATTTGAGAGAAAAAAGCAAAGCAAGCTGCTCCAAGAGGTTACGTGTTCCCTACTCACCATCTGAGAACAATCTTTTAAGCTGACAGGTGAGCCACGTATTCTGTTTGTTAGTTCATAGAGCAATGCAGCTCATGCAGGCATGAGGCTCAAGGGCCTCCCTGCTCGTGTGACCACAACCAACCCCTCGCCCTCCTGCCTGGGTGTGGAATGAGTGCAAATCAATAATATACCAACTTCCGCCAAAATGATGCGAGACGGGAGACGACAGAGAACGTGCCTCGAAAGGACCCTTTTCCTCCACACTGTCGAGCTTTTCTAGTGAGTCGTTGCGTACGGGGACTGTGTAAGTGGTAACGATGGCCAGCATCTCCTGAGAGCTTGCCATTGCTCTGGCACTGTGCAGAAAGCTTTGTAAGCACCATATTCTAACCCGCACACAGCTCTACCAGCCAGGGACGATCATTATCCCCATTTACAGGGAAGCCTACTTAGTACCAGAGCTCAAGAGCAACTCGTCCAAAAGCCACACAGATCATCACACAGATTGACCCTCCGGAATCCATGCCAGATGCAGTACAAAACCTCCTTCCCAAACTTGCGACACAAGTTGGCAGGCTGCCCAGTCCCTGTGTCTCCCGTTTGGCTGAAGCTACCTTAGGAAGAGTCCTCTTTCCCTTCTCAGCCAGGCCACGTCTGGCCACAGTGTGGCCGAAAATTAAATGGATGGGCTGCACGTTTAAGTTTTAAAAAACGGGCTGTCATGTGCTCACCTGAGAAATGTTGGGAGGAGATTTTCCCATTGTTGATTTAGGCAGTGAACTAAATTGAAATTATATCCATTTGGATTAACAAAAATGAAGACCCAGCGCCACCTCAAAAGATCCAATGGCAAGTGACCCTTAACAAAACCATCACCTGATTCAAAATGCCACCTCCAGGTGCCAGATGGGACCAGCTGTGAACCTACTACTCTTGGACGATCGACTTTTTTTCAAAGCGTGAACGGAACCACATCAAAACCAGTGAAACCCCGAGCGATCTCCATCTTATAAATTCACACACGTGTACAATGAATACGGCCTTTTGGAGGATAACATCTGACGTGTTACATCAGGTTTGCAGAGGAAACTGATCGACCTCCCTCTCCTGGCCTCCCCCAATTAATTCCTGAGAAATTAATTCCTGCAAATTCCTAAGAAGTGATTCCTACGAAGGCGTCAAACAGTATAGGCTTAGGTACCTGCAAATACTTCTTGTAGATATCGTAATAGAACTTTCTTCATAGCCCTCGGGAGTTTTGCTCACAGGCTGCTCTTAGCATGTATTACAGAAGGGAAATCCACTCAATTTCTCAAGTAGAAAAAGTGAAGAGGGTCAGGAAAGCGGATATTTGTTTTTAACTGAGGAGGCTGGAAAAGTCTTCGAGAATGTTCTGGAGAATCCATTTAGATCACATGCAGATCTTAGCCTGACGGAAGAGAATGTGTACCTACCACCATGTGTTTGTTAGGATATTTACCTCTTGCCTCAGGGAAAGAGTTTCTTTGCTAAAGAGGATCACAAACGTGGAAAGCCTCAGAGGTTCCTTTTCAGCTGACTGTCTCTCCCGTGGCAGGTAAAGGAGTACCATTCCCTGGGTGACCTTGGGACACCGGGTTCGATGGCAGTTGCTCTGAAGGAGAGCTAAGCCGTGGGATATGCCAGTGCATCACCATCGGTGCAGTGGGTCCTGGCACAGCACACAGCCCCAAAAAGTAGACGGCAGTTTGAGTGAGAGGTGTTTGAGGGGCACAAATGGGACAGAGCTTTCACACAGCAGATGTGCACACGTCTTCGTTGGGAGAGAATCACGATGACATGGAGGCTTTCTTATTTGCAACTGAGGCACCCCAAATATTATGCCCCCAAATCCACATCAGGCTACGGAGACCATGCTAGTCTCCTTGACAAAAGCCATGAAATCTCTAGCAAGACCATTAAGCAGTTTTAAGAGACTGACTTGAAGACCAGCGCAGATCGAGTTGGAAAGTCAGGAGGATGGTGGCTGTGATTCTCTGAGAAATCTTTGTAGGAACAAGCCCAGGGGCCAGTAGGTTCAGGATGGAAAGCTGGAAAGGACTTTTAAAGGCAGAAGAGCATATCTGTCTTTGCTGGCCTTAGGTTTGGGGGAGGGGTAGGCAGACACTCCTGACCACCCAAAGAGGTCCAGAGCCATGTATGTTCTGGAAAGCAAGGCTCCCGAGGATTTTTGCTTAGGCTAATCGGCAGCACTTCAGGGCAGGGTGGCCCTGGGAGGTTTGCAGGACTGTGTTTTCAATTGGCTGAACTGTTCTGAACTTTCCCTTGACATGAATGAGGCCCTCTTCCTACCCCCTTTGTGTTCCAGAATCCTTGCCGTAAACATGGCAGGGGTTCCATGACAGATTGATGACTGGTCTCAAAAGAGTGAAGGTGGAACATTTAGCATGACTTCATCGTCCTGAGACCTGCTGTTATTTCTAGACGTGCTCTGGTGGAGTGGGAGTCCTCCAAAGGAGGGAAGGGAAAAGGAATGGCTAAGTACAGTCCAGGTGGGTGACATTATTCATGCCTGTTCTACCTTCCTTTTGTGCCAGAGATGTTCTAGAACAGATTGGGCTGGAGAGACGGTCTCATTAAAAATAAGAGAAGACGTTGTTACACCTGGAACAACATCTCTGTTAGAGCCATGAAAGCATTCCCTGGGCATTCCGTGCTGATACTGCCTGGGCTGCCCACATTGCTTTTCAAGCAGGGAGTTGTCTTGCTGGGCTGGAAAACTGCACTGGGGTATCCACTCTTCCACGGGTTAGTTTGAAATGGCTAAGCAGAAGGATCTGAGAAATGTGTCACCAAAATACGCATCATCCTTCCATCTGGGACAAATCCGATGGCCCATTCCTGAAATATTCCAACCCGGCCACCTGGACACTAGTGCCGAAGGACTACTGAGTGTTCCTGAGAGCTCAAAGAAGGCATTTAGCTTGTGTTAATTTGAAACGTTTTTACTTCTTTAACCTTGGTTCTAGCTAGCTCTGTATACTGTATATAAATGTATGCCTCTGTATTTGCCATGTATACTGAAATAAACCTTTAAAGTTATCGCCAGGCAGAATGAATGGGTTCAGTTCTAATATGATGGTGCAAAGCATATCATCTTCACAGTACAAGTGAAACAGACAGCTTTCCCCCTTCCCTTCTTCGGCACAGAATTGCACCACTGAGTTGGTCTGCCACGCTGGCTCTTTTAGAAAACCATAGAGCTGACCATTTTTGTGAGCAGGCAAACCCCAAACAAACAAACAAGCTGTTTGTTGCCATTGTAAGGTTGACGGTTCGTTTACACCTAGGACACAGAGAGAGTCTACGACCTAGTACCGGAAACGCATTGGTGATGGGGGGATAAAAGCCACAGGGTCTTCTCTGATGAGGCCACATGGCATCGTGGTAAGAAATCCACGGACTCTTAACTAACTCTTCCAGCAGCGAATTAAGAGAATGGCGTCTACAACAATCAGATCTCACAGGCAGGCCACCCTCCGCCCTCCGCGTCCAGCTACACTGTTTCAAGTCAAGTCAAGCACGTCTGCGTTAGGCTTGTGCCTTTTCATAGAGGGCTCTCTGCGACGGATCATTTCTCAGGCTCAAAGAAAGACACTGGCCTTGTTGATATTACATTTAGAACATACTGCGGAGAGCATCTCATTTATATTACTTCCATAATTAATGGGGAGAGCTTAGGCACTGCCTTTGCACAGACGGATCTCGTCACAGTGGTCGATGGGTAGAGGAGAAACAATAGGTATTTCATTCACCAGCAGCGTGTCGCTAGTTAGTTAGTGGGAAATGATCACGTATGCTGTTGTTGCTTTAATTGCCAGGGTAAATAATTCTGCCTCGGTGTAAGGGAACATTTTAAAGCACTTGGTGCAAATAGACTAGAAACAAAACACACACACACACACACACACACACACACACACACACACACACACACACAAAATTACCTTGATTATGCAACACCTTTAGCATAGAAAGTTACAAAGGTATGTCGTTTTTTAAAATTGCATTCTATGGTGCAAATATTCTCTAAATATGCATGTGCTGACTACTCATCTACTGTATTTTAGGAAATACAATTAGGCCGCCTTTCTCTTCTCCTGTGTAGACTGTAAATACCTGTAGATCTTTCTCTTGCTTCCTTATGTAAATAGATGTAAATACTAACAAGCTCTGCATGCTGATATTCTAGGCAATTTCAGGTACTTTTATAATCTGAAGGCATGTACTTGAAGTGGTTTGTTAAAAGGAAAAAAAAAAAACCCCACCTCTCTCGAACTCTTGAAAGCTGAATAGAAATTAAAGATTTCTTCCTAGACTGTTGTGGTTTCTTTTGTTTGCCTTCTCCTCTCTCAACAGGGTCCCCCACTTAGGCTCCCTCACCTACTGCCAGGAAAGGGACAGCTGGGCATCCACCGGACCCAGGAACAGTGGCTGAACTACGTGGTTTGGGTTTTTACACACTTTCCTTTGGTTTCTCTAAACGACTTCTAGAATCTCAAGGTAGGCGTCTTTGGGTTTTTCTATCGAAAGAATCGGGAGTAAAAATAATAATTCGTACCTATGGTTCCTCTACTACGTACCAAGCACAGGGCTCGAGGCTTTACGTCCCCACAACCCTAAGAAAGGACCCTGTCAGTCATTCCCATTTCAAAGATGCAGAAACTGAGTCACAGCAAGATGAGCACGTGCCTAAAGTGACAAAACCATTAAATGCCTCTCAAACGCCAATTCTTTCCTGTATACCAAGGGTCAGTAAGTAAACTTCTTCTGCAAAGGGTGAGAGAGGAAATATTTTAGGCTCTGTAGGCCCTATGGTCTCCATCACAACTACTCAGACCTGCCACTGTTCTGAAAACAGCCATAGACAACACATACCCCAGTGAACATGGCTGTGTTCCAATAAAACTTTATTTACAAACAAACACCTCTTCCCTACACCCAAAGCTCAGTTACTCTTCAACAGACCATTACCCTTTCCCTTTCGAATACGTTTATGTATTTGATGGGGAACTCATTTGATCAACTGAAAAGTCTCCATCTCTTCCTTGTACATAGCAACACTATTTGCAGACGCCGTGAAGTATTAGGGGAGCAAAAATGAAGACCCTCGAGCTTATAAATCAAACTCTTCCTCAGACAAATCTCACTGCCAGGTTTCAATTATTTAGTTATCTTTTTGTTTTCATAAATGGGGATGGAGGGAAAAAGAAGTATGAAAGACTAAAAGGTAAAAAAAGAAATCAAGCAACACTCACCCTTCAATGAGGGGAAGGAGGCCATTACCTCAGGTATCTATGGAAACCAAGCCGCATGTAAACTTTTTAATGGTTGGAAAACAGCGTTGGCTTTTGAAGATGTTTTTCCCAAGTAGGATGCTTCGGTGTAAATGCATTAATTGACAGTTTCCTGCGGGACTTTTTTATTGAAGTTTCCAAACTAAATTTCACGGCACAAGGAACTCTCTGGGGCCCTTGAAGAATGCTGCAAAGTTAGGGCTTTAGAAAACTGAGCCAGCTCTGGCATCCTGTACAAATCCAAGCCAATTCCCCTACAGACCGAGTGAAGCAGCAGCCCTCACTGCCTGTAGTTTTCCCTTTTTAAAAGGCCCCCTGCATTCACCTGGGGATGGGAGAGAACCTTTCTAACCTCAGCTGAACAAGAATCAGTATCATCCCTTGAGTCGTGAGGAGAAATGAGAATAAGGAGTGGGAAGAGGAAAGATCTGGGTATTTTTGCAGATTGGGTGGCAGTGTGGGGTGGTGGGAAAAGCCCAGGAGCCGAAGTCTGAGATACGTGAATTCGAGTCCTGACTTCGCCACCTGGCAGCTCTGTGACAAGGCACTGAGCCTTGGTCTCCCCATCTATGAAATGGACATCGTAACAGCCCTTTCACCGGGTTCTTGGGAAGACTGGTTGTAACAATTGGAGATTTCCTGAGTACACCATAGATAGATACTACTTCAATCCTGGCTACAAGTCCGCTTATTAAAAATTTGAAGGAGGAAGCATACAGATCAAAATAGCTCATCTGTCCTTCATTTGAGGGACTTAAAAGTAGGGGGGGGGGTGGACATTTCTACCTTCTAAGCAAGAAATTCAAGACGCAGTCACTTTTCTCACCAATCTTTACCCAGCATCTCTGGGTACCAGGCTAGCCATGGATTCCACTGCTCTTCTGCTCCCCCGACCACAGCAACCAGAACCAAGTTCACATCCATGAAACTGGGGCACTGACATCTGAACACAGCCACAGTCATGTGTTAAGCACTGTAAAATTCCAGACTCTGCCCCCTGCCCTGGCCCTTTATACATATCTACTCTACATCTCCCAATATCCCCGGGCAATGATTCCTAGAAAAGGGGATGGACAGAACGATAAGAGAGCAGGTGCAGTTTTGTGGGGTTTTTTTTAAGTGCAGTATTCCTTAAAAAACTAAAAACAGAGTTGCCATATAATCCAGCAATCCCACTCCTGGGCATATATCTGGAGAAAACCATAATTCAAAAAGATACATGCACCCCAATGTTCACTGCAGCACTATTCACAATAGCCAAGACATGGAAACAACCTAAATGTCCATCAACAGAGGAATGGATAAAGAAGATGTGGTACATATATACAATGAAATACTACTCAGCCACGAAAAAGAATGAAATAATGCCATTTGCAGCAACATGGATGCAACTAGAGATTATCATACTAAGTGAAGTAAGACAGAGAAAGCCAAATACCACGTGATACCATTTATATGTGGCATCTAAGAAAAATGATACAAACTTATCCACAAAACAGAAACAGACTCACAGACTTCAGAAACAAACTTATGGTTACCAAAGGGGAAATGTGAGGGGAAGGGGTATATTAGGAGTTTGGGATTAACAGACACATATCACTATATATAAAATAGATAATCAACAAGGACCTACTGTATAGCACAGGGAACTCTACTCAATATTCTGTAATAACCTATATGGGAAAAGATTCGGAAAAAGAATGTTTATATGAATAGGTATAACTAAATCACATAGCTGTACACCTGAAACTAACACAACAAACATTGTGAATCAACTATTCTCCAATATAAAATAAAAATTAAATTTTAAAAAAGTGCAGTAAAAATGTAGACTCTAGGTGTTGGGTGGATGGGTGGTTGCCACATTATTCTTTCAAATTTTCTATTTGAAAACTTGTGTAATAAAATGTTAGAAAAATAGATGGATCCATCCCTGTGGGGCATTAGCCCCATTTTACAGAGGAGAAGATTGAGGCACAGAAGTGGTCTGGACTGGCCTAATGTCCTCCACCTGGTAAGTGGTGACATCCTCTTTGAAATCCATGCCAAGCTGGCTCCAGTGTTGCTTCTATGATGGGCCCCTTTGCATCTCTGTTACACCTTGTAGGGTCAATTAACCCTGTCTCTCTTATTCCACTGGTTGAATTTTTGCCTCAAAGCATGAAAACTGGTTTTCTCACACTCTTCCCACCAGGCAGGCAGATCTTGGGGCCTCCAACTCAGAGCCCAGAAATCAATCAGCTCAACAGCAAAAGTGACCCGTGTATGAATGGATGTAAATTTGTATCCATTCACCTGGTGGCTGTTTAATTTGGCTTTTGATTCTAATGCAGCTCCTGGAGACGTAGGGTTATTCTCATTCACTGAAAACGTGCCACCAGGTTCAGAAATACTGATGCCCCCCCCCACCACCAGCACGTTGACAGTGCCTGTGATTTGGACCCAAAGCTCTGAGAGAGGGGGACGGGCAGGCTGCGTGGGAGACACGCGCAGTGAAAATCGACCAGCTGCCTGTGGCTGGATGCGGTCACAGGCAGGAAGCAAGGGCTGCTGGCGTCTGGGCTGCAAGAGATGGTTGGATGGGAAACTCTCTGGCCTGACCTGTCCTCCAGCTCAGACTCCCCCCTTCTAGCTGTGGCAGATTCCACATTCCTACTTTTAGCAGCTAAGAGACAACTTCAGCCCAATCCCAACGATTTCGGCAGGGAGCCCAGGCGGCCCTAAATCCAGGTGTAAACTTTTCTATTGGTCGGAAATTCTCCTCCTAGCCGACCCACCTCACCCACTTTCCCTTCCAACCCCGGGAGAGATGAAACCTACACATCATCCTCCAGCCTTCCCTCTAGAAACTCGCCAGTCACCTGCCCCAGCGCCTCCCCTTTAGCCATTGCCCAACCCAGGTACAGTCACGTCAGTCATCTCCCAGCCCCTTAATCATCTCCCTGCCAAACCCATCCTGAGTTCTTCATGTCCTGGCCAGGTGAGTATGAGACTTGACAGCCGCCTTAGGGAGAGTTAGTCCGGCCCGGACTGTAATAGCCAACGACAGCAACAAAGCGGTAACGATCATGGTAACGGCTGCTGGTCACCGAGAGCCTGTTCCGTGCCAGGGACCCATTATTACTCCTGATCCTCACAACCACCTCGCCAGGCGGGTATTACTGTCAAGGCTATGAGGGAGGTGAGGTAACTCACAGCCGGGTGCCTGGGAAGTGATGGAGCCAAGATGCAAACTGAGTCTGTCTTGGTTCAAAGCCCCTGTTCTCGTTCATGGCTAATGCCCGCTCTGACCCTACACCCCGTTCACTGCAGGGCGTCCTGGGATTATGCGTAAACACGCAAACGTAGCGCCATCAGGCTAGGTACATATTCCCTCCCTGGCCACGTCCCCGTCCACAGAGCCTCGGGGACCTTCTTCCTCTTCTCTGAGCTCCATGTCTTGGTCCTTTGACCCCTGGCTGCTGGTCCAGCGTCCTCAAGTCTGGGGTCACCGTTTCTGCCTGCATGTGGTTTTGGACAATACCCCAGAAGGGGTCCGACGCCCCTCTCCTGCCCTGTTCCTCTTCTGCAAATTGCTTCTCATGCAAAGGAGAGGTCTTGGAAGGCGGCAGGGCTCGGGTTTATGGGTGGGCGTTTGTGGGCTGTCTGGCTACATCCCACCAGGGCGGGCTCACCACCAGCCAACAGCAGTTAAACTCTCCTGCCCTCGCAGTTCAGAGAAATGCTGACCTCAGGACAACGGGGGACACCGAGGGACACCTTAGTCTGCTTTTTCTCCCCCCCTCTGGCTGCCACACCTGATGGGATCCCTCCTCTCACAACTGCCTGGCTTGTAAAAAGGAAGATGCATAAATAAGTTAGTAGCTACCAAGCCAGGTGTCAGCGGGGATACAGCCAGTCGTGGAGCTGGCCGTCAAACTGTCGAGGTGGATGAAAAACCTGTCCTCTACCATCTGTGCCCTCTGGATTCCTAATCGAATGACTTTACGAGGCAGTCCCCTAACGTATGAATCCCATACGGGGCATGGATACCTTCTACCGCACTTTCTAGGTGCTGAGCCCTACGGTTTTTGCTGAATTCTTGCCAGAGCCCTGTGGAGGCATCATTATGCCCATTTTATTTACAGGGAAACTGAGGCTCAAGCAAGTGAAATGACTTAGGAACAGGTCATTCTTGTTCATTAAATTCTAATTGTGATGAGCATCCCTCAAGCTAAGGGACGCACGTGCCTCAAATGCTTCCAGGGAGCGTCCACACTTTGCATCCGCTCTCCCCAGTTATAGGCAGGGTCCTGAAGCCCACAGAGGCAAAGGTCAAGGGGCAAAGTGGCAGAGTCAGAGGCTGAGCCCGATCACTTGGACTCCAGACCCTGCTCTGAGCTCTGGCACCAGGGTAAACGGGGATCTGTTCACAATCCAAGGGCCGCAGGAGTATTCTTGCACATCTGTAGGTCACGATTTTGCACAATCATCATAGTAGATCTTTCCACAACAAGACGTAGCTAATACTTGAATGTAGTGCCGGGATCTAAACCCAGATCGGCCTGACTCCAGACCTCATGATTCCCCTGGCTCACTGGGAACTGTGCTCCCTGTGAGTTCAGCATCCTTGAAAACAGCACACTCGTTGCCTTAGGTCCTTTGTACAACGAATGGAATCCATGTATGATGACAAATAGACCCATCTACCCTCAAGATGTCTCTCATTTAGGGACACAGGATCTGGGACCCTCCAGGGCTGTGGGTGGGAATAAGAGGACACAGGAAGAGGGAATGGAGACCAGGTAGGTAGGGTACCACGGAGAAGAGAATCCCACTCCTGGGCACATACTCAGACAAAACTCTAATCCAAAAAGATACATGCACACCTACGTTCAAAGCAGCACTATTCACAATAGCCAAGACACGGAAACAACCTAAATGTCCATTGACAGAGGAATGGATAAAGAAGATGTGGTACATATATACAATGGAATACTACTCAGCCATAAAAAAGAATGAAATTATGCCACTTGCAGCAACATGGATGCAACTAGAGATTATCGTACTAAGTGAAGTCAGAAAGAAAGACAAATACCATATGATATCACTTATATGTGGAATCTAAAATATGACACAGGGGCTTCCCTGGTGGTGCAGTGGTTAAGAATCCGCCTGCCAATGCAGGGGACACCGGTTCGAGCCCTGGTCCGGGAAGATCCCGCATGCCGCGGAGCAACTAAGCCCGTGCGCCACAACTACGGAGCCTGCGCTCTAGAGCCCACGAGCCACAACTACTGAGCCCGTGTGCCACAACTACTGAAGCCCGCACGCCTAGAGCCCGTGCTCCGCAACAAGAGAAGCCACCACAGTGAGAAGCCCACGCACCGCAACAAAGACCCAACACAGCCAAAGATAAATTAATTAATTAATTAAAAGAAATAAAATAGAATATGACACAAATGAACCCATCTACGAGACAGAAACACGGACATAGAGAACGAACTGGTGGTTGTCAAGGGGGAGGGGGCTGGGGGAGGGATGGAGCGGTAGGTTGGGGTGAGCAGATGTGAGCTTTTATATACAGAATGGATAAACAACAAGGTCCTACTGTACAGCACAGAGAACTATATTCAATATCCTGTGATAAACCATAATGGAAAATAATATAAAAAAAAGAATGTATATATATGTATGACTGAGTCACTTTGCTGTACAGCAGAAATTAACACAACATTGTAAATCAACTATACTTCAATTAAAAAAAAAAAAGAGGATATGGGAGGAGGGAATGGAGACCGGGTAGGTAGGGTACCAGGGAGAAGAGGGGACAGGGCGCCTCATGGGACTGGACATCTCAGGACAGTGAATTGTTATTTTTCAGGTGTTAATGGAAGCTGGGCTTATACAGGCTCAGAATTGACTTCTCTGGTCCAGCATCACAAGCCTGGGGAGCGGAGATAACCCTCTGGTTATCCCGAACATAGAGTTAGGGCATGTGTTCTTAAGCTGAGGGTCCCTTGGTTCGGTCTGGTCACCGACAGGAGGGGGCGCAGAGAAGAGAATGGCGTGCATTCACATCGCACTCCGCTGACTTCAGCGAAGGTGCCAGACCTCCAAACTGCTTTTGGTTTCGTCACTTCCTCAAACGGATGCACAAACAGGTCCCTAACGATTACACTGCCCGAGACGAATCTGTCCTAGAACATAGTGATGTCACTGTCCCCTCGTTCAAAGAGAATATTTTAAACAAAGATAGCTTTACCACCCGCGTTAACCAAACCTTTTCCCTGTGGGAGGAATAGCATTTTCAAATAAGAAACAGAAACCAGCGATGTAAGGAAAGGAACAAGAATGAAATTTTCTCTTCCTTCTCAACTGCAATCCCTGACGCAGGTATATCTAGACGATCAGGTGAACCCCACCAACTGGTTTTGCTCTAGGAGTCCGTGTACCACCACCTGGATGGTTTCTCAAGAACATGGCACTTCTCCGATCAGACGTAACTATTGTCCCCTCTCAGGGCCGGCTCCTTTGTGAGGTACAAGTTCCTACCTTAGACGAGCTGACCTACCTTTCTAGCTTTCTCTTCTCCCTGCCCTCTGTCCTGCACCCCACTTACATGAACAGACTCTAAAGTGAGAGAGAGATGGCTTCCAAGTCAGCCTGTGACACTGTAGTGGATACTGTGGTGTGCTACCCCGAAGCCCGTTCTGAGCCAGGAGGCGCTCATCTCCCCAGCTGCTGGACTGCCGTTTGCCGACGGCAGGATCCCTTCTTAGGAAGTGCCTTCGGCCAGAGGGAGCTGCCTCGCCCAAGGAGGAGGCAGCCACATCAATAACTGCCTGGTCTCTTTGTCCCAGTTCAGGACATCTCCGCAGGGTCACCCTGGCTTTAGTCTCCTCGGCACTGGCTGAAGGGTCTGTTGCTCCTACATCACAGCTCAGTCCTCCCCCTGCCCCACACTGCTGGCCACGCTGCTCTCCTACAGGCGTGGATCCCCAGAGCACAACCCGACGAGCCTCACGCCCATCTCGGCTGTGGACTTGGCCTCCTGGGGCACCCAAGCTACAAGAAACAACGGCTGGGTGACTTTGAGACATACACTTAACCACTCTGAGCCCACTTCCTCATCTGTAAACTTGAGTTGCTGGTATACAGACAGCGTAATTTCGATAACTAAGTCAGACTGTGTATGTAGCGTATTTACGCGGAGCTGGCACGTAACGCTCAGCAGATAAAGGCAGGGTGGGTGTAGTGGAAGTAGCGGCAGCTGTCACGAACGCTCTCTGCCTGCGTGATCCCTGCTCATCCTTCAGTGTCGGGGATAATGTCATGGTCCAAAGAGCATAGATTGGGGGGGGGGGGGCGTCTGTGTAGACGTGGTAGATTCAACTCAGGCATTTTTATCGGCCCTCCCTGCAGAAACTCGATTACCAGTGTACTAAAGGGAAAAAAGTGTTTAATTCAGTGATCGAGAAACATCAACAAAAACAAAAAACTTGGAAGATGGGAAGCAGATGGAGAAGCGTGAACTCCTGACTCAGCAGAGTGATGTGTACAGAAGAGGAAGGCACCGAGCGATGTGCCAGCTCCCATCACAGAACTCAGGAACTAAGAGGATGGGGCAGAGGTTGGGAATGGGAGGAAGAGAACTGGGAAGGCTGGAGGCACCATATGTGATGTCTGAGCAGACTTCTCATACGGGGCAGGCGACAACTCCCATCTTTACCAAGTTCAGGGTCACCTCCTATGTGAGTTTCTACCAGACACCTCTCCTGACCTTAACTCTCCGTCCCGAATCCTATTACGTAGTTGGGTGTGTGCTGTCAGACTCCGACCTCATTGACATGGGTCCCTGGCCCATCCCAGTGCCTGGCACACAGTAGGTAGCTAACAAAATATTTCTAAAGAGATGAATGGGTATCTGATCGAATATCCTTTGCAGGGCAGAGGAAAAGTAAATCAACAAAACTCAGTTGCTACATAAACACAAAGAGTGGTCAAATTATTTCCTTTCCAAATTATTGTTGGTATGGTTTCGATACCGTTGTTCTCTGCAAGTTATGACTCACGGGAAAGCTACATTTATATTTTGCTTACGACTTGCCAGACACTGACCTAAGCTTGCTCTGTCTGTTTCAACACACACACACACACACACACACACACACACACACACACACACACACACACACGTTGAGTCCTCGCAAAAACCCTGTGAAAGAGGGACTTCCCTGGTGGCGCAATGGTTAAGAATCCGCCTGCCAATGCGGGGGACACGGATTTGAGCCCTGGTCCGGGAAGATCCCACATGCCGTGGAGCAACTAAGCCCGTGCGCCACAACTACTGAGCCCACATGCCACAACTACTGAGCCCGCATGCCACAACTACTGAAGCCCACACGCCTAGAGCCCGTGCTCTGCAACGAAGAGCAGCCCCCGCTTGCTGCAACTAGAGAAAGCCTGCGTGCAGCAGCAAAGACCCAACGCGGCCAAGATAAATAAAGAAAGAAACCCTGTGAAACAGATTTGTTACTATGCACCCCATTTACAGAAAACTGAAGCACAGAGGGATTAAGAAACTTGCTCAGGTCGACACAATTAGGAAGTGGCAGAGCTGGGGTTCAAACACATGCCCTGTTACTCCAGGGGCCATTCGAGCACAGGAGGTGAGGAGCTAGAGGGTGCTTCTGCAGGTCCCGGGGAGCTTTCTTTCGCCCCTGAATGTGCTTTCCAGGTGCAGATTGCTGCGAGGCTCCTGGCCCATGGGGTTAGTTAGCTGTCGCCTGCAGACATTTTTGGGGTGATGGAGAAATAGGCTTGACAGCTGCCTCTGGACTCCTGCCTCTCTATAGCTAGAGAACTGTCCAGAGTCTAATGCCAGAAGGAGAGGAGACACAGTCTCATGGAAGCCCTTGGCATCTTGATGTCACCTTTTACCCCTGGCAAACGGGTGATGCCGAAGGACTGCGCCCTCTACTAAGCAGAGGGCGTGGCTTGAGGAAATCAGCAGAGCCTGGTCCTGGGTAAGTGGACTCTTGGGAAAGAACTGACGGGTGCCACATCCACAGGGATTTTGTGGTAGGTTGTAGATCAGGTGCAAGAGTGAGCTCAGGTCCAGGTATTTAGAAGTTAAGCCACACAACTCCAGCTTCTCCCCAGATTCCAGCCCTTTGAAGAGGGGCTGGCTTCGTAATCTCGCAACTATGAGCTCTTACAACCCTCCCAGGCACTAACTCTTACCTCCCCTTTACAGGGCCCCCGTGGGTAGGCAATGGGTATGCGGGGGTACTAGAACTTGGATGTGACCTTTGCTCTATCCCATTCTAGAGCCTGTGCTTTCTAGTCTGTATTTTGAGATTCCAGCAGAAAGCACCAGAAGAAGAAATGGAGAGCATTTGCCTTGACTCTGTATCAGAGAGGCTAGAGACGGCAGGAAAGTCACAACCCTTGAGTGATTCCCAGCCACGGAGACCAACTTCTGTCCACTATTCAAGAGCCAAAGTCACAGAAAGATATGAAGGTCAAGGAGTAAATGGTGACCTTTCCTTAATTCACCTTCTCCCCAGTCACTGAATCCTTCACCTCAGTCCTGCAGCCACATGAGGAAATTGGAGCTCAGAGAGGTTAAGCAACTTGCCCAAGGACACACAGCCAGTAAGTGGCAGATTGGAATTCAAATGTGAAAAGGGATGGATGGGTTCTTCTCACTGTTCCGTCTCTCTCGTAGTGAGAATTAGGCAAAGGGGGTGGACCCCACACAGGAGATCAAAAGTATACGAAACAGAAGTGAGAGGAAGGCTGTCCTCATAAACAGAGAGCCACGTGGATCAGCTTTGGTGGTGCTTCTGAATCGCTGTGCTATCTCAAAAGAAATCTTTCCACCCTAAACCTTCCCTTGCTCAACAGAGACCTTACCAGGTATGACCTCACGTCTCTTTCAGCTGTCAAATCATTTCTTGCACGATATAGATGAGGCCACAAATTCCAACAGACGATAAGCTCCTTGCAATTGAGATTTTTATACACACACGTCTCTCCAGCATTTAGCACTGGACCTGGCATATAGAGGTACTTAGTAACCATGTGATGAATAAATGAATGAGTGAATGAATGAATAACTGAACTAATAACTGAACAGCTGTTTGGGGGGACTTTTTGCCCCAATGTACCCCAAAAGCAGGCAGATTGTAGAAATGACTCACCAGTGGCTACCCAGACTTGAAAAATACACATAGTCCTTATTAAAACTGGCAGGAACAATCTCGGTCCTGAGAGCAGAGCTCCCAGCCCAGCTAATATTACACGAGGTGTTAACTACATTATCTGGAAATAACCGATGACTAATTCCCCACCCCTTATCTTGAGGAGAAGAAAATTGTCTTGAGCACGAATGCCCCAGATTCCTGGTCAGTTTATGTAAGGCATTTCAAGTGATTGCAGTATTTTAAGCCATTTTTAGCTTAAATCACCTGATGTGTGGTGAGCCCAGAAAACCTGATCTCTTGCTCTCTGAAACTCCCTGTTTTTCCACTGATTTTGTTTAAACGACTTACTGCACCCTAAGTACTTTTCCATTGAAGGCTGGGCTTAGAAGTACACATCCCCAGGACTATGTGATTTTTTAAAGAGACGATTTATTTCGTGGGTTTTCCAGCATCATCTCTCTCCCTCGGCTCGAAGCTCTATTACATTCCCACATTCACCCAGGTCAAGGGTGGGTGGTATTTATTCTTTATCATGGCCTATTTGGTGGTTTTGTCGATTGAAAACTTTTCTGCCCAGTCTAAATAGGATTTGACTGAAACCGTCTGCCAATGACGTCTCAAATGATCCTTGGTGATTGAGCAAGAAATGAACTTCCCAAAGACCTTCATCTAGCTAGAAGTATAAAAACTGGGCTTTTATCAAGTAGCTGGAGAGGAAAGGAGATCCTTTTCTTTGGGCGGTGATAGCTACTTTTAAATAAACAGAAATATGCACAGAAAAGTCAGGGCGTTCTGATTTCCATCTGCAATCCTGACAGCCTTTTCTTCTCATCAACAGAGGGGCTGCTTTGTTTGCCACCCTCCCCCTCCCCCCGCCCCGAGGATCTTATTAGAGACACATCACCTTTGGTGTATCTACTACTTTGTTCCAACATGTAGGCAAATGAGAGACGGAGCCACAATTCAAAACATTTAGGTAACACCAACTAGTTCATCTTCTTATTCAAGGGTCCTCCAACTTTCTTTATCAAAGGGCAGGCAGTATTTGGGGCTTGCAACACTGGAAGGTTACAGCTATTCAGCAGCCCGCCCTGCTCTGTGGTGCCAGAGCAGCCAGGGACAATATATCAACAAACAGGCATGGCCGTGAGCCAATAAAACTTTATTGACAAAAACAGACAGCTGGCAGGATTTGGCCTGAGGCCATGGTTTGCCCTCCCATTTCTACCTAATACCAACGACTTAATCATCGCAGTAATACCAACGAGTTTATCTTCTAAATGATTTCCCTCTCTTGACAGAATGGACTTGATGTGTGACTGAACTTTCATGCTAGTTTAATCCAGGAAATGTGTTGCTAAGCCCCTTGCCAGAGGCCTGAATATCCAGACACATCAATAAGTCCTGTGGTCTTTGGAATTCAAATCCAGACCTCAGTCAGGAATCCGTGCCTCATGGTTCCACATTAACTCTTGTGCATTTTTCCCGTTAAAAAAAAACAACAAAAAAACTTGCTATGAAATCATTTCCATGGAAAGATAACATAATGAAGCAATCAAATGCCTCCAAAGGAATACATCTTTATCCTTTGTCACCTCACTCGGGGTCTGTGTCCTAAAGCTACAGAGAGAAGAAGACCACTTGGACACTTTTAAAGAGGTCAATTTCTGAGAAAAATCACTCAGGTCTCATCAATTGCAAAACGCCAAAGAATCATCCCCCCACCCCCCGGGAGGGGCGAGCACATAACAATTTTCTGCGCCTAAAATGTCAGCACAGCCAAACGAATCAGAACAGCAGGATCAAAGCCCTTTTCTCACATTCTTCATCTCTCCTTTTAACATCTGTTGTAAAAGGAGAACGGCAATCCCCTTAGATTGGAACACAAATTAGTCTGACTAATTATTCCTGGAGAAATACGCTTTCCTGATAGATGCCTTTTCAGTATGCTCCGTTTTTCAGAAAGTTAATGCTATTCTGGAAGAGTATGAACTACGCTGGCCACAGAAAGCCTGGAGCTCTGGTCCCATCTCTTGCCCTATGTTTATACGGAGAAAACTTTCTCTCTGAGTGTATATATATATATATATGGTTTTTTTTTTCCCTTTCCTTTTTTACCTGCAGGCCTTTGTCAATTCTTCCACGTAGAATCCGAAAACTTTCCACTATGTGTCACGATATAGATTTGGATACAATAAAGACTATCATTATTGAGCATTTATGAGAAATAGTATTTTCCCTCTGGTGCGGGCTGGCTCGGCTGTTCACACACAGGTGTGAATCCGAATGCCTCCAGCTCACCTTGGCACTGGCAAAGCAAAGGAACAACAGAGGTGAAAAGTGAGAGGGCTGAGCATGACCAGGGTAAAGCAAACACTGATCCCCATCGGTGTCTCTAGAGAGCCGTGTGGATTTGGAGGAGAATCTGGAAATAAAGGTGGCAATTCGCTTGCAGGATTGAAACATCAGGCCTTTGTGCTAAGAGGCTTAGAAGACCCAACCCGGCACATTGCAGCCAGGAGTTCTACGCTCTTGCCTGGCAACAGATGGCTTCGAAGACTGAATTGCTATATAAACACTGAACGGCAAGTTTGATTTCACAAGTGTGGAAAATGAGGCAAAACAAAAGGAGAACGATTCTCTGAGGCACTTCGATTAGGAATCTGGAGTTTCTCGACAAAATGGTGCTTAGCTCGGTACCCACCCAAATAGGCTGTGAGAAAGGGAGGTTGGAAATCTTCAAAAACAAATCCAGAGCATCTGGGTGGACTTGCACAATTACTACGAAAGAGAGTGAGCATTTACAAGGCTGTGTCTGAAACCACAAACCCGGGGCCAGCCTGAACGCCTGCCTCCTTTGGACATTTCCTCCTGGGGACCGAGGGCAAAAGTGGGTGTTTCCATTTTAACTGCAGGAGACCTCACTGCCCCCATCTCATCCCTCCTCCCCCTTTTCTGCTTGTCAAGCTCAAAACTTGGGTTTCCCCTCCTACACTGTTGGTGGGAATGTACGTTGGTGCAGCCACTGTGGAAAACAGTATGGAGGTTCCTCAGAAAACTAAAAATAAAATTACCATATGATCCAGCAATCCCACTCCTGGGCATGTATCTAGAGAAAACGATAATTTAAAAAGATACATGCACCCCTATGTTCATAGCAGCACTATTCACAATAGCCAAGACGTGGAAACAACCTAAATGTCTATTCACAGATGAATGGATAAAGAAGATGCGGTACATAGATACAATGGAATACTACTCAGCCATAAAAAAGAAGGAAAATAATGTCATTTGCAGCAACATGGATGCACCTAGAGATTATCATACTAAGTGAAATAAGTCAGAAAGATAAATACCATATGATATCACTTATATGTGGAATCTAAAATATGACACAAATGAACCTATCTATGAAACAGAAACAGAATCACGGACATAGAGACCAGACTGGTGGTTGCCAAGGTGGTGGGGAGGGGTTGGGGGAGGGATGGAGTGGGAGGTTGGGGGGAGCAGATGTGAGCTTTTATACATAGAATGGATAAACAAGGTCCTACTGTATAGCACAGAGAACTATATTCAGTATCCTATGACAAACCATAATGGAAAAGAATATAAACAAAAAAAGAATGTATATATACGTATAACTGAGTCACTTTGCTGTACAGCAGAAATTAACACAACATTGTAAATCAACTATACTTCAAAAAAATTGATTAAAAACAAAACAAAACAAAAACACTTGCGTTTCCATCTGAGGCACACTCCAGGAAGGAGAGGAGGAAAAAAGTGACCCCACACTAGCACTGTCAACAATGAGCAGCTTCGGGGAGGAAAGGGCAGAATTACACAGGAAGTGGGAAAAAGGGTTTGTGTTTGAAGAGCACAGCCTGCCTCCCTATGTGTGGAAGAGATAGTGGCCTATTAGAGATAAGAAGGAACACGATCAATTATGCTTTGCTGCATCCATGGCTGATGCACACAGCTCAAAAGAATTCATTTGAAATTATTTTTTTTTTTCTGTTTTCAAAATTACAAGACAAGGAGTAGATTTTGAGTACTTTGCCCATTGGAGGTATATGATAAAAGGCTTGTTAAATCCCTGTTTGGGGGGCAGTATAAAATATTATTTCTAGCAATAATAACTATAATAAATAAGCTCATTTAGCTTTCATGAAAACTTGATGAGGTAAGAACTATTATGAACCCATTTCACAGATGGATAAATAGAGGCACATCAAACATTTCACCAACTTGTCCAATTCATTCAACTGGTAAGTGGTAGAGCCGGGATGTGAACCCAGGACGTCCAGCTCAGAGTCTGTGACTTTCCAACCACTACCCTAAGAATCACAACCCTCCAAGGGCTGTTTTAGCTCCTGTTCTGAACATTTAGAATGTAGACTTTTACTGCACCATGTATACTGTTCTGATTTCAGAAATTCTGTCACATGGTGATGCTAGGATACTTGTCAGACTCCATGTCAACTTTTGGGCTCTGGAACAAACATCCGCCACAGTGAACTCGCAGGGAACAACCAGTCTATAGAAAAACTGGCTTGGGGAACAGGAGAAAAGAAGGAAAGATAAGAAATGTGGATCAAAGCATCCTTAAGTCTCAATTTCCTCCTTTCTTAAAAGGTTGAGGTGAGGATAAGAGAAAAAGCTGCTAGCAAAATGCCTAAAGTACAAGAGAAGCTCCAGGAATGACAACTGTACTGCTAATATTAGTAATATTATTATTACTTGTTATATGTTGAATTGTATCCCACCCAAATACATGTTGAAGTCCTAACCTCTGACGCCTCAGAATGTGACCTTATTTGCAAAGAGACATTAGAGGTGTAATTAGTTAAGAGGAGGTCATGCCGGAGTAGGGTGGGCCCTGAATCCAATATGATTAGTGTCCTTTTTATTTTTTTATTTTTTAACTTTTTTATTTTTTTGGCTGTGCCGCACAGCATGTGGGATCTTAGTTCCCTGCAGGGATCAAACCCGTGCCCCCTGCAGTGGACGCATGGAGTCCTAACCACTGGACCGCCAGGGAAGTCCCTAGTGTCCTTTTTAAAGGAGGAGACACAGAGGAAAAACGCCATGTGAGGATGGGGGGTCAGAGACGAGAGAGTCACAGCTACAAGCCAAGGAACACCAAGTATTGCCAGTAAACCACCAGAGGCTGGATGAGGCAAGGAAGATTTATCTCCAGAGTCTGCAGAGGCCCTGCGGACAGCGTGATTTCAGACTTCTGGCCTCTAGAACTTCAAGACAGTAAGTTTATGTTGTTTAAAGACAGCCAGTTTGCACACTTTAATACAGCAGCCTCGGGAAATAATACTTTATTATTACTATTATCATCCAGCTCAGGTTCCTTTTTACCAACCCCAAGTAAGTCAGCATAGCCCTCAGCATCTACAGGCAGACCTCAAGAGATATCGTACGTTCAGTTCCAGACCACCACGATACGGCAAATATCGCTAAAAAGTGAGTTACATGAAGTTTTTGATTTCCCAGTGCATATAAAAGTTATGTTTACACTATACTGTAGTCTTTCTTTTTTTTTTTTAATTTTTATTTATTTTTTACTTTTGGCTGTGTTGGGTCTTCGTTGCTGCGCGTGGGCTTTTCTTTAGTTGCGGCGACTGGGGACTGCTCTTCGTTGCAGTGCGTGGGCTTCTCATTGTGGTGGCTTCTCTTGCTGCAGAGCACGGGCTCTAGGTGCACGGGCTGCAGTAGTTGTGGTATGTGGGCTCAGTAGTTGTGGCACACGGGCTTAGCTGCACCACGGCATGTGGGATCTTCTCAGACCAGGGCTCGAACCCATGTCCCCTGCATTGGCAGGCAGATTCTCAACCACTGCGCCACCAGGGAAGCCCTACTGTAGTCTCTTAAGTGTGCAATAGTATTATGTCTAAAAGAGCAATGGACACACCTTAGTTAAAAAACACTTCATTGCGAAAACTTGCTAACCATCATCTGAGCCTCTGTCGAGCTAGTCATAATCTTTTTGCTGGTGGAGGGTTTGAAATATCTCGAGAATGACCAAAGTGTGACAGAGAGATGTGAAGTGTGCAAATGCTGTTGGAAAAATGGCACCCATAGACTTGCTCAACGCAGAGTTGCCACAAACCGCCAATTTGTAAAAGAGGCAATATCTGTGGAGCTCAATAAAATGAGGTACGCCTGTCCTAGAAGAAAGCTCACACCCAGAGCCGCAGTGTGGAAAACACCTAACGTCAATTTATGACTGTACAGGCCATGTAAAAGAGAAACCAGAAAGCTTTCTGAATATACCTCGTCAAGGCCAGCAGACGTATTAATAATACACATATACACACACATGCACGCACGCACGCACGGGGGCATCTCTTCTAAATGTATGTCTTATCATGTTTTTCCTAATATCAGGCCTCAGGTGTCCGAGGACCAAATCTATCTTCTTTATGCTACTTCTTGGAAAACAGGTGAGTCCCTCCTCCCGTGAGGCAGTGTGTGATGCAGTCCGCTTGGTGATATGCACACGATCCCATGTATTCTCACCCTCACGTCTCTCCTGATTCCTTTTACCTGCCGCCTCCTCTGCTCCCGAGACAACCGAAAAGGAGATCTATGATGGGTTCCAGAATGGCACTTGCCAAATATTCATCGGCAGGTGTTTGACAAAACACAGCCCTGCATCTTGGCGACCCAAGCCACGGAAGATGAACGCCGAATCTTTGACACAAGATCTGCACGGCAAACTCTCAGTTCACGCGGAGGCGACCTGGGCGACAGATGGGGCTTGGCTGATGGGGGAATCACAGCCCCTTTAACTAACGAGGAACTTGTATTAAAAAAAATTTTTTTTAAGGGGAAAGTTCTCCCGGTTTGAAAAAATGGTGAAAAGCACTTAACACTGTTAACATGTTTTCCTTCAAACTGTACATAGGTAGGCATGAGAAAGCAGAGTGCAGGGCTGGAATTTGGTCACCGCTGAGATCCCCTCTGCTCTGGCATTGGACGGGGCGGTTCCCTCTCTGGTTCAGGGGCCCCACGTGACGGTGGCCGTATTTCTGACTCTGATTCTAAATCCAAATATTCAGAATTGAGGAAAATAACCAGTTGTTTCCCTAGATTCACAGACAGGAGTGTCCCCCCTTCCCCAGCTATGCTCAGTTTAATAATTCAATAAAATTCATCCACGGTTTTCTTATCTCCATGTCTCTAGAATCACAAAAGGACCAGAAGGTGGGAGTGAGTCAAATTATTTTTGTGTTCCCTGATTTTTATAAACAGCATAAATGTTTAATCATCAGTGCTAGGGACAGATCAACCTCACAACGCTTTAAAGTTTGAAGTTTAAAGGAAAGCCCCCAGAGCCAAAGAGGTATCCAAAAATGTAACAAACTTTTGATCCTTTCTTGATGGATAGCTTTTCATCACCATCCTCGGGAGTTGACTGTATCGTGGCCAGGAACACGGGGAATTCAGAATTAAATGAGCTGGAGGAATTAGCAACCCAAATTGCCATTCAGGCCTCCTCTTCTAACCCCTATCTTTGTTATTTGTCTTTCTAGACTCCTACTCTCCTGTGAAAGCTTTTCTGGGAAAGGCAGAACATTCTCCGGGTCAGATATGAATCACCGAGGTGCCGGGAGGTTGAGCCAGGGCTGTGCGCCATCTTGAGCCCTGGGGGGTGCGGGTGGGGGGGTGGGAGGCAGGAACAGCCTGGCACTGCTGGGCAGGGCACGGCGGGGGTGGGCGTGGTGGGGTGGAGAGCTTGCAGAACGGGTGCAGAACACCAGAGAGGCGTGGTCGGGGAAAGATGCTAAAATCCAACTGGACAAAAAGCTTGGCTGAGGTCCCCTGGTCAGTCTGGGGCGAAGACAATAGGAACATATAGGGCAAGGAAATCAGAGGCCTGGAGAATTCTCAGCCAGTACTGTTTATTCCAGGCTCGCGCCTTTGGACATTCTTTGTTCCTACACACTCTGCCACGGCGGTGGTGGGTATTTAAAAGCATTTGTTGAGTAAATGAATGGGAGGCTCCTTGTCCAAAAGAATGGTTGACTCTTCTGTCTAGACTATTCAGACTAACTGCGTTTGACTCAATGAATTGAAATTATTCAAGTCAAAGGCCAATTCTGAAGGATTTTGGGGGGGCCTTAATTCACCAGGCTACTCAGAGGAAGATATTAAGTGGTTGGGCTGGCGATTGTCGCCACTTCGCCTCCTGTTTTAAGTCCCCTTGACAATGTCCATGTTTGCCGCCTCCAGTGAAAGCACAGACAAGAGAAGTATCACAAAGACACAGTCTGTGTGATGAAGAGAGTGGACCACGTGACAGGCCCCATCAAAGCATGTTTTGTTCTGGAACTCTCTGAATGGCAGGTTCTCAAAATTCTGGGGATCGAGACCAGAGCAGTGAGGGAAGGACTGTTTGATGGATTCCGTATGATATAGAGGATAGAATATGGATTTGGGAGTCACAGAGACCCTGGTTCAAATCCCAGATCCATTGCTTATCAGCTGTGTTATCTTGGGAAACCTGCCAAATCCCAACTCTGCGTCGAACCAGCTGTGGGATCCAGGGCGGGCTACTTAACTTTTTGTACCTCAGTTTTCTCATCTGTGGAGTGGGTACCATATAGAACCTACCGCATTGGGCTGTTATGAATATTACATAAATGAAGTAATGAAGTAGCACATAGTTATTTATATGTGTTTGTTTTAATAATGATTATGACCACTGCTTACTATGTGATCATGTGTAAGATGTGATGTCCTCACAGCACTGGGGAGGGAGGATAATGGTATAGTAGGTACCCATGTCGAATGTAAGATGCATGCCACTTTCAGAAATATGTATGAAATAAAATGTCCATCCTCTGATAGAGGAAATCATAATAAATAATAAGTCTTTAACCTCTCTGAGCTTGGGCTTCTATGTCTGCTCACAGGGCAGTTGTGAATTTCACGTGGGCTAACGTTTGTTAGCACAGGGTCTGACAAAACGCATCTTGTCTTCTCGTATTTTTCCTTCCTCCAATTTTTTTCCTTCTGGAAGGGCAAGGACTAGGCACTTGAAGGCATTACCGACGCCTCGCCAGGTGACCTTGATCTTGGGCCTCCACTAGGTTTGAGTGAAAAGGAAGGGAGTCGAGCAGGACTTTCCCAGGGGGCGGGGCCAGCCCAGGCTCCCTCATGGGTCCTGGCTCCTGTTGTCAACAACGCCCTTTCCCTGGAGGCAGGGGTGCCCCTGCTTTGACCCCACCGGCAGCCAGGCCAACAGAAGGGCGTGATCATATAAGGGACGCTACTGTGCCGACTGGCCTACTACATGCGTCCTAACCTTCTTAATCCTTCTGCCCTAAAAGCTTCCCAGCCTGCTTTCCAATTATCCTCACCAGCCCAGAAGGTTTGTGTCAAGTATCCCTTTGTCTAGTAGGGATTCTGGAAAACACACGCATACACACACACACACACACACACACACACACACACACAATACTTGTTCTGTATCCAGCACTAAGTGACTCAGAAATAGTGACTCATTTACTCCTCATATCAAAACGATGCCGTAGGAACCATAATTGTCCCATATTTATAGTAAAATAAAGGCATAAAGAGGTTAATAACTCGCCCAAGGTCATGAGCTTGTAAAAAGAGGTGTCCGAATTTGAACCTAGGTCTTCTGGCTTCAGAATCCCAGCTTTTAACCACCACTGTCTTTCTATTTGAGAAACACCCCCCTCAAACCCCATTATAATCGCCCTGCTAGTTACCTCTCCTCCTTCCAGCCCTTTCCAATCCCGGTTGAGAATCGCTGCATTATTGCAGAGGTCTTATGGAAAAACCCCATACACCAAGACGGCACATATTTAAATAGAGCATATAGAAGAGGATTAGGAAACATACAGATTTGAGTATATGATTGGGATCAAGGGATGAAGTGTGAAAAAGGGAAGTTGGGAACACAGGAAGGCATCTGTTGTCACAGTGACCGGTGTGATACACAGTGAGCAGAGCCACGGACCCAAACCCCCTGCGGGACTGTCTCTCGCACCAAGAATTGTGCAGCCCCAGTGCCAGCGTCGCCCCATGGCAAAACACTACGCACGATCTGAAGGGAGGAATGAAGCAGAGAAGGAACAAAAGAGACCTCCTCTCATCTCCTAGAGGTCAAGCGCTCATGTCTCCAGCTGGGGGTGTGGGCAGGGATCATCTCTGGGGTGAGGGTGAGGTGGGAAGGAGGCTCCCCCCAGGTGCCCTGCAGCCCACGACGACGTGTCTGCTGCAGAATCCACAAGCTGCCCCGGGGTTGTTACAAGGTCCTCTAATGAGCTGCGGTCAGGTTAGACGAAGCTTTCAGAAGAATGATGTTCGTAAAGTTATATGAAAAACAATGTTCTCTCCCCCTCGGGGAATGGGATTATTCCGAGGGTTTATGCTGTGGTTTGTAAAGTGCTGTCTGTGGATGGAACGTGTAGCATAAACCTGCAAGGGAACTGTTGCAACCTGCAATTTGAAAACCCTCTCCTTGCGTCATGACCTTCGACCCAGTGATCCCACTTCTAGGACTCCGAGTAAATCAAGGGGAGGGCCAAGACCCATGCAGAAAGATGTTCATCACAGCATTATTTATAAAAGCAAAGAGCTGGATGCCACTCAAAGGTTCGTTGATAGGGGAAATGGTAAGTAAACCTTGGTACGACTCTGTGATGGAGTATTTTGCAACCGATTTTTTAAAAATCCCTTACAAAGAGTTTTGTTAATGTAGGGAAATGCTTTTGTATATATAATGTGAGGTAAAAACACAGGATACCAAATTATGTCACCTGACCTTTAACCCAGAAATCCCAATTTTGGAATCTATCCAACAATATTAAAACCAGCAGGATATTAGATAATATGCATAAGATTATTTACCGCTGTAGTATTTATAATGGATAAAACAAGAATAATAACAAAACTGAAAAGAACTGGCGTGTCCATCAGTAAGAGAATGCTTGATTAAATCGGGGCTCTTCCACAGCACAGAGGTGTATGCAATCATTTAAAAAAACTGTTTCATGTATATGCGTTCCAAATATTGTTAACTGAACAAGGCAAGTTTCTAAATAATGGGCAAAGTACTATCATATCAAAACACACACACATAAACTCCACCCCTACAAATGCATATATACTCTGCATATTTGCATAGGCACAAAAGGTCCACAGTAACCACTTTGCCAAAGGGACAGGGTTGAGTGAAGATTTTTAGCTTTTTTTCATATCTCCATATTGTCTGACTTGTTTTGACAAGCATGTACCAACTTAGTAATGCAAAAAAATCTACCATGTTGAAAAAAATCAAGATGCACAACATTATCTCCACTGTATTAAAATGTATATGCCTGGGACAGGGGAAAAGACTAGAGAGAAATGTTCTCATATGCACCAATTGCTACTATGTAGTGTGCTGGAATTAGGAGTGATTTCTACTTTATTAAGTTTTTTTCTTTCTTGATTTTCTAAATTGTCCGTCTTGGGTGTCTATATTACTTTCCTAATCCGAGTGAATAAATGGATGACAGATGGATGAATACACACAGACAGAAGATAGGAAAGAAGGGGGGGGGAGGGCTGAAGAGAGAAAGAAAGAAGTAGATTTAGCAGTTCAGTGAATGGACAGCCTCCATTTTTCCTTGCATTTTCTTCTCCAAGGAAATCAGGGGTTCTGAGGTTCACGTTCGCCCCACGCCTATCTGCTCTCCCACGTCAAGGACCCACATGGAGGCTCGTGCAGATGTGCAGCTGAACCTGATTACAGAGGCAGCAACATCTGCACGGTATGGTTTATGTCAATTCTATAATGGGCGAAACCCTCTGGAATTAATATCTGATGACGAAATAAACCTGTTAACAGGACAGATTTATGGTATTCAAATTACTATTGATCCATTCAGTACACAACTAATAAAAACCTTCCTTGCGTGACCTTCCACCTTGCGCACGCTTAAGCAAATTATCTCTAATAAACAAGTACTATGAGGACCCAAGGAAAATGTCAACCTATAAATTACTGAGCTTCCCCCTCTCTTCCTTCTCTCTCTCTCTCTCTCTCTCTGAACGGAGATGGATGTTAGGCACCAGCATCTGGTTTATGCACCTTGTGATCAAGCCTAGAGATACCCCCAAAGTCTTGTAACACATCAGAGATTCTTCCTTGTTGAACTGGGTACAATAGCACAAGAGCATCCTGCCTCTCAATGAGCAACTCAGTGAAAACCACCAGACAACAACCATCTCCTAAGAGCTAATGGAAATAAAGAAACGTAGTCTAGGAGCCAAGAAATATGGATTTGTGTCTCGGACCTGTACTTCTTTACCTGTGTGACCTTGGGCAGGTCACTTCACCTCTATGCTGCAATTCCAACGCAAATCAAAACATAATCAAATAAAACAGTGTACTTAACCTCATGTGGTTAAGTTCCATGCTACTTGCTGAAATGTTTGCAGACAGCTTACACACAATGGACGGCAATGGACCCAAGGTCGGGGATCTCCCAGCATCTCCCCATTCAGACAGGTACTGGATTCACGGGGCCTGGCCATACCCAATTCCCCCAAGTGCTAGAGAAGGGCTGGGTAGTAGATTTATAATGGCTCCAATACGACGGAAGGGTAGGTCTGTTCCTCAGTCATTCAGGGGAACAAACAGGAAGAGGCTCTTTCATCTTAGATTCTAAGATTGCCCTGAGTGTCATCTTCATTCTAACTAGACCGAAAGGAAAAAACCAAGCAAATGTGGAGGACTGCACATTTGGAGGGTTTCCACTGGTCCAGATTGGAGCCGCTGGGCATCACTTTGCATGAATTGCATAAATTAGCATTCAGTCACTTGGCCAGATATTACTGCCAGGGAGGGTGGGAAGGAGTGCCAAGGTGTGCGCCCAGGAATAAGCAGGGATTATCTAACATTATCTGTCACACTCAGCATTAGTGAAAATACAAATACGGAGAAATGTTGTCATGGGTTCCTGTACTTATTCACCAGCCTAGTCCAAACCATTGCTTCCCTGGCCTTTGGACAAGTTTTTAATTTCATATCTCTGAGCTTAACCTTGTGCTTTTGGAATACAAAACTCTTAATATGTTCCTCACAGTTTTCTTATGAGGTTTAAGTGGGATTAGGACTTTCTGGTGCTTCTGCACACGGACCACCAGGATCACAGAATATTGGCAAGGCAGTGGCAGATTTGGGGCACTGATTCTTTTCACCATTGCATTTACCTCTCAAGGATATGACAAAGCCGCATTTTCCAAGAAGGTCTTGTATAACAAACGGGAAATGTAATATTCAAGTTTCTGAACAGCTCTGTGTGACACCATGAAATTATTTTTTTAAGTGAAGCACTTAAAGATATATTAAACAAAAACGTGAAGTTCTTATTATTCAAGAGAAAGAAAAGACAAGAAAATAGAACCGGAAGCTAAAAGTCAGTGGGCCAAATTTTCTTGGTAATAATAGTCTATCAACCAAGCAGAGCATCAGATATGAAAGCACCCTATCTTTGGAACACTCGAGTTACTTCGAAGTAGACTAGGAATTCTTAGAAGACACACCAGAAGGATTGGACAGATGGAGTTTTCCATATCTAAAAACGGGTTGGCAAACTATAGCCCATGAGCCAAATCCAGCCCACTGCCTGTTTTTGTAAATAAAGTTTTATTGGAAAACAGCCACACCCATTTAGTTACATATTGCCTATGTGTGTGTGTGTGTGTGTGTGTGTGTGTGTGTGTGTGTGTGTGTGTTCTCGTGTGCACGCACGCACAGGTGCAAGTTACAACAGCAGAGTTGAGTATTTGTAAGCAGACCGTCTGGCCTGCAAAACCTAAAATATTTACTATCTATCTCTTTGCCAACCCCTGTTCTAAAATAAAAATCGCGTTGAGATTGCTCAATCTGACTCAAATTTAAGTGCCAAGGATGAGCCGCAACCCAAACCTAGTTGGATAAACCTTGGTCCAAATGAAGGACGGCTGCAGCTGCTTGTCTCTCCTCTCCCACTCCGCTGCCCACTTTCAAATAAAAGAGCTGGTGAATTGACGAACAGCCACAGAATTTCTGGGAGCTGGAACAAGAGGGATTTAAGGGTGCTGTAATGACACCATAAAAGCTTTGTTGGGTTGCTTTTATGGGCCCGAGAAAGCTCAGAGGAGTCTGACCCTACGAGGTGAGCGGAAGTGTGTAAAAGGCTCGCCTTTGGGATAAATGCGTATCAAGACCGGTCCGCGGAGGGAGAGCGCAAAAAAAAAAGAAAAGGGAAATAAATGACAAGTACAGTACTTTAACGGGGAAAATTTCCTCCGAAAGGAAGCAAGCAATGAGGCCAGGCACGAATAAATGGTGTAGAAATGACAGTTGCGCTCTTCCGTGGGGCCACAGCTGCACTCCAGGCTGATAAGATCCAGCATGTGTCAATTGCCATGGCTCTCTTTTCACACTTCAATGTGAACTCTACAGTGAAAGGGGGACAGGAGCAGCGAAGGGGAAAACAGTGGCTCAGAAGGACTTGTGCACGGAGTGTGAAGCCATTTCAATTTTATATTCGAAAGGACTTTGTAGGTGATCCCACGAATGCAATTATACCCACCTAATAAAAGCAACATATGCTAAGACAATTAAAAGATTTTATTATTCATCTACTCACTGTATTCCATTTTAGGCAGGAGGAATGGAAACAGATGAGAGGGAAAGGATGCATTTCCCAGGAAGGGGAGCCAGGGTCGGTCTGTATTATGCCAGTGGGGAAATGAATGGGTGACGGTCTATTTTTAACACAAAGATGGATTATTAGATTACTCTTTACCAGGGCCCTTTTCACCTTGCAAAACACCAAGTCTCTGGTTTCATGACTGTATTAAGAGAAAATATAGCTGAAGACATCACCCTGCTTTCTTCAGCACTTGGTGTTTTGGTGTTCAACCACGCCCCCCACCCCAAACAATGCCAGAAAGAAAAAACTATGTCACTGGATTCAAAGTGTAATGAAGCGACGGCAAATGGAAATCAAGCTAATGTTTTTCTATCTCTTCATTCCACATATACTTATTGGGGACCAAAGAGGGGGCCAAAGCTTATACCAGGGACTGGAGATTCTAAAGAGAAGATAGTCTGTACCCTTAAGTAGCTCACTGTGACGGACTGCCACCTTCCCACCCCAAACCTATTTGCATTTCTTCCTGCGCAAAGAGCTAGATTACATTTGCCAGCCTACCTTGCAGTTAGATGGCCACGTGGTTAGTTCTTATCAGTGGAATTGTCTGAAGCCAGTAAGTGGTATCAGCCAGCTGGCCGCGGATAGCCACTGGGAGAACGGAAACACGAGGCGGCTGGAGCCTGGGTCCCTGAATCACTTTGTGGAACGTATCTGCCACTGGCCAGGAACACCCACTTATGCTGTTTCTCGAGTGAGAAGTACAGCTTTTGGGACATGAGCTATTATGCCTTTGGGGGGCTGTTATTGCAGCCCAGCTTATCCTAACCAATAAGTTCATGGCACAGATGTGCAAACAATCCACATAAAGGTCGTTTCCAGACTATGTAATAGATGTTCTTCTGCGTACCTTGAGGTATGGGAACACAAGGGAAGAACCTATAGCTGAACTCTGGGGTCTAGGAAAGTTTCAGAGAGAAAGTAACATTTCAGCTGAAACTCAAAGGCATAAAGCATAAGGGATCTGACAGGCAAGGATAGAGGGAGGAAGGGAACTCAGGTAGAGGTTAGAATATGACCGAAAGCTCAGAGGTGGGAAAGGATGTAGCCAGTGAGTGGAATGGTGAGTATTCAGAGGAGTGGGGGGCAGGATGAGTGGGAGGAGAGGGTGAGAATGAATGGGTACATTAGGAGCACACAGTAGAGGGGCTCAGAGAGGAATGGGGGAATCATACGATTAACTCTGTGAAACTATCTTTTTGTTACATATCAGTGCCAGGACATACAGCAGGCACACGTGTTGCCTATAATGCTACCGTCCTTGATCAGAATCAGAGCAAGTCCTCGCTGGGTCATGGCCATCGCTGGGTTAGATTCAGCCCCTGGAAGGCCATGAGTCCCGTGAACTAGAGTTTCCACTCCCTGAGATGCCTTAGCCCAGGAACAAAGAGTCAATCAAGGCGAAGTGAACAATCTACCTAGTCATATCCATACAGCTAGAAATAGACACAGATTGACCCATGGTTTGTGCTGGAGGGGACCAGAATGACCAGACACACAGCTATGTGGCTGACCTGGTGGCCACATGGAAATCTAGACAAATCCCAACCAAAATAGATGTGAACCTGCACAGGGAATTCTTAGACAGGGTACAATAAGCGAAAGCGATTGTTTCCTGGCTTCAGAGGAACTAGGTTTTGTTAGAGCCAACAAGCTGAATTTCAAATTTTCTTGGAAAATGTAATCGCTGAGCAGTTTCCGAATGCCTTCCTTGCATTCAAGGAATCAGTGGGGCATGTTAAACACGAGAGCTGTAAAGCCAGAGTTGACCGATCTTTAGTCTAGCTTGCTTTGGGGTTTTAGCTGGAGTCCACATAGTTTGCTCTGAAGCCCAAACGCTAGAGACGTGGGGTGCACGGTGCACGTGTAGGTTCTGGACAAGACTGGGAGGAGGTCGGAAGGGGGAAGAAGTTAATAAGAACTAATCTGCTGAGGGAGAAGCAGGAACATCAGGGTGAGACAGATCCAGGCAAGAATACCAATTCTTCAGGATTATGGCTAATAACAAACGGGATAAACTGGGCAGAATAAGAAGCATTTATGCAAAATGGCACCTAGAAAAGACTCAATGAAAGCTACTTTACTCAGCCTCCCCTTTTATTCTTCTTCATGACTCGGTGGGAACGTTTCTGCTAATGTTATCAAACGTGTTACTCAACAGCTTCTGAAATTTAATCATGAGCCATTTTTGTTAATTTCCTAAAAGAACACCTGTGTTTCATTCTGCCTCAGTCCTTTGGCTGAAAGTCGAAATTCACCGGGTATCAGTGCGCTCTTCATCTGGAAGGATCTGTCATGACCATCCACATCCAGCCCAGGCATTAACTATTGTATTGTGGGGAAAAGACAATTTTTCAATAACTGCCTGACAGTTAAGGCAACAGGGAAAAGTGCATAGCACTGACAACCTAGAGGCATTTCATCCTGACGTCTAGTGCTCAGCTGAGTAATGCGCGCTTTCCCCAGGGACCACAATGCCTGTATCGGCCTTGCGATTAACCTGCCCCTCAGAACTTTTCACTCTACAAAGCCAAGGGACTGAAACTTCACAAGACCAAGTTCAAGTAAATAGCCTGGCTAGATGTGAGGGCTACTTATAAATGCTTATCTGGAAAATACAATATCCAACCGTTCACAAGCTTCCACAAGATTTTACTGGTGACACATTTTAAATTAGACTTTTTTCCAATTATAACGGTAATACTTTGAACATTCTGAAAAGTGAAAGAAGTACCCAGGTATAGAATACATTCCCCTCTCTCCTCTCCTCCTGTTCATCTTTCTGTGATATAGTTCTAGCCAGAGACTACATTCCATTTTGAACTCCACCTTTGTCATTAAAACTTCTATGATGAGTATTTTCCCCAACTGTCGTTTGATTTCAGTGGCTGTCTAACATTCTGCTAAATAGATCTACCATGATGTATGGAATCATTCCCCAGCTGTTGAACCTCTAAGTTGATTCTCAAGTTTTACTGGGTGGGTTAGTTATTTTTTGTTTGTTTTTTGCTTTGTTTTGTTTTACATTTTGAAACTGGGGAGCTTTATCTTGCCTTGACTATTGGTGTCTGTGAGCTGTGGTTTCTTTTTGTGTCTTTGAAGACTGACTAAGGGAAGGAGGTTACGAAGCCTCCAGGGCTGACCAGTTCAAGTATTTGCCTGGGACACACTGAGCTCCTGATTCCAGGCTTTGTCTGTTAACTCATTTGGGCCCTGCATGCGGGTGAGTGAAAGAGACCCACGTGGACCGTCCCAATAATCAAATATCTGAACCGATGACTTTATTGTGCCCGAAACACACCAGGCTTTTGTACGCTTCCAAGACGGTTCAGGGATAGTTCCCTCCATCTGGAGTGTGCCCCTCCCATGTCTCTCAGGAAGCCCAGCAGGGGAGCAGATGAGACGAACCGATAGGGTTCACTCAGCGGTGACGTACATGCATACAGACACAGGCCTGGAGACATGCACACACGTGTGTTTCAAATGTGATGATCAATTTCTGGGGAGAATCCTGGATATCTCTCCAACACAATGAGATGAATTCACCACGGCATTCAAGTCATAACTTTACACTTCAATGGCCTTTTCACACACACACACACACACACACACACACACACACCACACAGAGAAAGAAGCCAACCATGTCTCACAGTCTATTTTTGCCCTTGGTAGCGAGATTGCCCAATTCCTGGAGAAGGCAAACACATACCTAAAGGAGTTCCAGAAGTTCTATCTTAGGGTAGAAATCCTGGGCATGATTCATATGGGAACATCCACTCAGTGAAGAGCAGACACATGCTGAGGGCCTGCTCTGAGCCAGGTACTGAGTGGGGGCTCTGGGTACGCAGATGGGGCGTGGCCGCCCTCCAGGAGTTTGCAGCCCAAGCAGAAACACAAGGCCTTGTGGGGTCTTAGCCACAGGTTAAGGAGGGCTATGCACTCCACGATGCACGTCTCTTTGCCTGATTCTGGAATCTGTGCTTTCTGCACTAGAGCAGCTGCATCTACTACACACCTCTTATGTGCCAAGTACCATGCATGGCACTGGGATACATGCGGTTCCTGCTCCCTAGAAGCTCAGTGTCAAGTGGGGAAAGAGCAAAATAAGGACATCATTAGGGCAATGAGAAAAGTTCGCGGAGTATACAACCAACCACAAGGACCCCACGCCAATGCAGCCCCTGGCCTCCGCCTGCTACCTGGCAGCAGATCTCAGCCATACACTCACACAGGGGACAGTCCCATCCCTGCCCTCCGCCCACAGGCTCTGCAGAAGCTCCGTGCTCCTAAGAGCTGGGACGACCTGCCTGACTCGTGGCAAACTGCCAACTGCATTTGTAACCCAAGCCTGTGTGGATACAAAAATGCAGGAAGTCATCTTAAAAGGACGCACTAATTAGCTTCCTGGGATTTCAGATTTTAAAAGCTTTTGTGATCGAATTTGTTTCGGTCATTTTTTTTGAACGGATTCTGAAGATTGGTTCTGCTGTCAAGACATCAAAAAACAAACAGGAAAAAAAATGAGGTAAACTTCCTGGTTTCCACACGGAATGCTTTCAACGGGAAAGGAAGGAAAGCATTTGCCGATGTGCTGATAAAAAGCAAGATGGCATTAAAAGGCCACGATGCACAGTGAAGGACCAACGTCTCTTGGGAGGCTTGATCTGACATTGAGTTGCCCTTGAAAAGCACTGGTAAGGCCCCCTGTAAAATCAGCACCCACTGTCAGAAGACCTGAGGGGTACCGTTTTCATTTATATAAAAGATTAGGAAAAATGCAAGCAAACAAACAAAAAAAGAATTTTTAAGTTCTGAGTAGAAAAATGATGTGAAGGATCACAGAAGAATTATTCTTATCAACCACCCACCACCATTTTCACTAGGAATAAGGAGAGCTAATAGCCGAAAGGGTGTGTATAATAATTATATTTGTTCCGTGTCCGGGAATAGATAATAACTAGAATACTACACTATTACAGAAGTATAGAATCATATTATTCGATGCGTCCTATAATTGCAAGTCACTATCGAAACACTTCCTTATAGAGTTAATCCCTTCCTCTGTGCAGCCCCTGAACCTTGTCTGTGTTTTCCCTGGGGTGCACACACCCCATGTTGTCATGATCTGTCAGCACACCTGTCTTCCAAGCTAGCCTGTGACCTCCAAGGCCACTGCATGAATTCCATCCGTCTCACCTTCTGTGTGCCTAGCACCAGACCGACCATCAGCAAAGAATCACGATGGAATTGAACGTAGGCCGTTTCTCCTTCAAGTTCACTTCTCTAGGCTGGCTAACCCTTTGGTCTATTCTTAGAAACATTTCCCAACATCTCACATTTTTCTTAAACTGGGGAGTGTGGGGAATATTGAGATAAGTCAATGTATTTACCATTTGCAGGCAAGGCGCTAATAATCGTCAACACACAGGAATCTGCAAAGACTTGGCCAAAGTCAGGAAAGAATCACGAGCTATCACCCCCAAACCTGGAAAGGCCTCATCTCCTGCTTACATTTCTTTTTTTTTTTTTTTTTCAAAAAAGGATGACCTTGCAAATTACAGCCTTATAAATTTAACTTCTAAATTTGGAAAGATACTAAAGAGAAAAAAAAAAAAAAGTCATGAAATGAGCTTGCAAAATCTTAAAGAGGGCATTTTACTATAAAGGAAGAAGTAGCTCTTGACTGTGAAAAGTAAGTTCTGTTTTTTCTGTTTTGAGTTTTTTTTTTTAAGTAAAATTTTTATCTTCCACAATGGGATCATGCAATCATTTGCTCCTAGGTAAGTAATTGATAGTCAGATTTAATTTTCTTAATCAGCCATTATTTTAGAGCATGAATAAAACTCATTGACTTATGAGACTGGTACCATCGTTATCCAAAGATAAAATTAAGTGGTGATATCAGTTTGGTTGTAATTGCTCCTTACAAGAAAAAGCATTAGGAAGCAGAGGACGAGAGGGTTTTTGGAGTCAGACCTGCGTAAGATTCCAACTTTACTACTTGCTAGCTGGGTGATCTTGGGCAAATCGCTCCATCTCTCTGATCCCCTCTTTCCTCAACTATAAATCGGAGATGACGACAGTACCATCAGGATAGCAGTGAGGATTAAATGAGGTGATGCTGGTAAAAAGAAACATAGGGCATTCAACAGAGAACTGTTTCCCCTGGGAAAACATGCATAGATTGGATGGTTGAAGGGCATTACAGAAACTTCTACCAAGATGGAGGCAAATATAAGAGATCCCAACTTGTCTGATCTGGTTTGTGCTCATATAAAATCTCCTTTTGGGAGCGGTAGTGAGGAGGTCCTTCAAATTGTGATGCCCTTTGTCCAGAGAAAGCTCTGATTTGAAAAGATACACGCACCGCAATGTTCACAGCAGCACTATTTACAATAGCCAAGACCTGAAAGCAACCTAAATGTCCATCAACAGATAAATAAAGAAGATGTGGTATATATACACAATGGAATATTTCTCAGCCATAAAAGGAATGAAATAATGCCATTTGCAGCAACATGGATGGACCTAGAGACTTTCATACTAAGTGAAGTAAGTCAGACTTACTGAGAAAGACAAATACCATATGATATCACTTATACGTGGAATCTAAAATATGATACAAATGAACTTATTTACAAAACAGAAACAGACTCACAGACATAGAGAGCAGACTTATGGTTACCAGGGGGGAAAGGGGGTGGGGGAGGGATAAATCAGGAGTTTGGAATTAGCAGATGCAAACTACTATATATAAAATAAGCGAACTACGAGGTCCTACTGTATAGCACAGGGAACTATATTCAATATCCTGAAATAAACTATAATGGAAAAGAATCTGAAAAAGAACATGTGTACGTAAAACTGAACCACTTTGCTTGTACCTCAGAAACTAACGCAACATGGTAAATCAACTATACCTCAATAAAAAAATCTTAAAAATAAAATAAAGTGATTTAAACACACACACACACAAACACACACACACACACATACACACACACACACACACACACACACACACACACACACACACACACACAGGCTGTGATGTCCTGCAAGCGAGCACTGGGGTCTGGTCCACAGAGCCAGTTCTGCTGAGCTACCTGGGACGGTTATACCATAGGGTTTTTTCTTTTTCCCATCTGTTTTTTTCCATCTTTATTTCTGGGTCCAAGTTCCCCGTACCAGGCCTGCTCTAAGATCTTCCCTAACAGTAGCAATTTCATCTAGAACCCTCTCATTGTTGACACTCAGGAAAAGGGCCCAGGGAGGATAAGGGAAGTCCCCAGGGTCACAAAGCGAGTCCATAGCAAAGTTGGGCTAAAACCAGGCCTCTGACTCTTGATCTGGGTCTTTCCAACCGCCCTGCCCACCACCTGTTTAGCAGGCCCAGTCTGACTGCTGTATGTCTTGATCACTCTCCTTTCTAGTTGTTGGCTGGGACTCGTGTTTCTGGCTTTAGCTATTTGTGTGAAGCAGGAAGGATGAAGCTGAAATTCCCTCCCCTGTCCTTGATTCTGGGCTGTGAGGGCTTTCCCTGGCTTCGGAAGGACAACGGGTTGGAGGAGATGTCAAGGAGGCCTGCCGGTCCGGTTTTTAAGAATTCCCAGAACGGGGCTCGGGGAGACCCTCTCCTCTGTGGCCACAGCCAAGCAGCATTTCTACACGTTCCTCCAGCTTGCAAAGGGAGAAGTCAAGTGTCACCGGGCAAGGTCGCTGCAGTTTATGCATTAATGGTGTTTTCTGGCCTCGGTCTTATGATCTCTTTTTGTGCTCTCTGACCCATAACAGGCCTCAGACATGTGACAGGATAAAAATAAGCGACAGTCCAGAGTCAGGAAAATCGAGAGCCAGAAGCTCCTGCCTCCAAAATGGGAGGCTTTGGACATATTCGATGTCTCCCAGTCTCAGTGCATCTCTTCCATGGGGCAAAATCTACTGACTTTCCCGAATCGTGAAGGGAAGGTTTCAGTGGGCTTGTGTTTCTAAAATAGCTAGCATGTGCCTTGCACACGTGAATTCGTATATATAGACTCTCCAGAACTTTCTCTCTAAAGAAGCTCTGGGATCAAGATGTTTTACTGTAGGCCGGTTTTCAAAATGGAAGAGATCACACGATGAAAAACCTTTCACGTTTTAAAGGTTTTGTTCACAGACATTTTTAGTTTTCTAAACTGTGAAGGAATTAGAGGCCAGCCGATGGAGATGGGGAGAGACCCAATTCTGGTCTCCGCTCGGATGCAAACAAGCTCTTTGATGTTGGGCAGGCTGACTGACTTCTCCAGGACTCAGTTTCCGTCTGAGTTTGTGGCTGGACTTCTTCTCCTTCCCCGAGGGGCGCTGCAGAGTGATCTGCGGGATGACAGTGCCCGGGATTCTAGTCGGCCTTTGGAAGGCTTACTGATCACTCCCTGCCTTCCTCTGTGTTTATAGGCCACCCATCCTCCACTCCTGGGTAACAGGGCGCTTGAACAGGGCGGGAAAGCGGGGGAGAGAGACTAAAATACCAGGGACTGGATGCCTCCTGGCTATTCCAGCTGCACATGCGCCAGCTAAGTCCCTGGGGGATGATTACAGTTGCCTGAGAAGACTCCTTAACTCTCTCTGCAGAAAGAGCTTAACGAACAGTCTAGTGGCTCAGAAGATGCTGGGAGGTATTGAGAGCAGGGATTTTCTGTAAAATGGGGCAGCTGCTCTGGAAACAGCTTGGCAGTTCCTCCAAAAGTTAAACATAGATTACCATAGGACCCAGCAAGCCCACCCCTAAGTTTATTCCCAAGGGAGATAAAAACCTATGTCCACACAGAAACTTGTGTTCACACCAGCATGCGTCATAATAGCCAAAAGGCGGAAACAACCCTATTGTCCATCAAAGGATGAACGCGTAAACAAAATGTGGTATATCCATACAGTGGAATATTATTCAGCCATGTAAAAAAGAATAAGGGACTAAGTGAAGTAAGTCAGAAAGCAAAAGACAAATACTGTATGATATCACTTATATGTGGAATCTAAAATATGACACAAATGAACTTATCTACGAAACAGAAACAGACTCATGGATGTAGAGAACAGACTGGTGGTTGCCAAGGGGGAGGGGGCTGGGGGAGGGATGGAGGGAGAGGTTGGGGGGAGCAGATGTGAGCTTTTATATACAGAATGGATGAACAACATGGTCCTACTGTACAGCACAGAGAACTATATTCAACGTCCTATGATAAACCATAATGGAAAAGAATATAAAAGAAAGAATGTATATATATGTAAAACCGAATCACTTTGCTGTACAGCAGAAATTAACACAACATTGTAAATCAACGCTACTTCAATAAAAAAATATTGATTATAAAAATAAATAAAGTACTGACACAGGCTACAAGTGAGATGAACTCAAGAACATTATGCAAAGTGAAAGAAGCCAGACACAAAAGGTCACATATTATATGACTGTTTTTATATGAAATGTCCAGAAGAGGCAAATCCATAGAGATCAAAGGCAGATTTGTGGGCAGGGAGGAACAAGGAGTGATTACTTAGTGGGTATGGGGTGTTTTTCTGGGATGATGAGAGACTTTTGAAACTACAAGAGGTGGTGGTTGTACAACATCACAAATTTACTAAGTGCCACTGAATTGTATGTTTCGTTTTATTTTTTCTTGAGATATGAACTGTAGATTTTAAATGGTTAATTTTATGTTATGAGAATTTCACCTCAACTTTTAAAATGTTTGTAGAAAAAAGAAAAAAAGAGCAGAAGTCATTGTGCCCTGAGTCTGAATCTCAGCTCTGCCTCCTTTGATTTGTGTAACCTTGGGTAAGTGAGCCAGGCATTCTGGGCCACGGTTTTACTGTCTTTAAGTTGGAGAGAATGAGAAGACCCAGGACCCGTGAAGAATTCCATGAGATGCTAGACAGCAGCAAAGCACCTAGTTCAGGCCCAGGGCATGGTGGGTAGGCGTAGGAGTTGGCTCCCTCCCTTCTGCTCTATTCCCTTATGTCTGACCTGCCCTAAAAGGCACAGGCCAACCCAGATCTTCATGTCATTAGGTGCATGTTTTGGGATGGACCTAGAGATTATTAAACTAAGTGAAGTAAGTCAGACAGAGAAAGACAAATATCATATGATATCACTTCCATGTGGCATCTTAAAAAATGATATAAATGAACTGATTTGCAAAACAGAAACAGACTCACAGACATAGAGAACAAACTTATGGGGGGGGTACCAAAGGGGAAAGGCTAGGGGGGACTAAACTAGGAGGTTGGGATTAACAGATACACATCACTATATGTAAGATAATCAACAAGGACCTACTGTATAGCACAGGGAACTCTACTCAATACTCTGTAATAACCTATACGGGAGAAGAATCTGGAAAACAATAGATATATGTATATGTAATAACTAAATCACTTTGCTGTGCAAATGATACTCTGTATCATACTCAATACTCTGTAATACTCAATACTAAATACTCTGTAATAACCTATATGGGGAAAGAATCTGGAAAACAATAGATATATGTATATGTAATAACTTAATCACTTTGCTGTGCACCTGAAACTAACATAACATTGTAACTCAACTATACTCCAGTATAAAATAAACATTTTTTTAAAAAGTATGAAAAAAGCACTAGGAACCATATGACAACCACTCTTATTCCCACTACTCACCAGTGGAACTGTTAGCATTTTGTCATATTTGCTTCATTGCTTTCCCCCCTTTTTTAAAAAAAAATAATGGAATAAAACATTTCAGATGAAGCTCAAATTGATACTGTCCTCCATACTCAGCTCAGTATCTCTTTTGAGCAAATAAGCAAGTCCATTAATGGGTTAATATGTGGAGAGATAATTGATTCATTCAACTGGGCTTTATTCAGGGCCTACTATGAGCAAGACATGACCTACAGGATGCAGACACAACCTTACAGGGCTTTGTTTTAATTAATAATTTGAGCGTGCATGGGAGGTGGCAGTTCAGAGATACTAAAAGACAGCGGTCATCATATGCCCTGGTTAGCTCACTGTATTAAATAAAATCAGTGGTTTGCCTTCTGTATTTAGATTGCCGTTAACCAGCACAACTCAAAAAAACAGTCCATGTCACATCTTTAAGACACTCGCTACCCAGCAATTGTGCTGTTAGGAAATTTCAAAATAGGGGCTCTTGCCCAAATGGTGTAATTTTGCGCTCTCATAGATCTGCTATGGGAATCAAATTAGCTAACCTGAAAAAACATTTGTAAAATAGAATGCTACACAATCATCCCCAGCAGCTCTAAAACAAAGGAGGGTATGAAGTGAGATGGGGTGAAGAGGAGACAAAAAGAGGACCGATCTGCAAACTAATAAGAATTTAAAATACAACCTCTGAGGGGAATAATGCAATTTTATCCTCCTGTGTCTCAGGAACTGAAGCCTGGAAAACGCCTGGTTGAAACGCCCAGCTTGCTGAGTTGGGAAGGGGGGTGAAAAGTAGGGAGAAGACTCGGCGCTGGGCTTTCAGAAGTGACTCAAGTAAATATCTTTGTAATTTCATGTTTCCCTCAAAACCAGATGATTTGTTTGCACCATAAAAAAAAAAAAAAAAAAGGCAAGAACGCACTATGGCAATACCCCACCTTGTCTGAACATTATGTGGGAGAGAAAGCTAGTTTATGCTGCTGGGGATACAGTTTTTTTCAAAGGAGATCACTGTACCTGAAATGTAGGTAGTTATAAAAATGGCATTAATTTGCTTAGACCGAGCGATTTTCACAGGAGAGCAACTAGCAGAAAACATTAGGAAAATGTCCAAGAGGACTGGTAATTGAGTTGATTAGTATGACCTTGGTTATGAAGGTAATAGAAGAGGGACCGGTGCTCAGACTGAGTTATAACCCTGTTCCCGGTTCAGCGACAGAGTGAGGGATGTCATTTGTTCAGGCTGACTCGGAGTAGCCAAGCCTGCCTGTGACAAAGTAATACAGTGACTAGCCGAGCTTGGCCTGCGCTTTTACCCTGACAGAGTAAACAGGACAGGGTCAAATAAGAAATGATAGACTGGGCTCGGGTGCTGGTTCTCTGTACAGACACGCCAAGGGCAGCATCTTCTGGACACTGAGCCCCAGGAAGCCCTGAACTACCAAAGAGGGAAAAGAACACGACTGCTCCCCAGGTGAAACAAAACAAAGCAAAACACCAACATAAACAAAGAAGAAACATCCCGAGAAGGTCTATACTGAATTCACTCCGGCTCTGTTTTCCGTATTTTTTAAAGGCATTTATGAAGCAGTATGCCACTGCCTGTGGGGGGAAATTTAGCTGCATTAATCATGAGAAAGCATCCTGGGTCTGGCTCCAAAGCCCGTGTTCTTTCTACTACACCTTCTTGAAAAGGGCAAACTTCTCCCAGTAACACACACACCACACACACACACACACACACACACACACACACACACACACACACACACACACACACACAGGAAGTTAACTCCGCAATCCTACATTCACTGTTGTTGATTGGATAGGGTGAGTGGATACCAAAGCGCTTACACTAAGTATAGAGAGTCACTAGCATTGTAACTGTTGCACAGAAGTTTATGTCCCAGCAGTTCTATCCACTTTCATTGCTGTCATCACCTTCTTTATCAAGTTCACTGGAGGAAGAGATCTTAGAGGGAGCCTGGGATGACCGGTACTCCAGAAACAGCTATGGCGCCCACAGAGCCCCTCAAATATAGGTTAAAAGTCTATACGCATGGGTCTTGGGCGTCTCAAGTACTATTCCTAATGAACGCGTAGCAGATTTGAACTAGAGAGTTTTACTGGGAGAATCACAATAGGGTATCATCGTGCACATTTTTTTCCCTCTCTGGGGTGTGTGTGTTTGTGTGCATGTGTGTGTGTACGCGTGTGTATTTGTATGTTTTATGAGTCTCCGATTTCAGGGCTGTGGCTACATAAATGACAAAGGACCCACAATCCCCTGTCTCCTTGCCTCTGTCACCATGCTTGCTGACCCTCTAGTGAAAAGGATTTGACCACCACATGCGAGTGGAATAAATTATCGCTGACACTCCAATATTTAATTATGCAGCTGTCAGAGCGGCCCTTTTGAAATTCATTTTAATAAAGTGGGAACTTTCCCTTTCAAGGTTAGAGTGAGGGGAGCCACCTTTGGTGTCAGCTGGAGGTCTCCACCATGAGCTCTGCATTCTTGCTCCGGACGCCTGTCACTTGTCCTGATAGAAGGGCCTGATAACAGCTCTGATGCCTGGTGGCCTCCCCCAGAGCCCCACCCCGTCCCTGCCTGAATGAACATCCTTCATTTAAACCCACAATAATGAGGACCTCAAAGTCAGAGAGGCAGGCACAAGGGCAGCCTGGAGGGGGGGAAAATGGCTTCTTGTTATAAAATTCACTCAATGTGGAAGTGGCAATCGAAAAGCAATCACGGCCATCTCCCCGTTTTAACTGGTTAACCAGAAATATTTAACATGGTGGAAGGGGGAAAAAAAAACCCCAAACAACCCCGGGGTAACGTGAGGGCACTCAGACACTGGCACTCCTCCGTTGCTTTGGCCCCAAACTTGTGAAAGAGAAATAAAAGTACTGGCTTCTATTTTGCTATAAAATAGAAGACAGTATTGTAGTTTTTGTAGTTTGGCTTCTGGGCCATAAAGTTGCACTGAGGAAATGCTTTTATTTGCCAAACGGAATGTGTGAATGGGATGAAGCCTGCCTATTGTGTATGTGCCTAAAGTCTGTGTTTAGCTTATGCGTCTCACTGTTTGCATGTAAACCATGCCTACAAGGACCTAGAGAGGAAAACGTGGGTCGGGCTAGAAAAAGCAAAACAGAGTCGCTCTAGACAGCCGGACTGGTACCTTTCTTCTCTCTTCTCTTTCCCTTTCTTTTATTTTTCACACTACATTCTCTCCCTTACCTTCCTTTTCCTCTGTTCACCGCCCCCTTCTTTCTCTCTCTTTAATAACATGATTAATATTTATTGATTACTGACTGTACGCCGGGCATTGTCCGAAGTTCTTTGTATGCTTATCTCTCGCAGGGCTCCAAGCAACCCTATAAATTAGGTGCCTTAACGATTGTTCCCATTTTACAAAGGAGGAAACTGAAGCTCAGAGAGACATGAATGGTCTTTCTCGAGATCACCCAGACAGCATCCAGCACAGCTGAATCCAGACAGATGCCAAAGCATCTAAGATATTTCACAGTCTGCTGTGTTGATTTATTTTCTCTTTCTCTGGTCTCTTCCTTGCTAACTCTTTCTCTTACTGTCTTCCCTCCTCCTTCCTTCTCTCTCCCCCGATCTCTCCTTCCCGGGTTTGTATACACGTGTCTCTCATGGAATATATAACAGCTCCAAGGGAATGCACACAGAGACCCGGCTCGTACACACATACTGTAACGCCTGTCAACAAATACTGCTTTTGGAAAGAGGCCTCGTCCTGCGCGCGTGTTTGGATAAATGCCTGAAAGAGGACGTGCGTGTGACTGTTGAAAGGTGCTGTCTTTAAACCGTAAGTAATAACCAGATCTGCCCATAAGCACTTTTTCTGGGAGAAAACATTCTTTTCCCGGAGGCTGGGAAGGTGGATCCTGAGATGAATGGCAGAGAAACAGGAGGCAGAAAGCAGTACCTGTGCCTTCACTCCACAGCTCTCTGAGGAGACCTGCTTTGCAGAAGGTCAAGGAAGGACCCCCAGACCCTGCCAGGGCTTAGAGCCAGCTCCCCCAGCATGGCCTCGAGTGCAGCTGGTAGGCAGGGTGCCCTTTTCGTGAACTCTTGAGTTTCTTAATGGGGACTCACGATAGCTGAGGATACAAGGCCTTGGCATGGCCTGGAGAAATTACAAGGGCGAACGTCACGCCTCCCTAGGTCTGCTCTTGTGTCCTGTGTTCCAGGATCTCAACCCCAAGGGTATCCCTGTTTCACAAAGGCCAGTGATAACTGAGGCCATCCATGCCTCCCCGTGTTTGCCATCAATGCTGCCCATTAGGGGAACACCAGTGCTACTGAGATAGCTTGAGAGTTAGTGTCTTATATGTGGGCTCCAGAGGAAGGCCCTGAACTTGAGAGAGACAAGCAAGGGTGAAGGGCAGTAGTACAATCCGTGCACCTGTGCACGTTACTCTGCTCTGCACGGCATTGGCCCCAAAACTTCCAAGACAGGAAACTGCACTTCCAGGAAGAAAGTTCCTCCTGGGAGCCCCTGCACCTGTCACATAGGAAGCCCTCCATGAGGGTTTATCGAATGTAACTCATACCAGCATTTCATCAACCCAACGACAGAAACAAAAACGCCTTTCAGTCCATGAAAACAATTGTGTAAGATCAGACACCTTGGTTAATAGGTAGGAACACTCAACAAGAGATCGGGAGAGTTTGTGGGGTGAACCAGTGACCAACTCAAAAATCACTGATGACTTAAAGCTGCCCCCCCTCCCCCCAAAAAAAGGACAAGTATAGGAGACAGGTGTCCTGCCTCTGGCCCTGGCTCCTGCCAACTTATTAAGACATTTTGTACAGGTCAAGTCACATCTCCAGGCTTTGGCTGGCCTTTTTGGGGCCTGGGAGGGAAAATGAAGGCCCAGGGCATCCTACCTAAAGGGACAGTTGCAAGATAAGCCAGGGAGGTGGTAGAAGAAGCATTTGTGAAAAGTGAAGAATCTAGATGTAACTTGCTCAGAAACTTTTTCATTTCTGTTTCTCTCTCTTTCACTCTCTGTTGAGCCAGTATTCGTTGGCTGTTTACTGTATGTGGCAAGCTTATGCTCTGGGCTTCCCGTGTCATCCTTATAACAACCTTGAGTGGGAGGGAGGCGCTGTAATGACCTTCATCTTAGAGATAAAGAAACTGAGGCTTAGCAAGCTAACTGATTCGTTCAAGGTCATTTAGCTTATACAGGATGGAGGGAGGATTTGAAAGGAGCGATGCTTCACCCCACCAGCAAGGCTCTTAAACTCCACGCCATATTTCTACCTCTTTTCCTTGCATCCTGGAAGTGAGTCCAGAATTGCCTCTACCTATACTTGGCAAATCTGTTTAATGAGGTCAATGTTAAATAATACACAGATGTCTTTTGGAAGAGGGGGGAAGTGGTGCCCTTTACCTGCAATGTTGACACAATCATAGTAATAAAAATAGTAATGGCAGTGTAATACCAGCAGCAGACACCTTTATCAAACTAGATTAGGTAACAGGCTATATTTGAACATGTATCTGTATTGTATATTATTTATGTATGTATAGATATGTATATGTATATCTACACACACACATACATATACGCACATACACATTTTTTTCTCTAATCTGCACTATTATTATTCCCATTTCATTACTAAGGAAACCAAGGCTCAGAGAAGCTAAATATCTTGCTCAGGATCATATGCGAAGTAACTGAAGAGCCAAGTTTGATATATCCATCTACCTGACCCAAAGTTATTGCTCTTGAAAGAAAAAAATAATTAAAATAAAACCAAAAAAAAAAAAATACTTCCACAGTGGCTCTATGTCAGTTTAGAATTTATATAACTGTTTCAAGTACACAGTTTCCTTTAATCCTGACGACAATCCTTTGAGTAGCTATTACTGATATCAGTGTGGAGTATTCATCCGACCCTGATTTTACAGATGATGGAATCATGGGGCTGGAGGTGATGTGACTTGCCCAGGGAGCTGCAGCCAACAGCAGGGGGAACTGGGACCAAAAACCAGTCCTCAGACTTGTACTCATTGTGTCCCATCGTGTCCCCCTTGCTTGACGGGGAAGAGCTTGCCCCTGCCTGGTGGCTCTGCGAACCAGAGACATCCATGAATCAAGACACTCCTCCTGGGACTTCCCTGGTGGTCCAGTGGTTAACAATCCGCCTTCCGATGCAGGAGATGTGGGTTCAATCTAAGCCCGTGCACTCTAGAGCCCGCGTGCCTCAACTACTGAGCACGCGCACTCTGAAGCCCACGCGCTGCAACTAGAGAGCCTGAGCGCCGCAACTACTGAGCCCGCACACTCTAGAGCCCGCCCGCGTGCTGCAAGAAAGATCCCGAGTGCCGCAACTAAGACCCGACACAGCCAAATAAATAAATAAATATTGGGGGGGGGGGGAAGACACTCCTCCCGCTGAGGTTCTCAGAACTGACAGCTTCCATCTTGAACAAACAGCCTCGTGCTCATTTGGATGTTCCTGGCCTCGGGGGTAGGGCCCCCACTCCAACAACTCCTTTGCCAAGTGAATTTAGACAATGTTCTCAATGCCAGTTCTCTCGCCGCAAATGGGAAGAGACTTACAAAGCAGCTGGCAGCAGCCGCTTGTCACAGCTTTTGCAGTCAGAAATAATGACGGGTCAAAGCCAGCCCCAAATCCCAAAGCTCCCCAGGTACGCGTCCCGATGCTAGGAGTCCGAACGCCCCTCCTGAGCGGACCCTCTTCAAAGAGCAAGTGTAGCATCCACCCCCAAGATGACAAGCAAAGCCTGGAGGGCTGGGAGGGAGAAATAAATCCTGACTCAACGAGGAGAAGGATTAAAAAGTCACCTAGCATGAGGAGAATTTGCACTCCACAAATTTTTCTCGACTGAGTAAATTTAAAGAAATAAAACTAGATTGAGCACGCGTTTAATACTGGCTGCTATCTTTTGCTCTGCTCTGCTCAGTGGCTTGTTAAATATGAAAAGATTTGCCCTGCAAGGAGACACAGAGAGAGGCAATCTCTGAGGAACTCATCAACCACCCGGCCCCTCCTCTTTGTAACCTGGGTGAGATGGAGAGTCCTTTTTTTTTTTTTCCCTTCCATCACCCGAGCGCCCGGGTCTTGTGTACAAGTCTCAAATACGATCATGGTATCACCACTGTCTCTTAATAAAAGGTGTGATATAAAAAGCTCATTCGAGATGCCAGGAGTTTCCCTTTCTGACCCTGGCTGCCTGAGAGGCAAATTGCATTAGAAAATGACATGCCATTCATCTCGCGAGTACTTGCAGGAACATTTAGCTAATTAAATGATTAATAAATTTAACACTGCTTTATAATTTCATTTAGCTGTGTTGGAAATCACACGGTAAGCTGCGTATGCACCGAATGAGATTAGGTGGGAGTGAGGGTTTCAGAGGCTGCCCTGGTAATTGAGATTAGTCTATTACTATGGTGACCTTTTTAACTTTTATATTCTCTTGTTAAAGCGAAATAAAATTTTATTCACTTTTAAGGAATATTTACTTAGAGAAATTTACATGAAATTAAAGAAACATGGAGCCCAGAAGCCTACTGGGGCCAGAGTCCATGCACTGTTTCCTTTGTAATTTTCAGAGCCCCTTTAGGAAACTGTCCTTAAGCTGGAGGCAGAGTGAAGAACAATGTGTCTTTAGGTAGATCATTCACTCAATGAATGCTGAGTCCCTGGTTATATCCTGGGCACACTTCTAGGCCCTGGTACTATAGCAGTAAACATGCCCCAGGTCCCTGCTTTCCTAGAACTTAAACTATACTAGAGAAATACAGACAAGAAGCAAATAAATAAACAACAAAATAACAGAGAGTAATAGTAATAAGCACAGTGTAGAGAATTAGACAAGATGGCTTCTGTAGGCTGGGAAGCTAAAGAAAATCTCTCTTCAGAGGTGACAATTAAGCGGAGATCTGAATGAGAAAAAGCAATCAGCCACAAAAAGCTCAGAAGGAATAGCACACCAGAACAGAGGAGACGGAGGTGAAGGTCCCGAGGAGGGAATGCATGAATTTGGTGTATTCAAGGCACAGAAAGGACAGTGAGACTGGGAGCTGAGAAGCTGGAGGAAGTTGGTGATGCAGCAGATGTAGGAAGGGTCAGACGAGGAAGGTCCTGCTGACCACAATAAGGAGTTCGGACATTTTTAAGTCGGTGTAGTGGGAAGCCATTAGAGGGTTATAAGCCGGGCACTGGCACCATCTATCAAGTGATTCCATCTAAACTAAGGGCTTCTGCAGCCACAATTAAGAGTGGGACTGAGGCCACCTCTTAACTTGTTGAAGAACAAAAAGACTGATTTGGTTTCTCTCACCTTCAGCCTCCTTTTTTTTTTTTTTTTTTTTTTTCTTTTTGGCCGCACAGCGCAGCTTGCAGGATCTTAGTTCCCCGACCAGGGATCTAACCTGTGCCTCTGGCAGTGAAAGCACGGGGTCCTAACCATTGGACCACCAGGGAATTCTCCAGCCTCCTTTCTAAGCTGTGCTTTTTTCCAGCTGAAAACTGTATTTGCTGGTCTGGCTTCTCTGTTCTTTTCTCAATATGGTCAGCTCTCCATATCTGTGGGTTCCACATCCGCAGATTCAACCAACAGTGGATCAAAAATATTTGAAAAAAAAAAAAAGTCCCAGAAAGTTCCAAATAGCAAAACTTGAATTTGCTGCATGCTGGCAACTATTTACTTAGCATTTACATTGTATTTACAACTACTTATATAGCATTTACGCTGTATTAGGTATTATACCTAATCTAGAAATGATTTAAAGTATATGGGAGGATGTACATTGGTTACATGCAAATTCTATGCCATTTTATATAAGGGACTCGAGCGTCTGAGGATTTTGGCATCCATAGCGGGTCCCAGAACCAATCTCCATGGATACTGACCGGATGTGGTACCTTGTCGTCCCAGGTGTTTTGAAAATGTTTCTGATTATCCCCTTCTTTACAGTTCTTCTCATCCAATTTTCGCTCTCCTCATCCATAAAGTCCCAAAGTGTATATATATATATTTTTCCTTCTTTTTTTTTTTTTTTTTTTAAGATCTTTATTGGGGTATAATTGCTTTGCAATGGTGTGTTAGTTTCTACTTTATAACAAAGTGAATCAGCTATACGTATACATATATCCCCATATCTCCTCCCTCTTGCGTCTCCCTCCCACCCTCCCTATCCCACCCCTCTAGGTGGTCACAAAGCACAGAGCTGATCTCCCTGTGCTATGCGGCTGCTTCCCACTAGCTATCTATTTTACACTTGGTAGTGTATATATGTCCACGCCACTCTCTCACTTCGTCCCAGCTCAAAGTATATATTTTTAAACTTCAGAAGTCTCTGCTTGGTTCTCTCCTGTATTAACCATGTCTTTAGTTTTTCTGTATTCTGATGCTTTGACATCTGGGCCTTGCTGACCTTGGAGGGACTGCCCCTCCCAGAATTAGTCAGTTCCTAGAGACGACAAACAGTTCACCTGAGCCTTTCAAATGTAAATCAACCAATCCTGAACCTAGACTCCAATCCCTTTCTTTATTGGGCTCTCAATTCCTGGCCACCATCCCTCTGCCTTAATCACCCCAGGGCCAGGTACCAGACAACTAGGGGAAGGCCCTTCTGTCCAGAGCCTGCCGAATTTATTCAGACAAGCCAATCCTATGTCTGCTCACCCTGCCTCACCTGTTGCTTCCTAAAGAAACCACAATAAAGGCTCTTGTCCAGTTTCACTCTCTCCCTCTGCTTCCTGACTGACCCTGGTGCTTCCCCAAATGCCCTCCCCTCCATGGCACTGGGTGTCCTGTTCTCGAGATCTGTTGAGAATTGCAAACTGTCTTTGCGATGGCAGTTGTCTTCTGATATGCTGGTCTTACTGTACCTAAATAATAATAAAACCTACCTTTCAAAAAATCTCCAGATACCCAGTCTTGTTGCTCACCAAATAATAATACTTACTGAGGTCTTGCTACGTGCCAGACGCTGTAGAGACACGACTGACCTTAAGTGACTCTAATTTAACCCTCCCTCCTACAACCCTGAAAAGAGGATAGTTTGGGGCCATTTTATACATGAAGAAACTGAAACAGAGTTTATGAGACTTGACCAAGGCCACGTGGCTCTAAGTGTTAGAGCTGGGAGTTAAACCCAGAATAGAGATGGTGTAGTTCATAAATTAAGAGGAAGAAAGATCAGTTTCCTTCCCGATGAAATGAACTAAAAACTGCATCTTAACAGACGCTTGAATAATTTTGTTCTGTCTTGTTGGATTGTCCTGCCAAACTTGTTTGGAATTTGCTGCTGCAATTTGTTGCTCAATCCCTTTCTCTGGTATCTGCCTAGTTTCTCATCCAGGCATATTTATCTCGAATTCCACTTTTCCCCTAATTCCTTCTCTTAAGTTAATATAAGTACTTAGAAAATGTCTAAAGAAATGTCCGGGGCCATTTTACCAGGTGTCTTGTGCCATTCTTCCAGAATGAGGGCCGATTCCTTAGAATACTGCTAACAATCATCAAACAACTTCACACTTCTGATGCTAAGTCACATTTTGCAAATCTACGTATCCAACATTAAAGGTTTTTGCTGTTAGTTGTTGTTGATTTTTCCCCCCCTACCAGCCCACAGAGAAGATGAAATAAAAGATCTTCCCTTCAGCAAGTGTTTCAAGTAGAGTAGCTTCAATTTCAGGTAATTAGGCATACATCCCTTGGATATTCTTAAGACTTTGAACATATACACACCCTTAAAATTTGAAACCCTGTGATACCTGCTGTAAACTCTCAGATTTGTAAGCAATTACCTTTGTAAGCAGCGTTTCTGGAAAGTAACATCTGTGTGTGATTCACACTTTTTTATTTTAACTTGTTAATTGTCTGGTTGTTAACTCTACTAATCTTACGATGCTTAAGAATTCGTCATTCTTCTTCCAATGTCTTCTACTTAGTGTGCAAAATTTGGACACACCTGTGTAATTAAAATATTTTCTGCTTAAAAAAAAAATCCCAGTTGTCTGGCTTACAGACAATCACATTAGCACCTGTTAGGAGTAACAGATGAAGTAATAAGTAGCAAGAACACGCATATCCTAGTTTTGAAGAAGTGGTGACCTGCCTGATTTTCTAGAAATTGCAAGCTCCATATTTTACTCTTATATTTTTAATAGTGATATGACTATGTGAGTTACAAGTGCTTAGACGCTTTAAGTATTTCCTTCATCTTCATTAGATGTTCAGAAATCACCAGAGAGACTTGTGCCTAGATTTTTTTTAAGCTGGAATTCTTCCTCCCTTCTTCCCTTTCTCCCTCTTTCTTTTTCAAATGTATTAGTCTGCTATGAAACCTGACACCACACTAGGCACTGATGATAAGACAAGAAAAAGAATTCTGCCTTCCTAGGAGTTTACAATATAATCCTCTCTATTCAAAACGTGGCTCATGGACCATCCTCATTTGCATCCCCTGTGAGCTTGTTAGGGATGCAGAATCCGCATTCCATCCCAGACATCCTGAATCCGAACCTGTACTTTTAAGAGGATCCCTAAGTGATGTGGAAGCGCGTTAGAACTGGATAAGATCCTCTAGTGCAGGGGTCTGTTACCTCTGACAAGCAGGCCAAATCTAGGCAGCCGTCTGGTTTTGCTGTTATTGTTGTTTACTTTTTACTGTCTATGATCTAGGAATGGTTATATTTTAAATGGCTATATGACTACTTACCTCTGCTTTAGTAGCCTCCATTTTGCCTCTTGGACTGCAAACTCTAAACTCTTTACTTTCTGGCTTTTTAAGCGAAAGTCTGCTAACCCCTGTTCTCCAATTTAGATGATTCTAGAACCCAAGGTATGAATGAAGGCATGGATGAATGTTATCTTTTGAAGTAAACATGGCACCGTGACACTGAAAATATCTGTCAAACTGCCAAGTGTCAGACGTCAGAGGAACGACTATATATTTTTGTGTGTGCCTATTTTTTGTTGTTTGTTTGTTTTTACAAAAACTGTGACATGTATTCAACAGGAAAATTGGCACTGAAAACCTGTATCTTGGAACAAACTTACAAAAGCTACAAGTGTAATATGAATTTCACAGCCCACACTCAGAGATCCATCAGGTCCTGAAAAGGCAGTTCTCAGAACCAGAAGAACCCCAAAACATGAAAATTACTGCAACTGGTTCCATCAAAGTTCATATAAAAGTAATGAACAGCAAACTAAAGATGGCTGTTTTACCACACATATCCACCTGCAAAAGGGCTGTGTTTTTAGATGTTGCAAACTTTTAGTTCTTCCAAATTAAGAAGACACAAAATCACCATTTACTTTCTCCATCGTTTCAAAAAACAAGAGCGGTTACGTCCTTTCGATTGAATTAACCTTTTTTGGCAGACAGTTTTATTTTTTAATATGTCCATATCCATATCTATCCTTTAGGGGTGGATTAACTAAGCAAATGTTAGTTCGGGGCCAGTGTTGAGGATGGATAAGGAGAAAAAAGAAGACGAGACAAGAACTGAAATCAGAGAGGAGAGACAGGAAGAATCAAGAGCAGACAATCTTCAGAAAAAGAAACTCAAATAGGGAACAGGGGACAACATTTCCACAGGGTCAGTGCCCTGATCACTGCCCAGTTGACAATAAATAAATACTTGCTGCATTGGATTAAATTAAAAGGAGTAAAGTGGGTGTTAATTTGCAATGGCAAGACCCAAGGTGACTACTTTTCATACCCTGTAGGGCTTTGACATTAAATGAATGGGAGCCTGTTCTTTGAAGATCATCTGTGATGCTTCAACTCAGCTGGTTAGAACAGGGGCCCAAGGGAACCAAAGTTCTCTGGATCGGGGCAGAAAGCTTTGCTCTCTTTCCTCCCAAGCGCTACATGTTTGTGGAGAACAGTCATGGCTAGCATCAAGGATGACAGGACAAAGGTGTGGACAGTCCAGCCTAGCCCATCAACAGGCCTGGAAAGAACTATTCGAAGCTTAGGGGCTGTCACTTGGCCAAGAGCATCTCCCTTGAGTATAGATTACAACCTGATCTTTATTTGAACGCATCGCCCTGAAAGTGCAGGCACTTAAAACAAAACAAGACAAAACAAAAACAGATGATATGAAAGTCTGCTTTAGCTGACTATGGTATTGGGGGGAATTAAGCAGCGTGCACGACGAGATTAAGGCCTTGTATGATTCCCAACTTATGATTAACGTAGTCACAGCAAAACGGAGAGGGTCTTTACTGCCTTTCAGCGAGGTAACTGACGGCACGTGGGGATTATTAGTATTGCTACTTAGGCTAATACACAATCTGAATTTCCAGAAATGCCATTACTGTGGGCTGCTCCCTAGGGATCTATGTATAATGGCAGAAGTTACCACCCAAGGACATCTCCCCAGCCCCTAAAGAAATACCCACAGACAGAGAAGGGCTCGGCGTGGCTTCCCTCTCACTGAAAGGGCTGCTCAGAATGACAGATTAGACTCTTGGCCTCCCAGAAAAATTGTACAGGGGCCTTTCCAAACTGGAGACGGGAAGCCAGATGGGGCAGGGTTCAAATCCCAGCACCGGTACTTCTTAGCCAGCCACTCTACTTGACTCTGTCTCAGTTTCCTCCTCCTCAAATGGGACTTTTTAGGAGGTTAAATGAAAAATACAGCAACTTCCTGGCACATAGTGTGTGCTCAGTGGATTTTGGGTTTTTTCGTCTTGTGCTCATAGAAACCGGGCCTTTGTTCCTGGGGTGCATGCTGCCCACCAGGCCTTTCCTGGCTTCATCTAGGAGCCTGTATTCTCCTTTTTCCCAGTGTCACCTCCTCCAGGAAGCCTCCCCTGATGCTCTTGGGCCAGGAGCAGTCCCCTCTTTCCACTGTCTCCTGGGCCTACTCCTATCCCTGCTTTTAACTCAAAGACTGGAACCCGGCTCCTCACGGTTCTATCTCCATGGCAGTGAGCTCAGAGGAGCTGTGTCCATCTTCACCCCAGTGCCAGCCCATCCCCGACACATGGAAGGTGCTGGAAGTCAGCTGAACTGGAGAACAGCAGCCTGTGCTCTGCATGCAATGAGCTGCAGTTCAAGTTTTCTGTTCTCGTGGGGCACGGCTGGGAGGGTGTTTTTAAAGCTCAGGTTTTTGCAGCATGGCTTTGCCCCAGACCGCTCTTCTGCTCTTGATTCAGGAAGAAGCCTGTTCAGCCCCGACTTCTGCTTTGGTCCAGTCGGCCTGTGCCCTGCTCTGCCCCATCCATCATCTCATCTGTCAGCAGGGGTCAGCTAATCCTGCCCCTCAGGGCCTCTGGGCTCGCACAGGGGAGCAAGGCAAGCAGACGTTCCAAGGCAGTGCTGAGAGGAATGAAGGTCCTACCCAGCTTTCCTTTTATAGGAAAAGGCGGAAGACAAACTTCTCAATGGTCCTGGAGGAAATAACCCAAGGTGTATGGCAGGATCAAGGCCTTCTATGGTACCCAACTCATGATTAATTTGGCGTCAACAAAACCTAACTTTTCCCCCTTATCATAGGGACCCTTTGTTGCCTTTTTAAGACTCAACCTAGATACCGTCTGCTAGTCACATGTGATATTTCACGGCTAAACCACCAGAAAAGATAAATAAAGGCGATTCCCAAATCACAGAGAAGAGAATTATAATCACGTTAGAGTCAAAACTTGAAAACCAAGGCAGAAGGCCAGGCTTTTTCTTGCAGTTACAAGAACTCTGGGATCACACAGACCCATCAGATGGCTCTAATGGGTCAGGGGCCTGTCAGGGACCCTGCAGGGTGTTCTGAGACCAGCATGACCCCAACACCAAACATCATGGCAATTGTTTCCTTCCTTGAACCGCAGGCCTGGCCTCTATGTTCTGCCTTATCTCGGCGAGAAAGGCAGGCAGTCCACAGCCGACAGTGAGCCCAGGCTTGCCCACTTCTAAATCTCATGATAATTACATCACTATTTGTAACGAGCCCGAAACCAGCCCTCCGATGTGCAAAGGCCACACGCAAAACCATGTCTCCAGGCTGGATGCTTATCACGCAGAAGGAGGGGTACTGGTCGCTGTGTCTTCTCCCTTCCCAACCTCCCGCCAATGCTGGGGAGTATCTGGCCCACTGTAACCACAGAGAAGGTGCACGTGCTCCTAGTGTCTAGAAGAAATGAGAACCTACAGACTGGGGAGGCTTTACCCCACACCTGCTTGATCCGTGTTTTTAATGACCTCCTGGTACTCACCGCAAAGGAGGACACTTCACTAGGAAGAAACCCCCAAAGGCAGTGACAAGTCAACAACTGCAGGGAAGAATGTTCCAGATTTCGAATGCTTAGTGGGATTGGGTATTTAGGACATAGTGCCACTTTTACAGTTAACTCTATAATATAGAAAAAGCAGGGGATGCATTTTCTGGGGAAATTAGTCTTTCCTCTTTAACATGAAAGGGATAGATTTATACATTTAATAAATGTGCCAATCACAGGCTGACTTTTATAAAATGACTAACTTTAAAAAGGGGAAATCATTCTTTGTGGAATGTTGTATGAAGCCTCAAATCAGGGGAAATGGAAAAGGGCTGAAAAGCTAGGGTGAAAAAGTCTTCTATATCAGGGATGGCACAATGAGGTCCTGCAGGCTGAATCTGGCCTGTGGATGTATTTTGTTTGGCTCTTTCCAAGTTGGCTCATGCAATGAATTCATTGCCAACACTTAAAAATTGGATGATTCTACATTTACAGGTTCTCTGGAAAAACTGGAAGTTCTGGCAAAATTGGACTAATTTTTACTTGGCAGCATTCAGCTGGAGTTTAATAATGGCTGCCCCTATACATAGTGCATGGACACAACCCTTGACACTTTCTACTGTCTTCCATACACTGGGGGCAGTGCCATTTATTATGTTATACACAGACAACTTCATTCATTTATTCCACCCGCCTGGTACCTGTAGGCATCTGCATTTGCCCTATTCTACGCTATATAATTATTACTTATTAATAGGTTGCTTTATTAATTAATTTATTTGGTTGTACCAGGTCTTAGTTGCAGCAGGTGGGCTCCTTAGTTGTGGCTCACCGGCTCCTTAGTTGCGGCACATGGGCTCCACAGTTGCGGCTCGCTGGCTCTTTAGTTGTGGCATGCGAACTCTTAGTTGCGACATGCATGTAGGATCTAGTTCCCTGACCAGGGATCGAACCTGGGCCCCCTGCATTGGGAAAGCGGAGTCTTAACCACTTTTTATCTCTACGTTCCTGATGCACGAATCAGAGATAAACCAACACGCCACATTTAGTGAGAATTTCCTCATCTAGAAAAGTGAAGGCACTGAAGGACAAAGTTCAAAGCTACTCTTTGGCAGTTCCATAACTCTATGGTTTGGGAAAGGATCTCTTCCACCAGTAACAAGAGGAGTTTTCACTGTTAATCTCTTCAACTATAGGTAGCCTGATCAGAACTAGTCTTAGCGCAACAGGATTACCTTCAGTGAATCATATCTCTGAGTGTTCTCAGTTGCCTTAAAATGAGAGGCCTAATCAGAGAGGAAAGTCCTTGATCAGGAAAGTATGTCCTTTCTGGGTTCCCATAACAAATGTAAATGGGTCCTTTTTTTTTGCCCATAGATGTGATGTTACTGGTAAATGGCAGGTGAAGATCCCTTTACCAGTGGTGTGGATGGGTTGATAAATGGATAGATGGATGGATGGATGGATCTGAACCTCTTATATGAATCCTATACTCAACACTTATTTTGCAAGATGGCAGATTGAGTGTAGAAGGGGTATCCGTGCCAGTGGAACTGAGTGGTGTATACTAAGCAATGTGAGGCCAGGACTGGTCATCTAGCCTTCCGCCCTAACCCACTGGCTGTGGGCCTAAATGCAGTCTGTGGCTGAATGCCAGCTGAGGGAGAAGTACACACCAAAATATAGGCAGGCAGATTATTTATAAGACTTAAAACTAAATGCTCACTGACTTTTATGCAATTCAGACTGAGCTCCATAGTAGCTGATGGGGACCCAGTAGAGACCAGCCCATAAGCAGGGAGCTATGCTACTCTCACACCCTCCTAACCACAAAAATGGAACCCAGCCAACAAATATTTACTAAGTATCCTCTTTGTGTGAAGCACTGTACTGAGATGGATGTTTGCTGAATAAAAATGTGTGGACTGTTAACAAAACATTAGGAAACTGAATCCAACAATGCACAAAATGTCTTATATGCTAAGAGTGGGATTTATCCCAGGTACGCAAAGCTGGTGCAACATTCAAAAACCAATCAATGTAAGCCACCATATCAACAACCTAAGAAGAAAACTCACATCAACTGAGACATAAAAAGCATGTGACAAAATTCAACACCCATTCATGGTTAAAAAACAAAAACAAAAACTCGTAGCAAATTAGGAATAGAGGAGAATCACCTCAACTTAATGAAGCAAATCTTAAAAAAACCTATAGGTGGCATCACATCTAATGGTGAAATAGTAAATGATTTTTTCCCCGTAAGATCAGGACCAGGCAAGGATACCTTTTCTCATCACTCTTATTCAGTATAGTACAGGGAATTCTAGCCACTGCAATAAGGCAAGAAAAAGAAGTAAAAGGCACACGTATTGGAAAGGAAGAAATAAAACTCTCCATTTGCATTTGAAAAGATTGGCTACTTAGAAAATCCCAAGGAATCTCAAAACAAAACAACACTTCTAGAACTAATAAATGAGTTTAGCAACGTCGCAAGAGCTAGATCAACACATAAAACTCAATCACGTTTCTATATACTAACAATGAACACGTGGAAATTGAAATTAAAAACAGAATGTCACTGACAACCACCCCAAAGAAAACGAAATACGTAGGTATATACACTCATTAGGCATACACTAAATAAATGGAGTGACATGCCAAGTCCATAGCATAATAAAGATGTCAATTCTCCCCCAACTGATCTATAGGTTTAATGAGATTCCTATCAAAATTGCAGCAAGGTTTTTGGTAGACATAGGCAAGTATATTCTAAAATTTATATGAAAAAGCACAGACATTAGAATAGCTCAAAGAATCTTTATAAGAAAGAATACAGTGGGAAGAATCCCTCTACTTAATATCAAGACTAACTTAGCTACAATAATGAAGACAGTGTATAATTGGCAGAATGATAGACATATAGGTCAATGAAACAGAAGAGAGAATCCAAAAATAGACCCACAAAAATATGCTCAACTGATTTCTGATAAAATTGCAAAAGCAATTCAATGGAGGAAGAATAGAATAGCTTTTCAACAAATGGTGTTGAAGCAATCGGATATCCATAGGCAAAAAATATGAACCTCAACCCACTTCACACCTTATACCAAAATTAACAAAAGATTTATCATGGACATATATGTAAAGTGTAGAACAATAAAACTTTAGGGGGGGAAATAGGAGGAATTCTTTAGGATCCTAGGGCTAGACAGATTTGACAGAAATTTTATTTATGGATAAATAAAAACTTTATCCATAAAAGGAAAAAATTACTAAATCGAACCTTATCAAAATGAAAAACTTTTCCTTTGAGAAAGCCCATGTGAAAAGGATGAAGAGACAAGCTACAGAATGGAAGAACATATTCGCAAAACCCATATCCAACAAAGAACTAGTACCTAAAATATACAAAGAACTCTAAACAACTCAACAGTAATAAAATAAACAATTCAATTAGAAAATGGGAAAAGTCATGAACAGACATTTCACTGAAGAGGAGATACAGATGGCAAATAAACATACGAAAACATGTTCAACATCATCAACCATCCAGAAAATGCAAATTAGAAACCACAATGAGATATTGCTATGCACTTACTAGAATGGCTAAAATCAAAAACAGCAACAATGCCAACTGCTGGTGAGGATACAGAGAAGCTGAATTACTCATACTTCGCTGGTCAGAACGTCAAATGATATGGAATCAACTTGACGGTCTCTTGTAAAACTAAACATGTAGTTACTATACAACCCACTGATGACACTCGTCGGCATTTATCCCAGAGAAATGAACACTTGTGTTCACACAAAAACCTGTACATGAATGTTTATAACAGCTTTACTTTTAATGCCGAGACTAGAATCAACCCAGACTTCCTTCAGTGGGGGAATTATCAAACAAACTATGGTTCATATATCATATACCATGGAATACTACTCAGCAATAAAAACGAACAGACTACTGATATGTGTGATAATTTGGATGAACCTCTGGGAAATTATACCGAGTGAAAAAAGTCAGTCCTCAAAAGGTCACATACCGTATGTTTTCATTTACGTAATATTTCTGAAATGACAACATTCTAGAAATGGAGAATGAATTGGTGGTTGCCAGAGGTTAGGGATGAGTCAGGGGCAGAAAGCAAATGGGTGTGGCTTGGAAAGGCAATACCTGGGATCCTTGTGGTCAGGCAGTGTTTGGTATATTGCTGTGGTGGATACAGCAATCTACACATCTGATGAAATTGTATGAAACCAAACAGACACACACAGGCACAACTGAGTACAAGTAAAATGGGAAATCCGAATAAGATCGGTGGGTTCTGTCAGTGTCAACATCCTGCTTGTGATATTCTAGAACAGTTTTGCAAAATGTCGTCATTAGGGGAAACTGGGTACAGGATACAAGGGATATCTCTGTATTATTTCTTACAACTGCATGAGAATCTACCTCAATTAAAATTTCAATTCAAAAGTAAGTCAGTGAACTAGGCTTGAAGGGCGACACCCAGAATTGTAAATGAGGATGCCTGATGCTGGGTTTACAATCTCTTTAATCATCACAGTGTTTGCTGCTTCTGCCAGGGGTTCTGATCTTAGCACTAAAAGCTTTGTTCAATTATCTTCACTCCCTAAAACGTAAGCTCTAGGAGGGCAGGGCCCACGACTATCTTTCTGATCATCTGATCCTCAAGACTTCCCATTATATGAACCAAGTTGCCTAACATGCAGTTGCTGAACAAAGGAGCCTTCATTCAAGTGCATTGGCTACTCTATCTCATTGAAGTCTTGATGCCAACTCTGAAATGGCTATTATCCCCATTTTATCCCAGGGGGAGTAGGGGATGAAGTTTCCAACAGGTTAAACGGCTTGCTTAAACTATGAGCTAACTATGAGTTTTCAAGACTTGTTATTACTTCAAATCTAAAGACCTGTCTACAGTGCCACACAGATCAGCCGTGTACTTGGGCTCAGATACAGTACCACATGGTAATAAAAGCCAGCTCTTATATAGAAATATAGGTTTGGGCTTCCCTGGTGGCGCAGTGGTTGAGAGTCTGTCTGCCAATGCAGGGTACACGGGTTCGAGCCCTGGTCTGGGAAGATCCCACATGCCACGGAGCAACTGGGCCCGTGAGCCACAATTACTGAGCCTGCGCGTCTGGAGCCTGTTCTCCGCAACAAGAGAGGCCGCGATGGTGAGAGGCCCGCGCACCGCGATGAAGAGTGGTCCCCACTTGCCGCAAGTAGAGAAAGCCCTCGCACAGAAACGAAGACCCAACACAGCCATAAATAAATAAATAAATAAATAAATAAATAAATAAATAAATAAAATAACGTGAATTTCTTAAAAAAAAAAAAAAAAGAAATATAGGTTAGTATATTCCTATAACAGAATGACTAGTACCTATAACAGAAGCCCCTGAGAAGGGAAAACATGGCAGGTTAAAGATGGGGCCTCATGGAAGATGTCTCTGGTAAAAGACCATCTTCAGGATCAGGCTGATATCCCAAGCAAAAATGACTCACTGATAAGAAATATAAATGTCAGTGGCTCCCCTTTTGTTTCTTCTGTATTATGCTTTAGATAACATGATCCAAGAACTTATTCAACTGAATTCTAAGCCTACTATCTTTCTACTTCTTTGGAAATGCAAGTGACCAGGAATATATGAGATAAAACACAGCATGTTACCTCAGTTCACAAATTCCAAGTTCTATCAATGTTTATTTGGTAAAAGAATTATGAGTTGGAAAATACACTTAGTTCAAAGTTTAGCTTTTGCTGACTGGCTCGTGTTAGCAGATATTTTATGGTAAAATTATACAGTATCATTATAGAAATGGGTGATTTTTTTTACATGCCCTTCAATAAATTATATAATCTTCATACAGATATTCAATTACTCTTGTTAAATGTATTCTTAAATACTTTATAGTTTGGTTAATATTTTGAATGGAGCCTTTTTTCTATTTCCATCTTTAATTACTGCTAGTATGGGGAAAGTCAGTTGATTTGGGTATATTTACCTTACGTCTAGTCAATTCTTCAAATTTTCTTATTGCTACTTATTTTTACTACAGTACTTTAGTTTCTCTGGGATTATAATTATATAATTTTAAAATGAAGAACATTTTGTTCTTTTCCCCATTACGTAAGTCTTTTTCTGGTCTTATTATATTTGCTCTAACTTCCAAAACAATATGAATATTGATGGGTATAGTGAACATCCTTGCCTAGTTTTTGATTTAAATGGAAAGCATGATTAAGTGCTTTCACTGTTTAAAATACTTGTAGTAGATTTTTAATAAGATCCTTGACTGTATTATAAGAGTTTCCTTCTCTGTCTAGTTTACTTAGGTGTATTTGTGGTTGTTTTGTTTGTTTGTTTGGTTGGTTGGTTTTACAGCGACTGCTGAATTTAAACAAATGCCTTTTTGGCATCATTGATAGAACCATAAAATTGTTCTTTAATTTGTTGCTATAATAAATTACATTGATAGAGAATAAAACCAATACGTAAATAAAGAAATGACATGAAAATTTAATTAGTTCTAGTAAATAATGCATTAATACCCTGTCAACAAGCTCCAACTCACAGCAAGTGGCAACTTTTAACAAAATCTAAAAAAGCTCTCATTTATAGGCAAATGCATCTAAAGAATGTTTTAAAAGATGTTCTTTAGCATAGAAATCAATTATATTTTTAGAAGAATCTTGGGGAGATATTATGAATGAACTTAATATCATAAAGTCAAAAGTGTTTATTTCCCTACAAAACATCCTATTTCCATTCAAGACTTTTTTTTTTTTTAATGCACATGAAAATTCAGTAACCCTGTGCTCCAATCATGTTACAAACAAGAAGGTGAAATAGTTACAGTCGGAAAGGAGCTAGCATCTGTGTCCCAGCTAAGCGGCAAGCATGAGGTCAGGTTCTCAAGTATATCATCTCCTTTGATCCTAAGAGTTCTCTGTACACGGAGATGAGCAGCAGCTAAGACCTGAGAAACGATGGGTTGTGCGTATCTCCTGGGCCCCCAGAGAGCCTTTGCAGGCAGGTGCTATTAACTTCCCCCAGGTAGCAGGTGAGGAAACTGAACTCTTAGACAGGCTAAACTGATCTTCCAAAACCACCCGGCTGCTAAATGGCACAGCTGGGAGGCAAATCCCGAGACAAAAAGACATCCTTGTTTGATGAATACTGGCAGTATCTGGTGGCTAAAAGCACAGGCTTCATGTCAGCAGATGGACACTTGAATACTGTCTCAGGATCCCACTAGCTGTGCGCTCTTGGGCCAGTTAACCCCTCTGTACCCCAGTTTCTTGTGTGCATAATGAAGACCACCGAGCACCTATGTCACAGGGCTGCTATGAGACTCAAAAGAGGTACCGCACACAAAACCTAGGTACGGAATATAGCAAGCCCTCAATACATATTAGCTAATATTCTATTTATTTTCTTGATTATTCTCATTATTTTTATCATCATCGAAACTGATTCTCTAATGACTCTGAGTAAATCATCATTGATATCAAGAATGAAACACCAACAGGAGCCATTCAAATGACTCTCAATAGCTAATAAAAACTAATAAAGTCCAACTATCCACTTAGCCAAGCCACAGAATACATCACTGTTCAGGTAAGTCATAAAGTCTTCCCTGCAGCTGTTACAATGATTGATCCTTGGGCAATCCTTGGATCCTTCGATTAAAATTCAAGCAATACATTGACATTTGAATAGAACAAATAATTTAAATACATTTAATGTGTTAGGCGGTAACTGTTTTTGTAATATATACCGACAGATTTGGGGAGTTCCCAAAAAAAAGTATAGAGAAAGGCTTCATCCAAGAGGGTGAAGCAGGTAAAGAAAATGGGATTGACACTGACAGAGACAGTAAACCCCGAAGGTACCCAGAATGGAGCACTCAAATTTGCAGACCAGGCCCTGTGAAAAACAGTCTCTTAAGTATGGGTTTTCTCTCCCCTTTATTTTCTGTCATCTCTAAAATACTATTAAAAATAATTGATCAAGGTACTTCTTGTACTTCTGTTATCCTTAAAAGAATGTTTTAAGATAAACTGATTCAAAGAGGAGGGAAAAAAAGAAACGGGCCTTGGATTTTCATGCTGAAACTTAAAATGAAAGTTGTTTCCAAGAAAAAGTGAGATCCATGTCACCTCCTCTGAGATGCCTTCCAGGAATTTCCTAGGAAATGTTTAATGATCAGCTCTGGTGGGGAGCAGGGGGTCCTGGTTTGTAGCACTTGCCAATTTCCATGGTGTAAATATTCCCACCAAGGCTGAACTCAAGATATTAACATGATGCCTGAACTGAACACAGGGGATGGGTCCAATCTATTCTTGCTGGCACACCATGGATGCCGTTGCTACCCCAGCTTTCCATCTCACTAGCTTGTTTTATAGGCTTTGAGGCATCCATCACTGCCAGAAATCATCTGATCCATTTGTTAGCCCCTTCCTGTCACCTTTGACCCCATCAGAATGGGAGCTCCATGAGCCTAGGAGACACGTGTGCTTGGTCACCTCCATACTTCCCTTATCTGCTCTAGGCCATGGCTTGATACAGCAAGTACTCACTCAATGCCTGGGGAATAAATGAATACACGATGGGGTGGAAGAAGAGGGGAAAGGAGATGGAGATGAGGAAAAAGCACAGGAAAGAGAAGATGGGATATATGTGTACCAACTGGGCCAAATCTTGTCCTTCCTGCTCCTTTCTTTAGCAGTTGGGGTACCATCTTGGGGTCATCTCTTCCCACTAGGCAGGCTTATCAGCACAGCCAAGAATTGTCAAAAAGTTAACCTAAACAATGCTTCCTTCTGGCCAAATATGGACCAGAAATCTTGCCATGTGTTTTTTCAATCCCAAACTTTTTCAGGGACCTTTATTTTAAAAAAAAGAGAGCGAGAGAGAGAGAGAACTTGATCTCCTGCAGCTCAAAAGATCCGCTAAAACCCATTCTGATTAAAATGACATTGATAACTTATCACCACAAAAAGTTCACGCTGACAGGTCCTTTAAACAAAACCACGTACAAGTGGGTGCTGATTTTTTCTCTAATTCGGATTTCCTACTGTTGAACATAAGAGGTCCAAGTCTTGATTCTAAATCCCAGGCATCAGCATCCTTCCTGATGGAGAAAAGCAGAAGAGCTGCCTAACACTGATGGATGGAAACTGTCTGAGTGACAAGAAAGATCTGTGGCTAAAGAGGAGCTTCTTCATTTTCAGACTGATGGAGAAAAAAAGAGCCTCTCCCCTGAGTCAGAAGTCTAAACGTCAGCGTAATGAAACAGCGGATGTCATCTCTGCACAGCTCGTCTTGAAAGCTTATGTTTAATAGACGAAAGATAATATCCCGCTTTGTGTGAGCGAGATGTTCTCTGAAGCCGACTGGCCCATAAATCTAGATCTAAAGAATCTGGGGTGGTGTTTCTTAATTCCTGCGTGGCTGGCTGCCTCCTGCACCCTGCAGGCTCCCTTAGTGCAGGAACGGCGGGGAGGGATTTGTGAGCGCAGGGGAAGTCTAGAAGAGTCTGCATTGTTTTTTTTTGCTGATTGCCCAGAGAGACAGAATCTGCTGAAGTCCAAAAGGATGGCACTTCTCAGGCGCCAGGGCTGCAGGGTATGAAAGAATGCAGCTTAAAAACTTGCCATCATCAAACAGCAAGTGATGACCAGAGCTGAGGGGAGAGTTCCCCTCTGATTCCCTCTGTCCCAGGGAAGGGAGGGGTCAAGAGCAACCACACCATGCATGCCCCTTCTCAAAGAACACAGTAGGTCCAAGAAATCACTGGCCACCAACTCCATGTGCTAGACGGCTTGGAGCATGCATTTTGGGCAGGTGTCTGAAAGGCCATTTTTGCTTTAGCCGCTGAGTTAGAATGTGGTATTGGACAGGACTAGCACACTTGGTCAGTTTCTTACGACTGCAGGTTAAGTTCTTTACCAAACAAACAACACAAAACAAAACCCCAACCAGGTGAGAAGCTTAATGCTTCCAATGGAGTTGAGACCACGGGGCACCGTGAATATGAAAAATCCAAAAATACTTTATCAGGCCCCTTGGTGCTGACAACACAGTAAAACACAGCTGGAACTGTGGTCAGCTGCCAGAGCCGAAATCGATGTTTATGCTAAAGTGATCAAAAATGAGAAAGTCCCTATTTGGGGAATTGCAACTCGCTTCTTTCAAAGAGTTTATGGGGAGGGTCTTAAGTACATGCCCTATTAGAATTAATACGTAAAAAAATTCTTTTCGGTTCTAGATACTGTCTCTAAAGCCATTTGGGCAAATAAATGCCCAGGGACATTTCTCAAGGGCCATTTCTACCTCTTTTACTTTACCCACCCTGGGATGAGCGCAAATCATTCTGGTGAAAGTTAGTTTCATAATAAGCAAACACCATAAACCTATTTTATGACTCGGAGAATTTAAAAACATTCCAACAAAACCATCACAATGCTTTTTTCCTGTGATCCTTTAAAAACTAAAATAGAGAGAGAGAGACAGACAGAGAACACGTTATTTCCACAACTAGATTCCAAGGAAGCTAAAGAAACTATGTTTGGACATCAGTAAAAATGATGGATAAATCTTTTTGCAAAAATTTCAACCTGGCTTGCCTTGAGTAACATAAAGAGGTTCTCTGGCACTAGATGTCAAATGAATTGCAGGCAAAGTGTGTTACAGTAATTCACTTGGCAGTTTAAGCAAAACCAAGAAAACAGCATTAAACTGGATCCCCATATGCCAACAGGGCACCATCGCTTTGCTCCGGTTGATGAAATTTGACTGTAAATCTTTCCTGCCTTAACTTAATCAGCAGCAGCACAAAGGAGATCTGTCCTTCTCTTGGCATTGTGTAAAATGGTTTATTTGTCCTCTTAGGAGGTGTGCTGATAGATAAATCCCAGGTATGATGATTATTATTTTGAACTATTATTATGAGTTACTATTATCACTTTCCTGAGACAGTGGGAATGGGGCACGGGAAACCCGTGGACCAGACGGAGCTGTGTGCGAACGCTGAAGGGAGAACATCTATCATCGTTCAGGGCAGTTTCGGTAATATTTCAGGAGAGAAAGAAGGGATTTCAATGTAGAGATGGGGGTAAGACTCTCCCTGGGAATGTATTGCCTGTAAGCCTTAACGTGGTTGAATTACCCACGTCATCTAGCCTGTTCTGCTCTCCGCTCTGGTGCACTGAATACATTCAAGGCATCTATGAAAATTCATTCACTCTGCTACATTTGCTGAGTACCTACTGTGTGCCTGGGCCTTTGCTATGAATGAAGAGGCACGGAATGTGATGTGGGTCTCGGCCTGCAGAGGCTCACGTCTAATTCATAGCGGGAGAGCGACATCTAAGCAGATAACAGGCAGGTAAGTTGCCAGGCTGGAACTCTGTGACATTCTCTGTCATTCGGTGGACCCCTCATCTCGTTTGGTTGTATCCACTTTGTAGAACAGTCTCAGGTAAACCTACCGGTCCCGGTCCCATGAATCAGGGCAGAACCAGGATTCATCGCCCGGTCTGTGTCCAGAGCTGTGTTCTCTAGCCCGTCTACGGCGGGGTAGGGCTCAAAGGAGTAAGGGGGTAATGCTTCCGACAGGGAAGGAGGTGAGGAAAGCTCAGGAAAGACTTTGCAGAGGAGGTGACACCTAAACTGTGTCAGGAAAGCTCAGTCAAAATGGGAATGGCATCCAGGGAGAGGGGAAGGCCTTGGCAAAGGCATGGAAGGGGCCCCTGGTGAGTCACTGAAAGGCCCCCCAGCTGAGAAGTGGACCAAAGCCACCCCCTCCAAGCGAAAGGAGGGCCGCTAATGACACATTTTCCTACGAGGCCAGCACCTTGTTCTTAGAACATGAAACCTGCCCAGACTTTAATGACTCCCTGAAACAACTTCTGGCCTTTGGAAAGTGGGGCATCCAAGAAAAACAATCAAGGACCATTTGAAGGCACACGCGGTGTTCTCAGAGAATTATTTCTGGCTGTGGTCTCTGCCACGGATCACAGGCCTTCGGCATTCAATCACAAGGTTGAAAGGTATTAACTAGAACCCACGCGGTCCCGGGCAACCGTCTGCGTATAACGTTTTCCTTTCTTGGAATGTAAAGGGGTCTGTGTTCATCTAGAATTATTTTGTACCGATTTCATCCTCAAAACTTCAAAGTGTTTTTCTCTCTGCCCCCCCTCCCCCCGATCTTGTACTTATGTCATGTCCCCCCAGTGTTGGTTCTGTGTTTGTGGAGGCACAGACCCAGCATCCCCAGGATGGGGGCCAGAAGTGTAACCCACAGGCACACCTGGAAGTCATTAAGGATGGGACAGAAGAAGGAGGGGGGAGGGGGGAGGAAGGAGAGGAAGGGAGGGGGAGGATGGGGAGGCAGAGGAGGGAGGGAGGAGGAGGAGGAGAAAGAGGGGGAAGGAGAAGGGGAGGGGGAGGGGGGAGAGGGGAGGGGGAGGGGGGAGGGGAGGGGAGGGGGAGAGGAGGAGAAGAAGACCATTTCTCTTCTAACATGTTGACACGTTTTTCCATTATGCCAAGTCTGAGCCAAAGGCGAAGATGTTCAAAACAAGCAGCTAACAGACAAACAAATACTTTCTCAAAAATTCCACCAGGTTGCCTCGGGATAATGTCAGGGGTCAAACATGTCATTCCGAGGGAGAGAAAGTCAACAACCTGAAGTGCCACCTCGACTTCCTGTTATCCTGGAGCATTCGTAAGCGAGTTATATCTGTAAAGGTTTCATTGCCAAATCTTTCCAATGTTATCAGCTATGATAAAATTGGATACAAATAAAACGCATACTAATTTTAAGGCCAACATCTCCGGGTTTTCTCTTGATACATATTGCCAAGATTGTCAAGCCCCTTAGTTCCTGATGAATTTGATGTCCTCATTTTCTTCTAAAAGGAAGCATGGTGATTTTATGAGGTCTATCTAGGAAATATACACCATAGGGATTCGTGCTACGGGATGCAAGATAAAAGTGCCTCCTTACTAGAAGGGAAACATTAGATCCTGCGTGTGCCTGCCGCAGAGATCCATAAAATTCAAGGAATTTCCTTCCTGAAGCTTGAGGATATTCATATTAATGAAGTTGGAATTAGCTGGTAGACAGAGAATTGCTACTAACCTTTGGCAGTTTATGGTAATAAAATGTCACCATCAGCCCTACTCTGTTGTTTTCTCCCACCTAAGAGCTCTATTTCCCCACTTATTTTCTTTAAGAAAAAGGGGGAGGATTGATTTAATTTAATGGATTTATCCAATAACTCCCACAGTTTGGACAGTTTACATACATATTTCATATTATGTATTATAGATACGATTACACATATTCTGGAAATGCCAAGACGTTCCTGGCACGTGTCTGTTGAACTGTTTGCTGCAGGAAACATCATTCCCATGGTGAATTGGGAAGCTGAGGCTTGCCCATGTTTAATCACCTGCCTCAGGTCACACACTGGAAAGGGATGAAGAACTTTGTCCAGACTGTCTCTGGAGTCCACGCTCTGCCCACCCATCGAGAGCAGAAAGTCACCCTTTCCAATTCTGGTGCCATGTTCCTGTTACTTTTTCTCTCAGTGACAATTTCACATAAATGTGCATAAAAAGTAGCATAGCTATGACAGTCACACCTCACGGCTTTCCTGACTCTCACTTGGACACTTTCAGGTACAAATATTTCTTGTTCAGGTAACTATGGCATTCAGAGATTGACTTTTGAAACTTACAAGACCCAAACTGTATTCTCCCAAACTCACTTATGTAGTCAAACTATATTTAAATACATAAAATTAACATTGCTGCATTAAAAAAATTACAAAGTTGAAAACTGTGACTAACAGAAAAAAAAATATTTACAACAGATGGCAATGGGCTGGTCTCAATTGATATGGAGCTCTCCACCCATAAATAAGAATAATCTAATAGGAAACTGGACCAAGAATATGGAAAGGCAGTTCAGAAAAGAAGAAATGCAAATGGCCAACCAAAACATAAAAATCAACCCAATCTCAACTGCATCGATAATTAAAAAGTGAAATTAAAAAATGATGATGATATATTTTTTTTTTTGCAACTGGTTGCTATACCTTTTTCAAAATGATAGTCCTCCAAATCAGCATGTGTGTGGAATACAGATACTTACATTGGTGGGTGTGTGAAAACGTCTGGGGAGGTCAAAAAATTTAACACACATCTCACTGATCCAGCAACTGGATTTCTAGGAATTTAGTGTATATACTGATATATATGCCAAAGAAAGCCATAGTGAATGTTAAAGGATATTTACTGAAGCATGGCTTATAATAGCTAAAGATTAGAAATAATTTACATATCTTTTAATAGATGATTAGATAAATATATGATGGTACAGACACACAATGGAATTCTATGTGGTCTTTTAAAAAAATTAGATAGATGTACAGAAATTGAAAGAAATAATTTATAAAATTAAAGGCACATGGGCTTCCCTGGTGGCACAGTGGTTGAGAATCTGCCTGCCAATGCAGGGGACACGGGTTCGAGCCCTGGTCTGGGAAGATCCCACATGCCGCGGAGCGACTGGGCCCGTGAGCCACAATTGCTGAGCCTGCGCGTCTGGAGCCTGTGCTCCGCAACGAGAGAGGCCGCAATAGTGAGAGGCCCACGCGCTGCGATGAAGAGTGGCCCCCGCTCGCCACAACTAGAGAAAGCCCTTGCACAGAAACGAAGACCCAACACAGCCATAAATAAATAAATAAATAAAATTTAAAAAAAAAAATTAAAGGGACATGAAAGATATCGAACAGTGTATGTAAGTTGAGACCGTACATGTAAATTACAGATATACACATATATAGAAATATAAATGCCTCCAGTTACGTCTGGCAAGGTTAACAATACACTGTCAACATAGGTGATTTTTGCAGGAGGTGATTCTGAGGCTAAAAGTAGCTGGGCATAGAAGAAAATTTTTTTCTTTCTTTTTATTTTCTTTTTGCAGTGTGGCTTATTTTCTAACCCTGTATATGTATCACTTTTACTTAGTTTTTATAAGAGAGAAAAATAAATCTAGGCAACGATAGAAATCCTCATTTCAATTTCAAATCATTTAAATTTCCAAATGGGTGTAGCTCGTGTCTACACACACAAACCCTGTTTTGAACTTGTTACTGGCGACATTCAATCCACTTGCCTACAGAGTAACTTCCAGAGGGAATGCAGTTGCTTTCCACTTTCCAAGCTGCCTCTGAAAGTGGAAATTAGAGCATCCTGAGTCAAGTGCAAAAAAATGTAGCTGGAGCCGGTCAGGCCTGGGTTGGAATCCTGATTCCCCTAAGTTCAGTATGAATGCAGCTGAGACGCTTCACTTCTCTGAGCCCTGGTTTCCTTCATGATATGTCAATATGGTCCTTGTGGGGGATTAATAACCTAAATGTTTGTATGTTTGTGTGTGTGTGTGTGTGTATTTATATAAAGTCTGCCACACTCGGTGGGTGTTTAAAGTAAGGTGGATTCATTTTTTTTTTCCCCTTCATTTAAGAGGATTAAAGAACCTTCTAAGGTATTTCCAATTAGTCTCTCGGCTGAGAATGGCCAAATGTGGCCTCGTCCAGATCAGCCTATTCCTTTTTTTAAATTGAAGTATAGTTGATTTACAATATTATGTTAGTTTCAGGTGTACAGCATGGTAGTTCAGTAGTTTTGTACCCTATGCCTTTTAAGTAGCACATTTCCTTCCTTCCTAGTGAGAACTCAATCTCTGTGTCTATGACAGATGTGGTCTGGATGGAACAAACTCCTCCTCCAGGCTTGCTCAGACCATCCAGCATGAGTCCCCAGCTCATATATCTCCTCCTAACACTCTTCTTGAAAACTTACCCGAACTGATCAAGTTTGATATTAATTCCCTCCCTGGCCACTGCCAAAAACCTACCCTTGTCATTTTGCCCTTTATCGGTGTCAAGGCTTTGGAAAGAAACATTTATAGAGGACTGACCCATGCCACTTCCTTACTTTCTGTGTTTCACCTCAATTCTATATGCCTAAATAATATGTTTGACCAGCTACCGTTAGGAAATTTTCATCAACTGGTAGAACCCTTGCCAGCTTTTAAAATTACTGATACAATACACAACTCCCCAGCGTGGGCCAGGCGCAAGGACAGTAGAAATATATAGTAGTGCTTAGCTTTTATAAGCCCAAAGTCCACATCATCAAAAAGACTGTGCCTCGTACTCCATTAAAATAATAAAAAAAAAAACAGAATGAAGGGGACAGAAAGGCATACTGAAGGAGCTAAGTTTAAACATACTAAAACGAGAACCACCTGTTTGGTGCCTCGGCAGTAGAAACCACACCCCTCCTTTCGAAGGATTCCTTATCCCTCCCACCATTTGAGCTGGTGTCACCGCTCATTCTCAACTGCACTCCGGCCCCATTCCAGAAGCAAATGTCAGGGTTCCTTATTAATTTTGAGGGGGATGTCAAATGTGAAAAGGTGGAAAGTTGTTAAATGGTTAAATGGTCCGGAAGGCACTATGATCTGAAGGGCAAGGTCAGAAGATGAAGGGCAGGAGAAACCATGAAATGCGTTTCATTAGATCCATAAAATGTATGACTTCACTCACTTAATTACATAAATAAAGTTGTTAAAAAAAAATAAACTCAGGCACGGACCGTGCTAAATTAGCAGCGGCTTTATGTAACTCTATGGAACTAGAAACAACCCTTCGAAAGGTCACTCACAAGTAGGCGGCTTCTTTGTAAAAGCTTCATGCAAAGCTAAAAGGAAAAACCTCACAGAGCCTGCCAGGACTGGTAGGGTCGAAACTATACAGCAGACGCAGGCAATACCGAGAGGGGCTGAAACTTGGGACCGGTGGCCTGTTTGGTAACTTGAACACTAATACAGTTCTCTGCCCATCTGTTTTAAATCGTGCTTTGAAGCATATTTATGTGATAAAGAATTAAGGCTGCTTCTCTTGGCCATCTAACTAATTGGGACACTCTTGTTTGGAAAGCCATTGACATCAGGACAACAAGCATATTCAAAACTGGATTTAGAATGAAAGAGGCTCAGGAGAGGTTAACTTTTTTAAAGCATGCCAGAGATTGCTTCCAAAGTTGTTTTGTTTTGGTTTTCTTTTTTTTTAAATTTATTTATTTTTGGTTGTGTTGGGTCATCGTTGCTCTGCTCGGGCTTTCTCTAGTTGTGGTAAGTGGGGGCTTCTCTTGTTGCGGAGCATGGGCTCTAGGCGGGCGGCCTTCATTAGTTGTGGCACGTGGGCTCAGGAGTTGTGGTGCATGGGCTTCGTTGCTCCGCGGCGTGTGGGATCTTCCCGGACCAGGGCTCGGACCCGTGTCCCCTGCATTGGCAGGCGGATTCTTAACCACTGTGCCACCAGGGAAGTCCCTTGGTTTGGTTTTAACACAATATAAGTAGTAACCTTGCATGATTCTGAAGGACATTTTCTGTTTTAAAGAGAAAAGGGGTGTTGGAGGGACAAAGAGAGAGAGAGAGAAACTCCTGAGAGAGAGAATGAGGAAGGTATCTGCTAATGAAACCAATAAACAAACTCGGAACACTCCTATCTCCGAATGGTGTGAAATATGGCAAGAAACTGTCTCAATAAATACTGTTCTATTATTTTATTAATGAAATACCATTGAGCACCCCCTACCCCCAGGGGGTTTATTTGTTTTTATTTTTTATTTTTTTAACATCTTTATTGGGGTATAATTGCTTTACAATGGTGTGTTTCTGCTGTATAACAAAGTGAATCAGCTATACATATACATATATCCCCATATGTCCTCCCTCTTGCGTCTCCCTCCCACCCTCCTTATCCCACCCCTCTATGTGGTCACAAAGCACCGAGCTGATCTCCCTGTGCAGTGCAGCTGCTTCCCACTAGCTGTCTATTTTACATTTGGTAGTGTATAATGTCCATGCCACTCTCTCACTTCATCCCAGCTTACCCTTTCCACTCCCTGTGTCCTCAAGTCCATTCTCTACATCTGCGTCTTTATTCCTGTCCTGCCCCTAGGTTCTTCAGTACCAACTTTTTTTTTTTTTTTTTTTTTAGATTCCATATATATGTGTCAGCATACGGTATTTGCTTTTCTCTTTCTGACTTACTTCATTCTGTATGACAGACTCTAGGCCCATCCACCTCACTACAAATAACTCAATTTCGCTTCTTTTTATGGCTGAGTAATATAATATTCTATATATGTGCCACATCTTCTTTATCCATTCATCTGTCAATGGACACGTAGGTTGCTTCCATGTCCTGGCTTTTGTAAATAGTGCTGCAATTGTGTTACATGTCTCTCTCTGAATTATGGTTTTCTCAGGGTATATGCCCAGTAGTGGGATTCCTAGGTCATATGGTAGTTGTTTTTAGTTTTTTAAGGAACCTCCATACTGTTTTCCATAGTGGCCGTATCAATGTACATTCCCACCAACAGTGCAAGAGGGTTCCCTTTTCTCCACACCCCCTCCAGCATTTATTGTTTGTAGATTTTTTGTTGATGGCTATTCTGACTGGTGTGAGGTGATACCTCATTGTACTTTTGATTTGCATTTCTCTAATAATTAGTGATGTTGAGCAGCTTTTCATGTGCTTCTTGGCCATCTGCATGTCCTCTTTGGAGAAAGGTCTATTTCGGTCTTCTGCCCATTTTTGGATTGGGTTGTTTGTTTTTTTTAATATTGAGCTGCATGAGCTATTTATATATTTTGGAGATTAATCCTTTGTCCACTGATTGATTTGCAAATATTTTCTCCCATTCTGAGGGCTGTCTTTTCATCTTGTTTATAGTTTCCTTTGTTGTGCAAAAGCTTTTAAGTTTCATTAGGTCCCATTTGTTTATTTTTGTTTTTATTTCCATTACTCTAGGAGGTGGAACAAAAAAGATCTTGCTGTGATTTATGTCCAGGAGTGTTCTTCCTATGTTTTCCTCTAAGAGTTTTATAGCGTCCAGTCTTACATTTAGGGTTCTAATCCATTTTGAGTTTATTTTTGTGTATGGTGTTAGGTAGTGTTCTAATTTCATTCTTTTACATGTAGCTGTCCAGTTTTCCCAGCACCACTTATTGAAGAGACTGTCTTTTCTCCATTGTATATCCTTGCCTCCTTTGTCATAGATTAGTTGACCATACGTGCGTGGGTTTATCTCTGGGCTTTCTATCCTGTTCCATTCATCTATATTTCTGTTTTTGTGTCAGTACCATATTGTCTGGATTACTGTAGCTTTGTAGTATAGTCTGAAGTCAAGGAGTCAGATTCCTCCAGCTCCGTTTTTTTCCCTCAAGACTGCTTTGGCTATTCGGGGTCTTTTGTGTCTCCATACAAATTTTAAGATTTTTTGTTCTAGTTCTGTAAAAAATGCCATTGGTAATTTGATAGGGATTGCATTGAATCTGTAGATTGCTTTGGATAGTATGATCATTTTCACAATATTGATTCTTCCAATCCAAGAACATGGTATATCTCTCCATCTGTTGGTATCACCTTTAATTTCTTTCAACAGTGTCTTATAGCTTTCTGCATACAGGTCTTTTGTCTCCCTAGGTAGGTTTATTCCTAGGTATTTTATTATTTTTGTTGCAAGGGTAAATGGGAGTGTTTCCTTAATTTCTCTTTCAGATTTTTCATCATTAGTGTATAGGAATGCAAGAGATTTCTGTGCATTAATTTTGTATCCTGCAAGTTTACCAAATTCATTGATTAGGTCTAGTAATTTTCTGGTGGCATCTTTAGGATTCTCTATGTATAGCATCATGGCATCTGCAAACAGTGACAGTTTTACTTCTTCTTTTCCAATTTGTATTCCTTTTATTTCTTTTTCTTCTCTGATTGCCGTGGCTAGGACTTCCAAAACTATGTTGAATAATAGTGGTGAGAGTGGACATCCTTGTCTTGTTCCTGATCTTAGAGGAAATGCTTTTGGTTTTTCACCATTGAGAATGATGTTTGCTGTGGGTTTGTCGTATATGGCCTTTATTATGTTGAGGTAGGTTCCCTCTATGCCTACTTTCTGAAGAGTTTTTATCATAAATGGGTGTTGAATTTTGTTAAAAGCTTTTTCTGCATCTACTGAGATGATCATATGGTTTTTATTCTTCAACTTGTTAATATGGTGTATCACATTAATTGATTTGCATATATTGAAGAATCCTTGCGTCCCTGGGATAAATCCCACTTGATCATGGTGTATGATCCTTTTAATGTGTTGTTGGATTCTGTTTGCTAGTATTTTGTTGAGGATTTTTGCATCTATATTCATCAGTGATACTGGTCTGTAATTTTCTTTTTTTGTAGTATCTTTGTCTGGTTTTGGTAACAGGGTGATGGTGGCCTCATAGAATGAGTTTGGGAGGGTTCCTTCCTCTGCAATTTTTTGGAAGAGTTTGAGAAGGATGGGTGTTAGCTCTTCTCTAAATGTTTGACAGAATTCACCTGTGAAGCCATCTGGTCCTGGACTTTTGTTTGTTGGAAGATTTTTAATCACAGTTTCAATTTCATGACTTGTGATTGGTCTGTTCATATTTTCTATTTCTTCCTGGTTCAGTCTTGGAAGGTTATACCTTTCTAAGAACTTGTCCATTTCTTCCAGGTTGTCCATTCTATTGGCATAAATTGTTTGTAGTAGTCTCTTAGGATGCTTTGTATTTCTGCAGTGTCTGTTGTAACTTCTCCTTTTTCATTTCTAATTTTATTGATTTGAGTTCTTTCCCTCTTTTTCTTGATGAGTCTGGCTAATGGCTTATCAATTTTGTTGATCTTCTCAAAGAACCAGCTTTTAGTTTTATTGATCTTTGCTACTGTTTTCTTTGTTTCTATTTAATTTATTTCTGCTCTGATCTTTATGATTTCTTTCCTTCTGCGAACTTTGGGTTTTGTTTGTTCTTCTTTCTCTAGTTCCTTTAGGTGTAATGTTAGATTGTTTGAGATTTTTCTTGTTTCTTGAGGTAGGCTTGTATAGCTATAAACTTCCCTCTTAGAACTGTTTTTGCTGCCTCCCACAGGTTTTGGATCGTCGTGTTTTCATTATCATTTGTCTCTAGGTATTTTTTGATTTCCTCTTTGATTTCTTCAGTGATCTCTTCGTTATTTAGTAACGCATTGTTTAGCCTCCATGTGTTTGTGTATTTTACGTTTGTTTCCCTGTAATTGATTTCTGATCTCATAGCACTGTGGTCAGAAAAGATGCTTGATATGATTTCAATTTTCTTAAATTTACTGAGGCTTGATTTGTGACTCAAGATGTGATCTATCCTGGAGAATGTTCCGTGCGCACTTGAGAAGAAAGTGTCATCTGTTTTTGGATGGAGTGTCCTATACGTATCAATTAAATCTATCTGGTCTATTGTGTCATTTAAAGCTTGTGTTTCCTTATAAATTTTCTGTTTGGATGATCTGCCCATTGGTGTAAGTGAGGTGTTAAAGTCCCCCACTATTATTGTGTTATGGTCGATTTCCTCTTTTACAGCTGTTAGCAGTTGCCTTATGTACTGAGGTGCTCCTATGTTGGGTGCATATATATTTACAGTTGTTGTATCTTCTTCTTGGATTGACCCGTTGATCATTATGTAGTGTCCTTCCTTGTCTCTTGTAACATTCTTTATTTTAAAGTCTATCTTATCTGATATGAGTATTGTTACTCCAGTTTTCTTTTGATTTCCATTTGTATGGAATATCTTTTTCCATCCCCTCACATTCAGTCTGAATGTGTCCCTAGGTCTGAAGTGGGTCTCTTGTAGACAGCATATAGATGGGTCTTGTTTTTGTATCCATTCAGCGAGCCTGTGTCTTTTGGTTGGAGCATTTAATCCATTCACATTTAAAGTAATTATCGATATGTATGTTCCTATTACCATTTTCTTAATTGTTTTAGGTTTGTTTTTGTAGGTCCTTTTCTTCTCTTGTGTTTCTCACTTAGAGAAGTTCCTTTAGCATTTGTTGTAGAGCTGGTTTGGTGTTGTTGAATTCTCTTAGCTTTTGCTTGTCTGTAAAGCTTTTGATTTCTACATTGAATCTGAATGAGATCCTTGCTGGGTAGAGTAATCTTGGTTGTAGGTTCTTCCCTTTCATCACTTTAAGTATATCATGCCACTCCCTTCTGGCTTGTAGAGTTTCTGCTGAGAAATCAGCTGTTAACCTTATGGGAGTTCCCTTGTATGTTATTTGTCGTTTTTCCCTTGCTGCTTTCAATAATTTTTCTTTGTCTTTAATTTTTGCCAATTTGATTACTATGTGTCTCAGCATGTTTCTCCTTGGGTTTATCCTGTATGGGACTCTCTGCGCTTCCTGGACTTCGGTGGCTATTTCCTTTCCCATGTTAGGGAACTTTTGTACTATAATCTCTTCAAATATTTTCTCGGGTCTTTCTCTCTCTCTTCTCCTTCTGGGACCACTGTAATGCGAATGTTATTGTGTTTAATGTTGTCCCAGAGGTCTCTTAAGCTGTCTTCATTTCTTTTCATTCTTTTTTCTTTATTCTCTTCCACAGCAGTGAATTCTACCATTCTGTCTTCCAGGTCACTTATCCGTTCTTCTGCCTCAGTTATTCTGCTATTGATTCCTTCTAGTGTAGTTTTCATTTCAGTTATTGTATTGTTCATCTCTGTTTGTTTGTTCTTTAATTACTCTAGGTCTTTGTTAAACATTTCTTTCATCTTCTCGATCTTTGCGTCCATTCTTTTTCCGAGGTCCTGGATCATCTTCACTATCATTATTCTGAATTCTTTCTCTGGAAGGTTGCCTATCTCCACTTCATTCAGTTGTTTTTCTGGGGTTTTATCTTGTTCCTTCATCTGGTACATAGCCCTCTGCCTTTTCATCTTGTCTGTCTTTCTGGAATGTGGTTTTTGTTCCACAGGCTGCAGGATCCTAGTTCTTCTTGCTTCTGCTGCCTGCCTCCTGGTGGATGAGGCTATCTAAGAGGCTTGTGCAAGTTTCCTGATGGGAAGGAGTGGTGGTGGGTAGAGCTGGCTGTTGCTTTGGTGGGCAGAGCTCAGTAAAACTTTAATCTGCTTGTCTGCTTATGGGTGAGGCTGGGTTCCCTCCCTGTTGGTTGTTTGGCCTGAGGCGACCCAACACTGGAGCCTACCCAGGCTCTTTGGTGGGGCTAATGGCGGACTCTGGGGGGGCTCGTGCCAAGGAGTACTTCCCAGAACTTCTGCTGCCAGTGTCCTTGTCCTCACGGTGAGACACAGCCACCCCCTGCCTCTGCAGGAGACCCTCCAACACTAGCAGGTAGCTCTGGTTCAGTCTCCTATGGGGTCAGAGCTCCTTCCCCTGGGTCCCGATGCGCACACTACTTTGTGTGTGCCCTGCAAGAGTGGAGTCTCTGTTTCCCTCTGTTCGGTCGAAGTCCTGCAATCAAATCCTGCTAGCCTTCAAAGTCTGATTCTCTAAGAATTCCTCCTCCCGTTGCCGGACCCCCAGGTTGGGAAGCCTGACGTGGGGCTCAGAACCTTCACTCCAGTGGGTGGACTTCTGTGGGATAAGTGTTCTCCAGTTTGTGAGTCACCCACCCAGCAGTTATGGGATTTGATTTGATTGTGATTGTGCCCCTCCTACCATCTCACTGTGGCTTCTCCTTTGTCTTTGGATGTGGGGTATCTTTTTTGGTGAGTTCCAGTGTCTTCCTGTCGATGACTGTTCAGCAGCTAGCTGTTATTCTGGTGCTCTCGCAAGAGGGAGTGAGAGCACATTCTTCTACTCCGCCATCTTGAACCAATCTGATAGTCTTTATTTTAAAGTCTATTTTGTCTGATACGAGAATTGTTACTCCAGCTTTTTGTTTTCCATTTGCATGGAATATCTTTTTCCATCCCCTCACTTTCAGTCTGTATGTGTCCATAGGTCCGAAGTGGGTCTCCTGTAGACAGCATATATATGGGTCTTGTTTCTGTATCCATTCAGCCAGTCTATGTCTTTTGGTTGGAGCATTTAATCCATTTACATTTAAGGGAGTCATTGATATGTATGTTCCTATCACCATTTTCTTAATTGCTTTGGGTTTGTTATTGTAGGTCTTTTCCTTCTCCTGTGTTTCCTGCCTAGAGAAGTTCCTTTAGCATTTGTTGTAAAGCTGCTTTGGTGGTGCTGAGTTTTCTTAGCTTTTGCTTGTCTGTAAAGGTTTTCATTTCTCCGTCGAATCTGAATGAGATCCTTGCTGGGTAGAGTAAACTTGGTTGTAGGTTTTTCCCTTTCATCACTTTAAATATGTCCTGCCACTTCCTTCTGGCTTGCAGAGTTTCTGCTGAAAGATCAGCTGTTAACCTTATGGGGATTCCCTTGTATGTTATTTGTTGTTTTTCCCTTGCTGCTTTTAATATTTTTTCTTCGTGTTTAATTTTTGATAGTTTGATTAATATGTGTCTTGGCGTGTTTCTCCTTGGATTTATCCTGTATGGGACTCTCTATGCTTCCTGGACTTGATTGACTATTTCCTTTCCCATATTAGGGAAGTTTTCAAATATAATCTCTTCAAATATTTTCTCATTCCCTTTCTTTTTCTCTTCTTCTTCTGGGACCCCTATAATTCGAATGTTGGTGTGTTTAATGTTGTCCCAGAGGTCGCTGAGATTGTCCTCAATTCTCTTCATTCTTTTTTCTTTATTCTGCTCTGTGGTAGTTATGTACACTATTTTATCTTCTGGGTCACTTATCCGTTCCTCTGCCTCAGTTATTCTGCTGTTGATTCCTTCTAGAGAACTTTTTATTTCATTTATTGTGTGTTCATCATTGTTTGTTTGCTCTTAGTTCTTCTAGGTCCTTGTTAAACGTTTCTTGTGTTTTCTCCATTCTATTTCCAACAGTTTGGATTATATTTGCTCTCATTACTCTGAATTCTTTTTCAGGTAGACTGCCTATTTCCTCTTCATTTGTTTGGTCTGGTGGGTTTTTACCTTGCTCATCATCTGCTGCGTATTTCTCTGTCTTCTCATTTTGCTTAACTTACTGTGTTTGGGGTCTCCTTTTCACAGGCTGTGGGTTCGTAGTTCCTGTTGTTTTTGGTGTCTGCCCCCAGTGGCTAATAAGGTTGGTTCAGTGGGTTGTGTAGGCTTCCCGGTGGAGGGGACTGGTGCCTGTGTTCTGGTGGATGAGGCTGGGTCTTGTCTTTCTGGTGGGCAGGACCACATCCAGTGGTGTGTTTTGGGGTGTCTGTGACCTTATTATGATTTTAGGCAGCCTCTCTACTAATGGGTGGGGTTGTGTTCTTGTCTTGCTAGTTGTTTGGCATGGGGAATCCAGCACTGTAGCTTGGTGGTCGTTGAGTGGAGCAGGGTCTTAGCATTGAGATGGAAATCTCTGGGAGAACTTTCACTGTTTGTTATTACGTGGAGCCGGGAGGTCTCTGGTGGACCAATGTCATGAACTCGGCTCTCCCACCTCAGAGGCATAGGCCTGACACCTGGCCAGAGCACGAAGACCCTATCAGCCATACGGCCTTAAAAAGACCTGAAGTTCCCTGTGGAAGTGGGTGTTGAAAGCGTTTCAGCTTTTGAGGGACTATGAAATGGTGGGAAAAGGGTTTATCTGAAATGAGACAAAATGTCATAACACAGACACCTAGCATGCAAAGATTCTGGGCAGCCGAGTGTGTATGGTGTGGGGGGGGGGACTTTATTTAGATGATCTGTCATGAACACTTTTGCAAGGAGGGAATTATTCTCAAACAGGATCCCCCAGCTAGAAGTCTCAACACTGGGACCTGACATAACCCTGCCTGACTCCAATTTCCATGTGTGTTCTTTCAACTTTACCACGTTGCCTTGTTTCTAAAAAACATAATATATAAAGCCACCTGAAGTCCCACTGGCAATGATCTACAATATGATTGATTCCTGAATAGCGAGATGCAGCTACATGGACGTGTGTTTCCGCAAGCGTCGGGGTGGGTTGGGGAGCAAAGGGAGACCCTGCAGCTTGATCACCCGTGTCCTGTTTTTGAAAAGTTAAGATTCCCTGAATTAATTCACTGACGCCGAGACCATGAAAGGAACAAAACCTCAATATATCCTTCCAGTGTGACTCTAAATATGACAAGGTTATCATTTTATACACCGTCGTTCAAGAATTGATTTATGGGCCTCTGGGTGTTCCCCCCTTGTACTCTCCTCTAGACGTACCTGGGATTATGGCATTCCTTAAAATCCCATAAATTCAAGTATCTGCTAGGTCTAATTCCCATGGAATAACACAAACAACATTTTAACGTTTCTGAGATGGAAGAATAGATTCTGAAACCTGGCTAGATTCTGAAACTCCTACTCTTGAAGGTTCTTTTTTTCCCCATTTACAAGCTAATAGTTTTTCCAAACGTACATTTCACGCAAAGGCCCACGACTCCAAGGAGTACAGCCTCTCCCTTGGCTGCTGCTATTTTGTGTCTTCCTCTCCCACACGGACCTTGAGAAAGGGAGGGACCAGCCGCAGTCTTGCTGAATCATTTTCCTTGTTATTTGTGAAGGAGAGAGCATCCCGCTTGGGAAGGGAGACCTGGGAGGGAGGGGCGGTATGGAGTCCGGCCAACTCTCACCCGCAACACATTTTTCAGGAGTGAAATCAAATAGAAAGATAAGCCTGCGGGTCACTGTGTATTGTGTTTTGTGATAACATCTCATCCAAAATAGGATTATGTAAATATCCTTTTTTTATGATATCCTATACATCTCAGTGGTTCCATTTATGGCCAAGAATGCAGTGGTCTCTTGGGTTGGCATGCAGCCATTTCCCCCTTTTCTGTTTCAAGGGCAACCGATCTTGCTTGCCAATCCACCAGCAGTAGCTTGTCTCTGTGCAGAGAACATGGAAATGCATCAGATCTTCCAGTGAGCGTATGGACTTGATCAGAGCCCACTGAGATCAAGACTGCATCTTGCGCTGCAGTGGCTACAGGCCCAGTTTGGAAGCCCTCCAATCCTGGACCACTTCATCATGGTCTCATTGGTCATTCTGGTTAATGCGTTCTTTGCTTCCCAAATGATACGCCACTGAACTATCAACTCCGTGCAGGCAGGGTCAATGTCCTCTGCTTGCTCTGAGCATGGCTGGAGCACCAGTACACGATCTGTTCTGCAGTCCTGGTTGACCCCTTGGGTCTTAAGACTCAGCACAATGACACCTTCACTAGGAAGCCTTTACTGACCCTGCCTGTCATGTAGAACTGACCCTACCCTGTTTGAGACCTCTACTTTGCTATACTTTGGAGTCTCTTTACTTACAAGACAAATGCACTTATTTATTATTAGTACTAACTGGAGCGCTATACGTTACTTAATATTTTAACCAATGATAATACTATATTTTAAGGGCTAATCGTCAGGCATCGTACTAAGTACTGTGTCTGTATAATCTCATTTAGGCCCTCTGCCGTGTGTCCTATTAGAGGAAAAGATAAGGGTGCAGGTTCCAGAATCAGACACTCTGGGTTTGAAATCCTAAGTCCACCAACCGGTGACCATGAGCTTGGGCAAATTCCCTTTCTAGGCCTCTTCTGTAAAATGGGGTTGGAACTAAAAATGGCAACCGTATGGGGTTTTTCTGAGCAACACATCCATTAATTCACGGAAGGGGCTAACGCAGAGTAAGCACGTGATCAGTATTAGCTATTTTTATTATTTCTCTCCTGCAGATGGGGAAACTGAGACCTTGGAGGCTAAGCGAGCCACCAGAGGTGACCTGGCTAGTGAGCGGGGAAGCTCAGACTTCACTCCAGGCAGCCTGACCTTGAACTCTTCACCAATTCAAACCCGGCCATCCTTTTCTTCCCTCTGGTCATGAGCGCTCTGAGTGCCCAGCTGTGACTCTTTGTCTTTGAAGCCCAGCACTTAGCACAGCGCCTGCCACACTGAAAGAGCCAGATACCCATTTAATTCATTGATTAATTAATACATTAACTTATGAATGGTTCTGATTTTAATAAATAGTTAAGCACAGTGCCAGGCACAGAAAACAATCTATAAAGGACTATTGGGAAGCAACTGGTGCGAGATCCATTGCATTTAATAATTTATTTTCAATGAAAGCCTTGAAATGGCCCTAGAAATCTCCCAGATGGAAGTCATCCTCATTATTTCAGCATAAATATAGCAGCCTTTAAAAATAAACTGCCATTTTCTGCAGTCTAAACCTAGCGCGTGGAGCTTTCAAAACACAATCATGCACTCTATTATTATTAAGAAATGCTCTTGGGCTTCCCTGGTGGCGCAGTGGCTGAGAGTCTGCCTGCCGATGCAGGGGACACGGGTTCGAGCCCTGGTCCGGGAGGATCCCACATGCCGCGGAGCAACTGGGCCCGTGAGCCACAATTACTGAGCCTGCGTGTCTGGAGCCTGTGCTCCGCAACAAGAGAGGCCACGACAGTGAGAGGCCCGCGCACCGCGATGAAGAGTGGCCCCCACTTGCCGCAACTAGAGAAAGCCCTCGCACAGAAACGAAGACCCAACACAGCCATAAATAAATAATTTAAAAAAAAAAAAAAAAGAAATGCTCTTCTACTCACTTCGAGTGATTCTCCCTCTGCTTTTGATTTACCAAGAGCATTCCATATAGACAGACTGTACAGCAACTGAATTTTAAGGCACTGAGAGGTGTGTGCCTACATAGGTACACACAGCAGAGCAGGTACCCCTCATGACACAATCCTGTAGCACCGCTGAGCACTCTGAAACAAAATCTCAGTTTTGCGTTAGAGAGTTTGCAAGCATGGAACCGGCTGGTTTCTCTCTACTCTCTATTGGATGCATCCGGATACTTCTGAAGGCTAAATGGTAGAACAGCCCCTGTTGGAGACACCCTGAAACATTTTATAACCAGCATTGTTCGGAAGCACTGCTGTCAAGATCCGAACTTGCAAATTCTCAGCATCAAAGAAGATACAGAGTTCTTTGTCAGGACAATGAACTTGGACTGTTGTTTTCCAGTGAATGGAAAACAACATTGCTAACCCAGAAAAGTGACATTCGGCCCCATCTGGTGACGCCTCAGCTCCCAGCATGCTGGGATTACAATGCCGCCTTTCTGTGGAGTTGTTAGAACATGCCACCAGAATCAGGCTTTAGTGCCTGGGCAAATGAATGACCACGTTCATACTTTGTGGCTTTTCCTAGTCACATTTTGAATTCAAACATGTAAGGAGACCAAGCCTCCACCATAGGTTCTGTTATTCCCAACTTCAAATCGAATCCTACTGGCTCACAAATGCACTTTACCAGTTTTGGCAAATTCACTCCAACACTTTAGAAATAAATAGGATGCTGTTAAAAGATTAGAATTCCACAGTCAAGTGAAATCAGCCTTTGGGAATAAATGCCCAGACCCTTCGGTCCCACTGTATTTGCTACTGAAGTCAACAAGTTATAAAGCTCGGGATTTAAAGTTAACCTGGATCCAAATCTTGGCACTAACGCCTAATAGCTGTGTGACCCTGGCCAAGCTATTTAACCCCTCTGAGCCTTAGTTTTCTTACTAGTAACAGGAGAATGATAATGACTTTACAGGGTTGCTGGGAGTATTAAAAAGGCATTTTTTAAAAAGCATTTAAAACCTTTTTGGATCTTAGGGGATTTTGAACTAATAAAATTAGGTGCTTATCCAAATCCACACGGATTAGAAGTGATAGGAAAGATTTCTGGGGGGGATCAGGAAAAAGTGGAATTGACGCCAAGAACTTTCAGCTCCTGTTCAAATGCTTTTGGTGGGTGGTGGTATCTTCGTCTGGCCAAAACTAATGCCTCCCGCTTAAAAACTCTTCCTTCCCCCCAATCCCCAGAGGTCCCTACTGGGTAACAGCATCAGGGGGGTGCCAGCGTCATCTTCAGCATCCCCCTACCTCATTCCTCACATGCAGAATCATCAACGATGAGTCTCTGCAATGCCTTCTCTCTCTCCTGTTCCTCTAGCAGCCCAGGCCCTTATATACTTTCACCTGGACCATTGCAAGCTGCCCCGCATCTGATGTCTCTTTTGTGGTCCTACTTCCATGCTCTCACCAAAATATTTCACCTTAAAGTACATATTGGGGGCATGCACTTGCCGCTTCCCATCCCCCATGTTCTCTCAGTTCGCCCGTCCACCCAACTATGGAGTACTTCGTTAGGAAGTACCACCCTGACCATCGTGCTTACTGGGAAAGTGTTAAATCAGAACAACCTCTGTGGAGGGCGATCTGGCAATATCTATGAAAACGCCCCAGAGTATCCTCTCTGAGCCAGCTCTGCTCCTTCTAGGACTCTATCCCGCACGGACACTCAACGCACACAGGAGATGATGTCAGAGCAAGGTTACCCGCGGAGGCACAATGTATAACAGCAAAAGACTGGGAACGACCCAAATGTCTATCAGTGGGGAATTGGGTCAATGAACGATGAAGCATCCACACGGTGGAAGCCTCAGAGGTTGTTTAAAAAATGAAGAAATCATTTATATGCTGATTCGAAACCATCTCTAAGATGTATTGTCAAGTGGAAAGAGCAAGGTGTGTTGAGTGGAGGGAAGGGGAGGGTAAAAGAATATATAAACATGTTGTCTTATAAATGCATAAAAACGTCTAGAAGAATACACAAGGAAATGATAACAGTGGGTCAGGAGAGGAACTGTGTGCCAAGGGAAAGGGGTACAGGGAGATTTTAACACATATAAAGAAAACAAAATATATGGATTTGAGATATATATATATACACACATATACACATCATCCTCTAACTTCTACTTTTGACTTTGAACCACATATTACCTATTTGAAAGTAAATATTTTAATTATATACGTATGTGTATATATATAATATATATATGTATATATAAAAACATATACATATGTATGTTTTTTAAAATGTAATCTAAAAATATCTAGGTTAGAACAAAAAGAATTGCCACATATGCCAGGCACCTATTTTCTGTCTTCTCTAGACAATGGTGATACACAAATGACATCCCCACCCCCGTCTGCTGTCCATCTTACACACAGAGACCTTATTACCTCCTTGGAATACAGTTTTGAGCACATCAATTTCCTGTTCAAAACTCCCCCATGGCTTCACAGGTCCCACAGGACGGAGTCCAAGTTCCTTAGCCCGTATTCACTGTTCAACCACTGACCCCCATTTCAGCTTTCCAGCCTGTCGTAAAGCTGAATGACTCATGATGACCTATGTGTTTCCACACATTCTGTCCTTCCACTTGGAATGTCCTCCCACCACCCCAAAGTCCAAGCTCTACTTGATTTCAACTTTAGTTCAAATCTTCTTTCTCCACTGACTCATTCCAGAGCCCACCACTCACCTCCATCCCCTAGCTGGAAGAAACCCCCTTCTTCTTCGAAATCCCAGGGCATTATTTTTATTACCTGCCTGTGGTATTTATCACTTTATATGAGATCATCGTCAATTTTACACACTTAGCCACTCTCTTGGTAAACATTTACTAAATACCTACTATGTGTCATGGACTGACAGAGGTGCTGGGGACACAGCAAAAAGCCACAGGAGCAGGATTCCTGCCCTCATGGAGATTACAGTCTTGTGGAGAAGACAGGCAATAGAAACACGAAACCAAACCTTCAATGATCATTTTCCATAATTGCAATGTGGAGAAGTAAAAAGCTCAGTCAAAATGCCAACAATGTGCCCAAAGCCACACCTTAACTGTTGCAAAGGCTGAGAGACCCATATTTAAATCCCAAGTCCACCCGAAAGCTATAATGATTCTCTGGGTCAGGGTTTCTCAACCTCAGAACTCTTGATACTTGGCGGGCGCTGGCTAATTCTTTGTGATGGGGCTGTCCTGTGCATTGTAGGAGGCAAAGCAGCATCCCTCTACCCACGAGATGCCACTAGAACCCTCTCACCACTACCAGATATCCCTGCGGTGGCAGGGAGGGGTCTGAAAAACCTCCCCCTTTGGAGAACACTGCTCTAGGCAAATTCCTTAACGTTACTGAGTTTCAGTTTCTTCACTGCCTGGTTCTTTGGAGGATAACCCAGTAAACATTTGAAAAATGAAAAAAGAAACCTATTAAACAGAAAGAATACTACCTACCTTAGAAGACTATGCTAGGAATTAAATACAAAAACGTGTATGGAGCGCTTACAAGTGCTTTTATCGTTAAGAACAAAAATACGAAGAGGGTCAATTTTTCTTCCCCAGAGCCCTCAGTAGGGTAGACAAGATCCCTCAGGACCTTCTCAGTCTATACTAGTGTCAAATCCATGAACTGCCCAAATTGTGGACATGATTTGTGCTTGTATCCCAGAGAGATGCTCTAGAGGTATAGCCCAGAACATGACTCCTTGGGAGGATGCAGGAAAGCTCTCCTCAGGCTACATTTGCCAGACGGATGGATTCAACTCCAGTCTAAGTCCAGACTTCTTGAACTTGGATGTAGGAGCTGAAATATACTTAATCTGAGAATGGGCGTTCTGCATCCCATAAAAATGCCACATTAAAGATGGCGGGATTACACAGCTGTTACAATATCAGGCATTAGATAACGCAGTCTCTTTAAAGGCTTCATTTGCACATCCCCAATCATCCTTGTGAGCCATTTATTTTCCCACACTAGTGGATACTGTGAGCATTTAGGAAGGGTTCTCAGGGTGCTTGAAATCAACAAGGCAATTAGGGAGGTTTTAAAGGAATCAAAAATACAATCAACAGTGCTTTGGAAATGTCAATAAAATGCTTGGCTTGGCAAACCACTTCTGTATTGTACATTAGTAAGGGAACTTTAAGATGATCTTAAAATATGCATCCTTCTGAATTCTAGGATTTATTTTCAAACTGGAAAGTGGATAAACTGATGGGCAGTCTATGGCAGGATCCCTATATAATTTGGGGGAGAGGTCTTTCCTTGGAGGAAAAAAAAAAGATGAAAAAATAGGTTTTAGAGTCAGACAGACACGGATTATAATTTTATTTTTTTATGTTTTTTATCTTTGGTCCGTACCGCGTGGTACACGGGATCTTAGTTCCCTGACCAGGGATGGCACCCAGGCCCCCTGCAGTGGAAGCACGGAGTCTTAACCACTAGACCACCAGGGAAGTCTCTAGACATGGATTATAATCTAGGCTGTGTGATAAAAATGGGGTGAATTGGGGAAAATCATTAATGCTATCAGAGCTTGGTTTCTTCAGCTTTAATGGAGACAGTAATACCACCTTAAATGAAAATATATGTGTCCAGCAAAGTGTCTTTGCAAACCTTCATTTTCATTCCCTTTAGGGAACAGAATACAGACTCGTTGGTTTATATTTTTATAACACCTGCAAAATTGCACACTTTCTAACCAATTTAGTTCTCTCTTGACCAAAATGCTTTAAGACACAAATGTTCCACATCTGTTTTGCTCCACTAAATAAAATAAGCCCAAGCCATCACCTTTTCTTTCTTGCCCCCAACAGTTTCTCTTAACTTATTCATCATTCCATGAGAAATCTTGCTTACAGATAAAGGCATTTCTTTCCGGGGTTGGGGGAGGACTGTGGAATATGCTTTGGGTATAATAGGAAAGATACTCAATCTGAGTTAAGAATGAACTATGTCCTTTATGTGGCCGGTCAGACCATCATCTATGTGTTGTACCACATTCCCTACCATCATCCTTCCTATCCTTAACATATCATGATAAGGAAACTTGGTTGTGTTTTCAAAAGCATAATGATAACTTACATTTCGCTATGGTTTCCAATAAACCAGTGATTTTTCCCCCCGCAAAAGTCCATGAATAAAACAAACCCCGTCACCATTGGAGATGCATTTTCATGCCAGCTCGGATGCTTTTAAGACCATTTGCCGATCACTCCGCACCGTCTGACCAGTTCTGGGGCAGGGGGCACGCTCTAATTACTGATTGTGAAGTTCTGTATCTATAGCAACAGGCTGAATTGACAACAGGAAGCTTTACCCTCTGGGGCACCATCCGAAGTTTATAAAATCAACTTGAGGCCAAGGCTATAGTTAATCAGGAGGGCTTTCAGAACCCGAGGGCTCCGAGTCCACACTTAAGAGGCAAAGAAATTATTTAATAAGACAATCACAGGGCTCGAAAAGGCAGAGTTTATTTAGCTTGCCTTTGCAGTGCATCTTGTAGTAATTTATCCTAATGGTACCAATTCGCCTGTGATTTGATATACCAGGAGACCGGGGGTATCAGTTTAATCAAACCTTGGCCAAGGCTGCCTGTTTCTTAACTATTGTTGCCATATATCAATCAGTTTCACTTGATTCACTGATCGCGTGGCACGAGGATATGAATTTTCCCAGCATTCAGGGAATTGGGTTGACATAATTCTTTATAATGTGCCCGCTTTTAAACGGCATTATTTCACCCCACTCACATTATTTCATGTTCCTAGAGCTGACGGGTGAAGGGTCTAGATTCTGGGAGGCTGCTGGTGAGAAGTATAGCAGGAAAAAAGCCTGGAGCATCGGATGTGACCATGGACAAGTTACGAAACCCTTCTGGGTCTCAATTTCCTTACTTGTCCCATCAGGACAAGAACTCAGTAAGTCACAGAGCTATTAAGAGGATTAATAAACTGCTATATGGATGAGTCTAGAACAGTGCCTGGGAAGCAGGATACAGGATCTCAGTAAATGTCAGTTTTGCTTCCCACCTGCCCTCATTCCCATCCCCAAGGAGGAGGGGGTAGAAGATGTAGCTGCATAATTTGTATAGGGTGAGATGTTAAGCTTTACAATATTTTATGGGCCTGGTCACACAAGCTTCGATAATCCTAGGAAATCATCTAAACTCAGTTCTCATTCTTGATTCTTCTGTCTCCACTGGGGCCAAGAATTCCCACCACGTTTTATACCCTTGGCACCGGCCTGGCTGTCGGGAAGGGTAAGAGATGGGCAGAGTTCTCCCTCACACTAAAGGCGCTCTGTCCCTTTCCCATCCCCTCTTCTTTCTTATACAGCAGGGAATTTGATTCAAAACACAGTCCAGAGAGAAACCCTCGCACAGAAACGAAGACCCAGCACAGCCAAAAATAAATAAATAAATAAAAAGATGAGTTAAAAAAAAAAAAAGTAACTAGGATTAAAAAAATAAAAAAAATTAAAACTGTCCAGGTACGAATAAGAAATGGTAAGATCAGATCTATCCCTTTGGCAGGCAGAGACTACAGAAAGGAGAGAAAACCCACCTTCATGGGTTGTTCGTATTATTCAAGAGGAAGGAAGGAAAAGGACAACATGAATCCCAGGGTAAGAGGCAATGACCACGTGGACAGCAAGGCCACGGACAGCATTCGGTCCCCACCCCTGACACGGAATAGTGGAGGGGGGCCTCCGCTGCTGCTTCTGTGAAATGGGTATATGAAGACCTATGTCAGTAGGTTGTCATGGCAACACAAGGAGCTAATCCACGGGCCTCCAGGCTATGAGTGGAAGGAATGTTAGCTTGCTTCCCAAGTGAATGTGGGCAGGGTGTTCTGGTCCCTTTCCCGAAGGGAGAACGAAATCCGAGCCTTTTCCTACCATTCAGCTCAGTCATTCACATTTTAACTTAGTTCTGAGCTTACAGTTTTTCCTGCAGATAGAATTGGTCACTCAGTGAGAGAGGAAAGTAAGAAAAAAGGCAGAGAGGGAAGGAGGGAAGGAAGAAAGGAGGGAGGGAGAAAGAAAGAAGAAAGAAAATAGAAAGAAAAAGAAAAGAGGAAGGAAGGAAGGAGAGAAGGAGGGAGAAAGAGAGGGACGAAAGAGAGGAGGGAAAGAAAGAAAAAGAAGGAAAGAAAGAAAGAAAGAAAGAGAAAGAAAGAAAGAAAGAAAGGAAGGAAGAAAGAAAGAAAGAAAGGAAGGAAGGAAGAGAGAGAGGGAGGGAAGGAAGGAAGGAAGGAAAAGAAAGAGGAAAGAAGGAAGGAAGGAAGGAAGGAAAGAGAGAGGGAGAGAGGGAGGGAGGGAGGAAGGAAGAAAGGAAGAAAAAGAAAGAAAGAAAGGAAGGAAGGAGGGAAGGAAGAGAGAGAGGGAGAGAGGGAGGGAAGGAAGGAAGGAAAAGAAAGAGGAAAGAAGGAAGGAAGGAAGGAAAGAGAGAGGGAGAGAGGGAGGGAGGGAGGAAGGAAGAAAAAGAAAGAAAGAGCCTTGCTTTGTCACACCTTTTCCACTCTCCATTCCTAAGGCTGGAGGATTTGGCGTGGCATTTAGAAGCTTTATTGTTTCAATAGCGGGGTAAGGAGGTTAATGCCACCTTAACAAGGGAATCATTTCTTCCTCCCTCCCACCTTCTCGCTTTTCTTTTTTGGCTCAGCCTACATTTCTAACACTACGGCTGAAATGTAGTATACAGCTTTTAATTGTGCCCAGAGGCAGTACAGCCTCACAGAGGTTTTTGAGCAAGTGGCGGAGGATTTGAGAAACAGCTGCGCTGCAGGCACACGTGCTCCGAGGTGGAAGAGCCCCGTCCGCACCCGCCCCCGCTGAGCACACACCCTCACACCCGCCACGCATGCACACAGCTGGGACCCATCAGGGCTGGAAGGAATTAATACCCTCGACTTGGTACTTTATTGGACCTAGAGGAGCCTGATGCTATATTAAATCTGTAGCACGTAAGTAGGATTTTGCTCTATCTTGGAGTTCCTGGGGTTGGGGGCTTGGTGGGCTGGGTGGGATATTAAAAACACACACACGCACGCGCACGCACACACACGGCCTCTTTTCCGATGCCGAGAACAAATTGTTTTAATATCCCAATGTTTGGTTTATTTATTATTAGAGATGAGTGGCCGCTTTTAAAGAGTAATGGATTTGTCCCGGCACTAACCTAGTTTTCCCAATTGAATCTAGCTCAGACTCCCAGCAACTGCGGAAAGCCGCCAACACGGATTGTTTTTTCCAAGTCACTCTCACCAACACCCAACTTCCCTTGGTGCAAGCCCCCAAAAGACATCTTCCATCTTTTGGACGCTGCAGTCAATCTTCAAAATCCTACTGCACTTAACCAGTCACAAAACACTGTCTCGTGTTACCACACTGGACACCCACCTCGCCCCTGGAAATTCAACAAGGCGAGTGTCTGTGTACCTATTTTACAGTCGTGCAAATAGAGGTTCGGAGAAGTTACATGCCCAGGTCAAGGGCAAACCAACCCCAGACCTTGGAGTTCAGTCTACTGACCCTAAGTAAACACGTTCTCTCTAATTCATGTTATATATTCTGTTGTCAACACAACGTGAAAAGTTTATTCCAGGGCGGCTTGTAATGTCTGTGTACCTGCGTGGACAGGTAAAATGAGGGAGTTTCCATAGATGTTAAACTCATGTGATCAGCAATGGGCTTCAGGGTCTGTGATAGGCAGAAACATGGCCATCCAAAAGATATCCATGTTAAACCCCTGGAACTTGTGAATGGGATCTTGTTTGGGAACAGGGTCTATGCAGGCGTGATCTCATTAAGGCTCTTGAAATTTGGAGATATTCCTGGATTTTCTGGGTGGGCTCTAAATGCAATGACAAGTATCCTTATCAGAGAAAGGCAGAGGGAGGTTTGAGGCACGCCAAAGAGGAGGAGGTGTGACCACAGAGGCAGGGGTGGGAGGGATGCGGCCACAAGTCAGGTTCTGCTGACAGTCACCAGAAGCTGGAAAGGGCAAAGAACGAATTCTCCCCTAGAGCCTCTGGAGGCGGGGAGGCCCTCATGACACCTTGATTTCAGACGTCTGGCCTCCAGAATGCTAAGCACATAAATATCTGTTACTTTAAACCACTGAGTTGGTGGTGACTTCTTACGGCAGTCCTGGGAAACGAACACAAGATCTTTTGCTCTGGGCACCATGTTGGATTTTGCTGCTGGTGGGGTCTCTTGGCATGAGGGATACCTTCTACTCTGGGCATTGGTGAAATGAAGGAAGGATGCTGGCAGCTGCCCACGGGTGCCCAGTCCTGCCCCACCTGCAAGGACGGGGCAGCTCAGCGTCAGGGAGAAGCCAGATACTGTGATCTTCATCGAGATCAAGCAGGTATCAGAGGAGGGCTCACGGGGAGGCAGAAAGCCTACTGTACTGTTCTCATCCTGCTGGACCACTTTCTAACGCATGTGTGGTTTAGACAAGTCACTGAATTCACATCTCAGTTATCTCGTTGGTAAAACGAGATTCTCCATGTGGAAAAAAAACACCCTTTGAAAAACTGCAAAACATCATATGAATGTTGGTTATTCGCTTTTATATAGACATATTATTATTATTATTATTATATTATTGTATATAAAGCATCTCTGAAGCATCAGACTCAGAGTGCAGATGGCTCTCCAACTCTGGGAAAGGACCTAATCTCCAGAAGGTATTACTGCAAAGTTCTCCCAAATATGCTTCTCTCAAGTATCCACTTCTCGTCCGTTAATATATTGAAACCTCTTTAGAAACCATGTAACCCCAAATGCAAGATTAATGGAGCCCCTACATTTAATGTCTGCTGTGTTTCTTTGGATTTTCCAAATTCGCCTCTTTCAAGCACTGAGCAAAAAGACTCCAAACCAAAAACAACATGCCATTTGTTTGTTTATCATATTAGTAATGAGTTGGTTTTTTTTAATGAGCACTCAATATTGGTTAAAAGAAAGTAGGCTCTCAAACGCTGCTTTTGATCATTTAAATTGCTGCAAACCCTTTGGAGTGCAATTTGGCAATATGTCTCAGGAACCTTTAAAAACTGTGCCCAACCTTTGACCCGGTAATTCCATTTCTGGGAAACTACCCTAAAGGCATAATGGGAACTATGGAAACTGCTTGATGCACAAAGATGTTTATCAGAACACTCTTTCTGACAGCATAAGTATTTAAACCATCTAAATACCCACCAACGCAGGAGGAGATAAATAAACGGTGAGGCCTCCCCTCCACTGACTGTCAGCTACTAAGAATTTGCAGTTAAGAAGAATGTATAATAATGGGCCGAGATGTATAATGTTAGGGGAAGAAAAGCAGTGTGTCACATGGGTTTATGGAAGTGATCTTGATGTGACACAAATGCAGCATAACAAAGAAAAAAAAAAGACTGGAAGAAACATATATTAATTGTTGTTACCTAACGCCAAAAAAATTATCGGTAATTTTTCTTTTTTTTTTTTTTTACATCTTTTTTGGAGTATAATTGCTTTACACTGTTGTGTTAGTTTCTGCTGTATAACAAAGTGAATCAGCTATATGTATACATATATCCCCATATCCTCTCCCTCTTGCGTCTCCCTCCCACCCTCCCTATCCCACCCCTCTAGGTGGTCACAAAGCACCGAGCTGATCTCCCTGTGCTATGCGGCTGCTTCTCACTAGCTATCTATTTTACATTTGGTAGTGTATATAAGTCCATGCTACTCTCTCACTTCGTCTCATCTTGCCCTCCCCCTCCCCGTGTCCTCAAGTCCATACTCTACGTCCGTGTCTTTATTCCTCCTGGCCCTAGGTTCATCAGAACCATTGTTTTTTAGATTCCATATATATGTGTTAGCATATGGTATTTGTTTTTCTCTTTCTGACTTACTTCACTCTGTATGACAGACTCTGGGTCCATCTACCTCACTACAAATAACTCAATTTTGTTCTTTTTATGGCTGAGTAATATTCCATTGTATATATGTGCCACATCTTCTTTATCCATTCATCTGTTGATGGACACTTAGGTTGCTTCCATGTCCTGACTATTGTAAATAGAGCTGCAGTGAACATTGTGGTACATGACTCTTTGAATTATGGTTTTCTCAGGGTATATGCCCAGTAGTGGGATTGCTGGGTCATATGGTAGTTCTATTTTTAGTTTTTTAAGGAACCTCCATACTGTTCTCCATAGTGGCTGTATCAATTTTCATTCCCACCAACTCTCCTTTTTCAAGATAAAAAACTTTGTCTACACTGAGCTGTATTACTTTTTTTTTTTTTTTGTATTACTTTTAAATAGAGAAAAACTCCTCTGTAAATGAGTCCCCTCATTCCCCTCACCCAACATATTCTAATTGGGTGGAGAAAACTTGTGATGCACGTTCTCTGTTCCCTCCGTGACTTTGACCATTTAGATCCTTCCTTGTGGCTTAAAAATTCTATACCAGGTCAAAGCAGTGTTGCAGCCCCATCTTACTACTCACCTGTCCTCTCAGTTAAAAGTGGGCCCAGAACAGGGGCTGAGAGAGGCCCCTTGCAGCCCATCACCAGCCCAGAAACACACCTTTATGTCCCTGTTAGATTCTTCGTGAGAAGATGTGGGCTTTTGCTGAGTTACTGGCTTGTTTCATGTCTAGAGATTCTATAAATTGCACAGGGTTCCCCTGTTTGTGGGAGGCTGCTAGGAGACTCGGAGACAAATCAATTTGTGCCTTGCCTGTAACAAGAGCACGTGGGTTTGGAGGTCCTGGCTTCACCCTGGGCTCCTTGTTCATTTCCATACCTTTAGTTTCTTTCCTGTTTACTGACCACCTGCTCCAAGTAAGTCCCAATGGGCTGTATGAAATACTCGTTAGAATGAGACAAGATACTCTTTTTTTTTTTACATGAAGGATGGGCTATGTGCACCTCTATGAATTTTGCTTCCACTGACAGTTGGAGAGAATTCCAGGTAAGGCAGGGCCCAATCAAATAGACCGAACCCACTTGAATCCACGTTGCAAAAGTTGTGCAGGATATCTAAGAGCATGGAGGGCAGGAAGGAGTTAAATCCATGTGGCAACAGAGGGTGGGAGTCAGGGGCACTGAGGGGCCTGGCCCCTCCCTGCAGTACAGGAAGACCAGGTCATTAGAGCAGGCAGGAACTTGCGCTTGGCTTTCCTGGGAAAGCAAATATTGTGCATATTGCAGTGTTCCTGTGGGCGAGCTAATTGTCTAACTGCCCTTGAGATGTGTATCATTTTGTCTGCAGTCCGGGCTCCTCCCTTTATGTCACTGTCAATGGGCCGGGAAACGGGAACAACATCTACGTCCATTAAATGGAGACAGCGGGCCACCTCTGCCACCCACGGTCCCCAGGTGAGCCGTCTGGGGCAGCTGTTTCATTTGGTTCAGGGCACGACTTCAGGTGCCCTTTGGTAAGTTGAGAAGGGGTGCTGAATCAGTTTCCCGGGACTGCTGTCACCAAGAGCCACAAACTGGGTGGCTTTAAACAACACCAATTTATTCTCTCACTGTCTGGAAGGCCGGAAGTTCAAAATCAAGGTGTCCATTGGGCTGCGCTCCCTCCAAAGGCTCTAGGGTACAATCCTCCTTTGCTTCTTCCAGCTTCTGGGGGTTGCCAGCAATGCTTGGCATTGCTTGGCCTGTGGCAGCATAACTTCAGTCTCTGCCTGCATCTTTACATGGTACTCTTTCCTGTGTGTGTGTGTGTGTGTGTGTGTGTGTGTGTGTGTGTGTGTACACGCGCGCACGCATATCCGTGTCTCTCCATACTTTCCTCTCTTGTCTTATAAAGACACCGCTCCTTGGATATAGGTCCCATTCTAATCCAGTAGAACCTCATTTTTTTAAAATGTTATTTTATTGCAGTAAGACACTTCACACGAGATCTACCCTTTTCACAAGTTTTTAAATGTAGAATACATCATTGACTATAGGTACAGAGTAGCAGAGGTCTCTAGAGTTTATTTATCTTGCTTAATGACCTCGTCTTCATTTGATTTCACCTGCCAAGACCTTATTTCCAAATTCCTATTCACAGGTGCTGGAGGTTAGGACATCAACCTATCTTTTTTTGAGGGGGACACAATTCAACCCACAATAGACGTGTTTGATGATTAAGCAGAACAAGAAGCAGGGACTCGGGAGCAGTCTGGGTTCAAATCCTGGCTGGACCCCTCACTAGCAGGTCACCTAACCTCTTGAAGCCTCAGTTTCCTTGGTTTGGAAAAGGGGCCCGATGTTAGCGCCTGCCTCCTAGGGCCACTGGGAAGATTAAATGGGATCACGCACGTTGTGAGCGTTCTGCCAGACACACAGAAAGTGCCTTTCGAGCGTGGGCTGTGACCCAGGCTTAAAATCATCACCAGCCGCGCCACCCCAACTCGAAGGTCACTTCCGAACACTGAGACCCTGGTTTAAGGTAACAGAGAGAAAGTCCTCTTTCCATACGATGTTCGCTCTGCCTAGAAATCTTTCCTCTGCCTTCCCCGACCCTCTCCCCCGTCCTTGTGTGAAAAGCTGGCTCTTTCCCAGCCTTCGGACCTTGCCTTAACTGATGTCTACACCCAGAGACCTTTCTGGTCACTCGGAAAGTGGCTTTCTGAGTAGCTTAGTCCAGCTCTGCCCCACCTTCCACAAGCGACTGTGATGCTGGGGGCCGTCTCTGGCTATAGATGCTGCTTGACCCATCAAAGGGACAATCAGGGGGGTGGGCCTAAAGCTGCCCAATAAAATACAGGATGCCCAGTTAAATTTGGAATTTCAGATAAATTTGAATTTTAGTATCAGCATGTCCCAAATATTGTCCTGGCCAGAAGTGCTTGGAAGTAACTGCCCTGAGAGTAGTTCTCAACCAATGACAGATGGGGAGCTGGGGGGTAAGGACCCCTGTTTTTTTGCTTCTCCATGGGGGATAATTCAGAGGCAGTGTCTTCTACACCGATTCCCAGAATTCCCCAGGTGGATTCTGGACCACCTGGTCTACTGCAGCATCTGTTCGTTAGTGCACCCAGTGTGGGCTTGCTTACCTTTCCAATCTCTTTTCCCCACCTCCCGGGAAAACACAACCCAAGACTTCCCACCCCGGCCTTCCCGTTATGGACTTAATGTTTGAATCCCTCCCAAATTCATACGTTGAAATCCTAACCCCCCAGTGTGAGGGTATTACGAGGTGGGGCTTTGGAGAGGTGATTAGGTCATGATGGCAGAGCCCTCATGAATGGGATTAGTGTCCTTCCAAAAGGGACCCCAGAGAGCATTCTTGCCCTCTTTCCTCCACACGATTACATAAGGAGAAGCCAGCAGTCTGCAACTCGGAAGCAGGCTCTCACCAGAACCCGACCATGCTGGCACCCTGATCTCAGACCTCTAGCCTCCAGAACTGTGAGAAATAAATGTCTGTTGTTTATAAGCTACCTGCTCTGTGGTACTTTGTTACAGCAGCCCAACAAAGACACCTCCCGCCACTGCTGTCCTCCACGCAGACCTTGTTTATTTCCTTCAGCCCTTATCACAGTTTGTCATCACACATACGTATGTCTGTCTATTGGCTCAGTCTCTGTCCCACTAGACTCTGAGCTCTATTACCGTGACCGTGTCATTCACCACGGCACTCCAGCTCCCAGAACTTTCTAGATAATGAAGGAACAAGACAATGAATAGGAAGGAGGCTTTCTGTGCCAGCAAAGAGCAACATGGTTTTCAGCTGTACAGAGCTGCATTCAACAGAGACTGGAAGTGGAGACCTGCATTGGGGTCTCCCCTGTGTCACTTGTTCAGAATTTGACCTTGGGCAGCTGCCTGAGAACTCCTCACCTTGGTCTCCTCATCTGTAAAATGAGGAGTTGGGACTAGATGATTTCTCCCGTGTCTTCCAGCTCTAAAATTCTATGACTCAATATTCTAGGTAATAAACTTTACAACTATGAATAAATTAATGGAAATGAATATTTAAACGATATGCAAACATCCGTGCGGGTGCTTTCTTAGTCTTTTATGTAGTGGGAGAGGGAGGAAGAAAACCGAGATACAAACGATCAGAAATAATTTGTGTTCCTGGAAGTGTGGTGCCTTACCCGTGTTTCTGCGGGGGAGGATGTGTAGGAGGGCATTCATTTAAAAACCCACAGTGGGGAAAAAGGTCAAAGGAAAAGCAGGAATCTGGGAAGCTGGAAGCCCCCAGATGGATGGAGGTTCCAGGTTTGGATATTCCTGGAAAAGATTCTTGGGTCCAGAGAAGCAGCAAAGGAAATTGGGCTAAACACGCTCTCCAGCTCTCTTAGTCTGTTCAGGCTGCTGTAACAAAATGCCGTAGGTTGGCTGACTTATAATCAACAGATCTTTATTTCTCACAGCTCTGTAGGCTGGAACTCTGAGATGGGGGTGCCAGCATAGTCAGGTGAGGGCCTTCTGGGTGTCAGACTTCTCCTTGTGTCCTCACATGGTGGAAGGAGAAAGGGAGCTCTCTTGGGCCTCTTTTATAAGGGCATTAATCTCATTCATAAGGGCTCCACCCTCATGAGCTAATTACGTCCCCAAGGCCCCACCTCCTAATTTCATCCCATTAGAGGGTAGGATTTCAACATTCAACTCTAGCACAGCACCATCTGTCTAACTCCTCGGGGCTGTCATGATTCTCAACAATACTCAGCATAAGAGAATGGTGACTTGACATCTGAGTGCCTCACTTATTTATCAACATGATCTCCTACCTGGAAATCAAGCGGAGAACCTTCTGATGGGCCAGTAGACTTGAACCCAAAATCTTGACTTTCATATGCATAAATACTTAAGAGGAAAGAGGGACTAGATATTTAAAGGTGAAACCAGCTAACTTCTCATGTTGGTAGCAAGCTGGGAAGGAGGGTCAGAGGTAAGATTCTTTGACTGAGCCAGTGCTGTGTCTAGTCCTGGGGTTCAGGCAAGTCTGGAGATCAGGTGTGGCCGGGCAGCTCACTGGGGCACCCACCATAAAGAACTGCATTTGTGGGAGGTGCCTAGCAGGGTCCTATGACACAACTCATCCTCAAGAAGGAGACATGCCTGATTAGCTTGACCCAGTTACAAAGCCTGAGTTGATGGGTGGGACAAGAATTTGAATTCAGGATGGAGGCTGTTACACAAACCTGTTTCTTACCAGACCCAGTGGACACACATCTGGGTTTATGGGAAGATGTGGTTGATAAATCAAAACCAGTTATTCTTTAGACAAAACTCTTTAATACGATGAGCCTAAGCTTGTGTCTTTGGGACACCTGGATCTTTTTCTATCCTCCTTGCCTGGGCATTACCCATGCTGATTTGTCCCCCAAATTACCCACTGCCTTTCTTTTAGGACTTTCCACTCTCTTGCCAATTGCAGCTCTTTTCTTTTTTCCTTTCTGGCTTTTACCCCCCCCCACCCCCCGCCATCATACTTCTTCAAAGGGGAACATTCAAAAGAGAAACCATGATGATCACTGATTGCTAACCTAAAAATAAGACAGAATACTGAGTACATGATTTCAATTAGGTATAAGTTTTCATTCCTAAATAATACAGAAAAGTGTCTTCTTGCTACTAAATGATTAGGCTAAAGACCCCCTGAAAAAGGAGTTACCACAAAGCCGGGAGTTCTGTCAAAACACTGGTTTGATGTCCTGCTATTTCCACAAACAAAAATAAAACATAACCGAGAAACAGTGACCAAGAGCAAAAAATCTACAGGTACAGAGTCACTATGTCCCCATGCCGGGCTGCTTATGAATCACAAACCCTTGTTCATATCACAAAGACGCATGAACAAACAGGTACCCCTTCCCTCTAGCACTGGGGGATATTTACATGATTTGTCACATTTAGTCACTGCCATGGGGCTTTGGGACACCCTCCTAGGGTCGAGGTGTCTGTGACATTCTGCGAGGGCTAGAGGTACAGAGGATCTCTTCTGGTCCATTCGATTTTCTCCATATTTGCTGAGAAGCTCTTATGTATTGTACGAGAGTGGGGATGGAAGGTGACAGAACTACCATTTCTCGACCCTGTAGAAGAAGTTAGGCAATGGGCCAGGTGCTTCTCAATAGCTTATTTCTCATAACAATCCCCAAAGACCAATGACAGTGTGTGCTCATGGCACTGATGAGAAAAGTCAGAGAGGTTAGGTCACTTGGCCCACAACACCCAGCTGGTAAAAGGCAGAGCTGGGATTGGATTTGGGGACTGTCACGCTCCAGAGGCCCTTGCCTTTCCAGTCTAACTTTCCTCCCAAAGCAGAACATACCATTTCTTCTTCAGAATTGTTCAAACTGGTCCTTCTTTTTCCTACCGATGAGAAAACGAAGTATGAACAAAAGAACAAAAAAAAAAGTCTCAGCAATGAAAAGGAGAGTGATGTAGAGAGACAGACTTGGAATGGAGCTTGGGGCAGGGGAAGAAATGACTGCTTCTCTCCTCTCACACAGGGATGGGGATGGCTTGGGGTACCAACGATGAAGTCTCTTCGCCAAGTCAGAACTGGGTCAGATATTCTAGCAGCGAGAACAGCCTGTTCTCTGCTCCAGCTGTTATCTGAGCTGCACAGCTGCGGGCGAGAACTCCAACTTGCTTTTGGGCTCAGAGCTCAAGGTTTCCAAAGCTCTCCACGCAGTGTGTGCCTGCCTCTCCCAGCTTGAAGGAGGGGGACGGGGGAGTAAAGGGTGGGGAGGGGAGACCGTGAAGGGAAATGAAATGAGAAGGGTTCGACTGAACCTGCCTGCCTCATGGTTGCCAATCTGAGCATTTTCTGCCAGTTGTTTTTGGGTGAGAAGCTGAATTCTTTGAAAGAGATCTCCAAAAACAGCCACAGGGGATACCGATGAAATGGGGGTCCTGGGTGCAATGAGATGGCTATGATCAAAGTCCTATCATGGGGTCACCCCAGCACAGCACCTAACGGGCTAGCAATCGATTGGGATTTCTCAAAGCCCTAGACAGGTAATGTTCCCTATTCCTGGGTTCTTGACGAAAAAACAAGGCATTGTTATATGAATTTCATAATTCAGAGATAAATAATGAACACCAAACTCGGAGCGAAATACCCTAGTGTTCATTTTATTTAATATTCTCCATTGGTGGAAATAAATTAAAAATGAACAAGGCTTGTTTATGCCTGCCTCACACTGCACTCCATTTTTGAATAGCAACCGCATATTAATTTGCCAAGATCCCATAAATTATAATTAGCCCGGAGGATTAACAACATAAATCCTTGAATTTAAAACCAACCTGCCCGGCTCTCTCTTCCCTATGCCCTAAAGTGAAAAAGAGCCATAAAACCTATCACCGCTACTTGATCCATTAAACTCCGGAGACACTCTTATTTCAGCTTAGCTAGTGGAGGTGGTCTTTGCTCAATCTTTTTAAAGTTACAGTAGCTCGAAAGGCACTGGGAGACTGGGAGAGCAGTGTCTGCATTGACGCCCAGCCCCAGTGCGAGCTCACTCTTAGGAGAAGAGTGGAAACGGGTCAAAGGAGTAGATTTTGGCTTAGCACATTTTTTTTACGTGGGGTCCTGGCACAGATCTGAGATTAAAAGTGCCCCCTGACCCCGCACTGTATGTCACACGTTGTCAAGAGTCCCAGAGTACGTGGAAGATGTACCTGGCCTGCATTCACGCGCGTGTGTGCCACGGTCTGAGCTTGCATCTGGCCAAGTCTGTGCCAGGCTGGTTGGCAAGATAAGAAAGGATAATGTTGCTCCGATGACAAAGTATTTAACGCAAGACCATGGCGAAATCTTACATTACTGGCTTTCCTGATGAGGAAAACGGCAAACCCGTCTGAAGGGTTCACAGTATACAAGGTAGATCTGTGCACAGACCAGCCTGGACGATCTCTCTCCTCCTGAAGACTCCCCTTCACCCTGCAGTCACTCGCTTTCACGTCCCCCTCTCCCCTTGGGCCGGCTGCAGCCCTTCAGCCTCGGCCAGGTGTGGCTAGAGCTGAATTGCTGAACAATATGTGGGTATGGGGTGAGCGATGCATGCAGCTTGCAACTCAGCTATGCAGGTGGCTGCGCCATGCCTCGGCTTGTAGAGGGAAAGGCGAGCAACCGAAATGCTGCCTGCCTGTTATCCTTCAGTCTCACTCCGCTCCCCTCTGCTTTCTTGGCTTTAGGCTGGGCTCCCAGCCTGATCCCGCCCTCCCGATGGCCTCCCTTCCTGCTTCTTGCCCAGATGACTCCCCATGCCCACCACTCCCAGGTGCCCCGCTAGACTGTCAGGTAAGGAAGAGGAAGAGGGTCTTATTCATCTCCTTACAGGCCCCACCTTGAATACTGCACGACAAACAGTAGGTGCTCAAATGGTATTTGCGAAATCCATGAGCTCATAAAAAGGAACACAGATTTACACCACAAGCCAAAAAAATATTAAATGTTTGTCTTGGGCCTCCAACACAGCTGAGGCTTCTTACATGTGGAGAAGCCTGACCTCTAATAATAGATACCAGAAGGAGCCATCCTGATCTTCTCTATACAGAAACAATAAAGGTAACTAATGTTTTTTGAGCATGTGAATTTCCCAGGCAGTGAGCCAGGGATGTATATTGATTATCTGATGAGTTTTCACAACCACCTTGTGAGACAAGAGTCATTACCCCATTTCACAGATGAGAATGTGGACACTTATCGAGATGAAGCCACTTGCCCTGTGCAATAGCCCCAGGTTGACGAGTCCAAGCGGGAATATTCTCTGGTAAATGCAGTGTTTCCTGACCTCCCTTCCATCTTTTGCTGCAATGTGTACAATGATGTCTACCCCCTTCCAAAGGAGCCCCGGTATTTACAGGATTCATGAAGCCCTGCACTCACTTAGGGAAGCACGTTGGAAGCAAAAGGAAGTGAGTGATGCCATCAGAAGGCTAACTGCTCTCATTTGTAGGTTTGAAAACCTTTCGCAACTAGAAACAGAATACTTGTGAAAACTGCCACCACGGTGTCAGGAGACGGCAACCACACATTGGTTTAAACCACACATGATTATTGGCTTAATACCCGTCTCCTGTCCCGATCGTGGGCTCAAGGGACCAAAACAGACTCTGGTTGCTCACCCCTCCACTTCCAGAAAGTCAGATCCCACCTGGTGCTCCAGACGTTATCTGTTGAATGAGTGATGGAAAACAGAAACTACCTAACCAATGGAGATTAAGTATCACGGGTGCAACTACGTTTCCCAAAACGTGGTGTGACTCTACTAAGGAAAGATGAATAAAGCTTGTTCTACAGACACAGCAGAAGGTGTGACATCAAATAAATGGACAGTTCCTGAGTATGGCTGGTGGAAACTCGCTCTTGAGTTTCCCGTCCCCCCAGGGGGACAGGACAGATAGGAAGCAGTCCAGGGACCTCCTCCCCCGCCCGCTGCGGCAGTGACTTTGATTTGCATGCAGGCCGATTTGAAGGGGGTTCTGGATCACAGAACATTCCAGAGCACAGAAGAGGCAGCCTGAGTATAGGCCAATCGGTGCGCTATCCACAGTCATGTCTGCTCATAGCTCCCAGGGGACGCTGGAACTTCTGCCAGGAGCCAGCGGATCTCGCTGACACTGTGAAAGAAGGGCTCTGGGTCCAGCTCTGCTCCCAGAAGGGAAGTGAGTGTGTCTTGGTGTGGAAGGAGGCACCGCCTGCCCCTGCTGACGCTTCTGTGGAGGAGATGGTCTCCCTTGTAAAAGGGTCTAACGAAAACCAGCATCATAAGGTTAAAATCCATTTAACAGTCAGATGCTGGGTGGGTGGCCTTGGCGACAAGAACATGGTAACTCTTTTATTGAACATTGTTTTTTATCCTGATTATATATCAATCGATGTTCATGGTAAGAAATCTTGATAATACAGAAGAGAAAAAAGAAGAAAGTGAAAACGACGAGCAGGTCTCATTCCTCCCAGATATTAATACACATGCGGAATCAGGGGTAAACAGGTTCTAAATGAGATCCTACTCTTTTCACTTACTTAATATTATTCCCCAACTACTTTACCATGTCCCTAATCATGTTCCAAAAGTCCCAGTTTTTCTAAAAAGAATTCTAAAGAATTAATGAGAACTCTTCACTTGAATTGAATGAGCACAGGTCAAAGTTTGAGGTTCCAGGCCAAAGTTTTAGAACGTGCTCCCCTAAAAATCATTGGGCGGGGGACTAAACAGGCAACCACATTTGTTCTAAAAGTGGTTCTCAAACTTCAGCCTTCGTCAGAAATCGCCTGGACGGCTTGTTGAAACACAGATTGTGGCCTGACCCCCAATTCGGCAGGTCTGGGGTGGGGCCTGAGAATCTGCATTCCTAACAAGTGCCCAGGTGACGCTGCCTCTACTGGTCCAGGAACCACACCTGGAGGCCCATTCGTTTACACCTGTGACTGCAAACCGTGCGATGAAACCCTATGCAGCCACGTGAAGTGACGTGGGATAATATCTACTGGTATAAAAAGATATTCACCATGTCCTGTGAACAAAAGAAATCAGATTATACAGGATTGTGTACAAAAGAATCCTGTTTCTGTGATTTTTTTTTTTTTTTTGGTAAAACCCAAACTAGCTATATGCTCATTTACATAAATATATCAATTTAAAAGTGGAAATGGATCTAGTTACGGGTATACATATGAGGATGGAGAAGGGTTAGGGCTACAGATATGGGTGTGGATGTGAAGACAGAGTTAACACACCCTTCTTATAGAGTTTTGAGATTATGACTGCTCTGCTTTTGCTATTCTTGCTTACCTATATTTTCTACCTTTTCAACTCTGGACATATACTGTTTCAACTATAATGAAAGAATAGTCCTGTTTAATCATTAGAAACGACAGCAGACTCATTCCTTTGGCACGTTGTACCTGTCACCACTCTAGGAGGTGCTTGCTCTGGTCCTGGGGATGTGGGGGCTTCATGTAAGTGAAGTATTTGAACACCCTAAATTCCCCTAATGAATTAGCAGCATGTATGTTTTAGTCTTTTCTCAGTGGGGCCCAAAAAGACTCTGAGTGTTACTCATACTGGGCCAGTGACTTTTTTACCTATAAAAAAGGAATTAAAAACTGTGGCATGCATTTTAAAATGCACATAAATGTATCTATGTATGTTCACATGTTCATATATATGTGTCCCTACACGTGGACATCTACAAAGGTGCATGTGTGTATACAGATATTAAATGCATGTAAGTTGATGACAGGATGACAACTGACCTTTCTTAGGAATGACTGCCTTCTATACTGAGATTATGGCCTTCTTATATTTTTAGCATTAAAATATCATTGATTTGGGCTTCCCTGGTGGCACAGTGGTTAAGAATCCGCCTGCCAATGCAGGAGACACGGGTACGAGCCCTGGTCCGGGAAGATCCCACATGCCGCGGAGCAACTAATTCCGTGCACCACAACTACTGAGCCTGGGCTCTAGAGCCCGTGAGCCACAACTACTGAGCCCGCATGCCACAACTACTGAAGCCCGTGTGCCTAGAACCTGTGCTCCGCAACAAGAGAAGCGACCGCAGTAAGAAGCCCATGCACCGCAATGAAGAGTAGCCCGATTGCCACAACTAGAGAAAAGCCCGTGCGCAGCAACGAAGACCCAATGCAGCCAAAAATAAACAAATAAATTTATTAAAAAAAATATATATATCATTGGTTTTATTATAAGATGGATAGATGGATAAATATATGATAAAACAGACTAAAATGTTAATGGTAGTTCACTCTGAAATGTTTTCAATACTGAACTATGTTTGTAAATTTTCATAACGTTGGAGAAAATTATTTGTCTTATAAGGTAGTGGTTATAATGATGGTAATTGAGGTTTGACAAAAGTTATTAATGTCCTTACATATCAAAATGAGATGTGGGCAACCCTATGTTACCTCACTTTTTAAAAATTTCATGGTATTTCTGGGTTTGAAAAACAATGCCCTAGAGTAGCTCCCATTTGTGGGCATGGGGTTTCCTCTAATTCTGGCTTTGGAGCCTCCCAGGAGTGAAACAGCAAAATTGCTGATATCTTGGACAAGGCCCTTAATAAACTTTTCCAGCAAAAAAGATGCCTCCACAAGGCTGCTCTTAGCTTTTCTTGGGAAGGGTTAGTGACTAAGAAGCCTAAATCACCCCGTTCATGGACTCCTCTCTTGGAATTTCACATGTCATTTTCAATTAAGGAAGCCTATGCCTACAGGACAGGGCCACCTGGTATGTCCCACAAAGCATGCCTGCAGGCACATGTGCAGACATGAGGCTGGTGCCATTAAAATGCCAATGCTCAGACGGGGATCCCTAATGTACAGCTCACCTTACCCTTGATCACACAGAAACCAATACCTAGGATGGATTTAATTGTTTAAATAACATATCTAGGATCAACAATAATAACAATAATAAACAACTTAGAAATAGCTAGTACGTGGCCCAGGTGATTTTATTTTTTTAATTTTTAAAAAAAATTTATTTATTTTTTATGTATTTATTTTTGGCTGCTTTGGGTCTTTGTTGCTGTGTGTGGGCTTTCTCTAGTTGTGGCGAGTGGGGGCTACTCTTCGTTGCGGTGCACGGGCTTCTCATTGCAGTGGCTTCTCTTGTTGCGGAGCACGGGCTCTAGGCGCGTGGGCTTTAGTAGTTGCAGCACAGGGGCTCAGTAGTTCTGCGGCATGTGGGATCTTTCCAGAACCAGGGCTTGAACCCGGACCAGGGCTCGAACCCGTGTCCCATGCACTGGCAGGCGGATTCTTAACCACTGTGCCACCAGGGAAGTCCAGTCCAGGTGATTTTAAATGTTACTGGATTTGTTAAGATCTTAAAAATTAACTCCATTAGCAAAGCTGAACTACATATTAAACCAGAAAGTATAGAGTCCACTGGGACTCAGCAATCACCCTTTTCCCTCTGTACCATAAAGAAACTGGTGTGTTCCGGCTAAGGTTACGCAGATGGGGGCCTCAGAAAAATGGGAAGAGGACCCAAAACCCAAGGAGGGGGCGACTCCCAGTGGTTTTTCCACTGAGCACTCTGAACATTTCCCACTAATGCTTTTTACTTTGTGACACTCTAAGCATTTTTCCTTACAGAGGATTTCAGCTGCTGGATTCCCCTAAAGGTACTTTAATACCTGTGCTGGGAGGTGAACAGTCACTCCGTACAGAAATTAAATACATAAATTAATAGACGCCTCTTCAGAAAAGCCTTTCAAACAGGGAGTCCAGCTGCTTTGGAGAATCTGCAGTCGATAGGTCAAGGCCTTGGTTAATGTATAGGTAAAGGCAGAGGAGGGATTAAAATGGTCTGAGAGATGCAGCAGAGATCAACAGAGAGGTCCTGAGATTTAACCACTTAGGGGAATATTTGTCCTTTGTCAGGAAACTCTTAAGAGGATGATGCTGAGAAATTGCCAAAACTAAGAGGCAAATGAAAGTAAGGCCAGTCCTATCTTCCTTATTGCTGTCTGTCAAGGGCTTGGTGGTCAGCTTGAGGAGGAGGAGGGGGGAGGGGGAGGAGGGGGAGGGGAGGGGAGGGGGAGGGGAGGAGGGGGAGGGGGAGGGGGAAGGGAGGGGAGGGGAGGGGGAAGGGAGGGGAGGGGGAGGGGGAAGGGAGGGGAGGGGGAGGGGAGGAGGGGGAGGGGAGGAGGGGAGGGGAGGAGGGGGAGGGGAAGGGGAGGGGAGGGGGAGGGGAAGGGAGGGGAGGGGGAGGGGGAAGGGAGGGGAGGGGGAGGGGAGGAGGGGGAGGGGAGGAGGGGGAGGAGGGGGAGGAGGGGGAGGGGGAGGGGGAGGGGCCCTAGCTAGAACTGAATGCTGGTGTCCAGTCACACAGGGACATTCTGCCCCTCACTCATCCTCTTCAAAGATCAGAAAAGAGTATCATTCCCAGAGAACGGCTTTGAGAGCTTCAGAACTACATCCAAAAGGCTTGAAATCTTTATTGAGTGGCTACACTAAGCCCAGTTCTTTCCTAAGCAGGCATTGTATGTGTTTATTTTTTAAAGAGATCATTTTCAAATGCTATCAGCATTTCCCTTCCTTGTTCATGACGAATAAAGCTTCTGGGTACAAGTCCCCTTAAAGAAGAGCTTCGGTACCTTTTAAAAAGTCTGAAGAGCACACTGTCTGTACAACGCAACAGCCAGCCAGGTGTTCTCTTACCCTTCCTATGGCCCGTGGCCTCTAACAGGGAATCTAGCACATACCAGCTACACGCACAGATGCTGCAGATTCACAGGAGTGCGAGAACAGAAGGAGGTCTTAGGTGAGTAGGATGTCCCACCCAGATGTGCATTTAACAGATAAGGTAGCTGAGCCCTAGACTAGTTGCTCAAAGACACAAGCCACTAACTAACTGAATTGAGCATAGAGCGTGCATCGCTTTATTTTTACTGGCAGATTATTTTTCAGAAGAGATTTCGATGAGATGTTCAGTGCAGCCCTGAGTCAGGTGTCAATTCTGGATGATTCTTCCAGAATTGTCTACCTGAATCTCCCACCTTCCTAAGCGTTCCATTCATAAGGGCCTTCCATTACCTCCAAGATGCTCTATTTCTTTAAAACCAAAGCCCTACAGCATGTGTCTCTTACATCTCCTACCTGTAGAAGGAAGGAAGTATCCAGAAGGTAGATGCAGAAGCAGTAACTAAATATTGGCACTTTTCTTTTGTTAAGGGCAAGTCATTTGGGGAAAAGAGAGAGAATGAGAAACCATCTCATGTAATTCCCTTTGGAAAGTTTCTATCGTTTGCGTTTTCTGGAAAGCACAGAGAGTTCTATGGACATTTATTTCAGAGCAGTATTCCCACATCTGCCTGAATGAAAAGACCCACCAGGGACACTTGTGAAAATATAAACTCCTAGGTCCTACCCTAGATGGACTTGACCACAGTCCGTTGGGTGGGGAAACAAGGAGTTTTCAGTTTTTTAAAGAATCTCCCCCCTTGATCCTCATCATAAAGTAATTTGGGGGAATTTACCGATTTTCCCTCTGTTGAGGGAAAATAACCCTTACCTGACACACCAAATCTCTCTAAAACTTGGAAACTCTCTTGTTTTAGTTATCAGTTCCAGCAGGATTAAGATAGATGGGTCAATAGAACTCAGTTCACTACACAACACGGTACTGTCTCACACTTAACCTGTGTCTAAAACATCTCAAAGGATCGCTCTTTATACAAGACCATTTCAAAGGAGGCGCATTTCTGGGCGTTCCTATCCATTTATTCTTCCTATGCAGAACTCAGAACAAAGGACATTTCGGACTTGCTCTTTTGGAAGGATGGCTTCTAAAAACGGTCTTTGCCAAACTCCCATCTGTGTTCGCCTGCTCCCTCCACCCGCCAAGACCTTTCTACAGGTACCAAGCCTACCGAAGAAATTATGTTCAACCTCCACGGAGGAAAAAACCCGCTGGGTGTCACGTGCAAACAGAGAGTCAAAGTCTCGCTAATAAATTCCACTGCCCTCCGCTCTAAAAGGGAGATCTTGACTCTGCTCCGCGGGGGGACTGGAAAATGCACTGTGTGCTCCAAAGGCAAGAAGGACTATTTCTGCAAGCCCAGCCCCAGTTCTGAATTATTTTAATTGCAGCCCGGTGATGCCAAGGTACTGAAGCACCCCCTTAGGCTGCGTGCTTAGCCAAGAGGTACTGAATTAAACTGTCAGAACATGCAGAAAAATTGCAACTCGGCCTGTCAACAACATTTGTTAAGAGACACGGGTGAGGCTGGTGACTTGCGTAGAAAAAGAGCTGCCTGTGCAGAGCCATCAAAGCACAGCCTGGAACTAATGGGGTATTCAGAGGCCTTGTTCTACTTCATTGGTCAAAGCCAACACAAGCCTGTAAGATTTGGGCCCTTTTGCTGTTTATTACTATGGTAATAAAGGCCACTTAAAGATACAAACCCATCTTGTGTTGGCACAAACCCAGGGCTTCTTTTCTAAATCGGATCACTAATGCCTGCCCTCGTTTCTCAGGCTCTTTCAAACGATCTCCTTTTTTAAGAGAAAAAATAAAATAAAAAAAACTAGAAAAATTAAGACTTTTGTCAAAGGATGACATAGGAATCTTGATCTTACTTATCCTTGGCTGCCTTTTTTTTTTTTTTTTTTTTAACATCTACCCTGGAATGGTCAGTTTATGGGGCATCTTGGCTATGCTACAGCATTCCGTTATTTGAACATCAATCGGGATGTTGCTGGGAAGGTATTTTGTAGATGTGATTAAAGTCCATAGTTGACTTTGGTTAAGGGAGTTATCCCAGGTAATCTGGGTGGGCCTGATCCAATCAGTGGAAAGACCTTAAGAGGAGAGATGAGCCTTCCTGGAGAAGAAGGAATTCTGCCTGTGGTCAGCAGCCTCAGCCCATGCTGGGAGTTACACCTGCCCCTCCAGGGTCTACAGTACGGATTTCAGCCTTTCCCAGGCAACTCCCAGAACTGCATAAGCCAATTCCTTGCAATACATCTCTTAACATGTATCTCCTACTGGTTGCATTTTTCTGGTTGCAGCCTGACTAGTTCATACCCCACAGAGTTAGTCCGTGTCACTCATACATCAACAAGATACCTTTTCATCAAAAGTCTCAAATTGGTGATCTGTGGGTTGCAGAGGGTTCCTATTCTTTTTGGCCCACACTTAGGTATCGGGCGCCGTATGTTAAAAATAAAAATAAACTGAAGTAGTTGCCAACACTGAAAACTCCTCACAATTTCATACATACACATACACACACAAAAAATCGGCATTTCTAGTTTTTCTTAGGAAATAAAGGAAAAAAAAAACCAGAGGACCTGACCACCCTAGATCTGTATCCCCAGAGAACAACAAGGAGCCAGAATGGGAAGTGACTTCCTCTTCTTAAAAAGCATGTGCTCTGTAATTTGCCACAGTCCCCACCTCTCCCTGCTGTCTCCCCCAGAAGTGAGGTTAACTGCCATGGGTCTGTATATTGTTTTTCTTACTGTAAAGAGAACAGTACAAAGTGTATAATACCCTTGACTCTATCAAAAGTAGAAAATTAAGACAGACGGAGAGGGCCATGCATTTCAAGAAAAAAGGGGATGGGGTATACATATTTCTTTGCAGAAATGAATACTAAATGAATGCATTTAATTTTCCAACAAGGTCTATCTGGGTTGTTGTTACCCTCAGCTCATTTATTTATGTGGCCTTCCTGGTAAACATTTATTTTTGCAATTCCCGCTTAAAACATGCATATTCAAGGGGGAAAAAAAAATCACTGTGAAACAATTCTTTTTATGCTTCAACAAAAGGAAACGCTGACATGATCCCAAGGGTAGTTTGTTCAACACATCGGGACACTACGATAATTGTCGTTGGAGAAATTTATTGAAATGCAACGACGGGCACCAGGAAAGGGATGAGGAAGGTGGGCAGATGCCAACGCCTCTCTTTCCAGGCAATTCTGACATGCGTTCTTCACCCACGATGATCCCTGAGGGGTTAGTGAATCAGGTTCCCCTTGGTTAAGAAGCAGAACCTGGTCCAGGGGAAAACGCCACACACTGGGAGTCTGGGAGTTGTGTTCAAACCCCTAACGTGCATCTCACACGCTGAGACTCAGTTTCCCCCTCTCTGAAGTCACAGGCATCCTCAAGTGTAATTCTGCCTCTGCCTGCAGCTTCCTGGGTCCAATCCTACAGCAAATGAATGTGTCTCTCTGGGGGATGAGGCTCAGGAATCTGTAGTTTTTTTTAAGCTCCCAGGTGATTCTGATGAACAGACAAGTTTGGAATTTGTTGGACTAGAGAATGTCTCAAGTTTCTTCCAGCTCCAAAACTTGATGTACCTAGGAATCAAATTCTGCAGCCCTGCTCTAGACATTGGACAGGCGATGTTCCAAACGTATTAATGCTTTGGGGCCACTGGGATATGGTTTTAAAGACTTGAAGCGTTGCCACGCTGCCTTAGTCACCTGGCAGGACCCAACATATCATTTTGCTTGTAATTTATCTTGCCTGGTGGTTTGGAAATTCACTCAAGGTTCAGATCGGAGGCAAGATCCAATGGTCAAAATCAATAGATTTGAACTGTGATTGCTGGACAAAAGACTTGAACCTACTCAATTTCCATTCCAAGCCCCCCTGTGTTCCTGTAGCTGGTATCAACAGCTCATGTTAGGACACTTAAAAAGGGAAATATGATCACCTTGCCTAAGTAAAGGGAAGGGAGTGTCCTGTACTTTCCAAAGGTCATTTGGAAACAGAATCAAACTGCACCATCCTTACTCTTATAGCCCGCAAACGGAACCCCCTTCAGACTACATTTTGGAATGCCATCCTTCTCAGAACCTGATGGTCTCTCTCAGGTTCCCAGTAGGAGAGGGTTATGTTGTTGTTTTTTTTCCTAATGCGAACAAAAGACATGAGAAAGCATGCAGAGCGGATGATAGCGCCGCGGTGCCGCAGGGGGAAAGAAGTATGGATTTTGCTTTTGTAATGTGTGACTATTAGATCACAGTGTTGGTTGCAATAAATTAGCACTTTCAGTTCCTGCTAATTGCTAGAATCTTCTGCCATGGGCTGCAGCAATGTGGGCCAAAAAAAAAAAAAAAAAACTTTGGGAGCCAGATACAAATATGCATCCTGTTAGATGGTGAATGGCATCTCGTATCTTGAATAAATGCCTAAGGAAACAGCTGGGGATGAGGGCCTGGGAATCAAAGACATCATTATGCAATTATGGCGAAAAGTGGGCTCTGTATAAAAGAGAATTCTGACTTCCCTGTGAATCCACTGACCCAGGGAAGCCTCTGCCCAACATACATCCCTGTCGATAAGGAGGCTCTCCAGGGCATCCCACAACCAGGGAGATGAACTCCTGTTCAAGGTCAAAATAAATCCAACCTGGCCCTTGCAGTGAGGGCATCCTTCTGTGTTTCTGCCGTAGAAATCGCCAAACCCACCAAATGCAGAAGCCCTGCCCCAGGTTTCTCCCTGGACCCTCCAACATGCCTGCAACCCCGAAGAATCCCCACAGATGTCCCCACCCCACTGCGATCCTTTCTCCTCCCCAGACTACAGAGAGGATCCAATGAAATCTTGTGAACACAGATCCCCACTTCAGGTTCCTTCTCATCATTCTGCGAGGGTCAAGTTCTACCATAAAGAGATCAAGTGTTTGTTGAGCAGCTACTAGGTCCCTGGCGACGGGAAAGCAGTAGTGAGCAAAGCGGATGGAACCCGTGTGCTCCCTCATGGAGTCTGCATTCTCATGGAAGGAGACAGAAAACGAAACAAGAGGGTCAACGGTATGGTACGTTCGATGGTGATGGTGTGTGGAGAAAAATAAAGCATGTGACGGGGACAGGATGCTGATGGGGGTGGTGAAGGCGCACTAATTTTAAGTAAGGTATCTAGAGAAGGCTCCTCAGAGGGTGTGCAAGAGAAGGAAAGGGTAAGGAGGCCTATGATTAATGAAGGTCACTCAGGCCAGAGGCAGCGAGGATGGGAGAGACCTCGAGGCCAAGTGCACCTGGTGGACTTGGACAGTGCAGGGGCTGGTGCAGTAGAACACAAGCGAGGGGCACAGCCCAGGAGGGGCGAGGGGCAGAGCCCAGGAGGGGCGAGGGGAGAGCAGGAAGGATACAGAGGCCATGGTTAAGACCAGCTTTCACTCTGAGTGACGCCTGAAGCCTTGGGAAGAATCTAAGCGGGGGAAAGATGTCATCGAACTTGTGTTTTCAAAGGACACTCTGGTCTGTGCTGAGGAAAGACCCAAGGCCGGAAGAGAGGTGGTGCCAGGAGCCCCATCAGGAGGACAGGGCAGTGATCCAGGCGGGAGGCGAGGCTGCATGGACGGTGGGGCTGGGGTGGATGGTGGGACAAGGGGGAAGGAGGGCTTCCTCAGGCCTGCATTCCTGGTGCTGAGGTCTGTCCTTTGCTTCTCCCACACATTAACTCCACTGAGAAAAGTCTCAGGTCTGCCTCATTAACCACTGCATCCCCGAGGCCAGCACGGTCCCTGGCACACAGAACACGCGAAGCAAATAAGGGTTCCAAGAACACTGATTTCTGCCAGATGAGTGATAACTAAACCTGGTTCCATTTGTCTGATCATCTCTGCAGTTGGAACTCTCTTCCCCCGCCCCCTCCTTATTTGAAGAGGACAGTCTGACCGATGGCCCGGGACGGATGCCAGAAGCTCTGCAACCACTCACGCCTCTTCTGCTGCCTGGCTCTCTGACCTTCTACACGCCATTTATTTTGTCTGTGCCTCAGTTTCTCCAACCCGAAAATAAGAATAATACTGCTGAGGGAACAATATGCGGATGAATGAGGTAATAAGGACATGCCTGAAAGCACTTTGAGCCCCTTGAAGAAACAGCTATAAAATAGGGGTCCATTTCTCCATCTCTTCTCTCCTCTCCCGAGAAATCAAACTGCCAGAGGGAGAGGAGACAGCTCAGTTGGGGTAAAGAGGGAAACAAGAGGCAGACAAAGGCAACAGGCGTTTCTTAAGCAAAGATCACCTTAAAGTAGATTCCAAGGCATCATGAAACCTCTAAGAGGAGCCCCTGTTACGATAAAAAGAATCGGGGGAACAGAGAACACTCAAGGAATTGGGAGGATTATTTTGCCTCAATTTGGGGACCAGAAATTGCCTCCAAGGGGCTTAGAAATAAGCCAGGACCATGTCGCCCCTCCTCTGTGCGCAAAGAATGCAGGAGCTGACAGGGCAATCTGGCAAATCCCCTCCACAGCAATGGGAGAAAAACTACCCAAGGCACCGATCTGGTTCGGCCTGATGGCACTCCTGGGTACACACAGTGTAAACCTGTTGGATCAATAAATATTGGGCTCCTTTTAATGAAAGAAACACTATTATTTTCTCTGACTGCCTCCCTGATTGCTTCTTTAAGGGTTCTTTAAATGAGAGAGATTTTTTTTGGTCATTCCCTATTGGAGGTGTATCTTCAGATGGTCACCGACTTTATACATTTGCCTTTGTACAGATTTTACACCCAGACTTTTAGAACACTTTTTTTTTTTTTTTAAGGATTGCAGATAAACTTTTTTTAAAGGGATACTCGAATACGGTGTGTTGTTGCTTGTTTGTTTTTTGTTGTTTACTCCTTCGAATTCAGGACATACAGATCAGAGTGCTGGCAAAAACGATAACGAAATATCAAGGCGACGCTTAGCTCTGAAAGCAGTCCCCTGGCGAGCTTGGTTGAAAATGAGGAAACGTGTTTTGCTACTCACAGGATTGAGGAGTGCGGAGGTGGGATGAAGTACATGTGCACAATTTACCACTCATCTGGAGATTAGGACGCTACTTCTGAGTGACTCTCGGGGACTCATTCATTCATTCATTCATTCATTCCACAGCATCTGTCAAAGTTCTCCCACAGGCCAGAGTGCTCTGGGGTGGGGTAGGGGGTAGGCAGGGGAGAAAATATCAGTGGCCTAAGGAAGAGGAACAGGCCTAGTCAACAGCTGGTTATCCTTCTGAAGTTCATTCAAGTTACCAAATAGGCTTCAGTCCCTCCCTCGCCTCTGACAGGAAGTCTGTGGTACAGTGACTGTCGTCGTGTTTGTTGTGGATGTCACTGGACCTCCGTGGCACCGGGCGCTGGAGGCCCACTCAGAACATGAGAGGGGTCCAGTGCTGCGCCCGGTCTGGTTGCTGGGATTGTAAAATGGCTCCTTGTCATTAAAAAAAAAAAAAAAAAAAAAGGGAAGAAAAAGCCATCATACGATCTGCACACCTAATTATTACACAAACAAAAGCTCCACCTAAATTAAACAGAGAAAAACATTGGGTCCAAATAAGCCACTGACTTTTTCTTTTTGATCTCATAATTAAAAGGACTCATTATTTTAAATGAGAAAATACAAAGAAAAACAAACCCAGAGCCTCATCCCTCCAACACAACGATTGTAAATCAACTGGTATTTAGTGGGATTTTTTTTTTTTTTCACTCCAATAGCTGCCTCTCCTCCCACTCTTTCTGAACCATGCCATGACATTTTGTTTTTATCATAGACGTAAACATGTAATTTTTGCTCGGATTTTTTTCCTTTAGAAGTGTCATGCTTTGCCTTGATGTAGAATCGTCTATTGAATGGCTATCTCACAGTGATTTAACCAACATCCTAGCATCTTTCTTTATAGTATAAAGTAGAAGACAACACTATACTTTACATTTTAGGGCCACAAGTCATATGTCCATCCACTACATTGGATTGAAACCCAGACTCCACTCCTATGGCACCGGGGAGCCACTGAGGAATGTATTTTAAACAACATTTACATCAATTCCAGAGAGATCTCCAAAACCTGTCTTCTTTGTGTCCAGTCCTAGCAAAGCCATGTTCCTGAAATGTACATAAATCTGTCTGTTTCCATCACAACTCATTCCCTACCAACCACTTCTTTTACTGGACAAAGGACCTCACTAGATTGAAGGAGATCAGGCTAAAGGCCAATTACGGAAAGCAGTCAGCCTCTTCCCTTGCCTGCTGCTGAAACTCACAGACCAGGCTCCAGAGGAAAGAGAGCACGGTGCATGGGTGATGGGTACAGTCTGTGTGCTGGTGAGATTCTGATGAACGTGGGTTCACATTCCAGTCCTATGGTGAACCGATCATTCAGGGACAACAAAGTGACATGACCTCTAACTTGATACATGTTAAATAAAGAACAGGCTACGTGGCTGCCACGTTTCTGTTCTGTTTCCAAGCAAGCCAGCACAACTGATTCCTTGCCCCTAAAGGCTTCCCTCTCTGCGATCTCCTTGGATTTTAATATTGTGAAAGCCTTAATAATAGGTAGGCTAAACACACGTAATGAATCCCATTCGTCATAAGTAGCTCCCTGCACCCAAGAAAACAAAGGAAGAAAACTCTCATGGCATACAGAAAACCTCCCTAATTCAGAATACCTGAAAGGGAAGCTGATCTGAATTTTGCATTTCCTTTAAAAAAAAAAATGTTGTGCAGAAACCCTCTTCAGAAAACTAAGTTTTATCTACCAAAGTCCTTACGTGAGTTGCTTAAACGAATAGGTGAAAATATCCTTGAATAAGTAGGAACTTCTAAAACATCCCAGGGTACTTTAACACTGCTTTCTCGCAAAGTGTAGACTTCTCCAGATTGTTCCGGAGTCTTCTTTGTTTAGTAAACACTTTCTCTTAGGTGAGTGCACAGGTGAACCTCAAGCCACATCCTGAATCGGAAGGATCATAAATTCCCAATTCCGTGAATGAAGATTGGGTACCATGGGCACCCTATGGGGGAGAAGGTATATGTTGTTACCACCTACCAGGCTTCAGGTTCACTTACGCTCACAAAAGCAATGGAAGGGCTTCAAAGCAGGAATGAGATAACAAAAAATTCTAACATTGAAGTCAGCATGTAGCAAGAGGTGAGCAGAGAAGAAAAAAAGAGCCATAGCATTCTTTAAAAAAAAAAAAAGCCTTGTCTACTACTGACTAGGGTAGTTTTTGTTTTTGCTTTTGTTTTTTGTACTGTTTGTGTTTTATAGGAAAGTTTGGGGGAAGGATATTGTTATAGAATTGGTGGCGGGCCTTTGGCAGAACCAAATAAAACTCTGGAGGGCCTCCCTGCCTCACGGATCTTCCAAAGACCTCCAAAGCCGGGCAGAGCCTGCCCCTTGAGAGCCAGTGCCTTCTCTGAGTAGAACTCCCGGGTCTCTCCCGTTGGCCCCGTTGGCTCTCCTAAGCCCTGCTGAGCACACACCTGCCCCAGGACCTTGGTACGTGCTTCCCCCTATGATCACCTATGTATGCAGGTCTCTGTTTGCAGGCAACTCATCAGAGCGACTTCTCTAGACTCTCACAGCCTCTTGTCTTTCCATCCTCCGTCCTCTTAACAGGTGTAGATTACCTTGACAGCCCTTTTCTTTCCCTGGCATGTCTTGCTTTGTTTAATATCTCTCTCCCCAACTAGAATGAAAGCTTCCTGTGGACAGGGGTTTTGTTTGTTCACAGGTGTATCACCAGGGCTTTACACATCGAGGGCCCTCGAGAAACATTAGTTAACTGAGTGAACAAACGAAAATACAAACGAATGAATGAATACATGAACTGTATAAATCTATACTGGGGGTGCTCTGAGACACATGTTAGATCTCACACACACACACACACACACACACACACACACACACACACACACAGAGGCACACGCGGAATGGGCAGGGACAGCATCTAGGAGGAGAGGATGGTAACCTGAGCCTGCCCCCCTCCGACCCACCAAGTCAAGAAACGACTCTTTCTGTGCCTTCCAGTAACATTAATTGTTGGTCATAAAACTTCAAAGAAACAGATATTTATAGCTTGATTCAAGCCTTTTTTTCCACACACACTCACCACAGCACTTTCCAACTCAGTTCCCATGAGCACAATGCAAACAGCCTCCTGCCCACTTCCTGTCGAGGCCAGTTCCTTAACCGCCTCAGTCCTGAAGAAGCTCTTTTTTTATTTTCCAGTGTTCATATCTTTCGGTTTCTCTTGGGTTTTCACAGTTGGGTTTTTTTCACTCCTTTTCTCAGGCGCCCGAGCCCCCAATGAGCCACCCCCGCTCCAGCAAGACAACAGGGTGATGAAGAAAGAATAACCCCGATGAAGGGAAAATGTTCCTTTTCAAAACATCCTTCCCGGCGGCAGGGGGGGTGGGGGGTGGGGGGTGGGAGGTGGGGCGGGAGGGGGGAGATCGGCAACAAGCCAAGGCTATGAAGTTTCACAAGGGCTGGGCGACCAGAATGGTCATCTGTTCGCCCAAGCCTGATAATCTGAGGGACTGGAGAATATCCAGTGGAAGTGTACCCATTGGAAGAAGTATTTCCTGTTTTTATTTATAAATATCGGTACCTTGAATATTCATGACAGTGATCATTTATTGTCAGCCCTTTAACCAAAACTTCATAAATATTATTTCTAATCACCACAAGGATCTTGTAGATGGTTAACTGATATCTCTGCGTGAAACAAGAGTAAATAAACTCCAAAAAGCTTAAGAGATCTGTCACACAGCTAGAAAACAGCAGAGCTGGCCTCTCTATCCACACACGCTGTCTTCCTGATGAAAAACTGCACGCGAGTTCTTCGTGAGGGGTATTGGTAGCATGGGAATTGTAGGAATTATCTAAAAGAAAGGACACGTATGTGTCCTAATTCAGATAAAAGAGAATTGCCTCCATTCCTGGTAACAGCTACGTTCAACGTACACTGAGTTTATCATATACTCCCCTCATTACATTAAACATCAGGACACACACACACACACACACACACACACACACACACACACACATTTTAAGTATATTCCAACAGGAAGCATCCTTTGGGAGAGAAGTGATCAATAGGTAGGTTCAACTTTAAAGGAGGTCAGATTGTACCTGGGCTTCTATTCACACTGCCGTTTGGGGGTCTCTGAATTCTCTTGGAATATTTGGAGTCTATCTGTGGTGGTCCTGGCGGCCCACGCTAGGTACTAATTGTGGTAACTAATAAGTATTGTGTGGTTCTAAACACGGACCACGTGTCTGAGAAGCGATGTACCCACAGTGAAAGGAGCCCCTCTGTAGATGTTATCATCTGAGAAAAATGGAAACTAAAGTGGTCTCCACGGGATCAAGTTAGAAAACCCCTTTTACTTTCACAAAGAAACCCCCAAAGAAAACACTGCACTGCTTTACGCTGTCATTTTTCTGACTCTGCATACGTGCGGTGGCCCAGATACTATTTGCTCCAGACCGTGAGCTTAGCCTTTGCATATCTACCAATGGAGGATGGAGCAGCTTATCAGGGCTGAACACCGCCAGACCCACTGTGCTCTGCAAACCTTGTCCTTACCTGATCTGGACCTGAAACTGAGGCTCACGGGGGCAACCCCAGCCGCAGAATTCCCACCACTGTATGGTTTTCGCATCGCTGAGCTGGAGAAAACATTCAACGTCCTGGGATACCCTGCCTCCTCTTTACCTTAAAATGTCCCACGCACAGGCTGTGCTAAGGATTCCCAGTCCAGGTTGCTTGGAGCCCACCACTTGGATTGTGCCCGGTTAGTCCACAGTCTGGCAGGGGACCAAGGATATGGCTTGGGAAGAGGAGCTGATCCCACCAGAATTTCTCTTTCAGGAATCTAAGGGAGGCAGTAGTACCAGATGAGGTCGTACTATAGAGGGGAGTCAAAGAGGCCAGGATTGGGATGTACAAGTCAAACTTAAGAGCAAGCAGAAGCGATGAATAAGTGGGAGGAACTGGAATGGAGAAGAGAATCCAAAGGAAGCTGGGACACGTGGTGGAGTCTCAGACTAAAGATTCGTGAACACATCCTCTGAGATTTCCCTACGTCTCCCTGGGTCCAGGACATCCTGTCCTTTCCAAGGCCTACCTGCTCGGCATCCCCCATGGACATGCAAACTTACAAAGAGCTGCACATTATGTGCAGTGACTTGAGCGATCTCCTTGTCACCAAGAGAGCAGGGAATTTGCCAAATTCCAGAGAAAGTGCTGGTAGAAATAACGCAAGTCTCCCCTTTCGGTGGGACCACAAACTCAAGGACTAGAGGCCGTTGCCATGGGCCAACAGCCAGCTCCAGGGAATTCTCCTCTCCATCCAACATGAAGTCAAATCTCCACCACTCAGAGCTTCTTGCCCAGCAAGGAGTCTTGCTCTGGCTTCCTGCCTCTTGGCCAGTTTCTTCCCAGATTCTTCTTCCAACACAGGGGTGAGATGAGGAATCTTAAACCTGTTACTCCAGCCCAGCCCAACTGGCTCTGAACATTGAGAGCTTCCTACAAACCATCCAGTTGGACTGTCAGACGCAATGATGCTTGCTGAGATAAGCGATCTTTGACATGCGAGTGGCTTTCTTCTCTCCTGTCCATTCTAGCTCCCTCCTGCCCAACTCCTCTGAACTTAGGAAGAGCCAAGCTTTTCTGAGAACGTTCCAGATGTCTACATGCTTCATAGACTTCTGGCCAGGAGAAAGAAGCACCAGCCCACGTCCCTCTTAAAGACCCAGTCCAAGGGCTTGAAATCATGGAATTTCCCCAGGCTGTTCGATAAAGCTCATGAATTCACTCCTCACCAGGACGCCTGCTCTCTTACCTCTGAAGTACCACTCCCCCTTCCTTCCCACCCCATCCAGTGCCTAGTAGGGGGTCTCAGGGCCCTCTGAGCTGTCTTAGGAGGCCAGCTCTGCCCCAGGAATCTGCCTTTCCTGGGCTGTATATCTCCCACCATCCTCCCGTTCAGACACGAGGCTTCCCATCCTCTGTTGAGCCTGGAGTGGAGAGAAATGACTTCTAATCTCACAAGACACATCAACTCCTTATCCATACCCTAAAGTCAAGCCTCAACACCCAGAGGAGCAATGAACTCATTAGTTTAGAATTTGGATAGTACTGACAACATGTCCTGATTCTGCCACCAGTTTTGATGAGTTAATTTTCTTTCAGAAAGTGAACTTCGATAAACTTGAGCTCCAAATATCTTAACATCCTCAGAACATGTTAAGAACCATACGTACCAGCAGAAGACATTCCTTTATATCTCTAAGCTTGCACTGCCTTGCACAAACTTGACCTTTCTATACTGACCAAATTAAATCAATGAGCACAATTTGTAATAAAAAACTCAAACTTGCATTTTTGCTATCTACCTTTGGAGTTTTGCAAGTAAAATCGGAAGAGTTCAAAGTGGTACTACCTTCTCAGAGAAGGCCTTTAACATTTATTATCTACCACAGGCTGGGAATTTTCACATTCTCAAAGAGAAAGAAAGTGGCAATGTGACCATTTTAAAGAATGTTGAGAACTGGCCGCAGAACAGAATGGTAATTCGTTTTCTTTTTTACTGACAATATTTCTGCTGATACTTCTGAATCCCTTCTGACTGTTGGGGAACCGTAATTATTAAGTAATTAAATGTAGAATATGATACATTTTTCTAGGTATAAACAGTTATTATCAAGATGGTATAAGTCTGTAATCCAAATTTTAAAATTAGTTCCACTTGGATTATTTTTCCCTACCAAACCTTGAGCAGAATCAATTTACAGAGGGAAAGCTACATTTCCAATGGAATTTCCATTTTAGTGAGTTAGATTTTTATGTGTGGAGCAGCAAAGGAGAAAAACACACAACCTGAGTCTGTGCCCACATCTGCCCAAGGAGCTGGGAGGCTGAGAAGCTCTTTCCCAAAGCTCAGAAATGCAGACCGCCTAACGGGAACCTCTGGGCCAGGGAAAAGCGTCATTTGCACACCAAGTGTTAAGACTTGACTCAACCCCGCGTCGCTTCCTTGGCCACAGTGGTCACCATCATGGCCCAGAAAGCGGCATGTTGGGGTCGGTCACTGGGAAAATCTGAGAGGCCTGCAGAATGTGGTTTTGAAAGAGAAGAGACCCAACGGTGCTCCCAAGGGAGCCCAGAGAGAGACAGAGAGCATTTCATGCGTTTGTTCTTAACCGTGTACATCCAGACATATTTACATATCAGTATACGAGCAAATGAATAGCTGAATGGGTAAATGAAAGCATGTTTGATTTTCTATCACTTAAAATACACTCCTTTATTCTTTATAGAAAAGGCAGCAAACCCTAACTCATGGGGCTACTGAGAGGATGAAAAGGGATAATACTTACAAACTGCTTAAGATAAGCTGGTGGCACTATGCGTTTTAGGAATTATTTTATTTTTATTCCTTTTTGGGTCTTATTTATTATTTTTTAATTTTATGACTTCTTTTTGCTATTATTTTTTGATCTCCACATCATATCTGTATTTCGATTTATACCTCTATATGGAAGGCTTTTAACCCAGGGAGTCAGCGTCCAACCCAGGCTCTTTTGCCACGATTCACTGCTTCGTTCAAGCTGGCCCACTGCGCGCCGAGAGCCCCCCCAGGGCTGTGGCCCAGCTCTCCCTGGGGCTCCTGAAACAGCCCCTTCCTGTTTCTCTCTGGCCCCTCAGACATTCTCTACCACAGTGTAAATCAAGAAGTTCGTGGCGGTCTGGTTCTGCCTGTGGTGCCTTAAAGCTGAAGCGAGTGGTTAACCGATCCAGCCCCCACAGAAACTACAGGGTGGGCTCCCGATGGGGAGTCAGAAATTCTTTCTATGAAAATGCAAAGCACAGCCTCATAAAAGAAACCCACTGCAGGAAGATGAAGAAACGTCAGTTTGCATTAAAACCAAATAGGAGCATGAACATTTTAACCATCTGGCAGAAGACCTTCCTATACGGATACAGAAAAGTTGCCAAGGAGTTAGATGAGAACTCCACAGGGCTCCCCTGGTGCCTTAGTGAAAACTTCGCGCGAATTCAGGGTCCGGTGTGAGTGATCGGTTTACCGTAGCAGTACATCCCCTCTGTGCCATGCAGGTGTCTTTGTTTTACTTTGAATCTCACTGTCTTATCATGCATGAGAGCCTGGAATACATTTGGAAGGAGGGCGAAGTCACAAGCAGGCATAAGCAGATGAATAAAGCAACCCTGGTGTGAAGTTTTGCAAGAAAGAAAAGGTTTGTATCAGGCAAGATAGGCTAGGTTCTGCTGCAATAACAAATAATTCCAAGGTTGCAGTGACGTAACACAACAAAGTTTCGTTCCTCCCCCACCCCCCACGTCCAATAATGTTCAGCAGGAAAGCTCTGCTGACTGTGGTCACTCAGGGACCTAAGACGTTCCATCTGGACATTGCTCCCCTGGTTGCTGGAGCGCCGGAAGGAGTCAAGGTGTAGGCACTGGCTCTTAAAATTTTCTCCTAGAAGTCACATCCGTCACCTTCACTCCCATTACACTGGCCAAAGCAAATCACAGAGTGGAACCTATTGTCAAGGGAAGCAAGGAAGTGCAGCCCTACCCTGTACCCTCAAGCTTGAGAACCACAATGTTTGAGACTAGCCGTAATGACCCGTACGGGGCCCCCCAACTCCTGAGCGCCTAATATGTGCTGGGTGCTTTATTCATTATCTTGTCTAGACTCCTAACAAAGATGAAAATGGCCAAAAGCAATAGGTCCTGAATTCTAGTACTCTATTTTTGGTAGGAGTTTAGGGAACCCCCCCCCACCCCCGACACTACTCTCTGATACAGATTTCAAAATTTAAGAGGTAGCTTCTTGTATCCCTGGTCTCCCAAAATGAGCCCCCCCCCGAACTTGTTATTATGCACATCTGCCACCTACTATGTGTGCCATGCTGGACCAACCACTGACCTTTATAAGCCTCAGTTGCAAGGATAAAGTATCCAGCTGAAAGCGCAAAGAAAATGCTCAACAGATATTATCCTCCCAGCCTCCCATTCCCACACCTCCCTTCTCAAAGGTTTGCATCAAATGAACAATTCTGCACTTGTCATATTGACTGCAGAGGTGTCCCTAAGCCCCAGTAAACCTCTAAAATACCAATGTGTGGATCTGAAGTAGCCTGTGCCTATTTTTATGTGGCAAAATCAAGACTGGGGCCTTTCCAGTTTGCTATGGTCCATGAAACCAGTTATGTGAACCATAGTGATACAACCTATGAAGATGGGCCAGGCTGCCTGGCCATAGCTCCCTTGGGCTACTCTGCACATCCCCATAGGTCTATAAGAAGGTCAAAAAGGAGCCATTTCTGAGCTCCTGCTTCTCTCAGCCTTGTGCAGGGTGACCTTATGGTCCTCACCTAATTTAATTTTCCTAACAGATCCAGGCAGTTGGTATTACCTCCATTTTACAAATAAGGAGGTGGAGGCTTGGGAACTCAGCTGAGGCCCCCAGGTAGTAAGAAGAAGAAGAACTCAGTCTAAATCAAAAGTCCTTCTGACTCCTGAGTCCTGGGCTTTCTATTCCTGCCTTCCTTCCCCTGAGATGACACACTGCTTTTGATTGTGCTTAGTATTCTTTCAGATGACTGTCAGGGAACTGGATTGGTCACAACCTCCCCAGTGCTTAACCCACTAGCTGGTGCTGAGTTAAGAGGTTCTAAGGCCTGAGGATTCTAGTTGATGAGGCTATATTTCCACCTGGCATCAAATAGCTTCACTCCAACAGACTGATTTTGACATAAACCACACTCCCGGGCTTACGGAATTTCTCACGAGTGGGCTTCAGTTCTGGGGCACGAATGTGATATCAACCACGACCCTTTGCAGTTAAGCCAAATTTTGAGGTTTTGATAAGGTTTCACTCTGAGTGAACTTGCCAATCAGAGTGAAACTAGGATAGAGAAAGGGGTCTCAAGCCATAGAAGTGGTAGGAAGCAATCTGCTTTGTCACTCAAGCACAGCAAGGCTTCCGCCATAGACCAGAGGCAGCCAGACAGCGAAGAGAAGCTGGCACGAGAGCAGGGAGCCTCCACTACTTATGCAAAACCTGTACTTCGCATGGTCTACGGGTCTACATCTTAGTCTACTGGCTGCTCCTCACCTTGGGGAATTGCCAGGAATCTCAATCCACTGATACAGGTTCCATTCAAAAGGAATGCGATGAGAAAAGTCTTGACCAATGAGAAGCTCAGAGAGGTTCAGATTCTTGTCCAGGGCTCCACCCGTAGCAGAGAGCAGACTTGGAAAGGTCTGATTCCAAAGTACACGGTTCCACTACACTACTTTGCATGGACCGTATCACTCAAAGCTGACAATAACCCTTAGCGGTAGGTCTCATTAACACCATCTGAGGAAACAAAGACTAAGAGAGGTTAAGCGACTTGCTCCAGCTCTCACAGCTTAGTGGCAGAGGTTGAGACAGCATCGTTAAAACAGAAAGTAAGGCGTCCATGTTGGATGAAAGAGCCTATTCCAGCTTGATTCCAAGAGATGGGCCAGGAATCATCACAGCTGGGTCCGACTGGGCTATAAACGGTTCAGCTTCCTTCATCCACCACGTCTTTTAATTACATTCAACTAATTTAGTTCAGTCCAACAAATGCTTATGAAGTTTTCACATGAGGCTAGGAACTGCACTAACAGCTGGGGATGAGCTCCTTGAGAAGGCAAATTCTACCTTCCAAGTTGCTCAGAGTCTCCTACAGTGAGATGGTCAACGGATGTATATGGTACTGCACAGTCAGGGTTAAAGATGGAGCTCTGGACAGCGTGCAAAGGGAGCCCAGAGGAAGAAATGCCGGTTGGCATTCGTGGGACTCTCCTCAGAACTTCCACGGCCCTGTCGTCACCACACCCACCTTTGCACACAACACACCAGTACGTACCGTGTGTGTGTACTTTCCTTCCTGAGCCGTGAGAATCAGAAAGTGATTCCAAAGTCATGCGTGGCCAGAAGCAGACCCTCCCATGATGTTTGGTTTGCAAGTAACAAAGCCCAACCCAAACAAAGGGGAATTTGCCCATCTGTGAGATGCAGGGAAGAGTTGAGTAACCACTGGAAACGTCAGGGAGGGAGGAAGACCTAGGCAATACTGGAGCCAGGGACTCAGTGGTCTGCATCTCTGCCTTATCTTCTTCCTACATAGCAGGAAACCCAAGGTGTATAACACAAAGCTTCCACCAATGGAAAGAGACTGAAATTCCCCAGTTCTAAAACCCCGGCCGAAGGGTTTTCTCGGTTGAGCTTGCGGGCAGGTGCTACAGCATGGACTAATCAACAGAGTTCAGATGAGTGAGGCCAGACAAAAATGGCACCTCCCAAGGAAGCCACAGGGAGAGCAGGCAGGAAGAGGGTTTCTAGGAGAAGAGGGGAAACAGGTGCTGAAAGACAACCCCATAAATGTCCACGTGAACAGCTGAGAGAGGTTTTTGTAAGAAAGGTCCAAAACGTTCGCGAACATTGCCTGCACTTTGCACTGGGCTTTCCTGCAGGAGTTTAGGAAAGTGCAAACGTCAATCTTTGAATTTTTTTTTTTAAAGAATCCTATTAGTAAATGATAATAAAACAAAGGGATTTGGGGAAGTCATTATTTATTAGCTCTGATATGCTATTGGTGTTGGTATTTCATTATATTTCATCATATCTCCTATGAGAGATACGAATCCTCTGGTTTAAAAAAAAAAAAAAAAAAGTTGGGACCATTTGAGGACACTGGGTGAGGTCCTTTCAGCAACAATGGAACTTTAAGTACTCGACAATTTGTATGCTGTTGGTATGTAAGCACGGAGCCTCACAAACCCCACAGCTGCATGTTTACAGTTTAGACCATCTCTGTGAATTGCATCCTTATATTCTGTATTTTAAAAGGCCATTTTCAGCTCCTACTTAGCTTCCACTCAGAAATACCATTCAAATCAGGTCTGTGCGCATGCATGTATTTTTTTCAATCCACACAATGTGAGGACCGGCCACGGCAATTTTCCCCATTGTGTTTGCTCTGGAGACCCTGTTCCACGTGGCAATTCAGAATTCGGATGTCTGTCAAAATTCAAGGGCCCTGTTTGATCTTTGGTACATTTTAATGGTGGACATGGATGTGTAAAAAATGAAATGAACAGGTTTTAAGTCTCTAATTTCTGCCAGGAAGCGTGTCCAGTGCTTTAGAATTCAGTTTATTATGGAGAAGCACAGGCCTACGTGTTGTACAGCAGTGGGTCAAAACCCTGGTTCTACCACCGTTTCTCTGAGACTTGGGCACATGATTACCTTGAACCGTATGACACTGATGAAAGTTGACCATTTTTACCCACAAAGATGGCAATTTCAAACGGTTTGACCTAACAGTTCACCACTTTAAGCCTCATCTGTAAGAGGCGAATAACAATACCACCTAGCTCTTGGGATAACTATGAATATGACACAGGATAATATATGTAAAGTAGTAACCACTGACCTTGACACATGATAAACTCCTGATACATTTCAGCCACTGTTGTCATTGTTGCTGTAATTTTTACATACGTTAAATAATTTCATCTTCATAACGATCCTGTCTAGTAGGTATTATTGTGCCCATTTGGAAGGTCAGGAAACGGAAGCAAGAAGTTATAAAGAGGGCTTCCCTGGTGGCGCAGTGGTTGAGAATCTGCCTGCCAATGCAGGGGACACGGGTTCGAGCCCTGGTCTGGGAAGATCCCACATGCCGCAGAGCAATTAGGCCCGTGAGCCACAACTGCTGAGCCTGTGCGTCTGGAGCCTGTGCTCCGCAACAAGAGAGGCCGCGATAGTGAGAGGCCCACGCACCGCGATGAAGAGTGGCCCCCACTTGCCACAACTAGAGAAAGCCCTCGCACAGAAACGAAGACCCAACACAGCCAAAAATAAAATTAATTAATTAATTAAAACACTTATTACAAAAAAATAAAAATAAAAAAAGAAGTTATAAAGAACTTGACCACACAGTGACACAACCAATAGGCGGTGAAGCCAAGCTTTAAGTTCAGTTTGTCTGACTCTAAAGTCTGTGCTCTTTTCACACGGCACCTAACTTGTCACGGGTGCAGATTGAAGAAGCATTGTGACTCAAAGTCACGAAAAGGATGGGCAGGGCTGGGTCCAGAGGCCTGAGCACACTGAAGGGGAAGCTTCGACAGCTCTCTGGCTTGGAGGCTGGGCTGGAGAGTGACTGAGCCGGTGGTAATATTTTGCTTCTCTGAAAAAGATGTTATCTTGATTCTCCCAGAGATTCACAATAGCTTCATGGAATTGTGATGAAGAAAAAGGGTGAGAGCGAATCTTTTGTGAATGAAGATGAAAGGGCTACATTTCTGAGTTTCCAAGAAGGCCCAGTAGATTGTAAGAAATCAAGTCATCCAGTTACTAGGAAAAAGTGATTCTTTTACTTAAGATTTCTGTAAAGGGAGGAAATATGATATGTGTGGTTATAAATAACCCACAAAATTTCACTAAAATGTGACAGCTTATTCCCTAATATAAAGTTGGGATGTGCTTCATAATAGCCCTTTGAGAAAATTATGCTCAATATATGTTGGTGGTATTCATTGAGAGATTTCAGCAATACATCAGTGGCTCAAATCTTTTGACCAGAGATTCAATTTTCAAGAAACATTTTCAGGAAACTAGTTTTACATATAGAAAAATAAACAAAAAACACTTTGACAAATATTATAATGTTGACAATTGGGAACTCTGTGCTTTATCCAATATGAGAGTTGAAGTTCACTAAAGTCTGCCATTTACAGTCCAAAGCAACAAGAAAAATATAATTATGAAAAATAATATAGCTTTTGATATAGTTGCAATAGAAAGAAGCAGGCTGTCAAGGTGTCTGTAAACTATGTCTGGAAACATCTTCCTGCTTTAATTTCCTTACCTGTAAAAATGGGTCTAATAATAACCTATCAGACAGAGTTGTCATGAAGATGAAATTATTTAACACATATAAACCATATGACACAACAACACCAATGATGGCTAAAACTACATTATAAACAAAAACTTATGTATAGGCAAAAAAAAGGCTGAAAGGAAATACTTCCAAGTCCTAAAACTTTTAGGTTAGGGTGGTGAAAGCAAAAGAGATTTTCCCTTCCCTATTTCTTGCTCAGGTCTTGAATGTATATGTGTTATTTTTATAGTGGAAAAAGATAGATTCGGAATAAGTAACTCTGTTGTCCAATGGTTCTCGAACTTTAGAGTTGACAAGAATCACCTGGGATGCTGGATACAGATGCAGATTCCTGGGCTGCACCCCCAGAGATTCTAATTCAGTCGGCTGCGATCTCCCAAGTAACTCAGGAACTATATTTTTAGAAACACTGTTATAGTGAGTTTCAGACAGAGTAACGACTATTACAGTTACATAGGGATTTTCATATTGAGTGTCTCTGGGGTCTTGGGGGTTCCCAAGCGGTGAAGAAGAATCCAAATAAGCAGAAGTTGGGAGGTTTGCAGCTTCCCACTTAAAACAATGCCCTTCACTCATATCTGTTGTATATGTTAGATTTTGGCAAAATATTTAGCTGTTTTTGTTTTTGTTTTTTTTAAAGATTCTGCATCGACAAACCAAAATCAAAAACCTTAAAAACCAGTTAACTCTATTTTCTGAGTTCAGAATGGAAATGATTACATCAGCATTTGATTTTGCATATAACTTTGGGTGGAGGAACGCCTGCCCAAGTTTTTCTTGGTTCTGTTTTTCATTAAGAAGTTTCAGATAGGTGGATTTTAAAGATGGCGGTGGTGAAGGGGGTCGTTTTTTTTTTTTCTAATGCTGGGTTAGAGACGACCACTAATCCCTAGATGTGCACTGGCTTCCCCTTAGCTGGAAGTGTCTTCTAAATTTCTCATCGTTTCAGCCCCAATTCATGCCAGAAAACAGCTACAGATATTCTGGTTCTAAAGACAGGCATTTGAAAACAAGAAATCAAAGACTCAGCATGTACTAAGAACTAGGATTATGTTGTAAGATAAATATACACGCAGAATCGAGGACTTGCTGGATCACTTAAGAAAAAAGGCCCGATGATGATGATGAAAAGCTTAGCTAAGTTTTATCACTAATAATATTACAGCTTCAATAATAATAATAGGGACTTCCCAGGTGGCCCAGTGGTTAAGAATCCACCTGCCAATGCAGGGTTCGAGCCCTGGTCCAGGAAGATCCCATATGCCGTGGAGCAATTAAGCCCGTGCGCCACAACTACTGAGCCTGTGCTCTAGAGCCCGCGAGCCACAACGACTGAGCCAGCGAGCCACAACTACTGAAGCCCGCGTGCCTAGAGCCTGTGCTCCGCAACAAGAGAAGCCACTGCAATAAGAAGCCCGCACACCACAACGAAGAGTAGCCCCTGCTCGCCGCAACTAGAGAAAGCCCACGCGCAGCAATGAAGACCCAATGCAGCGCCACCCACCCCAAAAAAATAAATAAATAATACCCAATATGGATAAAGCACTTGAATAAATTAAAAAATGTCCAACTTCAGAAAAGCATGTCAAAATTACTGCAGATGAGTGAGCTCTAGATGAATGGTGTGGTTTTCCCCTGCCCAGAAGGACTCTTAACTCTGTTCCCTGCATGAACTCTAGAGTCTGTATTACAGTACAGCAACAGCAGGGTACATACCAACTAAATGTTCTCCATACGGAGGCCTTGTCTCTGGAGGAGGCTGAATGGCTTTGCAGAAAATGTGACCTCTACCAGGACCGAGAATGTATATGGTAAGTGATTTTACATTAAAAAAAGGATGAATGAGTGAATGAAATGAACAAGTGAGCAAGCCCAAGCAAGGTTCGGCCACCTTACCACCCAATGAGACCGTGCAGAGAACCAGACAAGGATGGGATTGCCATGCCACTGACCACTGTCTCCAGAGAAGTGGACCTCCCACCAGCACACTCACCCCTGGGCAGAGTCTGGTGTAACTCCTACCCCGTGAAAGGTTACCGACTCATTTCTTTAGGCCAACAGATCGATTACTTGAAGCAATTAAGGGACCCACTAAAAGAGCTCTGTTGACGAAGCGAAGGGGAATGCAGGACTGGGGGCCAAGAACGACCCAAGAGTGGTTTAGGAAAACCAGCAGAGAGTTACTGGATGCAAGCTGAGCCTGTCTCAGGACGGGAGGCTGGCAAAGGGCCAGCTAGGCCCCTCTTTAGACTTCAAGGACCTGAAACAGTTCGCTTCAAATAGACAGGCAATAAAAACTCCAGGCTGCAAACCAGAGAAAATAAAATGAAACTAGGTTTGGGTACACAATGAACCCTCTCGGTTAACAGGGGACTCTGAGAGGTGAGGGGAAGGGAACCACGCCCCCTCCTTCTGTACTTTACACCCTCTCCAAGGGTTGAAATCGTTTTCTGGCTTCCTTTAACAAGTGCACCAACTCCAAAACCTAAAAATGCGTTCTCTGAATTAAGAAGAAAGGGTCGCTGTCAGGCTGTCAAAATGCATGTAGGAAGTAAGAATAAATGCACTTAGGGGATGCGTGCAGTGTAAGACTTACCCCGATAACAAAGCTCCCTAATCGTGTGCATCAGAATAGAGCAAGCACACATTTGATTAAAAACCACTAGCCTGGAAGCGTATGCCTATTTGACAGTCTAGGAAATAAACAGCCGTGGAAAGAAAGGGCGGGTGGTTCTCGACCACATTCACACGTGGGACACCCCCCTCAACAGGACAATCTCTGAACGCCATGCCATCATCAAAGTGGCAGAGTCGGCAGGAGTAAGGGGTAACCTGCCCTGATGGCGCTTTGTCAAAAATTTCTGCGCTAAGGGAGGACGCTATTTGAAAAAGTTCCCACAGAGATGGTAATGACCTCACACTCATATCTCCCCCACTCCCTGATGAATACAGAATCCCCGGTTTAATAAGATGAGAAAAACCTGACCTGTGCAGCTTTAAAGCAACCAAACTGTAAAAAAGTTGTTTGTTTTTTTTAACATGATTTCTTTAAATTATCAGTGTGAATGCTGCACTATGGGCTAAATCCCTCAGCCAGCTAGCTCCTTGGATTATGGACCTTTTCTGCTTTATTTATCATGACCTGAACGCCTGTGCCTCCTGCTTCCCCTCCAGCAACAGCCCGAAGGCTACACCGGTCCAAACCTTTTCGCCTGGCTGTTGTGCACTCATGCCAAGGAGCTTTGATCATCAGGGACCAGTCACGATTGAGGTCAGAGCTCCACCCTTCCAGACTATGGGGATTTTCTACTGGGGGCGAGTAGAACTCCTAGCAGTCCGTCCAGAGATCATCCATGAAAAGCATCTGGACTGATCCGTCATTTCCGCACAGAGCCAAGAGACGCGTTTTGCTGGATAACACTTCACAAGCTCAGTTTGCTTCCCAGAGGTTATCCTAATTTAGGACCCTTCCCAGTTGGCTTCTGACAGTAAAACAGAAAACAAACAAACAAACAAAAAGACAGAAAACAAAAGCAGATACACATTCCTAAGAATAGATGAGAGCACAGAGTTCTCCTGGGGCAGGTGTTGGGTTCAACGTTTATGAGTTTTCTAAACACGAGGCACACCAGACCCTCTACTGCCTCGGCATCAGGGAGAGAGCTTAACTTTCCTCGTTGGGCTTGACCTGCTCACTCTTGGAAAGATAATTCTTTAGGAGGAACAATCAAAAGGTATTTGACTCCTTCTGCATTCCTTTGCATTTCTTTTTCATGGAAGATGTTTCTAGATAATTCTCGATGCTCAAATATTAATACTAGAATTAGTAGGCCTTGACTAATGCGCCTTAAAGGTTTGGGTAACTTTTTGGTCATTTAGGGGGAAAAAAGCTGGAAACAGGAGGCTTTTGAACCAACCAGTCTGGTAATTTGGGCCACAGTTGGTTTATATAGCTCTTACCTAAGTCTAACTAACTAGTACTCCTTACCAGAACTTGGGTCAACCCCAGACAACTGGTTCTTCCTCCCAGCTTCCATCTTCTCCCAGCAGCAGAGACACGGGCTATCCTGCTGACAACATACTCTTGTTTAATCTACAGCTGTTTTCCATTTGCACACTGAAATTTAGAAGACTCTTTATTTTCTTTTTCAGTTCAGAAGCCCACTTACTTCTGATAACAGCGTCATTCCCATTAGCACTGTTTAATAGCTTTCAAAAAAAAGTCAAATAAAGAGTCTTTTTCTGGGACCCTTTTCCTGCCAATAGGGTGTGATAAATAAGCCAGCTCCAAGTTCCTCGGTTTACAAAATTATGAATGACTATGGTAACGTGTGAACAAGACAGAGATGTAAAAGGTTTTTAAACCAGAGTTTAACAAAAAGGCCCTGTCAATGAAATAAAGCTGTTTTGAATTTGTTCCCAATCATTTGGCTCTTTTGCTGGGAGCCCGTGTTTGCTTCGTGGTGATTAATGCGAGGCGTGCGCGGCCTTCACTGAGTGTGTGAGGGGACTGGCACCTCCAAATGGCATTCATCATACTCAAGATTGGGCAGGTGCTGCACACCGAGGCTTTCTCGATTTTCCCCAGCCCAGGTCGCGGGGACACCTAGCTGTATCCCCCTCTGCCGTCCCTGGAGTGGGATGTCACACAGGTGGGGGTCAGGGGACCATTTCTTTCCAGGTAGTTTATCTGCTCTGCACTTGACTCATCAAATGAGTCTGAAACCTACCAAGTCAAGCGGTGAAATGTATAAAGAACGTTGGTGTGTGTGGTGGGCGTGCAAGATAGATACAGCTCTTACAAAGGTGAGTAAAACAACTGATACACGCGGGTGGGAACTGGATGTAGGCGAGCACCTGCCCCAAGGAACCCCTTTTCAGCAGCAGCCCCCTAGCTCCTCTCTCCCGAGCCTCCTATGCATGAGATGCTTTCCCAAGATCAAGTGAGGCAGAAGACAGAACTCTGCGTTTGGGAGGGGGGAACGGAGAAGGCAGTGGGGAGTGACCCGCAGGATCACTAGAGGTGGTCCACGTCCTGACTTTGCTGCTTATTACTGGAGGACTTGAGCAAGTACAGACACACAACACACGCCTGTTTCCCCGTATACATCACGGGGAGACCTAATCATCTTCACCCACAAGAAGGTTACCGGTCTCAAGTGAGCTAAGCTGCGAGAGGCACTTGGCACCATCCTGGCATTCTTAGGCAGTCCATAAATGTCACCGGTTACTGGTGCTACTCTTTTTATAAGCATGACAGAGACGTTCACTCAAGGCTCTTTCCTCAGGCACCCTTATCAGATTCCATTAACACTAACGGTTAGCCTGCACGGGGTTAAGGAATCTTCCACCACCACCCTCCGTATCCCCCGGGTGCTTGCACCAGCAGCTTCTGGTGCCAGAGACTGGCCGTGGCCAATGCAAAGCCAGGAAGATCAATGAGAAGATCTGTGGATTCTGCTTTTGTGTAGGTTCCTATCTCAAAGCTAATCATTTATTGGCTTACTTCAAGTCCTCTGCCGGGATTTCGGGAATTCCCAGGAGAGGACCCTCTCACGAGGCTGGCTTCCTTGGGAAGGAGCAGACGGGAAGGGAAGGAAGGACTTTTCATTTGCAGACGGCTTCCAATGCTACGTTCAGCAACACTTGCATTCAATTCAAGCAACAAAGGATTTGCAAGCACTTCTGCGTGCTCGCCAGGCACTGTTGTAGGCACGGGGGAATGCAGCTGTCAAGGAGTTTACCTTCTAGCAGGGAAGACCAACCAACCATAAACAAAAATATACCATGTCTACAAAAAACCAGGTTGGGGGGGGACACTAAGAGAGCATGATGGTAAAAGAAAGTGTCATTTTATCTGGTGGCGTTTAAAGAAGGTCTCCCTAAGGAGGAGATATTTGAGCAGAGACCTACAGGGAGTGAGTCTTTCCAGGCACCTAGAAGAGCATCCCAGGAGGAGCAAAGCGCAACGGTGGTGCTTTTATGGGGTGTTTCAAAAAGAGCAAGAAGGTCTGGGGGGCCAAAGCAGAGTGAGTGAGAGGGCAAATGACAGCAGATGAGGTCATGGAGGAAGAGGGGCTCAGCCATGCAGGACCCTGTAAAGGATCTTAGCTTTCACTCTGATTTAAGGACGCTTTCATCTGGCTTCTGTTCCCAGATTTGGATGTGTATTTTCTGAAATGAACACAGAGGCACAGACTTCCTGACAGAAGATGGGGATTGGCTCTTTGTCTTTTTACCAAGTGCTTTAGTTGATTCTGATATTCACCAAAGCTTCAGAACCTCTGTTTTAAAAGATTCACGCCGGCCACTATGGGGAGAACAGAGTCTAGGTGGCCAAATGCACAGGCACCGTGTCCAGATGGGGGTTGCTCCAATAACCCAGCCTGTGGAACTGATCACAGCCGAGACCTAGGTGGTAGCAGTGCAAGTGGTAATACATGCTCAGATGCTGGCTTTGTTCTGAAAGTAGAGTCAAAGCAGGTTGCTAATGAACTGGATAGGGGGAAAGCAAGAGGGATGGTTCCACGGTGGCTGGCCTGAGCAACGGAGGGGGATTCAGTTTCCATTCATTGAGAAGGGAAAGTCAAGGCATGGGGGAGTTTGGGATGAGGACGGGGGCTAGAGATCAAAAGTTTGGTTTTGGACATATCAGGTTCAGGAAGCTGACTGGGAAAGTAAATGAAGAGATTAAACAGATGGACAGACAAGTCTGGAGTTCAGGACAGGTCTGGGATGGGAAAAGCCCCTTTTGGAATTTATCACTATATGGTTGGCATTTATGTGGCTGGATGGGGTCACCCAGGAAGTGGACATAAGGAGAGGAAAAAAGTAGGCAGAGATGGAGAAACAGGGCTTGGAGCAACCCAACGTATAGAGATCAACTGGATGGGGGCGACCAGCAAAGCGATGTCCCAAGAGCCGAATGGACAAAGTGTTTCTGGGAGGGGCTGTTCAGTGGCGTCAAATGCTGTGGATGGTCTGAGTAAGAGGAGGAGCCCCGACTGACCATCGGGTTGACCACTGTGGGTCAGGGTGACCTGTGCGAGGGCAGATGGGGAGGAGAGACAGAAACGAAAGCCTGACTGGAGCGAGTTCAAGAGAGGACGGGGAGAGGAAACGAGTGTGCAAAAGAGAGATCATTCCTTCCAAGAGCTCTGCTTCACAGGGCCACAGAAATAGGGCATTAGCTGGAACGGTATTTTACATAGACGCACAACGAAGGAGGTGCTGACTGCCCATCTGTGTTGTAGCCTTTGATCAGACTCAATATAAGCCCTCCCAGCTGCTTGCGGGCAGAGAGGGCAAGCATGATAGGAAACACTGAGGATTAAAGGAGGAGGACTTGGCATGTCTACTTGCTTAATTAGACTCAACAGGGACTATTTAATAGTCAGAAAGATAGAAATAGGAGTTTTCTTCTTTCATGTGATTTAACACCTTCTTTCATTACGTACACAAATACACACACGCACACACACACACCCTTCCTTTGCCCCTCCCACCTTTCACTAGATGATGGTGACAGCCTATTCAAACGTCTAACCTCTACTAGATGGATTGCTTACCTGATAGGAATAACATGTCTTAGGACAGAACGAACATAATGGGGGAGAGAAGGGCACAGGGAGAGGACAACAGATTAAGAGATTAAGAACAGAGGTTCTGAAGTTGGAATTAGGACTCTAGCATTTGCTAACTAAATGACCTAGAAAAAAATCGAATCACTCTAATGCCTAAATCTTTCCCATGCCTGAATTACTCCATCACACCGTTTCCTTTAAAGTGTTGAATATTTATAAATAGCTAGTACCTATACAGCGTTTTTCTAAATGCTTTGTATTTTACAATTCATTTCACGTTGACAACAGTGGAGGAACTAACTTTATCCTATTTTACAGGTGAGGACATTGAGTCATAGAGAGGTTCAGTGACTGGTTCAAGGTCACACAGCCAGTAAATTGGAAACAAATTTTCAACGGATATGTTTCTTCTCTTACTATCTGACCCCCTACTTGACTGTGAGCCCCTTGAGGGCAGGGGCCACACCTGTCTTGCTCATCTCTGTCTAACAAGCTGCTAGCACAGAGCATGGCACCGAGCTTGTGCTTAATGAATGTTTGGTGAACGGATGAATCAATAAATTGATCAGTGTTTTTGAAAGGGTCTCTCTTATACAACAGGCAGGCTTTTGACTTCTTAAAAGAAAGAGGGAGTCTCCATAAGGAGTGTTTACTTTTTCACTGTGTTATGATGATCTTGCCCGGAGATGGGGGATACACCTTGCTTGGGATGTGTAAATACTATGGACACAGGGCCCCAAGCATCATTTTCCATCAGGATCCTTTCAGGGGATTCTGTAGGTAGTAGACACTCCTAACAGGCATCGTAATGAGCACCTTCTTACTTATTTCCCCGATGCACGAACCCTCCCTTCCATCACCTTGCACAACAGGAACATTCAACTGAGTCCTGCAGAAGGGAATTTTGAGATTTTGCATGGATGGTGACCTGTCATCTCTGCCAAGGAGACAGCCCTGTCTGCCTGGGACCTGAAGAACGACCTTTTCAGCTGCAACTGCAGCCGAAATTAGATGGAGGTGGCGAAGACTTGGGGAAGTTAAACTGGAAAACACCGACAAGCCGCGTTTGTATGGGACCTCCTTTGACCTGGACTGTTTCCAGCGGGCAATTCTCCAAGGAGCAAGGTCCTTCTGGTGGGGAGCAGGTGGTCCCCAGAGGGCGGCAGGCACCCATGGCACAGAGCCCAGAGAATGCAAATTCCCCTACTGAAATAAGTGGGTCCCTGAATGCCTGCTAATCTGGCTCTACGGTTCAGCTCTGCTGGCAGGGCAGCGGCCAAGAGGTGAGCCTTCCGGAATAAGGGGGAAATAAACACAATGAGGCTTCCTAAAAATTCATTCATTCGTTCACTCAACAAATCCTTTGTTGAGCGTAGCTGTGTGCCTGATTCTGCACTTGACGACGATATTAAGGTCGGGACCAAGGCTGCTTCTTTCTCAGCCCTGGAGGAGATGATGACATTTCTGCGGGCATCAGAGATAATAGATAATAAGTTAAAACAATCACTGACTTTGATAAGTGTGACAGAGAAAACAGGGCCCAGGGATTGAGAATCACCTGGGGAGCTACGGAAGAGGGGTGGTAGGAGGCTTCCCCAAGAAGGAAGTGGCCACATGCAGGAGTGAGGTGGGGCTGGGGGAAGGGTTTCAGGGAGAGAGGACAGCAAGCTCAGAGGTTACCAGATGAAAGGGGTCGGGGCCAGTTCAAGGAAAGGAAGGGCAGGAGATGGGATTGAAGATGAAGCCGGATGGAACTATCAAAAGCTCTGCAGGTCATGATGAAGAGACCAGATTTTAAGGTCCAGCGCGGTGGGGAAATATTGGAAGGTGGTACCCCTGGGAGAGATATGAGCTACCGAATCCTTCTCAGGGACTTAGGAACAATGGCTGTAAGGACTCAGGAAGATTCTGGAACCTTTATAACCCCGCCAGGTTTCTACTGTTCTTCTGTATTTTCCCAAGGCAACGAGCAGCAAAAGCACTAATAAAAAAATAGGCAGAGAGAGGCCCACACGTGCATACACCTAAGTGCTTGCCTAAAAGCTCTATCAACTCCAGGCGACCCATTCGTGCACGTGTGCATGCGTGCACACACACGCACGCACACACGCGCATCGTTTCTCCATCTATAAAGACACGGCTCCCTGAGGCCATGTGTATTGGTGATTCACCTCTCCATCATAAACTAAACATCTTCTTATCACGGTCTTGTCTCTCCACCAACACAACATGAGAATGTCACTCGCGGGTCAAGAGTTAATAAATACGTTAAAGTTATTTTTATCCTTCATCGCACCCTGTGCTGTGAATACATTTCCTGATCACTTACACGTAATAGTAGCCCTTGGGCTGCACCCTCCTCGCTCAGGGCTGACTTTCTGCTGTCACCTTCTCTCACTTAATCCTCCCAGGAACACGAAGAGGTCGGCAGTGCCCACTGATGGTTAAGTAGGTGCCTGGCTCAGTCTTTTCAGGAACACGATTTCCTGTGTATAATAACAATTAGGAGTGACAGCTCCCGAAGAAGGTCTTTGTGTTCCCACGTGTATGCTCCGAGGCACACTTCAAGTCCGCCAACAGATGTGATGGTGATGGCGATGATGACAGCACCATGTCTGCAGGTGCTTTTCACACAGTATCTCATTTAATCCCCAAACAATAGGTATTATTCCTGTTTTACAGATGAGAAAACTGAGACTCTGTGTAACCCACCAAACTCCTCCAAGCTATGCCCTTAACCATCATCTTATATTGTTTCTCAATCATGTTATCATGTTATCTTTCTAAATAACTAAGGGTGTGTTTTGTTTTCTTTGTTTTTGCACTGCATTAGAACACTTAGTACATGCCAGTGAACGGATCCCACTACTGTGTAACGATCTTTTAGGAATTGCATCTAGACCTACCCTTTAGCCTCTGAGGACATAAAACTTACCAGCTAGAAGATTCATAAAGATCATTTACACAAACACTAGACACTTCATTCTAGTGCCTTGTCGAGAACCAGAAAATTCTGTGCACACTGGAGACTTCTAAAATACACAAATATGTGGCCACTTGTCCTCCGATGGCCTGGCTATCGTCATCTCCGGGAGAATCTGGGTTCACACTCTCCCAACATTCTCATTAACTGAAAATTGCCATGTGTTTGCTTCTGTACTTGTCTCATTATCTTTGAATTTCTGATTTAAAAATTGATTTCAGCCTGCGAAGCAGCAGCTATTGCCCGGCTATTTCGGCTTTCCAACTCCTTAGATCCCACAGAAACGGAAGCTGGTGCTATCAAGAGCTATTTTTACTCAGTTTTCTTCTGGCTCCTAAGGGCTTGTGGATTTTTTCACAGAGGATTTTTTGGTTTTTTTTGTTTTTGGTTTTGTTTGTTTTGTTTTGAGGTGCTGGAATGCCAGTCAAGGCAGGAAGGCAAAACACCCCTCTACTGGGCTAGATTCGATTTTTCTAGTCCTGGCTGAAAGGCTAAAGTAGACCCGAGCTTATTTCTAAATCAGTTCTTGGAATTCTCCGTTTGCTTCGCCAGAAGTTCCTGAGAGGGTACCAGCCCTTTAGGCTTTGGTTTGGTTTGGTTTCATTTTTTGCTTTTGTTTGATAGTGACTGTTCCTTCTCTAGCTGAGGCTGAGTTAACATGCAGAACTTTAACTAACAGTCAGATTGGCAACCTCTGGACAGAATGCAGCCTGATGTGAAGGGAAGGAGCCAAGATATACACAACGCAAAATATCCAGATTTCAGAACCAAAAACAAGACCTTATTTCTTTGAAAACACTGTTAAAAAGAGCAGAGGCAGCTCAGGGCAGGTAACCATAGCTGAAACGCAAAGGCTGTTTCTTGTCCCAAATACCGTGAAGTCCGCTCCACATACTGCAAGCAATGTTAATACTTCCTACTCTATGTCCTTTGCCAACGTGAATCCTTCATCAGCAGAAGGGAAACAGGCCAGAAGCACCTTACGGATTTGCTGGGGGCTTTGGCGCACCACAGCGCTGAAAACAGCAAAATGGTTTCTCAATCTCCCCTACCTCCCCTTCTTTTGCTGCAGTCAACAAGCAGCTTACCTGCCAAAATCCAGCTAAAAATATCCTCTGCATCTGTAGCCCATCAGCCATCTCTGGCTTATTTGGGTGGGTAATTGACCTTTGGAGCAGGTGGAGAGCCAGAAATTTATTTTTTCCTGGATCGAGGCTGAGTTGACTTAAAACAGATGTTCCCCCAATACCGACCTGATGTTTCTAACGGAAGTACTATTGAGCGCCGTTCAAGGGACTGTTGGAAGCCAGACGCAACAATGAAGGCGCCCGAGTGCGCCGGAGCGGAAGGGGTTAAGTCAAGCCACCATTCTCCCAGGGCTGCAAAGCCAGGAGGTGCCGCTGGGAGTGAGGGTGCGGGAAACTGGGAAAGGAAGCTGTCACTTCGTATTTCCAGGTTTGCAGAAAAGCCTTTTTTTTTTTTTTTTTAAATGTAAACATTCATTAAACTAATTTAAAGTTGTCATTCCTCTCCACCCCTGCTGTTTTATATCAGATTGTTCCTATAGTGCTTGGTGAAGAATCCCATAAAGAGCCACACTCGATTCCTCTGCAGGGGATAATCGCATAGTTGGCACTGCGATTTACACCGTGCGGCACTGGGAAGTGTCCTCAACTTTGAAAGGCCTTGGTTTCCTGGCAAACAGTTGCCGCCTTCCCCGCAGAAATAAAATTCCAGAAGTCCCTCCACACGACCATGATGAGGTCCCCATTACCTTTTCCTCCATCCAACTGAAGATACTTAAAAGCAGTTCAAAGCACATGACAGAAGGTATTGGTCATCTTATTAATAAATGGAGAACCAAGGAAACGATACGTTCCGTGATGGTTTTAAAACATAAGACGCACGGATGCTCCTTTCTTGCTTTCTCTCTCCCCACCCGCCCCCACCTTGGGTTTGTGCTCTGAGATCAAGTGAAGCAGGAAGGGATACTTCACCTTTGCGACCTCCAGCTGCAGCCCTAGCTGGAAGGGCATCAGGAGGCACACACCTCCCCTTGGAGAAAACGCTTCCAAGGGAGAGAGATGCTTGAAAAGGATGTGGGCACCAGAGTCTGAATTCCAGCTCTGCCGAGGGGATAGCCACCCTCAGTCACCCACATCCCCTAGACGCAGTGGGAATGGCAATCCCTCCACGGAAGGCTGTTCTGACCTTCGCTGGAGGTGCTCAATATACCCACAGAGCCCAGCACGGGGCCGGCCAGGGAGGCGTATTAGCCATGATCCAAACTGCTATGGATATGCTCAAAACCGTAACAGCGATCTTAAGTAGCCCAGGGCAAAATCAGGACGTGGACAGTTTGTTTTCAGGGCAGCTGGACAGTGTGTTTCTGTTTCTTCCCTCCCATTGTGGGCTCCTCACTCCCAGGAACCAACGCTGTCATGGAGTAGCGCCCACACAGCCCCAAACATACCTGTGCCTCAACCTCTCTGCGTCTTGCTTTCTAAATAAACTAACTCTTGTCCCGTGCATTGACCACCACTAGGGGCTGCATGTGTATACCTACAGGTAAAATCTGCATTTTTTTCAGAGATTCAAATGCTTTAAACCAGGAATGGCAGGTGCTTGGTATCTATACCCCTCCTGTGCTCAGTGCAGACATTTGGAATTGATCATGGGATTCAATCCTTTGGAGGCTAGACAGGACTTCAGAATCCTTCCTAACATTTCTGGCAGTCAAGGCAGACTGTGGGTTGGGCTCACAAAATAAAACATGGTTATCATTTCCGCCTTAACCTAAAGGAATAATGAGAGATTCTGAATGGACACTGCGGCAACTCAAGGTACCTCCCTTACATCTAAGAGGCATGTCCCTAGAGAAGCTGTGCGGTATAAAAGTTTATAAGTCGGAATACCAGGCTGAGCGCTCTGCCTTTTACTGGCTGCGTGACCTTCAGTGTACTCCTTAGCCTCTCTGTGTGCTTGTTTTTTTTGCATCAGTAAAATCATAATACTTATTTCACAGTGTTTTTGAGTGGAGGGAAGTCTTTAGAATGGTCCTTGGCTCACAATAAGCTTTGATAGACCAATGTCAGTTGTAATAATTATTTGCCACTATCCCTCAAGTCACAGCACACACCTAGCCCCCCTGAGGGCACCTCCAGAGAGGCTGAGAATGTCAAGAACAGAAAGAACACAGGCTAAAGAGTGTCAATGGGCTCACTGGTTACATTAAACAAAGACGAGGCTATAGGTTGGTGTGTAATTTAGTTTCCAGAGTGAGACTAGGAAATATTCCTCAGGTGCCCAGTTACTTCTGAAGAGGTAAGGGATTTTTCAGCGCATTCTTTTTGGTGTCCCAAGCCCTTAGAAGGAAGGGAGTCATACTGCTATTTATTACCAGTCAGTACTGGTCAGACGTAACGAAGTTCTACTAAGCACAAATTGAAATAACCGAGGTTACACCAGCCATCACTGGAACAATCAGAATTGCAGGAGCTCCAAAAAGCAGGGCCATCCAGGACCCACACCGTCACTTTAGTTTTTAAGCTCCCCACCGATGACAGGCAGTGGCCAAATGTCTCAGCCAAGAGAGAGAAGTTCGCCGTGAAATTTACATTGGTCTGTGCTCACAGTGCAGCGGGCAGAATTAGCACTGCAGTTTTCTGCGTTTTCCAAAACTATTTTTGGAAATGACTGCAGAGAGGCTCTCACCGAGTTCAAGGAAATGAACTAGCGCAGAAATCAGGCTTCGTTTGTTTTTTTCCAAGTGTAGGTGAGGGTGGGGGTAGGTGACACAGGAACAATGATGGATTAACTGCACATCTGGTTTGTATCCAGAAATATAATAGGTTTGAGCCTGCCTGGTCTCCATTATTTATCAGCTTTGTTTAAAAAAAAAGAGAATAAAATGGAATCCGTTCAATAAAGAATTGCCAAGGACAAACTTTAAATGAATGAACTCTCAGTGTACAAGAGCAACATTTCTGGGAGAAAAGAAACTGAACATGATAAATTACTAAAGTTGTTAATAAAGCTATTTTTGCATCTGTGAAACAGTCCAAAGTATTTTTAAGTAGCAAAAAAGGTAATGTCTTCGATAAATGGGGTAGGATTATTAAGAGAACAACTTTTAAAAATGTTTCAGGCTTACTCGTTTCTCAAGGTCTCCATATCTTTGATAAAAATATTGCGAGCCCATGGCAAATTCTCAAATACTGTTGAGTTTCTACTTTATGCATTGCAGATGTCAAACTCAAACGCCTGTTGGCGAGCTGGTAGTTAAGGTATTTGAGAATAGGCAGTTGACAATATAGTTAGTGTTCTTACTTAAGCCATTACACAGTAGATTAAGGACTTTAACAGGAAGGTGTCTTTTACACTGTATTTTATGGTTAAACGGTGCATTTCAGGATGACAACAAACTGTAATCGCATGTTCATGCAATTTTAGGATGAAATAAATTTCTTGCAAACACAATTATTGTTACGTAATTCTCCCACCTGTTTATGACTCCCCACGAATTAAATTAAAATGCAATTTCACATTAATTTAAAATGTCATTTCAAAAGAAGACATTTCCTACAAAGCTAAACACGGATAACAATCTCCAGAAATCAGTGTGACGGACAAGAAACCATAAATCTGTTCAACAGATTCACTGTTTGAAATCAGATTTAAAGGTGCTCTATGCCACCTTCAAGGCTCAGTGCTGCCAGGTTTTGACATGTCCAAAGTGTCTGGAGAAGAATAAGTCCTTTCCTAGTTGTTCTATAAGCAGAAACGGAGAGCTAGCTAAGAAAAACATACCAGATCCCCAGGAGAATTTGAATTTCAGATATATAATGATTCATTTTTTAGTACAGAATGAAATAATTTTCAGTATAAGTATGCCCCAAATATTGCGTGGAGCTTATTACACTAAAAGAGAGAAAGAGAAATAAAGACTAATTTTTTACTATTGAATAAACTAATCTTTTAGTATAAGTATGTCCCATGCAATATTCGGGACATAGTTATATTTAAAAAATGATCCATGGCATGTCTGAAATTCAAACTTCACTTAGGGTCCTGTATTTTCATTTGCAAAATCTGCCAACCTTCTCTGTAAACCTTCATCTGAGTGGGGTGGCCAAGGAGGGCTGATGTTGTTAGTCTTGGAGATCTGCACATCTGGCTCCAAATGCAGGTGTCTCCTTGCAGGCCCATAGATACTGCTGGGTAAACCCAGAGACGAAAGTTAAGCTTAGCCAAAATAAGATCTAGTTGATTAATTACATAAATCTTACGCCTAAGGACAGTTTTCCTTCCAGGGATCAGGCCAAATTTGTAAAGGTCAAGTTATTTTTGTTCACCATGAAGAGATGTGAATTTCTTTTCAATTCCACATAACAAGGTTGATAAACTTCTTCCATCCCTCCCTCCCTTTCCTTGTTTTCTTCCCTCCCTTTCTTTCTTTTCCTTCCTTCCTCCCTTCCCTCTCTCGCTTGCTAAAGTCATCACTCATTTTCAATAAATGGTAAACATAACAATAATCACACCATTCAGAAGCGCCTACATTTATTGAGCCAAACATGATACAAAGGGCAACTTGTTTTATCTTCACAGCAATTCTGGAAACCAGGAATTATTTTTTTTTTCCTCCCAATTTATATGGAGAAAACAGAGGCTCAGAGATGTGAAGTGAGTTGCCCAGCATCACACAGCTTGTAATGGAGGTGGCATCTATGTCTGTGGGGCTCTCAGTATCCAGGGTTCTCCATCCTGGAACTGCACCAAGTGAGAATGAAGGAATACAAACATTAAACAGTATATTTCCTACCCTGGAAAGAGACGTGGTTTCAGAAGTCACTTTTTTGCAGACTGAGATCTGTGATCACTATGCAAGAAGCATCACGAACATGAAAAATAGCCACAGAGGAGGCAGATGCAAAGAGCAGTTTGAATGATCTGGCCATTTGTAATGATGATATATCTGTGTTTCTAATAACGTGGAGAGAGATTCATGCCACGTTAAGGACACGGAAAGAATGCCGACGATAAAACAGGTGCGGAGATGAGGCCTGCGGGACTTGACAGGACCACAGAGCTGGGACAGGGCGGAGCTGGGATTCCAGGCCACGTCTTCCTGACCCTGACTCCAAGTTCTCCGCCAGGGTGTCCCCTACCGCACCCCCGGAGTCTGAGTTCCCTAGGGATGCGAAACACAGGCGGGCTCCCCTGGCCCCCGTCTGGCAGAAACGTGGGGGAAAAAAGCCAACTGGTCTTTCAAGGATCAAAGAACTTTCACTTGTGTCCCCAAGGAGTCACCCAACCACCTGAAGGAGATGAGGGAGTTAATGTGGATCAAACCTCCAAATTCAGTCCAGCTCCGTCACAGAAAACGCAACAGCGGTAATAATGGTGTTTATAGAGCAATTCTCAGAAGAAGGGGCCCGAGAATTGGAACAGAACACACTCAACTAACGCTTAGCGAAAACAGTTGGTCAAAACGCTACGGCTAGTGAATGACAGTGGTCTTCTTTCCTTTCCGATAATTTGGGGCAACTGCATCCAAAGGCTAGTCCACTGATTTCCACTCTAATTCGTGCCCCCATGCTGGGGTGAGCGGGCTGGCGTAAACGTACGTTTGCTATGGGAAGACTGGTGATGCACTCGGAAAGAGATCTAGGCAATTCCTGCTTCCACCACTAAAAACAGAACTATAACGCCGCCCCACGCTACCCTGGAAAGCACTCTCAGTGCGTAAGAGAACCCGCTCTAGCACTCCCACAGCACCCGTAACAGATTAGTGCGTTAAGCTCTTCAATTCAGCCCCCTGGCTGCCAAGATCACGTCTGGCGTTTTCTAGAATCCTTCATATTTCTCCTTCGTATTTGTGACGCTGAACGAGGATACTGACAGCGATATTTTCAACAGTGACGGATGATCAACATCCGGTCCCGATAAACACGCTACTGTACCCTCCTCAATTTTAGCACCACGTTTTGTAGGCTAGAAGTGCCTAGTCCGTCTGAAAGGCTGTTGTGAGCTTTGAATTATTCCTGTGGCATTTGGGAGGAAGCAGACATTTTTTTTTTTCCTTTAAAGAAAATCAAGTTCAATTCTCCCATATTTTCAAGGTCATAGACACCTAGTAACAAAGATTTGTTGAGTCAAAGGGATATAGGGAAGAGTGAGCACAGCCAAGGGAGTCAGGGGAGGGCTATCTGGCAGTGTCTGGAGACACTGTGGGTTGTCACAACTCGGGGAGAGGGTACCACCGGCATCTAGTAGGTCGAGGCCAAGGATGCTACTCAACGTCCTACAACACCCAGGGCAGTCCCCACCACAAGGCATTGTCCCCAAATGTCGCAAGTGCCTGTACTGAGAAACCCTGGACAAACATTAACTGAATAAACTTGTAACACCTTTGTCCTACGTAACCCTCAGTTCCAAATGAAACACACCTCCCCTTAAGCTACAGGACAGGGTGCAGACTTCATCATGACACTGTTCTGTGCCTAGGTCCAGGCTCCTACCTGCATTACAGACGTTCTTCGATGAATATGACCATTTTCAGGGGCTTCCCTGGTGGCGCAGTGGTTGAGAATCTGCCTGCCAATGCAGGGGACACGGGTTCGAGCCCTGGTCTGGGAGGATCCCACATGCCGCGGAGCAACTGGGCCCGTGAGCCACAACTACTGAGCCTGCGCGTCTGGAGCCTGTGCTCCGCAACAGGAGAGGCCGCGATAGTGAGAGGCCCGCGCACCGCAATGAAGAGTGGCCCCCGCTTGTCGCAACTAGAGAAAGCCCTCGCACAGAAACGAAGACCCGACCCAGCCATAAATAAATAAAAATAAATAAATTTTTTAAAAAAATGACCATTTTCAGAAAAATTTATCTTTCTTCAGGGATCCTATTTTCCACTCCCAAGTTTTTTGTTTTTAAATTTCCTTCTTTTTATTTTTATTTTTTAATTTTTTTATTTTTGGCTGCGTTGGGTCTTCATTGCTGTGTGCAGCCTTTCTCTAGTTGCGGCGAGCGGGGGCTACTCTTCGTTGTGGTGCACGGGCTTCTCATTGCGGTGGCTTCTCTTGCTGCGGAGCACGGGGTCTAGGCACGTGGGCTTTAGTAGTTGTGGCACACAGGCTCAGTAGTTGTGGCTCGTAGGCTCTAGACCACAGGTTCAGTAGTTGTGGCGCACGGGCTTAGTTGCTCCGTGGCATGTGGGATCTTCCCAGACCAGGGATCGAACCCGTGTCCCCTGCATTGGCAGGCGGATTCCTAACCATTGCGCCACCAGGGAAGTCCTTCCACTCCCAAGTTTTAAAGTACTGGGGTACCAGAATGTGGAAAGGAATGCTGATTTTCTTTGCCTAGTGAGCATCTCATTATTCGGCACTGAAAGACTAAAGAAGAGAAAACTTCGGTAAAAAGATGGATAGGTGCTGACAGGTGGTCTTACAAGATGAGAATTTAGCGAGGATAGTGGGTTTTTTTTTTACAAGCTGAGCTGTGCTAAGCTATGCTATTAAAATTAGTAATTCAATTAAAGCCTTCTATTTCATGGAAAACACTTGCTAAATAGAAGATTAGGCAACAGATCAGAAAATGGGAGAATTACCAAAATGGAGCTCAAATATTTATGAGAAATGTACATCTGAGAGACTTCTCTCTCTTGATCCCTACCTCCAAAGGGAAAACTATAAAGTGAATATAAAGAATATAAAGAGCCAAGTGTAGTCCTCAACATCCATAAGACTAAGGAATGAGTCACTGTGAGTTTTAGGAAAGGAGAAATCTTTGGGTTTCTACAGATACTCTGTATTACCATAAAATAATTCCAAAGGCAATATCAAAAAATGAAATTCACTATTCATAATGACTTGCCCTGGGCGGGGTTTGCTCTGGTCATCTATTCTTCGGTAATAAAAACCCCAAACATGGTATCTTAAAACAACAGCAATTTTTTTTGGGGGTGGGGGGAGGCTCATAAATCTGCAGTTTGGACAGGGCCTTGGGGTGCGGGATGAGGAGTGACTCATCTCTGATACCCACTATCTGGGGCCTTAACTGGAATGACTCCCAGTGGATGGAAGAAGGCCAAGCATCTCATTCTCCATAAGGCCTTTCTACATGGTTACCTTGGGCTTCCTTCATCATGGCGGCTTCAGGGTACTCAGGCTTCTTACGTGGCGGCTCACAGCTCCTAGAGCAAGTATCCCAAGATACCTGGGCAGAAGGTGTAAGGCTTTGTATGACACGGCCTTGGAAGACCCACAGCATCATTTCTGCCACGTTCTTTTTACTTCTTTTTACACATCTTTATTGGAGTATAATTGCTCTACAATGGTGTGTTAGTTTCTGCTGTATAACAAAGTGAATCAGCTGTCTGTATACATATATCCCCATATCCCCTCCCTCTTGCGCCTCCCTCCCACCCCTCTAGGTGGTCACGAGCACCGAGCTGATCTCCGTGTGCAATGCAGCTGCTTCCCACTAGCTATCTATTTTACATTTGGTAGTGTATGGACTTCCCTGGTGGCGCAGTGGTTAAGAATCCACCTGCCAATGCAGGGGACACAGGTTCGAGCCCTGGTCCGGGAAGATCCCCCATGCCGCGGAGCAACTAAGCCCGTGCGCCACAACTACTGAGCCTGTGCTCTAGAGTCTGCGAGCCACAACTACTGAGCCTGCGTGCCACAACTACTAAAGCCCGTGCGCCTAGAGCCTGTGCTCTGCAACAAGAGAAGCCATTGCAACGAGAAGCTTGCACACCGCAATAAAAGAGTAGCCCCTGCTAGCTACAACTAGAGAAAGCCCACATGCGGCAACGAAGACCCAATGCAGCCAAATAAATAAATAAATTTGGTAGTGTATATATGTCAATGCTACTCTCTCACTTCGTCCCAACTTCCCCTTCCCCCCTCCCCGTGTCCTCAAGTCCATTCTGTACATCTGCTTCTTCATGCCTGTCCTGCCACTAGGTTCATCAGAACCATTTTTTTTAGATTCCATATATATGTGTTAGCATACGGTATTTGTTTTTCCCTCTCTGACTTACTTCACTCTGTATGACAGACTCTAAGTCCATCCTATTTTTCAAGCAAGTTGCTAAGGGCAGCCCAGATTCAGAGGGAGAGGAATTCAACTCCACTTCTCAACTGGGAAGTAGCAAAACATTTGCATTCATCTTTAATCTATCCTGATGTTAATTCAGCTAATGTATAATGTTAGTCAGAAAGGCTGGCTAAAGAAACATTATAAACCCAAAAACAGAAAAATAGGCAGTGCCGTGGTAATCTCTGTTATTGTTTGCTTTATTCAATTAATTGAACTGAAGAAACATTTAATTTAAGAGATTTTCTTTCTTCTTCTGCCTGTTGTATCTTATCCTGATTATTTAGCTTCATAATCACTGGCTAATGTTGAACATTTACAACATTTCAGATCTCTGATGAAATATATAAACTCCAGGGGAAAACCATTTTCAGGGCATTTCATCAGCCTATAGGTAAGTGGAAACATCTTACATAAACTCTCAAAATACAGAAAATCTCACTTGACATTTGTTGGAATTGTTTCTAATTCTAGAACTTCCTACTGCATTTTATAACATAAGTTCTTTGGGTAATTTTCTATCACCCTGTACAAATCTGTAATTAGTTCCAGAAAATAACGCTTTCTGTTTCTCAAATCTGAAATTCCAGTAATTGCCTTTGGAATGGCTTCTTCCTTATTGTCATCTTGAAACAGAAATCAGAACAAAAGGTTTTTTCCCCCTTCTTTAGGAAGCCACCGAATACTCTGTACAAAAGCCTGAAATTCTGAAAATGCCAAGTAAGAAAGATGAGGAATAGAAACAGCCAGGGGATACGTTTTGCAGTCCTAACTAAAACAGTAGCGATTTAAGTAGCTATCATATAGACACTTGATGAATCCTTTTATTATCTCTGAAAGATTCCCTGCTGTAGCATGCTTTTGTGGGTAAAGAGCTATATATTGGTATATGCAGCTCATAATTATGTCAGCCTAACCACAGCTAACATTGACAGCCTAAAACATTAAAGATTTTATACAGCTAGTGCCGAATACAGCTTCTTTTATTGGCTCAGAGAGCAGGTATCAATTATAATGAGGTAATAAAATTTGCAGGCACTGTTCGTGTCCTGCTCTGATTTCTTTCCCCTCCTTAAGATAATAAGAGCAGAAAAAGGAGAAAAATCCTCTTAGCTCTAACTTCTCACCAATTCCTCGAAAGCTCTCACTTTGTGTGGCTGGAGTGGTATAAAGCCGTTTGCTTCCTTGGGTTTTCCTGCTGGTAAATTCCTCCTTCCTAAGTAGAAGCTGCAAATTCCTGCAGCACACCTAACAAGTCAGATCACCTAGGCACCAGGATTAATGGTTTTCATTTGCATAACCGTAAGTTGAAGGTGGCCCTCCCAAGCCTGCATCCTCTAAATGGCACTTACTGATGAGATGCAAACGCCTCTAAAAGGGTTCCTCAACCTAAACCAATTTGTAAAGTTGTTTTGTTATTTCACACATTAAAGAAATTAAAGTGATCGGAATATAATTAGATTAATATTCATATCTTCCAAGTTGCTTTAATTCTAATATTAAAAAGATTAAATATCCACTCAGAGGATTAAGCAAAAAGTCAAGCAGTAGCAACACATTTACATTACCTTGCTGTGCAAATTATAAACCTAATTAATCTAAAGTTTCCCACAAATTGAATTGGATATTCATTCACTGGCTAACTTTAGGTGCTTAAAATTCACTTCGTTATTGTTTCCTTGGTGTGTTTGGAGGAGCAGGGCCATGCTTCTGTGCTGGACGAATCACATTAGAATGGCTTCATTTGGGTTCTAATTGGTGGAAATTAAATCTCAATATAAATTCGTGTAGGAAAAAAACCTGAAGACTTTGTGATTACGTACGTGTGCAAGAATAAAACACACTCTGCCCTCCCCATCTAGTTGCTGTACATAAAATCTCAAAAGCAATCCAGTTGCTTTTTTCATAAATGCTTTGAATTCATGTTTTCTTCTTATATTGCAGAGAATATGATTGAGAGAGTTCATCCTTTTTTTCATGGTCCATAACTAACAGTATCTAATTACTTTGGTGTTGTCTCCAGCCCCACCCACGTTGCCAGGTAGCTAGTCAGACAGGAGCGGGTCCGCCCCATCCTGGACGGTTAAGGCTTCCCTCCCCCACCTGGACACTGGTGGTCAGAGCACGGCCGGAGATCCTCCCTCTTGTGGTCAAGGACCACCACCAGGTTTGTAGCCATATCAGGACCAGGCGAGATAAACACGCCAGCACAAGTGGGCACAGCTTCACCAAGACCTAAAAGGTGACTCGAGTTAACCTGGGGTTCATTATGCCGTATTTGTAATAAATTAGCTTTGCAGTTTCCGGCCCTCCCCTCCCCCCACCCCCACCCCAGGCCCCGCTGTGGATTTCACTTGGGTGCTTATGGGTAAGCGCCTGTGCACTAGGAGAAAAGTTTATAACCTCAAGCTGCCAATCAACTTGTCAGTCAAATGACGCAGGACACAGGGAGGGACCACCACTCTAAAAAAACCCAACCCTACCCCATTGCGGGGCTGCTCCTGGCTTCCAGACAGCCCGCTCTCATCCTTTCTCGGGAGTGTGTTTTCGCTCTGCTTAATAAAACTCTTGCTACTTGAAACTACTTTATGTCTTGCGAATGAATTCTTTCCCTCGAGAGGGCAAGAACCGAGGAAATCGCTGTCCTGCTGGTGACAACTTCGCCACTTCCCTCACCTCCCAAAATATCAAACACACTCCCAGGGACTCCCTGAAACAGGTAGATCAACTGTGTAGATTTCAGATCAAGTCCCGACATATTAGCAATTCTCTTCTCGCCATCTAGTACTTGAGCAATGGAATGGAAATTGTCATATTTGGGCACTTCCTGTATTCTCAGCTCTATGTTAAGGGCTTGCCCTGCGTTACTGGCGTGAACTGATTGTCATTAGAACATGTTCCAATATGCCAGCTCTCTCTTTCCAAGCACACGGCAGGGGTTCATTTCCTGCCGACTTGAAGTGAGGTATGGTCATCCAACTCTCTTTGGCCAAGAAAAGGTGAGTGGAAGCGATAAAGGATTCTTCCAGGCGGACGCGTTAAGGAGCAGTGTATGCTTTGTTATGTTCTCTTTTTCCTCTGCCGTGGAAACCAGCAACATTTCAGAAGACAACTTTTCTATCAACCCAAGTCCTGGAGTTAACAGGATGACTCACGATGGACAGAGAATACGAGCAAGAAATAAAACTTTGTGGTTTTTCAGTCCTGAGATTTGGAGAGTTATTTGTTATGTCAGCAAATGCAGCCTATCCTGACAGATGTAGCTTCTTAGGACTAACTTGTGAGACACGTAACATTTAACAGATGATAAAAGGAACTCAATCTTCCTAAACCTTTATTCCCTCATCTGTAAGATGGGAATAACATAGTACATTTTTTTTTCACAGCTGCCTGGGGATTTAATTGAGATAATATATATGCAGTACCTAGCTCACAAAAAACACTCAATACATAGTAGCTCCTGGTATGATGACCACCCCCCACCCCGTTCAGAAGTGAAACTCGGTACAAATCATCCAACTGCTGGAATGAGAGGATGGCATTAAAGGAATTTGCTGCAGAGACTGGCCAGCTATTCACTAATCCTGTTTCCTCACCTTATGGGATGCACAGCAAACTACATTTCCCAGCCTCCCTTGCAGTTAGGCATTGTCATGGGACTGAGTTGTAGCCAATGAAATAGGAGAGGAAGTAACTAGTGCCACTTCAAGGCCGGAGCCAATGAAGCTGACAAGCATGACCTTTCATGACCTTTCTCCTTCTGGACTGAATAATGTAGCAACACTCCAAAGGCTCTGTGGATCACGGTGAAGCCACAGAATGGAAGGAGCCTGGGTCCCTGAATCACCACTTGGAGGAGAGTGTCTTGCTGATCAGAACACTTGTTTGGGATTTTACGTTGATGAAAAACAAATTTTTATTGTATTTAAGACACTTGGGTTTTTTTGTTTTTTTGTTTTTTTTGGCTGCGCTGCGTGGCTTGCAGGATCTTAGTTCCCCAACCAGAAATTAAACCCAGGCCCTCGGCAGTGAAAGCTTGGAGTCCTAACCACTGGACCTCCAGGGAAGTCCCAAGACACCTAGGTTTTATTCCAGTCTCCCATGCATAATGCAGAAATCTTTGGTGACTCCATTTCCCAGGAAATGCTTCCTTTCCCACAGTAAACTAACACTTATTCCTCTCAAGACGAGTTTTCCTCCGAACAGATTCAAACGTCAAGCCACACAGACATTCACTTAGCAGCATGAAACAGCTCAACGAGCAGGATGCAATGCACGTCTATTTATTTTATTGTTGCGATGACGACAAATATAATGGGTACGGCTTCCCTGGGAATAATCCTGCTCTGAGCGGTAACGGGAAAGTCCATGACGTGCGATCTGGGTGAGTGTCCTGAGTTCACGAGGAACATTTCATTTCTCCTCCCCCACTTTGCTTTTTATGGAACTTACATTGACGAATGCAGGTGATAATTGTCAGCTCACCTGGTAAAAGCCCAACGTGAGAAGTTTCACAGTTCATCTTGTGTGTCCTGAGGAGGGAGTTGCTCTGGGCCTTCAACAAGTTCACCCCACCCGCATCTCCCACTTCCTCTCTTACCCTCACAATCTACTCTCCCCAGCAAGGTTTGCCAGATTCGTAGTTTTTTCGTGATCAATCAAATCAAATCAAATCACTCCTGTTCTTAAAAAGCTTCAACAATTTCTTACCCAGCTCAAATACAAGCAACAAGTCTTGCTGGATCCACATCCTCCTGGGATCCACGCGCCCTCCTCTGTGTAACTCTGCAGCGTCTTCCCTCCCTGGGCTTGCCACGTGACTTGTTTTGGGCAATGGAATGCGGTAGAAAGCACAGGTCTGCCAGTTCTGAGTGCAGACCTCAAGAGACCTTCTGTATCGCACTTGCTATTTGTGCTTCTGCCACTGGCGTGAGAAATGCACACCTGGTCTAGCCCAGCTAGGTCCCAGGAGGATGAGAGACATGGGGGCGGAGAACCACCCTAACTAAGGTGCCATGTCCAGCGTGGGGCAGAAGCCCCAGTAGATGCAAGGATGCATGAGCAAAACAGCCGCCTTAGAGACACAGGAGGGAGCCCCGCTGGGGCCAGTGAGACCAGCAGAACAGCGCAGCCAATCCCAGCCTAGCTCTGCTGAGCCCCACAGACGTGTGAGAAAAAAAACTGCTTGAAGCCCCTGATTTGGGGCACGCTTTGTTACGCAGGCAACCCCAGCATTGGCCTATGATCCACTTTCTAAGCTCGTACGAGCTATTGAACTTCACCTCATCCCAGACTTCCAACATGCTCTCTTTCCAACCACGCTGCCCTCCCCTAGGTTCCCACATGACATGCTTTTTCTTGCCCCCGAGGCTTTGCCTATCCAGGCTCCCCTTAATGGAGCCCTCATACTACTCCACGCCCTTTCCCATGGCTGCCTACTGCTGATTATTCATCTTTCAACTCAAATGTAATCCAGGAGAAACCCCCATGACTACGCCATCTAACCTTGGCTCCCAGGTCACTCACTACGTAGAGTCCCCAGTGAGATGCAAATATGTGACAGACGTGCCATGATACGGACTCCCCTCGCGGTGTTGGATCTTTGAGGTGCCAGCCCTGGGCAGCCTCATCCATTTTACTCAGTGGTGCTGAACAAATTCTGTGTGCGCCCTGGCGTGAAAAATTTGGCAAGTGCTGCTTATATCAGCACGCTTACTTCTTTCATATCATTTGCCACAGCCTAAAATTATCCTTTGGCTTCAAAAAACTAAATGATTTGCATATATTCTCTGCCCCAACCCACTGGACTAAGGGTTGGCAAAATCTGGCCCACTGCCTGTTTTTATAAATAAAGTTTTATTGGCACACAGCCATGCCCATCATTTACATATTGTCCATGGCTGCTTTCATGCTACAGTGATGCAGTCGAGCATGTGCGTGACAGAGCCCGTATGATCCACAAAGCCTAAAATATTTACTATCTAGTCCTTTACAGAAGCAGTTGGCTGATGCTTACATTAGATTAGGAACTGTCAGAGGACAGAAATCTTGTTCGCTTTGGTCACTTTTGTATCTCCTGCACCTAGAATGGCACCTGCCACCTAACAGGGCCCCAATGCATGTTGGAGAATGGATGAATTGGGACTCCAGCAGACACGTGTGTTTAACTCCCATCTCCAAATGTCAGGACAGCTACAACGCTGGTGACCGCTAAGCGTCCCTTGGATTTCTCAGAAAGAAAATGCCGAGGCTGCCTCCACTGGTGACAGAAGGAGTGCTTGGTCTGCATCTGCGGCAGCCTAGACAATTGGAAAGTTTGAAGAAACGAGAAAAACTCAAAGTTCAATTTCCTCGAATAAGCAATTGATGCTTTAGAGTATAATTATCAGGAAAAAAGACGGTAAAAACCCCAACACATTGTTTAGCATACGTTATGTTAATGGCGGGTTAGGATGGCCCACTGTGCATAATTTAGCCGAACAATTGATACCAAATTTTAATATATATATGTGATTACTGCTACAGAAACCAAGCACCAAGACAAAACACAGGAGAGCTCATAATAGGCACACGTGAACTCTGAAGGCCTAATTACATCACGGGGGAGGGGAAACGGACGCTGCTGAACCAAGCAGAAAATGGGGGTAATTTGTAAACAGGTACAGCGGAGGTCCAGGTGCACGGCATGTGTGCGGGGCTGGAGGGGCTGGAGGCCCGGACTTCCATCTGGCTTTGCCAGGATGGAGGGGTTCAGGATCATTTTCCTCAGCTGAAAACATAACCTCCAAGCCCCAGACAGGTCGGCTCCCTCCTGGCCTGCCCTCCGGTTCAAAAAAGAGAAAGCTGAGGACCGGCTTTTCCAAGGAAGCTTTTCCACGCTTCCTTGGGTAAAAAAAGAAAAACTGATTTTCCATGTCTGCAATCTGAGGCCCTTTGCTCTTGTGTCTCTGCCTGATGCCCTTGGAGACCTGAGTTCCTGATACTTGAGGGAGCAGAGAGAGGCCAGTCTAGACCCACCCTGACCCCTGGACTGATGTTATCACGAGTGCTTTCCACTTAGACATTCTGTAAGTGACTCTCTTCTAATTGCAGCTCCTCTGTAGATGGGAGATATTGAAATAGGTGATTGTTCAGGAACGTTCTGGTTTTAAAAACAGAGTCTGTGAATCTGAATCAATGACTTTTCAGATTTTGTCCCCCTCATTTAAACAGGATTGCAAATCTGCTTACGTCATCGTGGTCACTCCCTGCTTGGGCATCATACGCAGGCAGCAGGACCCAGTCATTCGACTGCCCCCAAACATCACCAAGCACCTGGAGTAGAAGGGCTCTGGGAGGGCTACTCTGCCTCTGAGTCCACAACAAACAGACCAACGATCAAAAAAGCCATCAGGGCAGACTTAGGAGAAAGTCACCAAGTTCTCTCTCATTTCTCTTTCCTCCCATTCCTTTAATTGTGGAGGGAATTCATACCTATGGGAGTCTGAGTTGTACCGGGTTGAATAATATCTCCCCCAGATTGAAGTCCTTCCTAGAACCTCAGAATATGACCTTATTTGGAAATAGGGTTTTTTTTGGTAGATGTGTAATTAGTTAAGATGGGGGACTGGGCTGGTGTCCTTAAGAGAAGAGGAGGAGAGACACAGAAACAGAGACACAGGGAGAACGGCCATGTGATGGCGTAGGCAGAGATTGGAGTGACGTGTCTACGAGCAAAGCAACATCAAGGATGGCTGGCACCGGCAGAACCTAGCAAGAGGCAAGGGAGGATTCTCCCCTAGAGCCTTTGGAGGGAACATGGCTATGTTGACGCCTTGATTTCCGACTTGTGGCCTCCAGAACTATGACAGAATACCTTTCTGTTGTCTCAAGCCTCTCGGTTTGTGACACTTCGTTACCGTAGCCCTAGGAAAGGAATGCAGAGCCGTCTAGATAATAAAATGCTAGAGTTTTAGCCTTAAAGAGCCATTCTAGACACCACCTACAGACACTTCCTTTTTCTGGTTCATATAAATGTTTCAGACATTACATGAAATTTCTAAAAATCTTATATTTGTATTTGTATGGAAATATGTATGGAAATATGTTAATATAAATGTTTCAAAAAAAAAAAAAAAGAAGCTGAAATACAGGGGCATCAAACAGTTTCAGGTGACACCTCTTATCTCCACATCTCCATTGGCTGACACCTTCTATCACATGCCTTTTTTTTTTTTTTTTTGGCCACACCTCACGGCATGTGGGATCTTAGTTCTCCGACCAGGGATTGAACCTAAGCCCCCTGCATCGGAAGCACGGAGTCTTAACCACTGGACCACCAGGGAAGTCCCACATGCCCTTTTCAATGGAAATTCACACTCATGACAAAAGAGCTCAGACAAGGACTGTATGGTAGATAGAATAATGTCCCCACTCCCCAATGTCCACACCCTAGGTGTGTCGGCGGGCTGGCACCTTTGCGCATTTCCTGAGAGAATCCCTCGCAGACGCAGATCACAAGGCACATCTCTCTGGGGGGAGCCCGGCCACACTCCAGGCTACAATCAGGACAGTGGGGCTCATCCTCACCAGGTGAAACCGAACTCCCCTTTCCCCGCCATTTAGGTCAAATGTCCAGCGAGTTTTCAATGGTCTCAGAGGCTGCATACTTGATTCTGTGCCCTCAGAGAGCTCTTTCCGACACAAAGTACGTATATCACCCAAGCACTTGGTTCTAATGTGTGATCATGGGTGAACATAGAGATCCCGCCAACTGTTAGAATTTGAGGCAAAATCACACTGATAAGAGCAGATGAGCCTTCCACAAAACTTAGCATCAACAGCGCTCACTGGTGCTAATTTTCACCTCTACCCTTTACTGAGCAGTTACCACATATGTCTATCCTTATACACATCATCTCACGGGTTATCACACCAACCCTATGAAACGGGCACTATGATTAGCCCCATTTTACACATGGGAAGACTGAGGGCTTAATGAGGCTCATTAAATTTCTCAGGGTCACAGAGTAAGTTGCGGGGCTAGGACTTGAAGTCAAGTCTGCTGGGCTCCAAAATCCACAATCTTCGTGTTCTTCTTTGCTGCCACCTGCCCCCTTCCTCGACACCCAGCCCCTCTATCAGATTCCTGCCGAGAGAGCGCCAGCTGCATCTTCACGTCTTTCAACCATATGTTTCAAAGGTAAGTTTTCTTTTCCCTTAAGAAGCGTCTGCTGATTGCCTAAATTGTGAGCTCAAATATACTGCCCTGAATTCAGGAGACATGTGCTATTTGGAGATTCCTACCATTCATTCCCTTTCTTTTGCTTTATGATATCCCATCTCCTTTTAGTAGCTGCTCTTCACTGCAGCTCTCAGGCCATGGGTTTGGGTGACGCTGATGCCACTTCCTGGCTCCAACAGTGAAACAGAACTCTTAACTAGTCAAGGGAGTTTCATGGTCCCTGGCCACAGTGACTGAGGGGACATGTGTCCAGAGAGATCCAAGCAGAGGCAATGAGTGACAGCCCTGGCCTTTTGGCCAAACTACTGGTAGCAGTGGCCAGAGGGTAACCTGTTTCTGGAATTTGCTCTGTACACCTCAGCAGGATGTGAGGGAAGGGCTGCTAGAGGGAAAAGACATCTCTTAGAATAAAGCCAACATAGAAGAAATCAAAATTGAGAAATGGAGAGAGAATGTGTTCTGATCGTATTATTTAAGCACCTGGATCCAGCTATGCCTGAAGTTAGACCTACCCCAGGATGTATCAGTGACTGATCCAAAGCAGTCCCTTTTTCTCCCAAAATCTATTTTGACTTGAGTTCAGTCCTGGCTCTAACCCTCACCCGTGGGCTTAGTTTTGCCTTCAGAATCCACAAAGAACAAGTCAAACTCCCCTGGAGAAAAACTTTGTATAAATCAAAAACCATTAAAAAGCATCTCTAATTTCCACTACCATGCCACCACCTCTATTCATCTGGTACCTTTAATTCACAAAGTTCCTTGTCAAGTTTCCTGGCACCCTCACGGGAAACAAATTATACATAGATTTTTGTTTTTCTTTTTCTTTTTTTTTTTTTTTTAAACTTACATTACCATTCAAAACTATGTCTCGCTTATGTTCAGATACAAGTAGCTGAGATCAGCTCCTCTCACCTGCCCACGTGTCTAGGAAGCATCTGCCACAAAGGAAATAGCAGTGCCCAGGTATGATGGGAACTGTCTTTATAACAACAGAGGTTGTCCATGACATCACTGAACAGGAAGGCTCAAAAGCAAAGACTAAGAGCGAATCTTAGCAGACAGGCAAGAAGGATGAGAAAACAAGGGAGTCCTTAGTTGTTTAGCCATCATGGAATTCTGATTCATCATCCGAAAACCCAGGGACACATGAATGAAAGTATTAAAAGCTATTTTAATTTGAGCTATCATTCTCTGTGTGGGGCTTTTTTTTTTTTTTTTTGTATGTGCACGGTTCAACGTTGTATTAGATAAACGTGCATTTGAGAAATCCAGATTAAGGGGGGACAGGAGGAGAAAAATAATAATCTGGGCATTCAGTTCCCCTCCCACAAATTCATCCTGCAACGATTCTTGCAAAACCTTCTGCCCACTGGAACTGTGTGTGTATGATTAACTGTACATGAGCCCAACAGCCTGCATATGTAGTTAATTTGCTCCAAATTTCCATGCTGCATTATAACCCTAATGATCACTAATAATAGACAAACCCACATTTTATTGAGTAAGTAATTTGAGGCATTATGATTTTTATCGTGTGAATAGGATCAGGCTGACCAATTTACACTGGGCAGAGCAAGATAAATAACTAGAGAATCAATCTCTCCAGTAGCAGCCTCTGTGTCTTAACGAAATGATATGCACTGATTGGGAGAGAGGACCAGCTCTGGGCCCTGCTAGAGGCAAAAGAGTCAATGAACTTGTGTGTTCCAAGCCAAAAGGTCGGGCAGGGAGTGCATTTCTACCCATGACATGATGCGAAAGACAGAGGTGAAGCCTCAACTTTGGGGAGAGTGTAGGAGAGAAGGGGCTTTGTGGTCAGCAGACATAGGTTTCAACCCAGCTCTGCCCTCCACTCATGACATGACCTTGGGTAAGTCACTGAATGCATCTGAGTCTCTACCTGTGAACACACCTGGCTACAGGTGGAGGAACTGGGCACACAGGTTAACCAGGAGGATGCAGGGGAAGGCACCTGGCACGTGGTAAGTAGACAGTGAATTAATCCTTCCCACGCATTCTGGAGCAGGACGAGAGAGGTGCATATTTTACATCCATTTTGCAGAACAAAGCAGGGTGAATTTCTCGTTCATTTTCATAAAAGAAACCACGGAGGTCCTTAGAGGGGAAAACAGTTACTGGGCTCCTCCAGGCTCTCTAAACATGGATGATAGAGTGGAGAGGAAGCGGAGCTTGGAAGTACGCTATTTATCACTTCTAGAATATCAGCCTGAAATGTGTCTGGAAACTAGAGCCAAGCGATTGGGAATGAAAAAAAGAAAAGCATAAAGTCAAGCCCAGGATTCAGATCCAAGGTCGAGTCCTGAATCACTTCATTCCCCTGCCATCTGTGGTGATGGGGCACGTCTTTCTGAGCTGGGATTGCTCTTGGTGGCCTGTTTCTGACCCCAGTCACTTGAAATTCCGATCCTGTGTTCCTGGGTGCCGGCTCTCTCCACCCTGGCAGACCTCAGCCCTCGCTGGCCTCCGCGTCTGCAAACTTAATGAGCTGACCCCCGCTCCAGCATCCAGGTCCCTAGTGAGAGCTGGGGACACCACAAGGCTTGGGTCTGACCGGAGCAGGCCATTCTCAGGGCACTCAAGGAGTGGTGGGCAGAATCCTTCCACTGGGGGAGTAGGCATTCAGCCAGAGGGGGCGAGATCTGATGGAAGGTGACAACCACAGGATGGAGGACAGAGAGGCAGGGGTGACGGGGAGGTGATGGACCTCACAAAGGAAGAAAGCCAAGAACTAAGAGACGTCAACCATGAGCGCGAGAACGGTTTCTACCTTTGGTTTTTTATTTAAGTCGGGGCGAGACCATGGGGCAATATTTATACTGTGTCAGACAGGTTACCTTCCGTTATGATTTACGTGATGCATTCCATGTATCACGGCATTGCCTTCTTGTCATGGTTCTGTTACCGATAAAAGATTGAGGCCCAGAAAGGTGAACTATACTTAACTGATAACCAGCTGGTAACTAGAGGTGTCTGGGTCCACACCATGGTCCCCCAGACCCCAGAGCCTAGGCTCCATCCTTGGGTGCAGCTTGGCCCCTTCCCCAGGCAAACCAGCTGGGCAACCACTGGCTACGTTACTTTCTGTCATCAGAAAAATATCCCCAACACAACCAAGGATGGGGTGTGGAGCACAGCCTAAGAGTCTATCAAGCGTGGCTTCCTGAGAGAAGCAACCGCTAAGTCAAGCTGTGAGTCAGGTGACCAATAGAAGAAAGGGTATTTCAGGCAGAGAACATCATGGACAAAGGTCCAGAGAGCAGGGAGAACAAGGTGAGGAAACCGAGGCCAAAGTCACTAGAAGTAGGACTCCTGGCTCATCTGCTTCTTATCAAGTGTCACCCCATTCTCCCAGGCATCCTCAGGAAGTGGTGCATGGGACAGTGACACTTTGTAACATGCTGAGTCAAGAGGCCAATGTTAGGATGGCAACGGGGAAATCAGACACCTGGACCACGGACACAGCCATGCGCAGGGGGATGGTGCCTGAGGCCCTACCAACCCCGACCTGCCTTTACCGTGGGCAAACGCATCTCCTCTGGTTCTGCGTGACCACGCGCAAGAGGAGGCCACCCCTCTGTTCCTGGGCTTGGCTGTCCTGTGGGGACAGCAGGCTCCTTTTAAACCTCCTCTCAGTAGACGCTCGATGGAACTCCCTTTCTGATGAGGTGAACTGGCTCCTGTGGCCAAGAGATGAGGAAATTTGAGGACCCCGGGAGGTCCTGGCTTGTCCACAAAGACAAAGCAATTTCCTGCAAAGCCAGATCTGAATTCTGCAACCCCTGGGCAAAACTGCAGCACAGCGTCCTAGGTTCAAACATGAGTACCACCTAGAAGAAGAATTCCCCAACTAAACGAAAGCAAGCAGAATTTTCATTCTCTTAAATTTTTTTTTTTAATGCAACACATCTAGTTCAGTTAAATTCAAGAACCCCAACGTAGAGGCTAAACACCAGTCATATTAATGAAAAACTATTAAAAATCCCCTCTGGGCAGGCAATAGCTTTGAAAAAAATCATACTAGAAAGAACTCAATAAAAACATGTGGTTATGAAATGCATGTTTATAAATTATCTTCTCCACATGTGCTACCTCTTTTTAAAACTTATTTTTCTCACTTAAGAGTTAGCAATACTTCAGAAAACTCTGACAATATAAGACATTCTAAAAAATCGTAATTATGCTAATGAGAGACCAATAACATCTCAGTAAATTTCCTTCCAGTCTTTTTTTTTTTTTTCTGTGCATGTCTAGGACATGTTAATATGTATTTTAGCAATTTTCCCATAATTAGAATCATAAGGTTTTCCTTCCTTCATTCTCCAGCTAACGTTGTAACACGAGCATTTTCTCTCCTTTTTCATGATAATGAGCATCAACAATGAAATGCCCTTTTATGAATTTTATCTTAAGGAGACAATCAATTCCATCTTTATGAAAATAACCACATAGATATGAGTAAAGACAAATATTTATAAAGGGCCAATGGGGTGCTAGGTGACAAAAAAAAAGTGTAGATGGACTCTTACTCTGCCCCCGGGCTCAATGGGGGGGGACACATCCTTTCGAACTGCATACTGCTCTCTCCCAGTCGCTAATCTGAATTTATTGTTGAGGAGGGAAGCTAACAGAATGCTAAAAAACCTCCTGCACATGAGAACTGGCAGATACTGCAGGCTGGCTGCCATCACGTGTTGATGAGCTTTTTCTCGTTCTGTAGGGGAGGAACCCTTCTAGAGAAGAAATGCGGGTTTTCATGCTTTTCTCGGATGGAGAGCCTGTCCTTGTAGCTGCAGCTGGCATTTCCACTGGCACAGCCAGCTACCCAGGGGGCAGGCAGAAGCCAGGCAGAATCCTAATCTCTGGTGGAAAGGGCTTCTGACCTTGGGGCTAAAAATGTCCTAGATGACCCTGTAGGGGATAAAGTAACTCAACCCCCCCCAGAAATGCAAATGAAGCCAACCTCTCCTACGGTCCCAGTAGAGCCTACTGAATCAGCTTGTGCTAGAAAGTAAGGCTGCAGGCGACTAGGAGGATTTGGCAATGTGTCCATCCCGCCTCACCTGCTGGGAGGAGGCGGGGCGTGGTTTCTACAGCAGGGACCTTGTCAACAAGCAGATCTGGATTTGCTCCCTGCCACTCGCTAGTAGTGTGACCTTGGGTAGGTGACAACTGCTGGGTTCTAGTCTCCTATACCAACACCCGTTCCACAGGCTTATCAGCCTTTACATGGGGAACCCCAGCCTAGTCCCCAGCATACAGCATCTTCAGTGAGAATTCCTTTCCTCCTCCAATCTCCTGGCCCTAGAAAAGTTCATCCTTCTTCTCCAGACTAGCCTTGTGAACCAAAACCAGTCTAGTTTCACCGGTACCCTGGCACTTGCCAGGCAAGGAAGAGTAAAGAAAGAGGTGTTTCCCTAGAGCTGAGAGCAGACCCAGGGAAACAACTGAAAGTTCCAGAGGAGAGATTGCTGTTGTTTTTCCGACGATCCTGGCTTTCCAGGCTCCTCTCTGTTCCTTGAGAGATGTAATAAACTGAAAATCACTGAAGTAAAGCCCCAGGCCCTGACCTGAGTCTAAAAGAGGAGCCCCACATTCTCAACAGGGTGCCAGAGAAGCAGTAACTAGAAACACAGCTAACCCATGAGCCATGATGTACAAATTGCCATGCTCATATTCCTTTTGTGTGGCTGAATGGAGCCAAGATAATGAATTGAGAAAAGGTGACTTCAAAACCACTCACTGCCCATGCGGAACAATTCTTTTGGCATCTCCACTGAACCATAACCTCTCTTCTTGTGTCTAAAATCACCTGACACTAACATCTTCAAGGTCATCTCTTCTGAGATAGGATAAACACAGAGCCCATGGCAGATAGGCAGCATGCATGTCTATACTTCCTAATCCTCCACCCACTGCAGACATTGCTAATCAATCCCAGCACTCTTTCAATCAAGTACAGATACAGCTCTTCTCAAAACAGAGGTCCAGACAGCCACTGCCAATATAATGGAGTTGGGAAGCCTTTCCTGGACGGAAAGATTAAGGAGTATCATCATACGTTCTTCCCCTTAAACCGAAGTCTACAATAATTGAGACAGAGGGAGGCCCTGACTCTGGCACTTCAAAAGTTGCTGCTCAGAGCAAGCTGCACCAAACGAAGGCTTGTCAGAAGCCTAGCACATCATTAATAATGCAGAAAACCCAGACATTTATACGGAGATCAACTGGCAATAATTCTATGGGACAAGACTGGGACTGAAATTGCCAAGTTGAACATGAAGGGCACTGTCTGAATAATGCAGGAAGAGTGATGATTTTTGGATTTTTCAGCAAAAAACAAGTGCCATTTGATGGGCACTGTCTGGTGGGAGTCTGGGTAAAGAGTGGGTCCAAAGGTGTGGTCACCCAGGTCGGGGGACAGCGGCAGGGGGTGTGGTGTTTGAGAGACCACCTGAGGAGGGAGAGACTTGAGCCTAGGAGATATTCAATTTCCAAATCCAAGGGATCCTATGGGGAGTGAATGAGAGCCCGGGGAGCTGGCGAAGGAGAACTGGGGAGAGAGTGGGAAGGCAGGAAAATGAGCATGGAGCAATCTCAAAGGCACAAAGTAGTCCCCTTGTGACTGCTGGGCACGCTCAAGGAATCAGCAGAAGACAGACCTTAACCAGGAACTTCCCCAAGCAAAAAGCCAAGGGACACTGGTGGTTACATATGCATGGCCTTCTAGGCTCCTGGGACAGCCCGAGGAGGCTCCTTTAAGAAGCTGTCACTTCTTGTCCCCAGACACTCCTGAACTCCCAATCAGAAGACATTTCAGGAGCGGCCTGGTGCATACCCTCCACTTATGGATAAATCACAAACCAAGGGGCTAGTCCCCAGCCCCGCACTTAGGTGTATCTCTCTCGGTCGTCTTTGAATGCGGTCAGCCTTTTGATTCTGGCTGCATACTCTAGACAGCCTAGAATTCTCCTGGATTTTCCCACCACTGGAACCCAAAGGAAGGGATAAGAAAGGACTGGGTTTTTAGCTGTATGGCCGGGGCCAATGATTCTAGAAAGGTAACTTCTTGGTTTTGAAGACTTACTGTGGTCTCTAGTTGGTATCTCCGAGGGAAATTCACGTTGCGTATGCAAAACTGGAAATACTGGTGTTGGGATAACAGGATTATAGGGTTTTTTCCCCCAAAAGTTTGTCGGTTTTATTTTCCTGGATATTAGTGTAAATGTTTAATGTAGAAAATGTGGACTCGTTAAAATAATCAGCAATACAATTAACCGCTGATGTGCCATAGGTGATTTTCAGACTAAGTATACAGTCATCTTTACTATCTTTCAATAATCCCATTAGTGGCTCATTTACAAAATATATTTAATGCTATAGTTCCGAATCTTTTATCTTTAAAATAACCACTTAAAAGACCATGCTTAGCCTAACAGACTGCCCAGGAAAATCAAAGGTGTGTTTAGTAATATGATGAATAATTCCTTCATGTAATTTATGGTGTTCCAGTAAGCCACGGCTTTGAGCACTGCAGGTATGCTCTGACAGAAAAGTAGTTTTATTTTTAAATAATTAAATTTCCTTTTTTTTTTTGTAATAAAGGAAATGACACAAAATCATTCACTATGCTAGATACTGAAAAGATAAATGCCTTTGGGAAAGTCCAGGAAAAGATAATCATCCCACAATAGAATAAATATCTGGGAATTAAGCCCAGAGGATTGGGGAAGCCAGTCTTAACGATCATTCAGTGAAGTCAGGGGACAGAATATTAAAGACAGCGGCGTGTCTGACCAGAGCCCAAAGAACACGCAGCAGCTGGAGAAAAATGAGGGCAGCCGTGCACACCTCGGAGGGAATGCCTTTTGCGTTCTGATAGTTCGCATATAATTTCATTATTTATGTAATCCTATCAAAACATATAGAAGGCCCAAATGGATGTCAGAAAAATTATCGTTATTACTAATAATGGTGCTTTTCATTTATAGAGAGTGCCTTTTTCCGAGCCAGTGAAATATTGTTAACATTGGGCATGAGGCTTTTTAGGAAAATTAATGCTTAAAATACCCCTTTAGTGTGATATGTGGGAAATATTATAGATGGGAAAGAAAGATGATTAATAGAAAAAAGGTCAAGAGGGCATCATAAAAGACGTTCCAATCAGGTCCACACCCATCACCACCAGCCCACGCAGACCACATGGGCACAGTTGCAGCTACAAGGAGGCACCTGGCTCTTCCTACCAGGTCTGCCTTTGCCACGACTGAATCAGAGGTGCCCTGCACAGCCCCCTTGGCCGGGCCTGCCAATGCCACCTGGTTCTCACATCCCTGTGAAACGGACCACACACACCTGCCTGATAGCGGGACAGACAGTCCTCAGTCTGGAGGCTCTGGTTTAAAAAGGTTAAAAAGCTACAACATGGATGAACCTTAAGGACATGAAACTAAGTGAAATAAGCCAGTCATGAAAGGACAAATACTTCATGATTCCATTTACAAGAGGTATCCAGAATACTCTTAATTCATAGCGACAGAAAGTAGAATGGCAATTGCCAGGAGCCGGGGGGAGTGGCAAATGGGGAGCTAGTGTTTATCATGGATACAGAGTTTCAGTTGGGGAAGATGACGATGTTCTCTTCTGGAGATGGACGGTGCTAATGGTTGCAGAGCAATGTAAATGTACTTTATGCCAATGAACTGTACACTTAAAAGCGGTTAAGACGGTAAATTTTATGTTCTATTTATATTACAATTAAAAAACCAAACAAATAAAAACCAAACCAACAACAACAAAAAAGTCAAAGTCTCATGTGTGTCCAGTTAAATTGAGTTTGGGGCTCAAATCTGTAGCGTCGGTAGCTTTTCCTTCTCTCTGGACTTTGACGGCTGATGTATCTCAAGGTCTTGAGAATCACTGGGACATGGACCTCACGGAAATGAAAAGAGTCACTTTCTTCAGCCCTCTTGGAAATGTCTAATACCTTTAACAGGTGGACCAACTCAGGAAGGCCTAGAGCCAAAGGGCCTAGAGGCTGCGATGGACTGTACAAGTGTCATCGGGAAGAACAAATCTGACTCCATATTAGACCTGGTCCTTTTCCCTTAACCATTGTGCTTTGTTGCCTATGCTTGGTCATGCTGGCTCTGCACTCTTTGTAAAAGAATGTTGCCTATAGCCTGCAATATATAGGATGGCCTATTCTCAGGGCTCTGACCTTTAAGAGTCCATTCATGGGACTTCCCTGCTGGTCCAGTAGTTAAGGCTTTGCCTTCCAATGAAGGGGGGGGCGGGTTCAATCCCTGGTAGGGGAGCTAAGATCCCACATGCCTCCTGGCAAAAAAAACCAAATCATAAAACAGGAGCAATACTGTAACAAATTCAATAAAGACTTTAAAAATGGTCCACACCAAAAATAAAAAAAGATTCTTAAAAAAAAATAAAAAGAGTCCATTCACATAGAGATAAAAAGTTGCAGAAGAGAGAGTAACATTGGTCTTGGAGGTTTACAGGAACATCATGACATGACCTACATGGACAGATGCAAGAACAAAGGATTCCGACACCAAGAAGTTTGCAACAACTAACTACGCCCCTCCCTCACCTTGCCTTTAAAAGTGCTTTGCTGAGGGCTTCCCTGGTGGTGCAGTGGTTAAGAATCCACCTGCCAGTGCAGGGGACACAGGTTCGAGCCCTGGTCCGGGAAGATCCCACATGCCACAGAGCAACTAAGCCCGTGTGCCACAACTACTGAGCCTGCACTCTAGAGCCCGTGAGCCACAACTACTGAGCCTGCGTGCTGCAACTACTGAAGCCCACGTGCCTAGAGCCCGTGCTCCGCAACAAGAGAAGCCACCGCAATGAGAAGCCTGCGCACCACAACGAAGAGTATCCCCCGCTCGCCGCAACTAGAGAAAGCCCGCACGCAGCAACTAAGACCCAGTGCAGCCAAAAATCATAAATACATAAATAAAAATAAATAAACAAATTTATTAAAAAAAAAAAAAAAGTGCTTTGCTGAAACCCTTCAAGGAGTTCGGGGTTTTTTGGGCACGAGCCACCTTGAGTGGCCCTGCAATAAACCTTTCTCTGCTCCAAACTCCGACATTTCCGTTTGTTTGGCCTCGCTGTGCATGGGGCATTCAGTAACACAAGAACAGCAGCGCCAGGATGGGGGCAGCCACTTGGTGTGCTGGTCGGAACCAAACACTGTCCCCCAGGGAGACACCCACCTCCCTCCACTCAACACCCCACCCGTGGGCCTTCCAGAGATGGCAAATCTAGCTGGGACTATCCCCCAAGCCCTAAAAACCCCCCAACGGGAGGACAAAACTTGTATAACTTGTGAGTGGCCCTTCACATGTTAAAGAAACCCTAGTGTTCATATACTTTCCTGCTAGATTCTTCAGAAGATTAGAATCTGCACTTACATCCAGCTGTCACGGTACTAGATGACAAATGTCCTGGTGGCAAAAGAGGCTGGTGCAAGGCTGCTAGCCCAAGGTTTAAGGACCCGAGTGCACAATCCTTCCAAGCCATGGGAATATTGTACCGGGATGGGGTATGTAATCTTTGGAGGAGCCAAAGCTAACAGCAGACGGGTAGAGATGGCCCTTCTTTGTGAGCTGGTGTGTCCTGCTGCCTGGGAACGTGCTCGGCCCACAGTCAGCTCCTTTTGTGGCAGAGTTTGTGCAGGAACCTTAAGCCATCACAGCTAATGGGATTGCCCATGAACATCAAAGGGCAGCCTTGTGAGCGCTTTGGGGAAGAAGCGACATGAAAAGTATTTGAAATGCTGGGTAGTCTTGGGGGCAATTCAGAAAAATTTGACAACTATACCTGTCAGCTGGCTTTGAAGAAGGTCCACGTATGCACTGGAGGAGAGAAGCCTTAATGAAGAAGTACTGAAGTAATTATGAAAAAAAATTAAAAGGGGAGAATGATAAAAGTTTCCTAAGTAATACAAAATCATTACAATGTCCTGGCAGACATGCATTTTTAAACAATGACTATAGTAACGGAAAATTAGACTTCATTACTTAGTCATAAAGTTCTGGTTAACACTGAACTCCATTTGTAACAGTTTACTTTTATAAACAGCATCTTTGGGGCAGATGCTACTTTTCGGTCACGCAATGTCCCAAACAATTGTCTAGTTGGATTACGGGGTAAATTAGTGCTTATCCTGGTTCGTAACAGTTGTTACCCGCCATCAGGATTACAGAGAAATTATAAAACATACAGGTTGATGGCCCTAGTATGCCATTAAAATGATTGTGTGCATTTTTACTTCTTTTTTTATTTAAAACATGGTTGAAACTTAAAGATAGCAAACAATGTTTGATGAATCTACAATCTTTGAGCTAAAGGGAGAGTCAAAAACTCAGTAAATCCGCAGTGGAATTAATAACTGAGATTCCTGGAAGCTCTAAAAGGAAATATTAAATATGCAAAATCTTGTTGAAAAGCATAATTAAGTCCATCAATGCCTAAAGTTGAAAGGACCAGCAGTTTCTCACGAAAGTTAGAGATGCCAGTTTCATATAAAAGTCTATTGCTCTAACTTTTGGGAAAACAACCAACAACAAAAGGAAAAGAGTTTTTAGAGATGAGCATTCCACTCTCAGTACCCCCACTCTTGTGGCCTCCGCAACTCCAGGGCACCCCTGCATAAAATATGCCAGGGAATCACGTACGTGTCTCATTTCTCCCAGAGTTTATACCAAGACGATGCGAGAAGCTGATCAGGGCTCTATAAAGCATTCCGAATCCAACAGAGAAATGCCATGCATAAATGCAAAGAGAGAACAGTAATTCTTGCATTACACTGCTCGAGAGACTTCAAGAAGATGGACGGTGGTGTTCCTATCCAATTGCTTTCAAGCTTTCCATTAGGTCAAGTGCGTGCCATATATCGAATGAAAAGCCCCCAGGTCACATTCCCTCTCCTTAAAGTGAATGCACAGTTGACCATGACTGTTGCGGCTACGATTATGGTGGTTATTCTATGCGTTATTATTACTTTTTCAATAAGCCGACAGCACTGAGCGCTTGCTATATACCGGGCCCAGTGCTAAACTCTTCATTTACATTATCTTATTGGATCCTCCAAAACCCCTACGCCATAGGTAGTAGTATTACCAGATTATTTTTCAGACGAGGAAATTTACACGCAGAGAAGGAAAGTGTTTTGCCATAAGGTTACAAAGCTAGAAAGCACAGAGCAGGGACTCCGTCTCCAGAGCGAGCCCTTTGGTTGTCTTTTCCACCAGACCCCCGGATGCTTCTGAGAAAATGCCCCTGACGTGTGCCGCCCCAGTTCCGGGCTTGGGGTGGGGAGCCGCTGTCTCCACTCGGCCTCCCTTCCCTCTTGGGCTCCAGCCTCTCACATCAGTGCTTATTATTTGGCATAAATCAGCCCCCCAATTACATGAATGCCATGGCCACGAACACTTGTAATTAAAACTGGGACTGACATCCTGAAAGTCTGTTCCCTTCCCCATCCCTCTTTGTCCTGCAAAGATATTATTGGAAAGAGAATGAACAATCGTCGGGAACATATGCTTTCGGAATATAATGGGACTCAGCTCCTAGGAGGAGAGGCTGTAAAAGGGCGCTGGGACGAAATTTAAAGTAGACAGCTTTATTTACTAGCTACTGGGGCATGTCCAAGGAATTACAGAGAAGCCAATAGGCTTGATACCAACCGGGGCGCTGTGGGGCAGATTGCCAGAAGGTTCTCTCACCCCCCTCACTGGCCCCCTCACAGGCATCGGAGCAACTTTCCACAGCTGCCCACGTGTCCCAGGCACTTGCCACCCGAGCCCACCGGGAGCTGATGCCCGCCTAGAGCTCCGCCCCTCTCTCTCCTCTCCTGCTTCGTGCTCCGTGCTCCCTGGCCTTTGGCACTCAGAGTTCCCTCTGCCTGGAGAGTACCTGCCACCCTAACTCTCTTTGTCTTTGCCTCTCTGGCTCCTATTCATGTGTCTAAGCCGGTCACTAACAATCGCTGAAATTTATCAAGCACTTACTATGTGCCTGCAGGGAGAGCTTTGCACACACGGATGGGTCTGCCCTCAGAGGACCCGGGTAATGCCGATCGTGGTCTTGTCCCCAGGTGATCCTGGCTCCAGGAAATCTCCTCGTGCCCCTCTGTACTGACATCTGTTACCGATTCCTTCCCACCACTTTATTATAACGAACAAACACAAACTAGAGCAGGGTATTTAACCTGAGTGCCCGTGGGTACAACTCTAGAGAGAGAGGGTGTACTGAGCCAAAATATGACATCTTTATTTTCACTAACCCCTAACCGAAACTTCCGTTTCCTTCATTTAAGCAACAAAATAAAATGAGAAGCATCTATGAGTTCATCACAATAGAAATTACGCTATTTTCACCACTAGCAATGTTATTTAATGGGCTAGTTAGAACGTTTATTACTAGATCTCGTGTTTTAATATTTGGATGACTGTATTTCAGCACAACTGGTTTCCTTTGTGATCCCGTGCAATTTATTTTATGCATTTAAAAACATTATTCTGAAAAGGGGCTTATAAGTTCCACTAGGTGCCCAAAAGGTCCGTGGCACAAAAATGGTGAAGATCCCTGAATGAAGCGTGAGGTCCAGAGCAGGGACCAAGTCTCTCGCAGCTTTGCATCCTGCATCCACCTCCCTGGTGCCATGTGGCGCTTGAATACTCCAAGAGTGTTGATTAAAGGAAAGCAACGTGCCTAAAAACTCTTTTGCTGTATACAGATCTGTAGGATGGCTTTTCATTATTTTTAGAGACGTATCATTCACTCATTCATTCATTCATTCATTCATTCAGCAAATACAGGCATAACTCTGAGATATTGCAGGTTCAATTCCAGACCACTGCAATCAAGCAAATATCGCAATCACGCAAGTCACACGAATTTTTTGGTTTCCTAGTGCATATAAAAAATTATGTTTATACTATACTGTAGTCGATTAAGTGTGCAGTCGCATTATATCTAAAAACATAATGTACATACCTTAATTAAAAAATACTTTCTTGCTAAAAAATGCTAACCATCATCTGACAATGCATGGTTGCCACAAACCTTCAATTTGTAAAAAATTCAGTATCTGCCAAGCGCAATAAAACCAAGCACAATAAAATGAGGTCTGCCTATATACAATAAAAGCTTTCTATGTGCCAAGCACTGGGCTAGCATTAGAGATACAGCTTTGAACGGGACTAAAAAAACCACGTTCTGCCTTCCCTGAGAACACGTTTCTGAAGCTTCTGCATCCCCTTGGTCTTCTATCCGTGTTGAACAACTTGGGGTGACCTATTTAGCTACCCACCCTTCGATGCCAAGAATCCCCTTAGCTCCCTGTCAAGCTAAGCCCATCAACATATTCTTTCACTTAAAAAAAAAATCTATAAACAGCAGGCAGCCAGCTTTTTATACTTTTGTGGGAGAATGAAACACATCAGACCTCAAAGTGGCCACCTATTTTCCGAGATTCCAAAATGGCGGGCACAAAGAAGAATCCACAGGATGCGTGGGAAGATGCAACACCCTTTCCTTATACCTGCATGTAGCTTTACATGACTCACAGTACTTTCCCCTCTTTAGTGTCCTGATTTTATTGCCTCACTTGCCTGGAATGTCCCTTGGCCATCTCCCTTTTTCTACCCAGCAAACTTGAACAATGATTTGCTAATAAAAAGGATGATGACGACAGCTAATATTGGTAGATCACTTTCTACGTGCCTGGCCTGTCTTTTAATGCTGTGCTTGCTGCTTGCTGCTTGCTGTGCTGTGCTTACTGATACATTTAATCCTCCTTAACTACCCGGTGGTGGGTACTGTTAACAGCCCCATTTTATAGATGAAGGAACTGAGGCACAAAGAAATCTTCTTGCTCGTGGTGATGCAGTTAGCAAGGGGCAGGCGTTCATCAGTTGTCTCGTGAATACCAACTGTGTATACACAGTGCAGATGAGATAAGAAAGGCAGGCCTATCGCCATGTCTCCGACGACAAATGTTAGTGACTAGTTCCTCTCGTCGGCGGGGGTCAGTAGACAAGGGGAAGGCTAACCAGCCTTGACTGTACGCCTGGTGGAGACAGAACTACCCTATGAATTAAGTGTATTTACCCTTGTTAGATATATGAGAACACTGTGGTTCAGAGAGGTTGCCTAATTTGCTTAAAACCACCAGCTAGTTAGTAGTGGGTCTGGGTTTTGAATCTGATGCAGACATTAAAGTCAAGTCTTCCATCCTTCTCTTTTCTCTTTCCACTTGACCACTAACCGAGAGCTAGAGTCTGCCCCTCGGTGTGCTTGCAATACAATCGCACCTTCAGAGAGCAGTCTCCCTTGCTTACCCGATACACACATGGGGCTGTTTTCTGAGCTCGCAGAGATGGAGGATACCAGCTTGTCTTCTTTTCTGCTTTGCTTTTTTCCCCCTAAAAGGGACTCTTTTGCGTCTTGTGTCATTCCAACTTTTGATTTGGATATTTCCATCCCCCTGATTTGCGTAATGAATCATACCACCCTTGGGTCTATGGGGAACAAAAAAATTCAAAGCACTGTATTTAGCACATAACCGTTTGCTGAAAATAGGAAAGACCCCAGTTTATAGCTCTCCAGAATCAATCACTTTCTGGTTGATTTCATGTGGAGAAGGCAGCCCACATTGACTGGGTGAGCATCGTATATTTGAAACAATCTCTTTGGCTTTGAAATGGCGGTGTCTTATAGACATGACCTCAATTCTGACAATTATCTATTTAATTGGATCAATACAGACAGCCCACTCCCCCAAACCACTGATTCAATTAATCAGACTGTTGTCAAATCTTTTCTCCTCTTGGGTCTGTGTAGACACAGACCAAGTGGCAATTTCTACCAAGATAGGCATGGAAGTCAATAATCTGCTTTTGGATAAAGTATCTGATCACTCACAAATTATACAAATCACATTGATTACTGACAAATCATAATGTTTACGGAGCACTATTTGGCTTTGGCTCCAGAGCATGACTAGGTATTTAATTAACAGCCGTCAGATATAATTTACACCATTACAACGACCAGAAAATGGTTGATTATTGGTTTTATGTAGTAGAGCAAACATTCTGAGACTAGCCTTGGTGAGGGCAAAGTAAGTGGGAGCTCAATGATGGACAATGAAATCAAATTTCTTTACCATGTTTAATCCAGAAGATTCTTGAAGGCTATGGTACCTCTGCCTCCCATGAGGAATTGACATCATTTTGTCCTAATGGCCAGTAAAGTATGTAATGGATTTTGCTTCCCTTTTTGCTTTGACTACCAGGAAACTCAGCGCCAAATCTTTAGTCCAAACACAACATTTTTGAATACTGCAGCCTAAATATGCATTTTACTTTATTTTACCTGGTTTTTATTTTTACATATAATTTATGATATCTTTGCTATTAACCCTCTAGGCTAGGTTTTAGCAAACGATGGCCCACCGGCCAAATCCAGCTCACCAGCCTGTTTATTATAGCCCAACTGTGATTTGCTAAGCAAATGAGGGAGGAAGGAAATATCCAAATCAAAACATGCAATAACAAAAGACTCAGAGGCTTTTACAGAATGGTTTTTACCAAAACAAACAAACAAACAAACAAACAAATCAGAAGAAGAATATAATTCCATGACACATGAAATTCAAATTTCAGTGTCCATAAAAAAGTTTTATTGGAATACAATTTTACCCACTAATTTATGCGTGGCTCTCTTTGTACTACCAGGGCAGAGTTAAACAGTTTCAACAAAGACCATATGGCCTGCCAAACCTGAAATATTTACTATCTGGCTCTTTACGAAAACACTTTGCTGATCCTTTCCCTAGGCCACCTCCAAGTTTTGTGGACCAGGCATGGGATGGATGGATAGCTAACTAGCTAGATAACCTAGAGGCAAATTATCAGCCCAGCCTGTGGTTCATGTCAGTGTCTACATTATTCTTTCTAATAAGCTTTGGAACTAAGGGCGTCCAAACTCCATGTTTCTGAGAAAAAGTGCCACTTTAGAAGAAAGACACAACCCACTGGATCCACTTTCAGAGTACTGAGGGTAGCTGCTTTGGTCACTCCAAACCTCAAAGGGCAGGTGACAGGCCCACTGCGCCAGAAGACACATGGGTCGAACGGGGACTCCTTTAGATAGACGCGACTGGGGATGAGTATGGGTGGAGACGCGGGAGCAGATCAATGGGAATACCAAACATGAGGAAAGGGAATTAACTGATGAGCACGGCCCTAAAGAAGGTCCACGGTAACCAAGTCAAGCTCAGGAGTGGAAGAGCCAATGTTGGAAAAGATAAAATAACGAGGATGAGAAAAGGTGCAAAGACGGGAAGTGCGGACTCTACTGAAATTCGGGTCACGTGACCTGACTCTCCTTTGAAAAAGTAGGAGGTGAGGTCATCATCTAAGAATGAGAGTGGGTGGGCCAAAGTGGGCCTGGAGTCTTGGGCAGAAGGTAAGATCAGAAACAGGAATTTCTTGCTCATGGGAAAGAAAGTGAACATGAGACAGGAAGAGGATTCAGGGAGCAATAACCTCCTGATTGAGAAAGCACCTCTGCTTCTCCCAAGTGGGAGTGGGGAGGGGAGGTGAACAGCAGTTTCAATCACAAGGGGAAGACAGAATCCCTAATATTCCATTACACCCCACTGGGGTAGGTGGCCGTACAGAAACCTTCCGCCCCTGCTAGTACAGCCTTTCTTTCTCAAACATTCCGGGCCTTTTGATATAATGGTTAGCTTAATCAGGAGATTTAAAAGGCATCTTGGAACTGGGGAAGATGCAGAGAAAAATCTCATGGTGGGTTGTGTTTCTAGCTCTTGCTGTAGATGAGAGTACCAACACCCAACCAGCAACCTGGGAGCTGAGCCAGGCCTCGTCCTGGTCCTCCCTACCCATCTGCTGTGGTTTTCCTCTAGGAAAAGTCACCGCTCACTGGAAGGAAAATAAATAAAGAAGTTCATGTTTGCCGAGGACCTACTATGCAGCTGACACTCAGGTTAATAACTCTTGACTCCCCAGGGCAACTTGAAAGGAGAACATTGTTACTCTTTTATAAATAAGGGAAAAGGAAGTTCAAGGAAAATCGAATAGCTTGCTAACGATCACACAATTGGAAATATGGGAAAACTGGAATTTTGAGGCGAAAGTTTGTCTGACTTCTAAGTCCTGCTTTTCCTCCTTAGCTACAAGCCCATGAAATCAGGTACCTTATGTGATTCATTCCTGTTCTCTCTCCAAGGCCCAAGACTATATCCAGAACACAGTAGAAACCCAGGAAAAGCACTCTATACTGTAACAATCCAACAGCAAATTGCAAATGGACAGAAGGGTCCAATGGCCTCTTATACAACAAATTTTGGGGGACAGAGGCTCAGAATGACAGTAGGTGAAAGAGGAAGCTCCTTTCAGGTGACACTTAGTCATCAGTTTTCTGCCTTTCTGTCTTTGATCACTTGAAGGTGCCTCTGTCTGGTGGAGCCATCATTCTCCTGCTTCTCACAGAGCATTACAACCTCCCCCTGGGTGCAACCGTGGTTATTCCCTAAATAAATGCTTGTCAGAACAGTTGGCACAAAAGAAGGACTTGTGAAAGAGAACTGGATAAATCTATGTTGAACAAAAGTAGGAAACGGAGAGGAATAAAAGTATAATTGGGGGCCTTGGAAGCAGACAAATCTGGATTGGAACCCACTTTCTGGCTGTGTACACGTGGGAGAGTGACCATTTCTGTGCCTCAGTTTCTCCATCTCTAGGATTAGGACAGTAACGTCTCCTCTGAAGGAATGCTGTAAAGCAGAAGTCACAGGAATTCAGGAGTTGCTCCAAAAGTAGCAGCCAGGAATTGGGTTGCTTTCACCGAGTCGCGGATGCTCCAGGTGAAAACATCTGTGTGACTGCAAACCTTAGACAGATTTGCAGCAACTTCCGGATTCCCTGAAGCCCAGGGAGCAACACTGGTATTTTTCAAATTGTGGAAAATTGAGGGATGATCCAGGAAAACACAGACATCTTGAGAAAATCTAAAGGCTCCAAAGTATTTTTCCGTTCACGGACAACAGAAAACAGGAAAACATTAATAACGTGTCAGTCAGTACCTGACTGCCAGCAGAATCCTCCCCAGGAAAGTATCTTTCGGTGTAAAGCATGACTCTGGCATAGCGTTTGCAGCCCGATGTGTCATAACAACCCCTCCCATGACCACCTTTCAAAGTTGACAAAACCCAGGGCCTTCCTTTAACCAAGCCTTCCCAGAAAGAGACCTTGCTCTCTGCCAGCTCCAAGACCCAACTCGAGCCGAAGTGAGGAAATGCAGGCGATCGCTCAGCTTCCCAGCGGCTCTCAGAAATTGACAGTCTGTAAATTACTGCCTGGGAAGCGTATCGCATGCCAGCTGACAAGAGAAGGAGAGGAAGAAATCCTTCCAGATCGTGCAGCCTCCTCTTCTCCTTTTTGGGGAGGACGTGTTTCTGGCGCTCACGCCACCGGACCCAGAAACCACATGAAAAATATGTGATTATAAACACCTGGGAGGGAGGCAGCACGAGAACGAAAGGGAAGGATAAAGGGGACCCCCACCTTTCCCGTGGAGTAGGCAATTTGGCTAGAAAAATAAGAAGAAATGAGACAATAAAAGTAACAAATGAACCTGTGATGGCTTTGCTTCCGGGGGCTCCCCTCTGATTTCAGATTGGTTCTCCAACTCAACTTGGGCGGATTAATGTATCCACATGATGCAAAAGCCAGGTCGGGGGAGACCCAGACCTGGGCGGTGCAAGATTTAACCCTTGGCGAGTTGGCAGAGAGCGGTGTGCCCGAGTGGGAAGCAAAATAACAAGCAATATCCCTCGTCGTCAATATGTACGTGTATCGGATGAGCTTGTGACCGATGACGGAGCTTTGCGTTACTTGACGGAAAACTTGCGTTTTACTCAAGAAAAACTCAGAGAAAAATAGGAAGGGGGAAAAAGAAAAGACAACACCAGGGAAGACAAAAAGAGTGATCAGAACTGAGGAGGGACAAGATAGGGGTGGGAGCAGATCTATGGGGTTGGATACATCAATGCCTCACTCCCTACTCCCCAGAAGGGCACGACTGCTAATCGGACCCTCCTGCCCGTCCTACAGGAGGATGCAGAGGGGGGCTTATCCCTGCAGGCCAGATGCAGAGTCCCCTGAAGGCAGGGCCAGGAGAAGAGGATGGGGTGGAGATGGAGAGCTGACAGGGCATGGATGGAAAGCCACCAAGTTCCTGCTGGATGGTGGCACTTTCTTTATGCCTTCCTTCAGCCAGGCTTACAAAGAGGTGCCCAGTCTGCCATGGACCATGCTGGGAGGGGATGTGACCTGGAGGAAAAGAGGACCCTGAGCTGAACACCTGTCTGCTGGCCAGCGGGGAAGGAAAACTGCAGCTTTACTTCCTGCCGTGTGGAACCTCTAGTCCTCTGCATATACTGTTCCTTCTGTCCGGACGTCCACTCTCCCCACCCCTCCATTCATTCCCACAACCCCCGACTAACCGCAACCAACCCTCAGCTTGGAGCTGCACGGCCCCAGTACAGTGGCCACTAGTCCCATGTGGCTCTTGAAATTGATTACAATGAAGTACAATTTAAATTCAGAGGCTCAGTCGCACCAGCCCCACGCCAAGTCCTCCGGAGCGGCGAGCAGCTGCTGCATTGGATGGTGCAGGGAAAGAAGACACCTATCCCTGCAGAAAGGTCCACTGGACAGTGCTGGCAGAGAGCACTGCCGAAGACTCCTGACCGCCTCTCTGCCGCCAGCCTTGGCCGTGACGGTCTATTCTCAGCACGGGAGCCGGAGGGTCCCCTGAATGCTTCAGAAATGCCAAGGTCACGAGGACAAAACAACAGCAAAGAGACAGGTCCAGGTTAAGGGAGACTAAAGGCACATGGAAACCAAACGCAATGCGATTCTCAGCTGGATGCTGGATCAAACAGCAATCAGAGCTATAAAGAACAACTGGGGAGATTTGAGTAGAGACAGCCTGTGAGATAATACTATTGGAATAGCGTGAATGTTCTCGGGTGTGATAATGGTATTGTGGATGTGAGACGATTATGCAGGAGAACGTCCTTGGCCTTAGAAGATGCCTGCTGAGGAGTTTCGGGGTGAGCGGTTAAGATGTGTGTAACTTTTAAATGGTTCAAAGAAAAGTTGGTATGTGTGTGTAGACGTATATACACATATAATCACATATTATCAGATATAAAGCTATATCATCACACATATAGAGATACATATCCTGAACAACAGAAAAACCTAAAAAATATATGAAGACGTATTTCTTTTTTTTTTTAGCAGCATCTCAAAATTCAAAAGGTTTATTACTCATCTATTAATTCTATTACATTTATTTATTCAGTTTTATTGTGTTTTTTTAAACATCTTTATTGGCCTATAATTGCTTTACAATGGTGTGTTAGTTTCTGCTTTATAACAAAGTGAATCAGTTATACATAAACATATGTTCCCATATCTCTTCCCTCTTGCATCTCCCTCCCTCCCTCCCTCCCTATCCCACCCCTCTAGGTGGTCACAAAGCACCGAGCTGATCTCCCTGTGCTATGAAGACGTATTTCTTATGTGCTTATGCAGAGAGAGAAATACGGCGAAGGGTAGAAGCAGTCTCCATCACGAGCCGATCCTGTGACTCCTCTACTCGGAAACCTCCCGTGCCTTCCCATTTCCCTCCAAGTAGAAGGCCAAAGCCCCTGCCAGGCCCAGAGGCCCTACACAGTGCAGCCCTGCCCACTCCCTGCTCCATCCCCCCAGCTCCCGACACAACAGCTGCCGGTCTGTCCCTCCAGTGTCTCAGGCGTGCCCCCCGCGAGGGCCTTGGTGGCCCCCGTCCCTCCGTCCTCCCTGCCAGGAACCTTCCCCCCACATCACCTGCAGGGTTGGCTCCCTCACCTCCTTCCAGCCATCACCCAGCCACTGCCTTTCTCCCTGACCCCCTGGTAAAACAATGCCCGCTCCAAATCCACCCTCTCCTCCTTCTGGATTATCTCCCTTCAAACACTCACCATTTCTCGTCTACTCTTTCGTATTTATTAAATGTCTGTTTCTCTGCCCCACGCTGGCAAGGCGGGGGCTTTAACCTGCCTTTTTCTCTGGCGGGATCCCCAGGGCCTGGAAACTGCCCTCCGCAACCCCATGACTCACGGACCTCCCCTTTCACCTGAATCACAAGTGCAGTCCTCTGGGCTCAGGGTCAAGGCCGTGCCCTCCCAGCTCCCTCTCTGAGCCTGTCCCCTTTGGCACGGGCACCCCCTCTGGGCACGTGCTGCTCTCCGATGTGACTGTCCCTCTTGTCTTGGACATTCCGCTCGTCTCTGAGCCCCCAGCTCCTTGCTCCCGCCCGGCACCCAGCAGATGCTCTGAAAACCTTTGCAGAAGCTCCACAGGGAAAAGCCAGACTCATAAACAGACACTTGCCTCATGGATTGATTCTTTAAAAAAAAACAATCTAGGCATGAGTAAGGAAGAGAGGAATCATAAGAGACATTTAAAGACCAAAACAAGAACGGAGGGCTGGGCCAGCCTTTTTCGGGGAGAGCAGCTCGTTTAACATTCATTGAGCTCAAGACCCGTTATTTTTCTACTCCATTTTCTCCTGAACGGGACGCTGAGGTCCAGAGAGGCTCAGTGACTTGCCCAAGGTCGCATGTTAATCGACAAATGATTCGATTCCTCTCTTAACCTGATTAATGGCAAATCTCCGTCAGCTCAGGCCTCACTTTACCCAACAACCTTCCCAGACGAGGTCCAAGCTACCTTGTTAGGTACAGTCTCACGCGGATCTCTCCTCCACAGCGCGGACCTGGGTTGTGATATCACATTTCTTTCTATGAAGATCTGATCGATGTCTACAGCGAAAGCTCCCTGAAGCCGGGCCCCCTGTTTCCTTCTCGCCCCTCACTCACTCTCCCTCCCCTGGCCCAGTTCTTAGCGCCCAGCTAGAGATCAGTGCATATTCGGTGCCTGAGTGGAAGCACCACAGTCCCCTCCAGCAGCAGCCCCAGCCAGCCAGATTCCAGAAGCCCCCAGTCATCTGCAAAGAACAGGACAATCTTTGAGGCTAGAGAGCTCAAAACGTTTATAGCGCTCAAGTGCACGGGCATTCACATCATATTCCTGCTTTCAGCAAACAGCTCCAAAGAGTCCCAGTGGTGAGCAGGCCTTTTTAGCGGCTACAGCGATCACCTCTTAAGCCTGGAAGCGCAAGGCGGCTGCTGACATCAACCACGTCCCTCGGCCAGCTCCGCCGATTCCTCTAAATAATACAAGACTTGTTGGCAATCAAGTTAAGATACGTTTAATGGTGAATACGTCTGATCCTGAATCAGGATAATTGCATTAATGTCACGGAGCTGACTCGATACCTGGCCAAGTTGTCCCTTTCTTAGAAGGTCGGGGACATTTTTAGCTGTCCCCTTTGCCCACGTGCCGCTCATTATACCAATGTGGCTCCATTTAAAGGCACTGGCACTTGTTCAGTTCCCTTCTGGTCTCCGGATGCAGGTGGGAGCTCGAGAGGCTGGAGGACAAAGCCTGGGGCGGGTGCGGCGATCTGCACTCCTCCAGCGGCAGCAAACGGCAAGGTCAGCCCGAAGGCCGGGGGATGAGGGAGGGGGAGGGGGCCGGGGGAGGGGGAACAGCCCGGCGCTGGAAGCATGAGGAATCTGGTCCTGGACCCCAGCTGTCCTTGAGTGGCCTTGGGCAAACTGTATTATGCCTCTGAGTCTCAGTTTCCACATCAGGGACATGGGAATTCCACAGACTGTGAGAGGCAGGGTTCCAAGATGACCCCTCAGATCCCCACCCCCTAAAATACACACCCTTGCAATTCTCTCCAGTGTGGACAGGACCTAGGAATAGGATGGGATAGCTAGCTCCCGTGATTGGAATTATGCTCTCCAACAGAGGTGGACGGATTTTGCACGTGGGATTAAGGTCCCGAAGCAGTAAGCTGGATGTTCATCCAAAGGGAGAGGATCCTGGGTGGGCCTGACCTAATCAGGTGAGCCCCGAAAAGAGACTGAGCCCTCCCTGAAGAGACAGATTAAGATGTTCCTGTGGCCTCTAAGGAGCAAACAGTCACACTGTGACAGCATCGATGGACGGGGCCACGCGGCAAGGGCCTGAGAACAGCCCCTAGGGGTGAGAGCAGTGCTCAGACAACAGCCAGCAAAGAAATGGGGACCTCAGCCCAAGGAAATGACCCCTGTCAACAAGCACAGCCTCTGAAAAGACCCCAGCCCTGGAAAACACTGATTTCAGCCTCCTGAGACCCTGAGCAGAAGACAAAGCTAGGCTGGGCCTGGGCTTCGGACCTGCAGGACTCTGAGATGGTCTATACAGGGTGTAAGCTCCTGAGTTTGCAGGAATTAGTTATGTAGCAACAGAGAGGAAATGCAATGAAAGTAAGGCTCCTAAGGCTGTCAGGAGGAATAACCTGCATGCAGAGCGCTCTGTAAAGAGCCTGGAATACTCTGTGGGATGAATAAAGGGCAGTTTCTATCGTGATTTACTGTCTCTATTACTAGTAGTAAAATGATACATATTAAAGAGCTTTTGTAGCCTGGAAAGACCTCTCAATTCCATCCTGGCTCAGTCACTGGGCATCTATGGATACTGGGCAAGTTATGGGACCGTGTCTGTTTTCTCACCTGATACTAGTGCCACCCATGGTCATCTCTCTTTTGATTAGCTCTGCAGTGAGGCTTAAGGAGACAAATAATTTCGAAATGCTTAGCCTATTTGTTAAGGTTAAGACATGGTGGTGATCACAGTAACTTCTCTTACCACTGCCTGGCCCAGAAACTGCCGGCATTTCAAGGCAGCATCCCAATGATGGAGAGGTGGCATTGTAAAGGGTGTTCTCCAAAGGATAAACCTACAGGGGCACTGAGGAAGAATAAGGCCAAAATGAAGTTTCCTTTAAGCATGGCAGGGTTTCATGGGATGTATTTTTAGACAGAAAGGTTCACAGAAATACTAGGCACTGGAGCAATCTTACCTAATTGGATGGTGTCACCATTTCAGAGGATTCCCACATGGATATCAATCGTGTATTCATTCATTCGCTCAGTCATTCACTCATTCATTCATTAATTCATTCATTCAGTGCTTAAAGTGTTTCAGGCCCCAGGCTTGAGGATGGATCTTCAGCCCAAATTCACTGAGCTCCAGAACCCCATCTCCAGGGATCCGCTGGGCATCAGCCCTTGGCTCAAGCTCAACACACCCCAAACTCAACCCTCTTTCCTCCCTGTGCTTCTCCCTATCTCAGTTAACAACACCATCCTCCAGTCAGTCACCCAAGTTAGGGACCCCAGATCCACCCCCACTGGGACCAAGTCCTGTCAATACTGAATCCTAAAGATCTCTTGAATTGGGTGCCCCTCCTCTCCCTCCAAGGGCACACCCTTAGCAAGATGCGTTAGGTTCCTACTGCTGCTGTCACAGATGACACTAGCGCAGTGGTTGGAGAAAACCACAGAGCTACCCTCTTCGAGTTCTGGAGGCCAGAAGGCTGAAATCAGGTTCGCTGGGCTAAAATCAAGGTGTGGGCAGGGCCAGGTCCTTCTAGAGGTTCTCGGGGAGAATCAATTCCCTTGCCTTTTCCAGTTTATAGAGGCCGCCTGTATTCCTGGGCTCATGACTCCTTCCCTCAATCACTGCAACTTTTTGGTTCCATCATCACGTTTCCTAATTCTGTAGTCAAATCTTGCTCTGCTTCTATTACAAGGACCCCTGTGATTACATTTGCACAACCCCCCACCCCTGCCCATCCCTCCTCATCTCAAGATCCTTAACTGACTCATATTTACAAACCCCCTTTTGCCATGTAAGGTAACGTTCCTGCAACCTGGGGATTAGCACAAGGATACCCTTGGGTGCTATGATTCAGCCCGCCCTATAAAGCCTGTGTCATCTCTCCCCTGAATCACTGCAACAGCTACTAACCACCATCCTGGCTCACCTTCTCCAATACAGCCTATGGAAAGCAGCCAGTGGTTATTCTAAAGGCCTCAGGGCCGCTCTGTTTGCTGTTCCTTCCATGTGGAACACCTTTCCCCAGTTGACATGATGGCCCTTTTTCAGGCTTTCAGCTTCCTCGGGACGCTTTCTCTGATTATTCTATGATGTAAGTCCCCCCCATTACTATTCTCCATCACATTGCCTTGTTAATTTCACACACACCACTGACACTTCCTGGAATGTGCTTGTTGATTTCTCCACTGCCCTTCACTCTCACTAGTAGGTAAGTTTTGTGAGCACATGGCCTTGTCTGTATCATTTACTGTTGTGTCCTCTTTGCTGAGCACAGAGCCCGGCAGGTGACAAGGCACCTGTGGAAGGCAGAAGAGTGGCCCCCAAAGACGTCTCCATCCTAATCCCTACGACCTGTAGATATATTAGGTCATGTGGCGAAGGGAAATTAAGGTTGTAGACGCAGTTACGGTTTCTAATCAGCTGACATTAAAATAGGAAGATTATCCTGGATTATCCAGTGGACCCGATGTAACCACAAAGGTCCTTAAACGTAGAAAAGGGACTCTGAACAGAGAGCCAGAAGGATGTCGGTGTGAGAAGGGCTCGGCCTGATGTTACTGGCTTTGAAGACGGACAAAAGGGGGCCCAGACCCAAGTGGGAGGCCTCCCTCTAGGAGGTGAGAAGGGCAAGAGAACAGATGCTCCCCCCAGAGCCTCCAGAAAGAATACAGCCTCGACCACACCTTGATCTTAGCCCAGGGAGGTTCGTGTTAGACTTCTGCCTTATACAGAACTGTAAGATCATAAATCTGGGTTGTCTGAGATCCTAAGTTGGTGATAATCTGTTACGGCAGCAATAGAAAGCTAACACAGTGCCCCACAAATATTTGGAGTGAATCGTCTATGCGCCAGTAAAGGTCAAGGGTTGCCAGGAAACACCAGAAGCTAGAAAGGAGCAGGGAAGAATTCTCCCCCAGAATTTTCAGAGAGAGCAGGGCCCTGCCCACACCTTGATTTGGAACTTCTAGGCTCCAGAGCTGTGAGGTGATGCATTTCTGTTGTTCTAAGGCACGTAACTTTGTGGCACTTTGTCACAGCACCGCCGGGGAACTCATATATCAGGCCATCATCTGTGGCCACAGGTGACCTTGTTCCTGTGACTCTGGCCTTAGCTTGGGTAGTAAATGATACTGGGGAATAGTGTGTTCCTTCTCCTCTCACGGGTCAGCAAGCAGCCGTGAACTGGCTTCTGAGACATGCTCTTGGGGACCTTAGCTGGGGGAGGGAGGGAGTGGCATCAAGAAGCCTCAGGTCCACAGGCAGAGAACAACGTGGTGCTCAGAGCAAAGAGTGAGACTCAGGGACTTCCCTGGTGGCGCAGTGGTTGAGAATCTGCCTGCCAATGCAGCGGACACGGGTTTGAGCCCTGGTCCGGGAAGATCCCACATGCCGCAGAGCAACTAAGCCTCTGAGCCACAACTACTGAGCCTGCGTGTCTGGAGCCTGTGCTCCACAACGGGAGAGGCCACGATAGTGAGAGCCCCGCACACCGCGATGAAGTGTGGCCCCCGCTCTCCGCAAGTAGAGAAAGCCCTCGCACAGAAATGAAGACCCAACACTGCCAAAAATAAATAAATAAATAAATTTATAAAAAAAAGAGTGAGCCTCAGAGGAAAGCAGGAAGCTTCTTAGCCTGGCCAAGACTCAGGTTCCTTCCTCAGAGGGCATGCTGAGGGTTAACTGTGCCCATGGGCCCGGCACAGGGTCTGGCACCAAAAGGTCCAAGTTTATGCTGCTCTCTCCTCCTCCCCACAACCCACCTCACTTTTCTTTTATTAAATTCAACTGAAAACAACAGCAATGACTTCCTTCTGAAACACAAGAGGAGACCTCTAAAAGCATGAAGGCCAGAAATCAGCTGTGGACTTAAACAACCAAAAAAAAACAAAACAAATGCAAATAGTCAAATCTCACCTAGGTGCGCGCCCCCAGCAAACTACAAGGGAAACGTAAGTCCCTGCTGTGCCTCTTTATGACTTGAGGTATGTGGAGTCTCTAATTTAAGGCTAAATATAAAACTAAAACACACACAGCTGGACTTTCAAGTCTTTTCCAAACACGTTTAATACCTTCCCGTGAAACTCCCAAAATCCAAGCAGCCCTCACTTTGCACCAGTATAAACAGAAGCTGGGGCAGACGGAACATATGGGCTTCAAGAGGATATTGCAGAGGGAAGAGGGACGTCCGAGCACAGGGCATCCCGAGGGATCCGGATGCTGACGCATGCTCACCGTCACACGGAGTCCTCTGCCCACCATGGCTATGATGGGACCCAGCAGAGCCTGGCCGGTGGGCCACCGCTAACAGGGTCTGCCTCTGACCGCAGCTTTTTCTGTCCCCACGTACTTTTTTCAGCTCTGCTCCTGCACTCCTGGGGGCAGCGGAAAATGAGAAGGATTCAAGGCTGCTTGGCAGGTATGAGTGGATTCTCTGTTATCCCAGGAGTTCTCCCTGGGGGAGGTGGCATCCATCATACTGGGCCACCATCTGGTATTGCTGGGCACCTTTAATCACTCGACAGTTCTACACGGAGAGTCATCTATGTGCTCGACGCAGCTCTATGTGTTGCACCGGGAAACGGCAAGGAGCAAGTCGAACAAAACCGGGGCCCGCATCTCGAGGAACTACCGGCTGCAGGTAGAAGGACAATGAAGATAGCGGCAGAGTATGGTTGGTGATGAGCAAACAATCACACAGGAGACTGCGGCGCGGTGAGGACGGGCAGCGCGGTGGCGTGGACAAGCTCTCTGAGGAGGTGACAGGTGAGAGGCGCCTAGAGGGTGAGGAGGGCTCAGCCGCGCAGGGCTCCAGGGGAATAACTTTCTTGACAAAGGGAAGAACAAAGAGCAGAGGCCCCATGACAGCTCTAAAATCTGCCCCAGATTCCTCCATATTCCTTTCATCAGGAGGCACAGCCCATGCCTTCCCTTTGAATCCGATGGTTTCGGGACTGCCTCCCCCAATGGGGTACAGTGGAAGTGACGCCCTGTGACATCTGCGGCGGGTCAGAAAAGCCACGTAGCTTCTGCTGTGTTGCTGAACACCTGCCTTACAGGAACGCAACCAGGCTGAGACCGCCGTGCTGGAGCCCAGCTGAGCGCACCCTTCCTGCCAGCCCAACAAGGCACTGGACCTGGGGGAAAAGCCATCTTAGAGCCTCTAGACCAGCCTCTCCCGGACGGAACGCCACTACGCGACCCCATCTCCACCGCCATGTGGAACAGGAGATCCAACCAGCTAAGCCCTATCCAAGTCCTGACCCAGAAAGCCACGAGATCTAATAAAACAGTCACTGTTTCAAGCCAGCAAATTGTGGGGTACTTTGTTTCTTAGCGATAGATAAACGATAGAGGCCCCAAGCTGATAACAGGAGGATGAAATGAAACATACATGTGAGCTTCCTGGCACAGAGCCGGCTCGCAGCAAATGTTAGATCGCGTTCCCTGTGACAATAGAGTTTGATTGCCTTTCTGTTTCATTGCCTATTTTTACACTATGCTGCATTAAATCATAAATTACAGGCAGCGTACCCACGTCTGATTGTTCCTGAGCACTTGGCTTTATTGGGCTCTCAAACTTAGAAAATGACAAACATGTAAACTGAGGCGGTTTCTCTTTGCTCTCCACTGAGGAGGGTTCTGGAAGGAGGTTCTTCAGTGGGAAAGAGTGTGGTCTCGATTGTTCTGTTCCCGACATGTGTTTCAAGACCCCGTGGCACACACACCGTGGCAAGCCAGGTGTGTGTGCCAGGAAGTTTTAAAATGATTTTCTGAGCACTATCGTTTTTCTTTACTAAACAGCATGGATTTTTGAGCTCGAATGTGTTTCTGCACTAAGGAGAACGGGCAGTCTCCCTTGAAATGTTTCATCACTGAGTTATTTTTCAAATCAGCCTCTAGAAGAGGTTGGAGAAGTTACAGATCATAAGCACGCATTTTTGGAGCCAGGTGGGCCTTGGTGTGAAACCTGGATCCTCCCTTTGCAGCTGGAGAGAGACTGGGCATGTGGGTGAACCTTTATAAACCTCAGTTTACTCCTCCGTGAAATGGGAATAAACACAGTGCCTCCCTCCCAGTTTGCTTGTGAAGTTTAAATGAGATAACGTCTGTGAAGCCCTTAACAAAGTGAGAGCTCAAAAGAATCAATCTAATAAAAATGGTCATTATGACTTCTGCTATGGCAGGAGCTCTCAGATTTAGCAAGTAAAAATACAAGATGCCCGACAACGCCTGAATTCCAGATCAACAATGAATAATGTGTTGGCAGAGTACGTCCCAAATATCCCATGGGATAGACTTACACTACAAGTCATTCACTGTTCATCTGAGATTCAAATTTTACTGGGTGTCCTATATTCGTTCCTAGATTATTATGAATGTTATTCACCGTGACAACCCATCCCAATCGCCTGAGTATGTGGCTCCCCGAGACCCCTGATCACACCGTCCCCCATTTTCTCATCTTTAATAAAACCTCGCATCTCTTGTGTTCTCCCCTCCAGCCTCACTGTGGACTGCTAGTAATTAAGACAGGCCAAGGGGCTGCTCTAGAAATGCAAACCCTGTAACTCTTTCTGGAGCGAAAGGGCTGCAGTTATTACATAAGCAGCTCTCTACAGCAGCGTCCTGAGCTTCGCTGCGGAGAGGCTGCTGTTTGTACCATTTCCAACCTCCTGCTGCCCAGCCTCGCCTCCCTCTACACTTCCTCCTTCTCCCCTCCTTTCCTGTGCCTGAAGTCTGGCTCCATTTGAAGTCTCTCCCCCTGCCCTCGGCTCTTTTTTTTTTTTTTTCCCCCCACGTAATATAGTGTAGTTTATTACATAAGTGATTTATCGCATGCACCTTAATGTATAAGGAGCAAAACTTGTTTAAAATAAACCCAACTGAGAGGATAATCTCTATGGGCAAAATGTACTTGGACTTAATTTCTCTACTGGGTATTACACACTATATAATTGCCTTAAACAGAAGCTGTACACGCAAATTTAGCTTGGCACCGGTATCTGGCTTCACAGAACACTCAAGTTGCATGCTGGGTTTTGCTACAAATCCTTCACTCCACCAGAAGAAACTCAACAGCATTCCTTAAAGAAGTTATTCAGCCTGACTCCCCCGCTGAGATGGGGGTAGGGGTGGGGGAGGAGCGCAGATGATTGTGGGCTGGATTTGTGTGTGGCGGGGAAAGGCCTTTGTCATGGGAGAAGAGGCAGAGCTGCCAGCCTGTGTCTAAGCCGACTGGGCTGGGGACCTCAGCCTCACTCCTTGTTCAGATGCGTGTTGAACAAACGAAATTGCTGCTCCCTGGCTGGCACTGGATGTGGGATATATGTTTAATTAAAGTTGATGGCGGCTTGTCCTTCTTTCTCCTGTGGATGAATTAATCAACGTGTTCATGTATTCACTGACTCCTTCACGTATTCATTCATTCATTCATTCATTCCACAGACACTGAGCTCCTCTTGGGCCCCAGGGCAGTGGTGGGTCCTGAGCTTCAGGAATAACAGTGAACCACAAACAACGCCTGCCCTTACTGGGGTGACAGGCAGACGGGGGAGAAGGGCGTTAATTAAATAATTACACAAAAAAGTGCACGATGACAAATGGGGACAGGGCAGTGGAGGAGAGGTGCTGGTGCTCTGAGAGCCCTTGGTGGGGCTGGAGAAAAACTCCTCAAGGAAGAAGCTTTTAGAGGATGTACGAGTTCCCTTCGGCTGCTGTAACAAATTACCCGAAACTTAGTGGCTTATTTTCTTACAGTTCCGGAGCTCAGAAGTCTAAAATGGGTCTCACTGGGCTAAAATCAAGGGGTCGGTAGGGTTCTGCTCCTTTCTGGAGGCTCTAGGGGAGAATTTGTTTCATTGTCTTTTCTGCTTCCAGAGGCCGCCCGTATTCCTTGGCTCATGGCCCCCTCATCCGTCTTCAAAGATGGCAACATCAGGCTGAGCCTTTTTCAACCCTGCCATCTCTCTGGTCGTGACTCTTCGGTCTCCCCTTTCCCCATTTAAGGAAACCTGTGATTACTGTGGGCCCACCTGGATCATCCAGAATACTCTCCCAATTTTAAGGTCTGCTGATCTGCAATTTTAATTCCATCTGCAACCTTAATTCCCCGTTTGCTACATGACCTCACATATCCACCTGTGTAGGGGTTCCGATGTGGACATCTTTGGAGCCATTATTCTGTCGACCACAGCTGGGATCTAAAGAGCGAAAAGGAGGAAGAATATTCGAGGCAGAGGCAGAGCTTTGTGAAGTAGGTGTTGATGGCCTGGATGCAGCTGGGAAACAGAGTAATGGGGGTGTAGGGAGCTGGGGCTAAATGAGGCTGGAGAGGTGAGCAGGGCCAAACCCTGCAGGGCGTGGTAGGCCACAGGAAGGATTCTGGTCTTCATCCCCAAAGCACGAAGAAATCTTTCAAACATTTCTATCAGGGGATAAGATGCTGTGTTGTACTGAATCTAACACTATAGATGGCATTATTTATCTTGCACTAAAAAAATAAGTATGCCAATTAAAATATGGCACAATACTTTCTTATTACTTAGAATTTTTATTTTATACTTATTTTTAAAGAACTCCTTGAGATTTAATTAGACTTCTATTTTTGTCATAGGTAACTCTTCCGCCGATAATAAAAATAAAAGCTAGGAAAACAATAAGGCATTCCTCAAACTTCTTCACAGTAAGAAAGAATCTCTCTCCCCTGAATAACATTTTAACTCTAAATCACTGATGCCCGTGTTCCTCCATACACTGTCATCTGTGCCATCGAAAGCATAGGTGACGCAGCCTTTCTTAGACGAATCCATTGAAAAAAAATGAAAAGCACTGGCGCTGGGCTCTCGAGCTGGCTCTACAATTATGCTGAGCAAACCTACTTTTGCTTCCCACTTCCAGAATGTTGCTACACCCGCTTGCCCCTCCACCCAACAACCATTTGTTTCCTAGAAGGTTCCAGCATCATCTCTGGGATTTCCTTCCAAGCTGTTGACACCTACTGCGTAGGTTTCATTGCTGGCACTCTGGATGCTTCTTTATGCAGAGGCAATGACAAAACATCACTGCTGCCTGCCTCAGGGGGCCTCTGAGACGTGCACAGATTTCAGAGATGCTAACGTGAGAGAATTTCAGAGATACACCCTGAGGTCAAGGATCAGATTGGCGCCTTCAAGGGGCCCTTCAACAGAAGCAAGACTTGTCCCTACGTTTCAAGGTAGAGGTTGACAAACATTTGTTAATGACGATTAAAGGGCCTTTCATTTATTCTGAGCACTGTGCTAGGCACTTTCCTGCCGCATCAAGTCATCTAATTCTTACCACAAATTCTGGAGGGAGGAGGTATTATGATTATACCCATTGTACATACTAAGAAACTGAGGCTTAACTAAATTAACCCATCTTAATAGCATCCAGATCATATGTAGTAGAGCCAAGATTTGAACTCAAAATGACTCCAGGGGTTAACCACCGTGCTTAACCATCTCTGTTTCTACATATTTGTCTCAATCCCTCATCAAAAAAGTCTTTAAAATCACGAGCTTCTGCAAGTCTACTCCACAAACATGGGTGCAGCACCTTCATGCAGGCAGTGGGCTCTGCGCTGGGCCTGAGGACAAACAATAAAACCCACAGATCCTTCACACAAGAAGCTGAGAGTCCCATGCAGAAGGCAGAGAGGTTGCCAGCAGTTGGGATGGGAAGGGGAGGACTGACGTGCGTGTCCACACATGGGGGGGCACAAGCACAAGAGGAAAATGTCCCCGTTTGACTCACATTGTGCCAATTTTTCTTAAAGAATTTTGGACGCTAAACATTAGGCTGCAAAATATTCAGAATTTTCCAGGAAGGCAGTGTGAAATCTGCATAGAAAATCTTTTCCAGTTTCCACCCCATGCCTGGTTGACCTTACAATTGGTATCCTCCCTCAAGCCAGCCTGCATATTTCTTTCTAGGGGAATAATAGATAGAAGAGGGTCTAGGAGGGATGGGATGGGATGGGAAGACATAAATACGTGTACAAATCTCCCCTACGTTAGGCTTAGTGTGTGATCAGTATCCCGAGTCAATTGTACAGGCCCCACTGTATACACACGCTATTCTTTAGGCAAAATGCAGAAAGAACTAAGGACTATGAAAGTGCAAAAATAAAATAAGAAGTCTGGAATGGGGAAGTTGGGGCCCATATGGATATACAGAGATAATAGTGAGCCTTTTTTTTTTTTTTTTTAAATCCTGTCGAAGGTTACCAGGATAAGAAGGAAAACAAAACCAAGCCACACATCTAGATTATCTACAGACACAAAAGGTACATGGTTTTCGGAAGACGATCCCATACTAGAAAACTTCTTGCTAGGAGCACTCACTTGGGAATCATTTAAAATTTCATTTCCGTTTGGTTTGGGGTCTCTGGGAGAAACGGGCGGGGATAGGCGACCTCCTCCTCTTCCTCCCCGGGAAGAAAGCACCCTCCCCTGCCACCCACAGAAACCCCTCGAACATATGTCTGTGCTGAACGGCAGAAGATTGGAGAAACAGATGGCATAAGGACTTCAGAATCTGACAGCCCGCTGCGTGGCAGCGCTGTCGGTAGGCACGCCTTGCCAGGGATGCACATTTGAGCGAGGGGCTGCCAGGGAGAACAGACCCACGCCTCGCCCTCCCACCCGCGTGAAACGCTGGTGTTTGAAAACAAGTAAAATGCTTTTTGCGGAAGCAGCGAGCGAGGACGCAGCTCTGCAGCACTTAGGGCCCATATGTTGCAGACCGGGGGAAGGTTCTGCAAGCGGTGGCTCCATAAACAGTGCCTACTTGGGGTGTTTTTCCACACGAGGCAGGCGGGGAGCGGGCGGGGAACAGTCGGCAGAATTGCAGAGCAAACTGTTTTCATGGGCTGTTTACTCTCTTTCACTGTACCTGTCCCTGTGGGCCTGCTTCACATTTGGGGGATGTGATACACGCAAGAAGCTCCCCGAATCAACGCAATCTTAATTCTAATCCACAGAGGGGTGTAAACTGACCGCTGTCTCTTAATCTCCTCTTCCTCCAAGTTCATTAGGGAGGATAGGCAGGTGCGGGGAGAGGCAAAAAGGGAAAACGGAGCTGATAATTATGCATCCCAACCCATGGGACCCTCTGGTCTCGTGCTAAGCACCTGACGTATGCATCAACTCACTGCAGACTCAGCGAACAGTTTTACAGGTGGGGAAGTCGCGGGCTCAAGTGTAACCAAAAATCAGGATAACGTAACGGGACTTGGAAGAGGAGAGCCTGGACTTGGAATACAATGCTGTTGCGCTCTTTCTGCTTCATTTTTTCTGCCTGGCACTTTCTAAGAAGGTAGAAAGAACATCCACATGGTACCCAAACCACACGGCGAGATCTGCCTTCTAGGGAGCGCTCAGCTGTAAATGGGCCTATCGTATCGCCGTAGGATGGCTCAAGTCTGCCCTTTTCAAGGTTCCCTCCTCTAGCCACAAGTCTTCAAAATTTCCAAATGGAGATTTTATTTAACGAAGATGAGAGCATTCTTTAAAAAAAAAAAAAAGAAATCTATGTAGGAGCAGACTTCCCCTGAAGGAGCCACGTTCCCATCTCATTTTGTCCAAACAACTTTGGGGATCTGGATTTTGCATCAGCAGTTTCCTCTTCCTTCGGTGAAATGAAAATGTCATTTGCTCAAAACCACTGTTTAAGGCGCTGCCAGCCTCCACCTCCCTGCAAATTCACAGCAATCTCGTTAATAAATTAACCCAACTGTCAGAGATGTATAAATGCAAAATCATTTGGAAATGGTCCCATTTAAGAGCACACAATCTCCAAAACCTATTGCAACATTTTATAATTCCTTCAGGCCACCTCAGGTCTCCTTTACACTTGCAATGGTGCCCCTTTCAATTTGCATTTAAAAGACAGTAAATTGCAGGGTTCATAAACATTTTTATAGTGATTTATTGAAGACCGGGATGTCAGTGCTGTTCTTCACACTTTAGCAGTCCTGAGAATCAAATGCTGGCTATATGTGCAATCTTGCTGTCCCCGTAAACCACAGAGGAACAAGCCAGGTTGGAACTTTATCATTTTCTTTTCTTTCTTTCTTTCTTTCTTTCTTTTTTTTTTTTTTTAAAGACAGCAGCAACCATATTTATCGCTCAGTTAGGAAAAAAAACTCATTTTAATTAGCTTCCAAGTCCTAACTTGGGTTCTGTAATTTACAAAGAACTTGGATTGCCATTCAGCATTGTAGCATCGTGAAGAAGTCATTCTTTATTACGGCTGAGGACAAAAAAAAAAAAAAAAAAAATTTAAAAAAATAAGGAGGGCTTTCTTTCCATCTTCCCATTCTGTGCCCTGCCCACGTGCACCCTTCTCCACAGTGGGTTACAGACGGAGAGGAAGTCAGACAGAGCTAAGGCTGGCCACCGTGCTTCTAGATACCTCTGTCTTTCTTCCTAAAAACTTAGAGCAAGGATTGGGCATGGGCTTCGAAAGCTCTTATTTGAAAATAACGTGAGCACAGAGATGCTGAGGTCAGAACATACTTGTGCTACTTTCCAGCCAGCTAAGTCACAAAAGGCGCTGCCAGGAGCCAAGACAAACTGTTCATCTAAGGGCAGGGTGAACTCCTTGGCATCCTTTGGTCTTTTTACTGGGGAGGGGGTGGGGTGTGGAACACTCGAATCTTTTCTATGCATAAAGGAAAAGGAGAGAGACTGGGAGAAAAAAAAGAAAAGAAAGAAAGAAAGAAAGAAAGAAGAAAAAGGCTTGCACCTCATTTGCCCTTCCAGTGTCCAGAAGGGAGTATTTCTTTCCACCTTTTTCGCATTATAATAATGGCTTCACAGCTCCTGAAAAGGGCCCTGGTGCATCAGCAAATGGTGCATGACACGGCCAAACCCTGGGCTGTGTCGCGCACCAGCTCCGCTCCAAAGAAAGTCCTCCTCTGCCTTCGTTTCCCTGCCATTAACTGAGATGAAATGAGTTTTTCCCCCCTTTTGATTCATTCCCCCGCCCCCCACTGTCTATTACGGTGTGACGCGACTGGGCTTCCGGGCCCATTATTTCACAGACGATTCTTTTATTCTGGTTTGGGAGTTTGCGCCTGCAAGGTTATCTGTGCGCAGAGCAATGCCGCGGTCCTCGCGTTCATTTTTGAAATCTGATCTCATTGATAAGAACAAGACCGTTCGCATTGCATTTGTCAGATAAGGAGCTCGGGTGCCGGAGTCATAATTTTTACGACTTTAGTCAGGGCTCCCTGTTAAAATACGTCAACCGATAAAAATGCAAGTATTATAAAAATAACCTTTGTATCAAAAGTGTCGTCCTATCTCCTCCTCCTTTTTTTAAAAAAGCACATTATGTCCTTTTTTCACATCAGGCACCTCTTATACTCAGATGCCTGTTTCCTGATGTACATTTTTCACAATGATATTTGAAACGGTCTTGCTACCCCCAGGTCAGCCTTCAGCATGCTGGGAGAGGAAAACAAACAAACAAGAGGGCCAATAAGGAAAGAATCAATGTCACGCAGTTTGTCTGAAAGGGGTTCTGGTTAATTTCCCTCCAATGGTCTATCGCACGTGGAGAGGGAACGGGTCCCGGTCCTGAGAAGTAAATGAATCAGGTCCATGGACGTTTAGTCCCCTGAGCAGAGTCAGAGAACATTTAAGGACCAGGGTCCAGCGTGTCCCCCGTGGCAGGACTCCGGGTTCTCCGGGACAGGACTCCGCTGTCAGCTTGCCCAGGGAACAATTGGGCATTGTTCCCACGAGGGAAGTGGCCAAACATAGTATGAAGAACACCCACCCCTATCGGACATAAACGGGAGTAGGAGAGGTCGGCCGGCTCCATCCTGGAGAAGAGGCTTCTCGCAGGGTCTGATGCCATCAAAGCTGCCCCCCTGGCAAAGCCAACCCCCACATGGAGGTGGCCATGGAGCCCGGCGAGTGTGTTACAGAAATATTAGCGCGAGGCAGATAGCCGGAGCCCCTGTGTGTTTCCGTCTCCACCCCTGGTGGCAGCCATACAAAGACGCCGGTGACAAAACTAAGAGACGGCCACGGGCTTGCGAGTGGCGTGCCAAGCCGCACGGCACAAGGTCCTGTCCCCATCCCTGTTCGGGGGGCCCCGTACACCCAGGCCTGCAGCTGATAACACTGTAATAGCCCTCCTTTGAGGACAGAGGCTCCTGCGTGCTGATTAGTCATTTATCACACCTGGCAGCCCTGCTGAACTATAATTACTCTTCTCTTATCCTGCCTCGCTGTCATGTCCGAGAGGCGAGGCGAGGCACAGTCTCCAGTTAATGACACATTACCCTCTTGACAAGCACTTAAAGGTTTTATTGTAAATATGCAAGATAGAAAACATCCGAGATTCCCTTTTTAATTATAAAAAGCAATTTCAGGGCCTCCCTTCCCCAGCCTCCTCCCACCCCACCTCCCCGACCCCCAAACAGTAAAGTTTCCCTGCCTTATCCTCTCTGCTTACCGCAAACAAACTGATTTTCCCTTTGTCACGTAAACTCATTGCTACAAGTTAACTCAGTATCTCTCCGCAATTATCAGACATATTGCCTATGAAATTGGTAATTTAAACACACATCACACTGCCACAAAAGTTAAATTTCCGCCCCGAAAGAAGGGGAAAATGTGCATTTATATGAAAAATTATATATGAAAAAAAGCCGAAAATGCAGCATAAATAGTCCGGTTTTCCTCATCGGAAAGAGAGGGAGGAAGTCATTGAAATTTTTTTTTTTTTTTTTTAAATATGAGTCTCTAACTGAGGTTAAAGAAAATAGATGGACATATTTTTTTCATAAACTAAAAAAAACTGGAAATGTGTGGGTCGTTAAATCCTGATTGCCTACTTATACGATTTGGGGAGAAAGCCAACTTAGCATTCAGTGATTCCTGGGGCTGTTTTTATACCTCCAGGAGTGTTCAGAGGACACTTCCCGTCTGGCAAGGGGGGACCCTGGCGGGCTCACTGCATCCTGTCACCTTCCAGCTGATTTCTACAAGGCGATCCTTCTGTGCTGTGCAGCCTTGTTGGTCAGGTGTGAGGCTGCCGTGGGCAAACTTTGATCAGAGTTATTAGGATGGAATAATGGGATGGGGTGGGGAGCTGACGTTAATAGAATCTTTCACTCTCATGGAAGAAAACAAATCCCACGTAGACACACGTAAGCGCTCAACACTGGCACATAAAGACATATCTGATGTAAAATGAGCTCACCTCAGCCCTGTTGGTTTTAACGGCCCTCCTACACCTCATACAAGTGTTTAAGCTCAACACACATGGACGTTCAAGCGTGTTGGGTTCTATGTGTTTGAGATCATCTTCTTCCAACTGGTTGAATGCCATGGCCAACAAAAGCTGTTAGAGCATGGGGTCTTTGGGGTTGGGAGCCAGGAAGCAGAGATAAAGCAGCAGGGGAAGGCACGCTACCTCTGTCCTCCTTTGTTCCAGGAATCACTAGGGTTGATCTCTCTGATTAGGCCAGCTAGGTGTGTGTTCCCTTCTTCCAGCACCCCTTTCTGGCTGGACTTCCAAAGGCTTCCATTTAGGATCATCACCTTCCCAGAGAAAGGAAGGCCTTTTCTTTGGTCAAAGGTCCATGAGAAGTTGAAGTACACGCAAGGGTTAAGAAAAGGAGCTGACGCAGCATTTGGAAATAACGAATAGCAAGACCCAGGAAGGCATATGGCGGCCAAACCAAGGATGTGAACACGTAAACAGCTGAGAGCCAGTCAGGGCTGGTGATGACTCTTCACTTGGTTCCTGAAGAGGAGACTAGTAGAGGTCTTTGGAGGGGAAATGGCAATAACAGGGAGAGGATGCGTAGGCCAGCAAGGTGAAAAGGCAGGCTTCAACCTTGATCTGAGCATCCCAAAAACAGAAGCACCTTGTGCGGCTGTGGTTGGCCACTGCCGCTGCACGGAACACTATCCAGGAAGACACGAGAGCTGGTTGTGCAGAAGACGGAGACAAAGGCACACAAAGACAAGAAGCAAACTGACATCTTTAGAGTTCACGGCCCAGATCCCCAAGCAGGCTTCTTGAATTGTAAACGCCTCAAGGATAGACCACCTTTCATTCATTGTCAGTCTTCAGGAATGAGCACATAGGTTTTATGAATGAATGAGAAAGGAGAGCCCTGGAAAACAGGCAGTGGAAGGAGATCCTTGAAGATGTGTTTCCTGATCACTGATTTTCAATTCTTCCCTGCATCCAGTAACGAGTATGTCTTGAGGATTATTTTGCAGCAGGTATTGTGGGAATAAAGGAGACTTAACTGAGGTGATCTCAAGACTCTGGGGCCCCACAGGGACAGGAGCCTGAAGTGGGTGATGACGGCCATAAAGACAGAGATGGTGATTAAAGGTAAGGTCTACTGAATGCTTACGCGGGCAAGGTGATGTGTCAAGCTCTTCAGGACACTAACTCTTTACCTTCCTGTTGGAGCTTCACATCGACATTTGGAGGGGTGGATCTTGTGGCTTACACTTCACAGAAGGGGAAACTGAGGTGCTGAGGGCTGAAAGAACTTGCCCAAGGCCCCGCTGCTGGTAAGTGGAGGGAGCTGGCTTCACCAGGGACTCTATAATCCACGCCCTAAACTCCGGGCTTGCTGCCTCTTATCACCAGGTGTGGGAGGCTGGGAAAACCACATCTGGGAAATAGTTCAGGGTGACTCCCAAGCACACCGGCGAGAATTTCTCCAAATCTCTTCTTTGACTTTGATTTCAAGGGCTGAGTTTGCAGTCGCTGACTTGGGAAAGTCCTTTCCTCCACTTTTCCATCTCAACTTCTCCCTGGGAAGCTGAAGGCTGCCATGTTTTGACTTGTCCCCAGAGCACCTTGCTCTTTTCAAAGGCATTTTATAAATCTAATGAAATAACAGGGATCCAAATAAGCTGTCCTTCCCAGGTTTGTGGTCTTGAGACTAGCTCCCCTTGAGATTTGCTCCCTTTTCTCAGCCTGACGCCTCCCTCTCTTAAGGGAAAATCATCTGCACTGTGCTCATCACCTGTTTTGTCTCCTTTTAGAAAATGCCAAGTGCGCATCTCCGTATTTGGTCCTCCAAAGGACCAGAAAGCCTGCAACAGAGGCTCAGTTCAGAGAGTGGAGGGGTCCTGGCAGGTCTGAAACCAGATGTTGCCCATCCTTCCTTCTTTCCTTCCTGCCTTCCTGCTCTCTCTCCCTCTCTCTCTTTTCTTTTCTCCTTTCTTTTTGTTCCCTCCTGTTTCTTTTTCTCTTTTTTTCTTCCTTCCTTGATTTTTTTTTTTTTTTTTTATTGCACCCTGGACTGTTCACTAGACCATTCCACAACTTGGGTGGTGATGGAATGACTGTGGCTCCCCAGGGCTAACAAAGAGCAGTTGTCAGTGTGATGTGCATCTTGACGTTGATAAAATGCAGTCTACAGCCTTTGCAATAACACAGCTGTTGACCTTGAGTAGCTCGGGATTTTGAAAATCCACTGAACCTGGACAGTCACCTCCCCCCGGAACTAGGCCAGCCAGATTAGTTGGAGCTCCTTATGTGTGGACGGGAACCTTCCCAGTTAGGCCTCATGGAAAACAGAGCTGGGAGCTAGAAATCCGGGAAGGAATGGAGGCCGTTGGTATGAGAGTAAGGCCGGTTGGGTCCAACTTTGCTTCCTCCGTCTCAGCATCTCTACTTCCTCTCTGCACACCTGTTCCATTATCCTGTCTACTGGCCGGCTTCCTATTTCCCCATGGGTTCTGCTTTCCCATCACTCTTCCTTGCAGAGGGTCCCCATTGGATGCCCAGCCCCTGAACCCACAGGACTTCCTGGCTTCTGCATTTATCCTCAGCTGACTGCCTTCTTCTGCGATGTCTATTCAAATCCCTGAGAGGTGAAGATCACAGCACTGCACTGCTGGCCCCCTTAGCTTGACTGCTGTGGGGAGCCGTTTATGCTGAGGACAGGAATCCCCAGCCTAAGGGCAGGTGTGGGCTGGTTGGCTGAATGAAATATCTTTGGTGCCACTAAGATTGTGCAGTGGGGTCTGATTATACACTAGGGCCACCCTATCTCAGTAATTCAAGCACACAGAGAAGAGTTCATCACACATAGGTGTAAGTTAAGGTATTTAGTTCATGATATTGAACTAACCAGATGAAAAAGAAGGTCTTCCAAATTGGATGAGAATTCTTAAAACCACTTGAAGAGGAAAGACAAGATGGTTAGTTGACGGGGCTGCTCAAAATGGAACACTTTTCTCAGTCAGTTATACATTCAAGAAATGTACAGGGAGGGTCCAGTACTGACATAGCTCTCAACATCGGATTATTTTGGAAAGGGAATGTAAAAAAAAAAAATACCATTTAAAATTGCACCCCCCAAAATAAAATACTTAGGAATAAACCTAACCAAGGAGGTGAAAGACTTATATGCTGAGAACTATAAAACATTAATAAAGGAAACTGAAGATGATTCAAAGAAATGGAAAGATATCCCATGCTCTTGGATTGGAAGAATCAATATTGTTAAAATGGCCATACTACCCAAAGCAATGCACAGATATAATGCAATCCCTATCAAAGTACCCATGACATTTTTCACAGAACTAGAACAAATAATCCTAAAATTCATATGGAACCAAAAAAGACCCAGAATTGCCAAAGCCATCCTGAAGAAAAAGAACGAAGCAGGAGGCATAACCCTCCCAGACTTCAGACAATACTACGAAGCTATAGTAATCAAAAGAGCATGGTATTGGCACAAAAACAGACATATGGATCCACGGAACAGAACAGAGAGCCCAGAAATAAACCCACACACCTACGGTCGATTAATCTTTGACAAAGGAGGCAAGAATATACAATGGGAAAAAGACAGTCCCTTCAGCAAGTGGTGTTGGGAAAGCTGGACAGCTGCATGTAAATCAATGAAGTTAGAACACACCCTTACACCATGCACAAAAAAACCCTCAAAATGGCTTAAAGACTTAAACATAAGACATGACACCATAAAACTCCTAGAAGAGATCACAGGCAAAACATTCTCTGACATACACAGTACCAATGTTTTCTTAGGTCAGTCCCCCAAGGCAACAGAAATAAAAACAAAAGTAAACAAATGGGACCTAATCAATATCTGATAATTTTGTTTTAAAGCACCAAAAAAAGAGGGTCACTATTAGTCCCAAAGCTCTATAGGTTAAATGACTTATTTTGTGAGTCATCCAACTCAGTACTGATAACTTTCTGCTTGTTTTTACAAAGAACTCAGGTAACCCTCCTGGCTGATTTCTGACAGAAAATAAAACCCTTCACATGAAGCTGAACCACATGCATCGGCTTTGCCTAACTGTCTGCCGGGCTTGTTTTTCCAGCTAGGGGCAGTGATAAATTGGTACCCACGTATCGACATGCTGGCCCTGGTGATGGACACAGCACACAGCTGAGAGATGACAGGCTAGGGGTAGGGTACAAACTATAACCAGTAGCCTTTTTGCTGAGAGGAAGGTAACTTGACAGCTATGCTAGAGTCTTCCAATTTCCTGTGCAGGTTTATTCTCCACTCTTTTGTACTCGGCTCCATCCCCGGAAAAGTTGACTAATATGACCTATATTAGTGAGTTCCTTTCATCATTGGGTTTCTGGGTGGGCTTGAATAATGGGGGAGAATGTTTATTACCCTGGGACCTTTCCTTGGGAGGGAGGGGTATCACCACAGGTAGGCAGAATTCCCCAACCAAAGGTTACAGCCTCTGCCAGGTGGTCCTCTCCAACCACAGACCCTCACCTGGCTCCAATACCTGCTTCCTCCTTCCTCTCCTTTCTCCGTCTGGTCCAGGATGGCAAGAGACACCCTCATCACTATTCCTGGGAAATTCCCCACCTCTGATGGTTGCACTTATACCCTGTCCCCACCTTTATAAATAGTCTCTTTATTAAACTCTCCTCAAATTACCCAATTTCAGTAGGTCATCTCTTTTCTGCCAGGATTGCCTCTCATAAAGAAGGGAAGGGATGAGGCCTCTGGCTGCATTTGGACCAGATGCTCTAAGTTGCAGGGATCACTGTCCTGGACTCACTGTTTAAATATTGGGGAAAGTCCTGATGGAAATTTTTGGAGAGTACATTTTTAGAGAATTGCCGAGTTCAGCAGCCCAAGAAGAAAAGGACACAGAGATTTTGGGCCCACGTACGGCAGCTCTCTCATTAACACAAAATGAATTCACTTTACTTTGCTTCTGAATATGGAGAGCCCCACACAGAAATAAAGACATATGCGCTGTCATACCAGAAGCATCTTGAAACATGAGGGAGCATACGGAAAAGTCCTTGAAGAGGTCTTTCCCAATTTTTCTCAACCGGCACATTTTACAGGAAAGCTCTAAACTCTCACTAAAACAATGGATTAAAAAAATGAGATACCCTCCAGTTTCGCCATCCATTTCTTTCAACCTTTCAAGATGTGCTTGGAAAAGGGACAATATAAGTTGCAAGGTTCCCAGTGTGAACCAACGTGAAATATCTTGCCTTTGCTGGGAAAATATTTTTTAATTTTCCAATGCATTCTGACCTACTGCTGCTACAAGGTAGGAAAACATCACTGTCGAAAAAGAAAAGGAAACCATTCACATGCCAAAGATGATGGTGTTTAAAACAATAAAGCCAGCACTGGGTTAATAAGCACAGCCCACTTATAAATTTATTCTTCTTTTGGTTTGTGATGCAAGGAGATATCAAATCATAAAGACCTTCCGTGTGCTTTAGAAAAACAGAGATTATAAATCTTGGAGACCTACTTCGCTGTCAAATTGGTGGGTTGGTTCTTTTTGAAAGCTGTCCTTGAATTACCATGGTGGGTATGTCCTTCAAGAAAGCCCCAGGGTTATTCCCCAAGAAGCCTTCTCTGACCCCTCTCTACTTAGTTTGGGATAAGTGTCCCTTCACTGAGTTCCCTGACCATCCTTTTTGTAGAACCTTGTAGCATGACCTTGAAATACTGAGTCTTCCTGAGTCCCTGAGGTCAGAGGGAACTTCTTGTTTACCCTGAAACTATCATGCCTAGCACAATGCATGTTATCCAAGAGATGTCCAATAAATTCCTGTGCAATTAATCTTTAATTCGAGAAAATAACAACATCAAAATAGCAGTACTTTAGAATCTCAACTGGAGATTATCAAGAAATGGCAAATAAGCTTTAACAAGTGGGCTAACCCTGGTCAATGGGTAACAATTTCCCGGTGGGCCCTGCATTAACCCAGACCTGGGAGTCACAGCCATGCTTGGGAGGAAAGGCAAATATTGATGAATTAATGATGTCAGCCGTGGACCCAGAATTGGGGAATGATGTCAAGTAGGCTGTGGGTTTGCCATTCCTGTCCTTATAGCCTCAAATCTCTGCAGATCACTTATGTGAAACCATCACAAGAAAATTCACTACGATGCAAAGAATGGTAAAATCAGCACTGCCCCAACCTATTTAGGGTATTGTGGGCCTGCAGTCTAAAAACAGAAACTAGCTCACGTCCAAACCAATTGTTCTTCGTGGCGCACAGAGAGCATATTAGGAACGGGCCTTCATAAAGCTCTGAGTCAGGCTGGTATCCCCCAGGTGACTTTGAAAGCTGTAGGTCTGGAAGCGCTTTTACCTATGGCTTCTTTGTAAAATTTGATTAACTATTTTCAGTAAGTTTTTCTATCATCCCCGGTTGAAAGTTGCAAGCGTGTTGCATATGTAAAAATATAAATGTTTGACTCATCTCGCCCGGGGAAATGCTGACGAAGCCAGGGGGGTGTGTGCTCCTGTTTCGGTAGATGTCTCCCTAAGCCCCAGTTAATCTTGACATTTCCCCCGCATTTCCATGCCATCTCAGACAAGCTGGCGTTGGATATCCTTCTGACCCCGGGACACCCCTCAAATCCACGTCAAGGAGAACGGGAGGTCGGCGTGGTGCACTGCTGGCTCTGAGCCATGACCTTTTGACACAGCATCCGCATTCGCGGGCCGGTCAAGGTCTTTGTATCAGATGGATCCTGGCTGACTGAACTGGAGAAGGCAGCCAGTTGGAACTTGGGCTTCAGCTGTAACTTCTGCACTCCTGCCGGAGCGGTCATCGAGCCCGGGTGAGAATCCGGATGAATCGTCCCCGCCTGCTCTGACCGTCGTCTGGGTGACACCCACCAGCGACGGTGAGAGATCTGTCCTAGCCGGAGATGTGAAGTGATTTGTGGCACTGGGACCCTGACACTGCTGTGAGCCCTGTGCTCTTGACAAGCCACACGCGAGACAACACAACACCCCGCGTGCCAGGGACATAGATTCACAGGCTGAACTGTTTCCTCTTTCTTGACATAACGTGCTGTGACAGAGTGACAGAAGAGAGCATTTGTGTGCATAAAACCCCCCATGGCCGACAGGAAATGGACACCTCCCCAGAGTTTGCCTTCCTTCTTGGAAGGAATCACGGGCGGATGTCACAGAAGCCTCTGCTGCTGGAGCTGAGGTCACATGGACTTCAGCAGTTCTGAAATAAGGTCCCCAAAAATGGGTGGCCAGGGCTTGGCTCCTGATGGAGTGGTGGCAGAGGGGGCCAGGCGCTCAGAGACACTTGGATCTGGGCTCGGGTGCAGGGTTCTTTCATTTTGCCCAAATATTAGTCCATATTCTCTCTCTTTATTTTCTTTTTAAATTGGAGTACAGTTGCTTTACACTGTTGTGTTAGTTTCTACTGTACAGCAAAGTGATCAGCTATACACGTACATGATATATCCCCTCTTTTTTTGGATTGCTTCCCATTTAGGTCACCACAGAGCATTTCTTTCTAAACAATGGTTTATTTATTTATTTATTTATTTAAATTAATTAACTTATTTATTTGGCTGCACCAGGTCTTAGTCATGGCAGGCGGGATCTTCGTTGCCGTGTGTGGGATCTTTTTTCTTTTTAGTTGGGGCATGCGGGATCTTTAGCTGCGGCATGTGGGATCTAGGTCCCTGACCAGGGATCGAACCCAGGCCCCCTGCATTGGGAGGGCGGAGTCTTAGCCACTGGACCACCAGGGAAGTCCTCCATATTCTCTTAAAATGACAAATCAAGTCAGACTTGGATACTGGAACCCTGATGAGCCAACTGTAAAAAAACTATCAACTCTCCCTCTGCGTGTTATCCCTTCTTCCTTGTTTTTCTTCTTTCTGTTACACCCCCTGCACACACGTTACCCACAACACCAGAGATTGATCGACAGATACCACAGAGGACATCACAAAAACGGACAAGGGAAATCTGACCACTTCTAACAGTGCTGTTCCAGATACATGAGGATTCGTGTGGTATTTTTGGTAGAAGGATCCTGAGGGTCAGCTTGTATATTGTTAAATAAGCCAGTTGACTTATTTCAGAGGTATATCAATATTGCTCTGAAAAAAGTTGATCCCAGGACCCTCTGCCAACCTGGGACATCACACAGGGCAGATGTTGGCCAATCACAGCCCAGGGGCCAATTCCAGCCTGCAGCCTGCTCTTGTAAATAAAGTTTTATTGGCACACAGCCACACCGATTCATTCCTTTATCTTCGGTAGCTGTTTTCACACTACAGTGGCAGAAGTGAGTAATCGAAAACAGAGATTACATGGCCTGTGAAGCATAAGATATTAGCTATTTGGCCCTTTACAGAAGAATTTGCTGACTCCTGAACTAGACAGTGAGGACTTCCAGTTTACCTGTTAAAGCTCCTAAGAAAGCCAAGCTCTGTTGAAGACAAACACGGCCCCAGGACGTGTGCCGTGTGGTCATACTGGACTCATGAAAAAAACAGACAAGGGCCAGCTCTCAAAAAAGATGGAAAGTTTCACCAGTCCCACCTTCCTGTCGTAGCTGAGATAACTCTACCTGCTATAACACATGAACTTCAAAGTCACTGAGGCCTAACACAAGTTTATCTCTTGTTCCTGTAATGCCTTACTGCCTAGAGGGAGGCCTGCTCCATGCAGATATTCAGAGATCCAGGCTAGTTCCATCCTGAGGCTCATTCCATTGTTTAGAACTCAGTCACGTGACCACATCTAACAATTAGGGATGCGGCCAGGAGAAAAGGCAAAGAGGCTGGTGAACATTTAGCTATAGGACCTATCCCAAGACCCTAACCTGTCCCATCTCTCCTCCCCTTCCTCCTCCTTTCAGAGCACCATGGTCTTTCCTATCAGAAAAGAAGGCACAGGCATAATCCTTGCTCAGTCTTCACTGATAGACACATAATGTGATATCCTCCCTAGGAGGAGATCCATCCTAACAGAATACTGTGTGATGCTCAACTCAGGAAAGAAGGCCATGTATCAAACATGTTCATTTTCATTCTACTTGGCTACATGTTAGAGTTAAGGATCTGTTCTGGGCAAAGAAAGTATTTAATACATTGTCCACTTTACAACCCATAGAGGCAGTTTTCCTATAACAATAAAATCATTACAGGTTTTTACTTGTAGCCCTCTTGCAAAGTGTTGGTCATAGTTGGTGCTTTTTTGCCACTGAATCTTTGATGAGGAAATAAATTCAATTGTAACATTTTAATAATTTGTTTTGCTAAGTGTTTTCTAGGAATACTTTTGAGGCCAAATGTGTCAGCTACTTATATTAGCTTGGTTTAAAGTAGCCGTCTCCTATAACAGCACTGCTCCGGGTCATTTCTTCCCAGGACACCTGGACGTCTTTCAGGTGGTAGTGCCTTCAAGTCTTCAGCTCTACAACCTAACTCTAAAAGCCTTGACCTCAGTCCATCCACGTTAGGGTTGATAAGACAGCTCACTTGGGAAGAATCAGTTACAAACATTAAAATCTTTGACAACATACACACGATAACAGCTAGGCAATATTTAAAAAAATAAATAAATAAAAGGAGGCCATAGAAAGAGCCCAAGACCAGGAATGAGGAGACCCTGGCTGGAGAGCCTGCTTCTTCACCAGCTCCTTTGCTAAGCCCCTTCCTTCCTCAGCTCAGTGTAAACGGTGTAACCGTTTGGGCGTCCACGGTCTATCTTTCACAGATTCTATGAATCTGGGAAGAAATTCCTCACGGTGGAGTTTGATGTCTCACTGGGAGATATGTTTTAGAATGCCATTCTCAATTTCAGTCCACAAAAGCAAAAGACAGGCCCACTTCCAGATCAGACTCAGGCTAAAGGAGAACCCACAATAAATATTTCGCAAAGGAAAACAAAGGAATATATTATCCTGCCCCCCAAAGGGAGCCCCAATGACTGCTTCTCCAACAGCAAATGGTTTTATAAGCAATCAGCGTAATTTTATTATTTCAGGTACTGTTCACAACATTGCCACGAAGAAATCACAATTTGATGAAATTAATTTAGCCATCACAGGAAGGATAAAGAGAAGCTCAGAAGGGTATTCATTTGATAAATAAAATATATTTTAGAAGAGAATATTATGGTAATCGCTATGTATTAATGCAAACTTCTTTAGGGTTTGCAGGATTTAAATGCACATTTTCTCCCAACTAAATAAACATACATATTTGAGGAGCCTGGTCTAAAATATTAACAGTCTGTCTGCACCAGAAATATTAGTCCTTTCCTCCTTTTCTGCCTGCTTCTGTCAGGAAGCCACAGAGCATACAACGGCAGCGCCTGGCTAACCATGTAATTGATAACTCCCTACTCGACTCACTGTTGGAATCTGTCAGTTAAGGTCTAAAGATACATACACACCACTATGAAAATGGACTTACACAAGCCCGTCTGCGGCCCAGGAAGGGCCTGAATGCAGTCGACATCCTGCTACTTAATTGGTCGGGGCTGGCTAACCAGCTCACACGTGTATTCTAGCAATGGCTTGCTGTACTATGACTCTTTTTGACAGACCTATTTAGTGAGGAGGAGGGTTTTTTTTTTTTCCCCCAGATAATTGCTCAAAATCATGCTTTCAAAGTCAAAGTGATTCAAACTTGCCTGTCTGTATTTTGCAAATACACAAGTTGGAAGGAATGCAAATGCACATCCCTATTTCTCAGGCAGATGCACAACAGAGGCTGTTTTTGTATTTTGTTTTTCCTCCTCGGAGCGATGAAGGAGAACGAATTCAAATCCCACAGGGTTTAGACCAAGCCTGGTGTGGCTTCTTTGGGGCCAGAACCCACAGAAGGCATGAGTCACCCAACTTGGGCCCAGGGCCCATCAGGGAGCGATGGTGAATCTGACATCCCGCCAGTGAAAAACCGGGACTCTCAATGCCCTTTGAGGGCTTCCCCAGCAGAGCAGAGGGTTGTAGCATTCAGATCTACTGGATGTTTGGAGGAGCCATTTAACTTTTCGAGTGGCGCCTGGCATAGTGAACAGCGCCAAGTGCTTCGAAATTAAACCATCTTCAGGGTAGTGCAGGGAAATGACTTCACTCCTGTACTCTGCCCCTCATCATAAAAAGAGAGCTGTGTGTATCTACCTCTAGGGGTTCTTGTGGATTTAAATGACACTCACTAGGAAAATCACCCTGAACGTGGATGTACAGACATCTCCTGGCTTTGTCCCTGCTCCCTCCGCTTGGCTCTGAAGGCTTCTGTCTGCCATTTCCCCCTTCCCCCGCCTCCCTTGGCATTCTTGAATATTCACATAGAGACCATGAAATGGCTCAGGCACTAACAAGCACCAAGAAATTCTAATAAGGGAAGAAGAGAGAAGTGCTGGGAGGTGTGGATGAAGCAGTTTCTGACGGCAAGCACACCAGTGACGTCATGTATACCACGTGCGGATTTCAGGGAAGTCCAGGAGCCCAGGGGCCTCCCTGTGAGGACAAGGGCTTGACACCCCTGAATCCACAGGAATAGCTTTCATGAGGCTTCGAGGGCCCTGGAAAGTACTATTGCATTATGTACAGAAATGCCCCATGACCATGCAGCAAAGAGCCCCTTAGCGTAGATCCTTAGGATCTATGCACAAATCAAGACTCAAAATGTGAGGTCAGTCCCGGGACCTTATATAACTCTATCTTGACATTTCTGAAGGTAAATAAAACTGAGAAAATGTGACCTTTCCCCTACTGTAGGAGCACAACCCCACAGAATTATAGAACCCTACTCTTTAAAACTTAGAGACGACTTTCAAGAAAATACTCTCCTACTCTGCTTTTTCAGAAGATGGTGAAAATGAGCTCTTCCGCAAAAATACTTATTTGAAAGGCAGTGTGTTTAGTAGCTAAACCAGGACTTCTCTCTCCTTGGGAGAACTGAGCTGAATAAGGAGATCTGGTCCCACTTTCAAGGTCAAAATTTGGATCCTGACTCAAAATGCCACGCCTGGTTCCCATGACTCTTTAACTATGGGACGATCAGACGGGCTATTATCTTCCCCACTGCCAGGATACCCAAATAGGACCCTGCGAGATGGCAGCAGGTGAAAATGCTTTGTAGACCACTAAATAAATATATAAATAAATGATTAGTGTTTTAATTGAGGCTGGATTGCCGGGCAGTCAATTCAATTAACTGTGGCACAATTAATTGTAAAAGTTGAGGTTCGGCTCTGATATTGCCAATTCAAGTGGCGTCGCGTAGGCTCAGTTACAGCAAGAGAATAAAATTAGCCGTAAAAGTGTTTATCTAACATATTTTAAAACATGAAAAATGGAAACGCTGAGGAAAATCAGTCATGTTTGGCAAACTCTGCCTCAGTTTCTCCATCTGTAAAACAGAGCTAATGTGACCTACTTCTTGATGAAGATGGATAACCCCAGGGGCTGTAAAGGTGAAGGGTAATGACGGTTCAGCATGGGTTTGGGGTGGGAGTCTGGGGTCAGCGTGGCCACGGGCTGACTGAGCCCACATAATACCTCCAGTTCTATCAGTCACGTCTCCCGGACGAGGGCGAAATCACCAATGCAGTTGCTCTCTGGAGATGCCGACGCTACCGCCCAGGCTAAGAAAGAAAGGCAGAAGCTGTGGGCCACCAGGGACCCTCGCAGGCTCCTCAGCACCTCCCGTCTCAGGTGGGCTGCACGGGTATCGAGAAATGGGTGCTGCTTGTGGTCGTAGGGACCTCTGAGGAGCAAGACGCCCCGCCCCCTAATTAGTAGAAGCTTCCATGTGACCCATCTCTGCTTGCTTCGCTGGCTGGAACTTTTGTGCAAAAAACCCCTCCAGGAGGCTCAGCCAGGTCATACTGATTCTGGGCACTGAGGGCCTTTAACCTGCCCCTAATCCAGTCCTAAGCCAAAGCTGGCTGGAGGGAGCATGCCCTTCCCCAACACAGTGGCTATGGCATCAAAGCACCTCCACGGAGGAGCCCATCGCCCGCTTACCCCGAAACAGATACACAAAGGGCTCATTGCCTCAGCACTGCCATTTTTAAAAATTTTAGAGAAACACTTCCGCTGCTAATTTTATGCTCACAGTGTCCCTTGGAATCATCTTAGTTCTTTATCTTAGCTGTAACCAAGTCTACCTGATGTGAGGTTGTGGGAATTGGCAACAATACTATATTGCTGTTGATGTTTGTAATAGTAGCTGTTTTTACTTGGAGCTGCAACAATTCCTAACTAAAATAAACAAAAAAAGACTAGAAGGAAATCAACTAAAATACAGGGGTTAATGTTCTTTGCAGCACTATTTACAATAGCCAAGTCATGGAAACAACCTAAATGTCCATCAACGGGTGAATGGGGAAAGAAGACGGGGTACATATATACAATGGAGTATTGCTCAGCCATAAAAAAGAACAAAATAATGCCACTTGCAGCAACATAGGGGGACCTAGAGATTATCATACTCAGTGAAGTAAGTCAAAAAGAGAAAGACATATATCATAGGATGTCACTTATATGTGGAATCTAAAATATGACACAGATGAACTTATTTACAAAACTCACACACATAGAGAGGAAGACTCATGGCTGCCAAGGGGGAGGGGGGTGGGGGAGGGATGGAGTGGGAGTTTGGGATTAGCAGATGCAAACTAGTATATATAGAATGGATAAACAATAAGGGCCTACTGTTTAGCACAGGAAACTATAGTCAATATCTTGCAGTAAACCATAATGGAAAAGAACATGAAAAAGAATGTATAACCGAACCACTTTGCTGTACAGTAGACATCAACACAACATTGTAAATCAACTATACCTCAATAAAATAAATTTAAAAAAATAAAATAAAATATAGGGGTTCTCTCTGGGTGTTGGGTCTGTGGACGGCTCGTTTCACCTCTCTGGGTGCTTCTTGCTCTGTGTTTTCAAATGTTCTAAAATGACGTGGATTCTTTTTGTTAGTTAGCCCTTTAGGGCGACCCACAGTTCATGCAACATAGAACAAAATGAGCCCTGCATGGTCATCTGGGGCAAAAATATACTTGCTGTGTCTGGATTCGAAAACGGGAGATTGGAGTTCTGAGCAGCTGGGACCAAGGCTGCCCACCAAGGGGGCCAGATGCTACTGAAGGTGGATACAGTTTTTTATATCCTGATCTCATTCCAGCTTGAAGATGTGGTGGGGATAAGGGGAAGAGGAGATGAGAGGGAGATCAAAATGTAGCTGAGAAAATAACAAGGTTTGGAGAAGATGTGGGGAAATTGGAACCCTTGAACATGGCTGGTGGGAAGGCCAAAATGGTGCAGCTACTATGGAAAACAGTTTGGCAGTTCCTCAGAAGTTAAACACAGAATCACCAGACGATCCAGCACTGGGCGTATACCACGCCTAGGTCTCTATCCAAAAGAATTGAAAACAGGTGTTCAAACAAATACTTGCACATGAATGTTCACAGCAGCACTATTCACAATAGCCAAAAGGTGGGAATAACCCAAATGTCCATCTATGGATGAATGGATCAATCCAATGTGGTATAAACATCCAATGGAATAGTATTCAGCCAGAAAAAGGAATGCAATACTGACACAGGTTACAACGTGGATGAACCTTGAAAACTTTATGCCAAGTGAAAGAAGACAGATGCAAAAGATCACATATTGTATGACTCCTTTTATACGAAATGTCCAGAACAGGCAAATCCATAGAGACAAAAAGCAGACAGGTGGCTGCCAAGGGCTGGGAGGAGGGAGGAAAAGGGAGTGACTGCTTAATGAATAAAAATGGTTTTATTGTGGAGTGGTGAAATACCGTGGAACTAGATAGAAGCGGTGGTGGCACAAAATGTTGATGGTGCTAAATACCACTGAATTGCTGACTTCAAAAGGGTTCATTTTATGTTACGTGAATTTTACCTCAATTGAAAACAAAAAGCAGAAAAAAATAGTATACCTGAAGTTTGCTTGCCTGTAGGTGTGTCTGCTGTTTCCCAGAAAGCACCCTTCCCAGAGGGGAGCTGGGGGAGAGGGTCAGCTGGGAGCGTGTGTCTGCTCAGGGCAGGGGAGGGGGGCCTGCAGGACGGCCACAGGCTCGCGGGTGCCTTCCCCAGCCTTGGACACCCAACGGCCAGGGCTGACCTCCTTGCCTCTGCTGGAATGTCCTTCCTCTGAGTTCTCCCAGCAGGTTCAGCTTTCACCATTTTCCTTCTTCCAGCCCCTCACGCCTACCACTTGTGTTTATATAAAAATTATATATGAAGCTCCTTAGAGAAAAAGCAATGAAGAAATTCCCCCAGCTGAGGGCCTATGTGGAGAGGGGGGGGGTCTGTGGTGGGTTTCTAGGAAGGAAAACTCAAGTCGGGGGAGCGGGGCAGGCTCATTCAGCCCGTCTCCTTATGGCTTCCGGTGTCTGATTTGATTGGGGGTAAGGGACGAGGACAGGAATAGGGCCAACCCAAGAGCTTCTGTTAGGCAAATAAATCTTGTCTGGAGGGTTTCAGGGCCGCTGAGGATCTACTAGGCCTCCTGGTTCCCCATGGGAGGCCGTTTAGAATCAGGGCCTGAAACTGTCTGACAATCACCGTTCTTCCGAGTCCTTGGTGGCTTGCCTGCCTGCGTAAGTCTTGCCCAAAGGAGTGGTTCCAGACAACCTCTTGATTCAAAGATGTGTAGGGGACCTGAAGTACCACTTAGAGGGGCAAGAAGAGGATAAAACGGCTGTTATAAGAAATTGCCTAAAAAAAAAAGAAATTGCCTAAAGGCCGCAAAGAGTTGCTATGATGCACCGTGTGTGCCGACCTGATTCTCCCAGACCAGAGGCAACTTCTCGGATGAGCTTGGGCACTCATTCAACAAAACCAAACCAACCAACCAACCAACCAACTGAGGGGTCAGCTCTTAACCAGCTGCTTCCTTTTGGGTGGGACTAAGATAAAGAAAGGGACATGGGGTGGGGCACACATATTTTGGAGATAACGACCCTCTGCCCTCCCTTCTCACGTCTGAGTCAGGCACTGAAGAGACAGAGCAAACATCAGCATGAAGACTGGCCTCGTGGAAAAGTACTGAAAACGGAAGTTGCAGTCACGAGACCCAGTGTCGGGGAGAGGGAAGGAATAAGTGTCCGCCACCCCTGCCCCAGTATGCCCGGGCATCTTCTCTTTGTTATTTCTTTTGGCGTCGCGCTACTCCAGGGGCGGGGGGCAGTCTCCCTGGTATGGATGTTAGCGCCTGGAGGTGCCAAGGCCACGGTGCTCACACGGTGAGGCTTTCCTGACCGAGATCCCCAACCCAGCTGCATCCTCGAGGCTGAGGTTTCAGCCCCGAGGCCAAGTGTGCCCGCCCCTCCCAAGGCATCAGGCTTTCATCCTCTGCCACGTGGGTCCCTTCTTCAGAAATGACTTGCTCTGCTGGCCTCCCAGGCTACCTGTATCGCGTGCCGTGTGGCTCTGTTCGCCACCGGGCCACGCACATCATGTGCTCCGGATCTGAGACTCTGACCACACAGCCTTGAGTGCTGGGGGTGGCGTGAGGACCCGGCAGACCAAGAGCAAAAGCAGCCTCACTGGTTCTCATTTCACAACTGCCTGAAAATGAAGGGCAGAAAGAAGTAGGTGTGCTTCACAAGATGCTGGCTAGATTAAAGCGTGCAAGGCGCTCTGCAAGGAGAAAAGCCCTTACTCATCCATCCGTCCATCCAAAAAACAGTGACTGAGTGCCCTCCCTTGTGCCAGGAACTGTGCAGGACAGCCAAGGATGGGTAAAGAAGACCCAGTTTTGAAATCTGTATTTGCACAGAAGAGCGTTCCTTAATGTTGCTGGACCCTGGAGCGGGGGAAGGGGCCAAATGCAATGTTGTAAGGAAGTGGCATCTCCGAGGGGGGTTTTGCAAGGTCCCCGAGCACGGGCAGCTCGAAGGGCGGGAGGACGTCCAGGGAACCAGGGCGGCAGGGACTCCGGGTCGGGGAGGGGTGACAGGTGGCTGCTGATATTGTTGGAAGAGGAGTTTTGCTCCCGATGGGGAAGGACCTTTGGATCTGGGAGCCAAGGGTCTTGCCTAATCCCTCCCACTCTCCACAAGGCTGCCAGGACTGTTCTAGAAATTGAATCCCATCACTATGTAGATTTCCTTGTTCATAAGTCTCAAGTGGCTCCATGTTGCTTATGGATAAAGCCCTTCTCTACACTATGCATTCCGATGGGGGCGGTAACACCTCCGGCGGGGGGGGGGGGCGGGGTGAAAACTGGTTTTGGGGGAGGCAAGGAAGGAGAGGAGAAAAAAATGTTTGCCGTTTGAATGTTTAAAGCACAGCTATGCATACAGTACAGAAACAGACATGCAGTATATCTGTGGTATTAAAATTTCATGGGCGGGGGCGATTGGGAAAATCATGTCGGAAAAGGCTCCTGGGGGTGGGAGGCGATAATGAAATACAACGCTGAGAAAGCCTCTAGGCCAGGGTTTCTCACCTCCACACTATGTACATTTGGGCCCGGATCATTCTCTGTTGCTAGGTGCTGTCTTGTTCATTGTAGGACGTTAACAGGATCCCTAACTTCTCCTCCTTAGATGCCAGGAGCCCTGTCTCCTGACTTGTGACAACCAAAAGTGTTTCCAGCGTTGCCAGACATCCCCCCGGAGTAGGAATTCAGCCCCAGGTGGGGGACCCCTGGATTAGATGAGGTCCTTCTTGGAAGCGCTCATTCGACGATAACTAAATCATAAAGCTTAACAATGTTGGATTTTGCGGGAGTTGGGGGTGTCTTTTATTGGCAGCTGTACATTCTGAGGGAGCGCCAGGCAGGTCTAGCGTTGAAATGGAGAATGACCAAGTAAAAGGAGAGACCCAGCCATGCCAATGAGAGAGGCCTTTCCAGGAAGGTCTCATCAGGAGAGAGGCAGGGCTTAGGGAGCAGAGCCAGCAAGCCTAGAAATGTCCATCTCGCTCTGCGTCCGGAGAGGCCTCATTAAATTCCGTGACTGCACTGGTGGAGCTTCACTCGCAGCTGTGAATTTCAAGGCCTCCCTGGGCCTCCTGTGGGCAGGAAGCTGGGGTAATAAATTATCTCCGCTTCCTGGCTTGGGCTGTGGACCTTGGGAGGTTACACCCTAAACATCCCATCTGAAGGGCGGAAAGCTGGGGGACCCAACACCAGAGACGGGGCATGGGTCTCTGTTTTGGCCACGTGCAACTAACTGCCAACAGCGTTAGCCATTTAGGTTGAGCAATTTCCATCAGGTAAGGTTTCCTATGAGAGTAACATTAGGCTTTTGCTAAATCAAAAAAAAAAAAAAATTGCAATAATTCCTCGTGCATCACATGATACTTTTAAAAATAATATATGGCTTATTTTGGTGGATAATCATAATACTGGGGCCTGGTTCTGGAAAATGAAGCCTCACCTCACTGCAGAACTTGAGTCTGAGTGATTTCCTTCTTTCCTAAGATCCTTTGCAAAGCGAGTGCAGCATGACGCAAATGTTAGGGGAGAACCCACGTGCTGTTCAATTACGACGTTTATTGATGTGACACATAAAACTCTCCTATTTTATTATCTGGACTGGAAGGTGGTTATTTCTTTAACTGCTTTGCTTCTGTGTGTCTGTGGGATCCTTAGAGATGGTTTTTCTCTTGCACAAATCCTAAAGAATCAGTCCTCTGATGAGTGAGCTTTCCTTCTTTTTTCTTCATTCTACATTCCTTCATTCTGTATCTCCTTCCTTCTTTTCCCTCCTTCTGTATTCCTGTATTAACTAGGTTGAGTTTTCTAGCTAGAGTTTGATTTGTGAAATCACACTGCATGTTCAGGGGCAGAAGTGGGGAGAGTACATATTTCAAAGGCAAGGTGTTTTGAGAAAGGTGAAACATTTTAGAAGGTCATTTTAAACATTCAACATGAATGTTGTGTGAGTTATGTCTTGCCAGGGAAAAAGAAAGCAAACTAATAATACAAGTATCTTGAAATAATCCCAGGACTGGTCATATTAAAAGAAATAAATGAGCCGACGGAAAAAAAAAGAAAAATTCTACGCATGCGTATTTCTCCCTAGCTGGAAAAAGAAATTTCCCAATTCTGTTTACCAGCGGAGGTGCGGACCCTCAGCTCACAAGGCTTGGGGCTGCTGCCCCCACCTTCTCGCCCCTGCTTTCCTATCTGCATACGAACCTGTGCTGCTGAAGACACCCAGAAATACGTTCATTTACTTCTTCCTTGGGGACAGATTTCTCAATCAAACTCAGAATTCAAACTTTCATTCGCTAAGACAGTGCTTTGGAAAACCAACCAAAGCAAAGCAAGGCAGACAATGACAAAACCCTAAGGTTTATTCTCATACAATTTGAGAGACTTAGCCAAAAAGAAAAACTCTAAAAAAAAAAAAAGAGAGAGAGAGAGAGAGAGACAGGAGTCTTCCTGTGCACCAGATATATTATTACAGATATCTGAAGAAACTGACAGATATTTTAAGAACATACAAGTTCCTTTTTGTTGGTTAATTATTTAGTAACTGCTCGCTGTTGTTTAAAAAGTGGAGATCATTCTAGAAGATTGTTTTTCTTCCCTTTATCACCTTCCCAGTCTTCCCAGCTGCTTCCACCAGGGAACTTAAGTACCCAAACGCCAACATGACAGCCCGACTTCTGCAAAGAGGCTTAATTACTCATTACGAGATTCCATCAACACAAGCTCCGGTCTGTGGTTTTGTAATAAAGGCTGTTATCTTTCCTTGGATTTTTCACTCCTTCATAAAGGAGGATGTGGCAGAGATTTCCACAACCCCGCTTTAGGTGGGAAGGGAATGAGAGGATTGTAACGCATGAATTTGATGTCATTAACAATACTGACAGCTGTTTAATCCCAGTGGGAACAACAGCTGAGTCCCAACTGCGGGAAAAATAATTAACTCTTCAGTGCGTTCGGTGGAAGGGATCATATGAATCAATTACGTGTCTCGTGCCTTTACCTGCAGTTTTTGTCAATTACTCAGCCATTTGGTCGGGAGGCTCCGGCTCTAATGAAATGACAGGAGGCCCTTACAGGCTAGGAGACTTGTTAAGTTCAGAGACCAGATTTATTAAATGGGCCTGTTCTGAGTTTGCCATTAATTAAAATTAAGAACCATTTTTTTTTTTTTTAATGCTTCCACTGAATCACGGAGCATAATGAACTAAAGTAAAAGGAAATAATAAAGGGGGAGACCTGGGTGACCCAGTGTCAGGGAGGAGAAGGTAGCTGAGCTGAAAGGGGAAGAAAAATAGGCTCTGCAGCCGAAACAGAAACACAGGGTGGGATGTGCAGCACCCGTGCTCCGTTATGACATGTGCCATTTAATTTAAATGGAACATTTAGACACCTGCCAGTGACGGTAAATTTGCTACTTTTTCACCCATCCTCCCCCAGAGATGATCAGTCTCTGTCTTCTAGGCTTCAGGTTCTCTTTTTTTTTTTTTTTTTTTTTTACCCCTGCCTGCTGACTGATATCCTTCCGGTGACTATTTCTACTGCTTTTAATTTGTAAAATATTACAGATCTAAATAATGTCTAATTAAGATCCTGCACTGTAATATGTGGCCCTCACTTCACAGCCCCCATCTAATAAAGCACTCCTGGATCCTTTCCATTCATTTATAATGCGAGACTCTGAGCAGATGTCTTAAGTATACAATGTTACAAACAGCAACATTACATGAATTTAAATCTGGCTCTTTGTCTGAACGCCCCTCCGAGTACGGCAGCTGATGTCCGGGGAGCCCTGTTTCATCTGGAAACGACGTGGCTCCGCCACCTGCCCTAAGCTGCCTCTTTGCTCGTCCCCGGGGAACAACCTGCTCTCTCCCAAGAGGTCTGAGGGTGGAAGGGGAGACCTTCCATCAGATCAGTTTGCTAAAGTGACAGGTGGAGGGAGACAGCTCTGTGTAAACAGCAGGTGGACACGCTCTGACCCTGCCTGGGAAGAACCGTAATGCTCGCGCTCTGAGTGAGTGCTGGACGTTCCCAGTGGACCTTCATTAAAAGCCGACAATGTCTGTGCTGTTATGACCATTTTATTGATGAGGCAACTGAGATCCGGGGAAGAGAAATGAATTCAACTCCTCTCTTGTTAATATTCTACCTAAATGGAACTAAACAGACGTGTGTGTCAAATCCTCAGGTAAGGTTTGAAATCCAGTATCACAAGAAAAGGATACCAGAGATGCAGCTTAACACCTGAACTAGAAATAAAAAATCCTAGGGGATACAGGGGATAAACTAACTATAGGTTTTTGCCATCCAGCACACTGTCCTTACTTTTTCTTTTTTTTCTTCTGGGAAACACACTGTATTCCAGTTGATCCTGTGGGTCAGTTAGGGTGTTCTATTCCCTTTCCACGATAGGAGACTCATGACCTTGGCTGGCTCATTGAATAGCCTATCTCTTTAAAAAAAAAAATTTTTTTTTTTATACAGCAGGTTCTTATTAGTCATCCATTTTATGCACATCAGTGTACACATGTCAATCCCAATCTCCTAATTCATCCCACCACCCCCATCCCCCCGCTGCTTTCCCCCCTTGGTGTCCATACGTTTGTTCTCTACATCTGTGTCTATTTCTGCCCTGCAAACCAGTTCATCTGTACCATTTTCTAGGTTCCACATATATGCGTTAATATACGATATTTGTTTTTCTCCTTCTGAGTTACTTCATTCTGTATGACAGTCTCTAGGTTTATCCACATCTCTACAAATGACCCAATTTCGTTCCTTTTTATGGCTGAGTAATATTCCATTGTATATATGTACCACATCTTCTTTATCTATTCGTCTGTCGATGGGCATTTAGGTTGCTTCCATGACCTGGCTATTGTAAACAGTGCTGCAGTGAACACTGGGGTGCATGTGTCTTTTTCAACTACGGTTTTCTCTGGGTAGAACAGCCTATCTCTTGAGCACAGTGATTGACTCATGGATAAAGCATGTGATCTAAACTGGGCTAGAATCTTCCCTGGGATACAGATATTCTGGGAGGAAACGAGGTCTGCTTTACTGTTATTAATATCATATGACAATGGGAGACTAGTCCTTCTGGCAGCCATCTCTTCCACCAGTAGACAAAATCAGCTACAGAAGTAAGCCAACAGAGACCACCATAGCCAAAGGATGGAAAGAGACAAATAATCTGATTATACATTTGAGCTCCTGGATCCAGCTAGGCCTGAAGCCATAACTCCAAGACATTCTAGCACATGAACCAATCCACTTCCTTTCATCATAAACTATGTTTAATTGCCACCGAGAGTTTGAGTAATATGGGATGAGAGAGGAATGAACAGCACTCCATGTAAGTTCTGCGTACGGCGTATCATATACTATTTTTCTAAGTTGTGGTCTCAAGTTAATTCTCAGCAAATTTCTCAAAACTCTGCCATCAGCCATGTTCTTTCTTAGCTCCATGCCCTTCCCCATGCTGTTCCTTCTACCTCAAATGGCTTACTGTTCTGCTTCCCTACTTGGTTTCTACCTAGCTCAAACATAATCTCTTGGTTGCAATCTTCCCTGGTTTCACTAGATAGTATCAGTTTTCCCCCAAATAAACTATGAGCTGTCTAGAGTAAGACTCACATACTACTCATCGTATGTTCTCAACAACAAGTACCACACTGGGCAGGAGGTCACTATAACTGATATTATTCAAAAATAACTCACAGTGAACTGGAAATTCTGCCTTCAAGGAGGCTTACATTGTATTAGAGAGTGGGGCGGGGAGACAGAGAATCAAAATCATAACAGGGCACGGATAAATCCGATTCTATAATTGACAGTCAACACAATGATGCTGGTATGAAAAGAGCTAATGGCTTCAAAGGTTGCATTAACAGAAGTAGGATGCTTGGGGTGGAGGTGAAAGGACCATCCCATTGTGTGCTGCTCGGCTCCACCTGGATCTCTGCCCCAGCCCCCAGACTTAAATGGGGACACTGGAGGGACTTGAGCATCAGACTGGTTGAATTACATCACGGTTTTTGTATTACTGTTAATAGCTTTATTGAGATAATAACTCACATACTACACAGTTCACCCACTTAAAATGTACAACTCAATAGTTTTTACTATATTCACAGAGTTGTGCAACGATCACCCAATTTCGCAACATTTTCATGATCACAAAAGGAATCCTGTTCCCTTAGTTGCTATCCCTCCGACCCCTCCATGCCTTCTCAGCTCTAGACAACCACCCACCTACTTTTTGTCTCTAGTTTTGCCTCTTTTGGACATTTCCTACAAATGGAATCATATGGTCTTTGTGACTGGTGTCTTTCACCCAGTCTAATGTTTTCAACATACTATTTTGTTGTTGTTAAAGCAGCAGGAACCTCCCTTCTTCATGAACAGTAGTTCAGGTGGAATCCAACCATGTAAGATAAATAAGGGAGAAATGGTACCGGTTGGAAAAGCAGGAGCGGAGTCCTGTGTTTTACTTTTTTGACTTTATCCCTTGACATACGTATCTAAGGACAAGGGAGCTGGGACCAGGGAGCTGGGCCAGTTACCAGGTCCCAGGCAGCCCATCTGTACATAGAGAGTTCTATTTTGTTGTACTTTTGAGAGCAGAAAAAAGCAGTGCTGTTTCAAGTCCTTTTTTTTTTTTTAATTTTAAGAAACTGCCTTCTCCACGAAGGGGCATGATGTGACAAACATGCCGAGTCCCTTCTTATGGTAATACTGCACTTTGCAAATGGCTCGGATCCAATCCAATTGAACATAATAAAATGAAACAATCTGTGCTATCTCCAATAGCTTTAATCTTTACCACGCTAATGATTCCTAAAGCCCATGAGCACAGTTTAAGAAAAAAAAAAAATAGAAGAAGAAAGAAAAGACATGCTCTGCTCTGCTGTTATCAGCCTTCTTGGCAGCTGGGGCTAGTGCTTATTTCACCATCAACAGGGTCCTTGGGAAAAAAGCCCACCCCACTGCTTCGAGGTCAAAGTTTACATGTGAAGTGAACTGGTCACAGTCATTGTACTACCCCTGTGCTCCCGAATGGTTAATGAGGAAACTCAATGGCATCCATAACTAAGATGGCTGCCCCATTTTGCAAGGTTGGCGAGAACTCCCCGGGGACCTGTTTGGTCATCACCAGGACCTGGTCTCTCTGGCAATTAGCAATGACATTGTCTGTCCATCCACGCAGACTGTCCAGGGCTCAGAGCTCATGGTCCCTGCCTTAGAACCTATATGGGACCTAGGACCTATATGGGTAGGGCTGTGGGGTAGAGTTTCTGGAGAATGTGTGGAAATAACTCATTCACTCGCTCCCTCATTCACCCACATCTGTGGATCATCTCCTACAGACCATGCACGATGCTAAGGCCAGAAATGAGAGGATGAGTAAGATCCAGTCCTTGCTCTTAGAGAACCCAGAGGAAAGGGAAATTAAACAGAGAGACGGACGCATTTTTCACATGTTGCGGTAAGTACGGAATAAGAAGTGAAACACAAGACTGTAAGGGCGGGGGCGGAGGGAAAGTTCCCTGTCCCCTCCTCCTGCTCCTGTGGCAGCTGCTGGGTCCCAGGATGCTGGAATGGGGCCGAGTGATGCGAAGCCACTCCCATCCTCTCCCATCTTGCTCCCTCTCCCTGCTTTTATAGATCCTCCAGATTCGGAACTTTGTGCCATCGCCTGCAGCAGTCAGCTCCTGACTTTCACCCTGACCCTTCATCCAGCTGGAAACTAACGCCCACCGGATCTCCTAAGTCAAATCTGTATGGTTTCTGTCTCGGCCGTCTCCTCTGGTCAGTTGCCCTTGAAAGCCTAGTGGGTGGGTGGGAGTGGTCACTTCCCGATTGTTCAGGCGTGGACTCATCCACTTGGAACATATTTTGGTCCATGAGCTTGCCTCTTCCCTTACGGGTATGATTCAGTGATGATGAGCTTCTCAGAGAAGCGGCTGAGCTGGGGAAAATGGGCTGAAACGTGTACTGGGTATTTCAGGAGCTGGTAAGTGACTCTGGGGAACGTTCTAGAAGGGGAAAAACTGCAATAGTGCATGAAAGGAAGCCTTTGGATGATCTCTGTGTATTCCATAGATCCTTCCTCCATTAAGGCAATAATAGTCGTTGGTAATAAAAATAATAAATGATTACTAAGCCCTTACTATGTGCCAGACATATTCTACATGCTTTACATACATTAACTCCTTCAGTCCTCCCAACACCTCTATGAAGTTGCCATTATTATTTTCGCATTTCACAGATTGGAAACTGAGGCACAGAGCCATGAAGAAATTTCCCCAAAGTAGGTCAGGTAGGACACAGGATTGAACCCAAACCATCATTTTTGAGGATACTGACATGCCATTAAAATAACTGTGTAATAGATTTAAGCCCCTTTAAAAAAAATGTACACTCTTTACTCACTAATTCTCCTTCTGGAAATCTAATCTTAGGAAATATTTGAATATTAGGTATTATATTTATTAGTCTAAAACACAAGTTACTTTTTAGCCTTATTTATGGTAAGTAAAATCTGGAAGCAATGTAAATTTTCAGTATTAGGGGACTAGTTAAATAAACTAGAGTATTACCCATAAATAGAATTTATAGCCATCATTACAAATGACATTCATGAATAGTCAATAATATAATGCAATTGTGTTACAATGCCAAGGTAAAATGCAAAACTGAAACTTCTACAGATGGTATGATGAAATGTCTTTGGATATCAGGGTAGGCGATGCACAGGAAAGAAAACATTTTCCATGTGGTTCCATCCAAAGCAGCCATCAGGAAACGATTCATTTCTGGGGAAATCTGTTATCTACTCTTAGCCCACAGCCTCCTAACCCAGTGCCTCAAGAAAAGTCAACCTGGTACTTTTTTCTTTTTCTGAGATATTTCACATGGAAAAATAAATGATATCAGAGGGTGTAATATCTCAGTTGGATGGGTAAAGCTAGGCTCTTTAGCTCACAGAAAAGAAACCAAGCAAAAAAGGTTTGAATTCTCAGTCCTGTTCACGCAGTGTATCCGGAATTGATGAGGCACACAGATAGCATCTGGAGATAACTTTTTTCTACTTGTTCTCAAGCTCAGAACCAAATCACAGCACCTTCCTCCACCCGCTCTGCTTTAGAGCAAATTGAGACCAAATTAGATCACCCGTTTCGTCCAAGTGTATAAACCACGGCAATATCGTTTGGGAAAATCTAATAGTCTTAATCTAAGAACTGCTCCTATGCCCACAGTAGAATCAAACATATAATCAATAAGCCTCTACATATTATAGCATCACTGAGGGAAGAGATAGGGAAGAGCAGAGTTTGTGTTTGCAGAGGGAGCTGCTTAGGTGAAATCAAATCACAATTCAGCAAGGACAAAACAAACAACAGCAACAACAACCAAACTGGGATGAGTAACACAGTTTGTTCTATAGTCTTTAGCAGTTCCAGAATCTTCTGGTGGGAAGTGTTAGATCATGAATCTGAATGAAGCAGGTATTTTCCTAGGCATTTAAAAATCTCATTCAATTGTCAACAACAACTCTATGGCATTGTTATTATCAACCCCATCTTATTGTTGAACAAATTTGAGGTTCAGAGAGGTTAGTTCGCTTGCCCAAAGTCACACAGCCAGTTAAGTGGCAGAGATAGGCACTGAAATCAAGTTTGTCTGTTTGTTTGTTTTTTAACTCAAATTAAAGTGAATTGCAGGCTGGCAAACTGACTTTGGAGTCAGCAACAATCCAAACCCACATTTTCTATAAACTTAGGCAAGTGGATTATATCTTCAACATTCAGTTTCTATATCTAGAAATGGAAGTAACTATATACACACACACACACACACACACACATGTCAAGTGCTTATTTAGTGCAATCCATACTTGATAAATGTTCGTTCTTAATAGCTTTATCATTACATTACTGTAATTATTTTTTAATTAATGTTTCTTGGAGTATAGTTGCTTTACAATGTTGTGTTAGTTTCTGCTATGTAGCAAAGTGAATCAGTTATACGTATACATATATCCCCTCTTTTTTAGATTTCCTTCCCATTTAGGTCACCACAGAGCACTGAGTAGAGTTCCCTGTGCTATACAGTAGGTTCTCATTATCTAATTATTTTTAAAAAAGCACACTCTCAACAAAATCATATGCAAATATAAAACTCAAGTTCAACAACACAATAATGGTACACCTGCTTAAGTGTTTAGGAGTGAAGTGACCAATGTCTGCAACTGATCTTGAAATGAATCAAAAAATAAGATAGACTGATGGATGGATAGAGGGATGGATAAATGGGTGAAATGTAAGTACAGAGCAATATGAATTGTCAAATCTAGGTAGTGCATATATGAGCGCTTACTATAGAATTCTTCCAACTGGTATTGACGTTTTTCATAATAATAAAATGTTGGAGGGAATGGCCTACTACACAGAAACAGAGAAGAACTGAACACTGTGGCTGAATCCCACAAGAAAATGATGAGCAAAAATGGCCAGACAAGAGTATGCAATGAATGATTCCATTTTTAGAAAACTCAAGAGCAGAGAGCTACGGTGATAGAAATCAGAACAGTAGTTGGCTCACAATGATGGTGGATTTACTTACTGGAAATGGGTACAGGTGAGCCTTTGGGGGTGTTGGAAATGTTCTCTATCGTGATCTGGGTGGTGTTGACGTGGGTGTGTAAATTCACTGAGCTGTCTGTAATACGTGTACACTTTACCATAATGTATGATACACCTCAAGTTAGATTGTGATTCAAGCAGCTCACGTTTTCTGAATGACTTCCTCTCCTCGTGCCGGGCATTCTTTCTAGGCACTTTCTGAGGCATTCACTTGGAAAACCATTTCAGAGAATCGTCTGACAGAATACATTATTTAAGCCTTCAAATGTGATGTGAAGCAATCCCACTTTCTTAGAAAATGACTGTCACCCCCAAGAATAAACTTGACCTACGAGGAAATCACAAAGGTGTGAAACTCCTCAGCCCTCTAGAAGCCCATATCCAGCACCCTTGGGCCTTTCCTTCTCTCCTTCACAATCAGGTTACCTCCAGAGAACAGTGGATACCCCCTTGACCCCAAGTTTCTGCCCTCTGGTGTGAGATTCCGCCATCAGGAAGGAGAAGGGAAATGCCACCTCCCACTCACACCACATGGAGAGCCACCTACAGGAGGGACGTCCTTGTCAAAGGCTTGGCTCTCCCTCCCTCCTCTGGGAGATGTTCTAGTTCAGAAGACAAACCTTTCCCTCTGGTCCACCCCGAGAACATCCCTTTCCAAAGCTTCTCTACGGCCTGGCTCACTGGCTCACAGATAGAAGGCACATTCAAGCTTTTTCAGGAGCATCCTGGAAGGAGGTCCTGAGGAGAGACTGGAGAGTTGCCTCTGGCAACAGAGACCTGGCTACCAGGTCGACCCACAGCCCCTTGCAAAGGGCCTTTGATGTGAACTTGAAAGCAGCACCTCCTGAATGCAGGCCACTTGGAACTACACAATGACTTCTGCACAAGCAATAAAAAAGAAGGCGTAGTAGAAATAGAGATGAATTAGGATCCAGCAGGGCAAGACTACCCAAGACCATGATAACCTGGGGCACTTGTTTAAAAAACACAGGTCCTCAAGTTTCTCCCCAGATCTACTGAATGAGAATCTCTAGGGTTTGCACCCCAGAACATTCTTATTTTAACAAGCTCACACTGGGGATTCTCTTGCATGTGAAAGTTTGAGGATCAAGGCCTCTTTGTAAAGAGTCCCTTAAGGGGAACAGCCCTTTCGTTCATCCTTATACCCAACGTTCCACACACAAACCCATCCATCCATCCATCCACCCACCCACGCATCTGTCCACCCATCCATCCATCCACCCCTTCATCCATCGATCCACCCATCCATCCATCCACCCATCCATCCATCCACCCACCACCACCCACCCATCCATGCATCCATCCCATAACTCTCTACTGTGTGCCTTCTCTGTGACATGCCAAGGACTGCACCTTCTTTGATGGTCAAAGACAAAATTTCTTTACACCAATGAGTTTTACAGAGAACCATGCCACCTTAGACATTTTAAATTATAAAATCATCAGCCCGGTCATATAATAGTGATTTTTTAAAACCTCACTGATCATGGTTAATTTCCCCCGTTTTCCTTACTAACTTACAGAAGCCTATTTTCAGATGTCACCACCATGTATGGAAGACTGCCTGGATTTTAGGAAGAGTAAGATCTGGAACATGACCACTGAGTGCTTAGCCTGAGTCTCTTTTCCAAGGGAACCTGTACCTTTAGCTGAGAACACCTGAGTCTCATAGCTCTGCAGGTCAGAAAGCACAGATCTATGGAGCTGATTACTTTCTGAGACGTCCAATTACAAGTGACTAATTTCTTTCCCCCAAAGATACTCTGTAGAGAATACAGTATAGATTCTTCTGTTGCCAGGAAGCTACGGGTATTTGGGTACCAAAGCAAACCCAGAGGTTCTGAAGTTCCCTACCTTTAACATCAAGTCTTTGAAAAATCTGTGTATGTGTGTAATAGATACGGCAACTGAGACAAAGTTTCAATAAAAGATGATGTCGACTTAACAAAAAAAATAAAAAATAAAAATAAAGCCACTAGGACTTCCCTGGTGGCACAGTGGTTAAGAATCCGCCTGCCAATGCAGGGGACAACGGTTCGAGCCCTGGTCCAGGAAGATCCCACAAGCCGTGGAGCAACTAAGCCTGTGTGCCACAACTACTGGGCCTGCGCTCTAGAGCCCGCAAGCCATGACTATGGACCCCACGCACCGCAACTACTAAGCCCACGTGCTGCAACTACTGAAGCCTGCGTGCCTAGAGCCCGTGCTCCGCAACAAGAGAAGCCACGGCAATGAGAAGCCTGCGCACCGCAACGAAGAATAGCCCCGCTCGCCGCAACTAGAGAAAGCCCACATGCAGCAACGAAGACCCAACGCGGCCAAAAAATAAATAAATAAATAAAGCCACTAAATTGAAAAGCTAAATATGCTCCTTTTGGATTAACTGCTGTATACCTCTATCACAGATTCATACAACCCAGTGGCTGATGACACAGGACTTTACGGTGATTGTTTTGCTGGATTGAGCTTCCTTATTTAGCGCTCTGTTCCCTCCAGATTGTAAGACGCTAGACTTTAAGCAGACCCCACTTTTCTCTTTCTTACCCCTGGATCTCTTCCATGCCTGCCAGTACTTGATGCAATAAATGTGTGTGAAATCATGGATGTGTGTCCTTCCCTGGTAAGAATCCGACAAAATGAGACAGTGGTTGCAATCTCCGATGGCTTTAACCTAAAGCAAGTGGATGATCCCCCTTGGGTAACAGCCTCCTTTCGTTTTAAGTATTGATGTTGTCAGAGAACAAATCTAGAGAGCTGAAGAAGGGCAAAGACGGCGGTCACTCAGCAGCAGACACTGACTGGTTTTAGAACACATCGCACGCTAAGCACTACGTCAGCAGATAGGAAGCCCTGGTCCCATCATCTTCTGTTGTTCCAGGGTCAGGTGTGCCTTTGATGTGTGACCCTAATCATGGCCAGTTTGGAAGCCAAACATTACAAGTCAGGTATAAGCAGTTTGAAATACCAAACATGGGTGGCTGGAATTAGTCTTGCTGTCCCAGTCCCTCCTGTGAGATCAACAACACAGCCCCTTGTCCCTCACCCCTATGACATGTGACCTAACCAGTGGTCCGTGACACCAGTCCAGCCCACCCATGTACCGGGTACCCACTAACCAATAAACCTGAGGCACAGACCACTGGTGTTCCCTTTAATCATCCAGAAAGATCTCTCTTCACACATACCCTTTATTCCCAACCTTAGTTGCATATTAGAATCACCCCAGGAGCTTTCAAAAATCCTGACGTCTGGGCTGTACCCTAACCCAATTAAGCCAGACTCCCCAGAGGAGGAACCCAGGCTTCAGGTGTTTTGTTTGTTTGTTTGTTTGTTTACCATTCCCCAGATGATTCTAGTAGGCTGAGGACCACCGATGGAGCACATCTTCCCCCACTTTTCTCAGAGTCATCAATCTGTGCATCTGGCTTTAGCAAGGTTTCCAGACCTTCTGATGTTGTATTTGTATGGGGTGTCATCAGTATCTGGACCTCTGTTTTATTCTATAGACTTGGACAAGCTCTTTGATCTTCAACCAAGACTCATGCCTTCATATCACATTGAGATTCAGCACTGATGGTTCTGACATGTTAGAAGTGAGTGGGTGGATAGATGGATGGGTGGATAGATGGAGGGATGGAGGGATGGGTGAATGAATGGAAGGATGGATGAATGGTTGGTTGAATGGAACGATGGATGGATGGATGGATGGACGGACGGACGCATGGACAGACGGACGGACGATTAACTGTGTGAAGACTATTAAACCTGAATTACTTTACCATTCTCTTCAAACGTTTGTGCCCACTACTAGACATTAAATTCCATAAGACAGAGATTTTGAACTTATCTGTCTTTGCTTTCTCAGAGTCTAGCATAGCACTTGGCTGGTGGCAGGTACAGCAAGAGGTGAAAAACATATGCCTGTTGAAAATAAATGACTTTCATTCAATACCCTTATTTCTAAGTCTACCCAATATCCTTCTAAGAAGAGAACTTCTTGGTAGGGAGAAGAATGGAAATCTTGAAATAGAGATGCTCCACTGATATTTTAGTTTCATACTATACAAAGAAACAGCTAGTGGCACGTTCTGATAACAAAAATTCTAACTGGAAGATGATATTATTGATCTCAAGAGAAACTGGGTAGACAAGCATTTTTTAAATACTGGATTATTTTGATAGTACGTGTCGAGCTATCATAGAATTCCCTCTTTGCACTGATGAGAAAACTAAGGCCTAGGAAATAATTTATTCAACATTTTGAACCCAGCCCATATTTCTCGCTGGAATCAAATGAAGGATTTTAAAATTACATAACCCTCTTACCCTTTGCCTCTGCCCCAAACATGACCTGTTTTCTGATCCAAGTATCCAAAGTGGCACTGATGAGTTGGTATCTTTCATCAAGCTATATGGATCCCAGAGACGCCTGCAAATACTGTGCTCTTTATATGTGGGTTGTTTGAGGGTACCAAGGGAAAACTAGTGAGTTCTGGGCTGTACCACCTGTGGTGTAGGGCTTGACTCCCATTTCTAACGGAAGGGAGGTACAGCGAGGTACCTCTCTTCCATTAGAAAGTACAAGGCACCATAACTTCCCAAACTGGCAGAAACTACCTGCTATGGATTGGAGTAAAGTGTGTTTTTAAATTATTTCAGAACCATAAAACCTCTCCATGGAGAGTGCTTTGAAACTGCAAATTAAATACAGAACATCTATGAACTGTATCCATTTTTACAGTAAGTATATATTTCCATAGGGGTTTGTACCATCTTTTTTGTCTAGTTACACTAGTTAATAATGCAGTGAATTTGCAGTTATAGAGTAAATGTTATTCTGATGACACCATTTGATTAAATTAAAGATGACATTAAAAGGACCATTTCAATAAAGAACCGAAATCTCCAGAAGTAGTGGGGCTGAGTGTTGAAGTCAGCGAGTCTGGCCGCCTTAAAAGGACCAAATGGAATTTCCTTCACCACCTGAATGATGAGGGAGTTAAGGAACAATAGGACCAAATAATAGATGGGAGAATACGAAGGCTCAGATTCCAAGACCCAGGCGATTTTAGTTATTTGAGGCAGGCGTGCCACTTGCAAGAAAACAGCTCAGGAGACCTTGGGAAAATGCAGAAGCACATTAAGTAAAATGAAAGTGAGAGGGCACTGAGATTTGCAGCAAAATGTGCTGATGTGGTGACAGCGAATTGAGCTGTTGCACAAACAAAAGAAAGGGGACATCTGGGATTAGTCATGGCCACACCCCCACTGCCCTGCTCCCCGCCATCTTCTCTGCAAATTCACAAATGCACATGTGGGCCACCCATACCGGTGCAGGGCAATCTCTGAGATTAAAAAAGGAGAAGAGAGTCCTAATGATTTCTTCCGGGCCTCTGTTCAGGTGATGCTTGCCAAATCAAAGTTCTTTTCCTGAGCGAGAGGTTCACGCACATAAATCAAGCGACTGTTTGAAGATCCCTTGACTTAAGTTCTTAGAGATAGAATCTATCTGAAGAGACATTCCGCAGCAACGTGACTGAGTTGTGAATCACGGGCATTTCAGCAGAAAGAAATTCCAAGATTAAAGGTGTGCAGGGGTGGAGGCCCTCCGTTCCCACAGAAACACCTGCTCTGGAGTCTCAGCCCCAAAGACAGGTGACATCTCTATTTCCACCGTGGGCCACTGACTGTTGACAAGTTCAAGCCCACAGCACCCACACTGGTGACTGTTTTCACAGCTAAAGAGAAAAACGTAAAGAAAGGAAGAGAACCTCGACTCAAGCAAATAGAATTCTTCCTAGTGATCTCAAAAGAACATCACGAGATGCTAAGTTTTTCTCAGGGAATTCATCTGATCGTCATGTGTGTCGGTATCTTGACATAATTATTTCCTCACAGAAAGGGACGGGGTGTTGTGGTTTGTTGGAAAAGTCATGTGTCCCATCTCAGTAAATATTGCCTCTTTAAGTGCAAACAGCTCAGAATGCAAGAGTCATGGTGTATTTGACTTTCTGAATATAAACCTACAGTGTTTATTATCTTCCCAGCAGTAAATCGCTTAGAGACAAAGGATGACAGAAAACGTCACATCGGGTAAGTCCATTCAATAAAGCACATAGATAACAAACACTACAATGCTGACACTTTAAGGTTGGACAGAACCCTCCAGCTGCCAGCAAATTTGTTCTTATTGAAGATACCCGTGAACTTGGAAGGATGGCAATTATTCAGAAGTGATGGCAAACTTTCTTTAGGAAACATCCTCTTTCTCAGAACTTTGAGCAGCTCAAACCCCCGTGTTTGACATTTTTCCCTTGACAGTTTCCAAAAGTGGCTTCAGCCCCCCTGTCCATCCCCTGTTGTTCTCTTTCTCTCTAAGGATCTGGGGCAATGCTTAGAAGAACCCATATGTCCTGTCTGTGGCACACTTTCAAAACTCTAAAGCTCGAAAATAATTTTTAACGCGTGCTAAAAAAAAAAAAAAAGTGAAAGCAGATTTCTAGGATAGTAAGACTCCTCTGTATGACACCATAATGATGGATCCGTTTCATGGTACATTTGTCCAAACCCATAACTTGAACATCACCAGGAGTGAACGTTCCTGTAAAGGATGGACTCTGGGTGATCGTGATGTGACAGTGTAGTTTCATCCCTCTGGTGGGGGACGGTGACAGCAGGGGAGCTTGTGCATGTGTCAGGGCAGGAGGTAGATGGGACCTTTGCATACTTTCCTCTCAATTTTGCGGTAAACCTAAAACTGCTCTAAAAGGCAAAATTTACTTTCAAAAGTGGAAACGGGTTTGATAAAAAGAATATTTGAAAACTAGGGTGGTAGAAATGTCTAGCTATCATACCTTCAGTCTGGTATCCCTACTTAAGGGGAACTTTGTACTGTCCTGACCACAGTCCATACTCATGTGTCCCAGTAAAAACAGAATCTCTTTGGCCCAAGCTCTCTGGGACACTAGAACTCGTACCTCTCACTTGCCTCAAGTGTAACCCGAGTGTCACAGCACTCCCCCACCCCCCTCAGACCTGCTCCTGGCCAATTTCACTGACACACTACAGCTGACCCTTGCACAACACAGGGGTTAGGGGCGCCGACCCTCCGGGCAATGGAAAATCCACGTATAACTTATCGATGGCCCTCCGTATCCGCGGCTCCTCCACATCCAAGGTTCTGCATCTGGCGGATTCAACCAACCTTGGATCGTGTAGTACAGCAGGATTTACTACTGAAAAAAATCCGTGTAGAAGTGGACCGGCACGGTTTAAACCCATGTTGTTCAAGGGTCAACTGTTTCCGTGGAAAACATCTATTCTGGACAGTGAGGAATCTTTGGCAGCCCATTCGTGAAGATACGCAGAACATAATTAGAGAACCAGCTCTCCAGCTCCATCAGAAGCAGCCCCTGCCTCTGACACCTACAGCCTCTCCTTCTGACCTTGACTGTAAAATCTCTTTTTTCCACAGGGAAAATATCCTATACAGCCTTCGACTGTCATCCATCTGCAGAGTTCCCTGATCAAGAAAGAACACACTGATGAAGTATCTGTGCTTCCCGTAGCGCTTTCTGTCATTTTTATTATCGCTCCCATCATCACCTTGAACTCCCATATTATAGGAATTTGTTCATGTGTCTCTCCGCTCCTATACTGAGAGGTCCTTGAGGCCAGGGCTGCATCTTAATTGTTCCTTCTTACGGGTACTTCCAGTTTCTGGCATGGGCTTGGCATCTCACTGATGTGCCACAAGTATATAAGGGAAATTGGACGTATGGGTGACTACATTATTTCTAACAAGCCACTAGGATTTTTGGTAAAATATAAAAATTTCACCATTCATCTCTCTATGCATCATTTATCCATCCATCCAACCACTCACCTGTCCATGGATCCAATCATCCCTCCATCCATCCAACCATTGAAAAAATGTGCCATAATACCTACTCTGCCATGCCTTTTTATGGGTGATAAAAAAGAAGAAAAAAGATGACTAGAAAATGAATAAGATATGGTGCTTGCCTTGACATATGTTGCCACTGGATAGGAGAAATAATATGTGAAAAGCGAGGGCCGTGTCGCGTCCATCTTTTTGTCCCCTGCAGCATCTTCCACGGGGACTTTAATTCGGCAGCGATCAGCAAATGACCGCAGAGTTAACGAATACAAACAAATACAATATAAGGCAAAAAGTGAAAAGCGTCAGATAAATGCTGAAGACAAAATGCCACAGAAGAGTGGAGGGGAGGTTGATCACGTCCAGCTGGGCACCTCACAGAAGGTGGGATTTGAGCTGGGATAGGAGGGCTGGCTGGCTCAAATTCGAAACAGTGACGAGGGCGAGGCATTCCAGAAAAGTCTACCCATTCATGCATGGAGTCTCTACTGTCACTGCCTATTGCAATTCCTGGCACAGAAGGGGTCCTCAAGAAGTGTTTCTGTTTTGATGTGGGGTACCTGCTAGGCTGAGCTGGGCATTAGGCAAAAGTGACGGGGACAGTTTCTGCCCTCACTGAGACTCGGGGCAATAATCTCTGGAGAAAGCCAATGGCAAACTGGGGGTGGGGTTAGAAAGATGGTTGTATGTACCAGAAAACAGCAATTTAAACTGCACAGAGTGGAGCAAAGGTCCTAAAGGGGTTGTTGATGAACAGGTTTCTAATTTGACTAGGTTGGAAGCTTGTGTCTGCAATTAGCAGCATCTATTTGTATACAGTTAGTGTGCAAAGCCCTTAAGAAGAATCTGTTCCTTAAAGTGGGTTAAATATGTCCCCCTGCAATTGTGTCTGCAGTACTGATTCATTTCACAAATCCATGATCCTATAGAGACCAAGGACCAAGGATGGACTTCAGCTCAGTCTAGGTCCAAAGGACAACACTTGGATTGTATCTGTCCTGTCTGATCAGAACAAGGGCTGAATTTCCCGAAGGGTCTACCTTAGGAGATCTGAGAGTCAAGAGTGGTCATCTATGGTTGAATTGAACAGTCAACTCAGTTGGTATATGGTCAGTTTCACGGCTGCCACCATTATCTTCGTCCCTCGCCCACCAACTTCTGTGTGGGTGCGGGGCTTTTCAAGAAAACAAAATAACATCAGGGAAATGAGCGATGTGTCATGAGAATTGTGGGTCTTTGCTGGCCACGCATCCCAGGATGCAGGTTCAGGCTACCCACTGGTTCCTGCTTCCCTCTGCAATTCCAGAATTATTCTGGAAGCCCAAGCAAGTACCTCTGAAGCACAGCCTTATTCCCTCCCTCACTCACTTATTCAGTAAATGTTTGTTGACTGATGAGCCTTCTGTCTGGGAACTAGGGCTACATTGCTGCCCAAACGTTTGTTTGGAACCAAAACAAACACATAGCCTATGGAGCTTATACTCTGGTGGGGAAAACGGGAACTCCTAAATAAAGACAAAAATAAATGGAAAATCACAGCTCGGTGCATTGCTATCAAGAGAAAAAGTGTGGAACTATAAGAACTTACAGGAAGATTGAACACAATCAGGGAAGGCTTCCTGGAGGGAGTGACAATCAGGTTAAAATACAAGGAATGAGTAGAGGCAAAGAAGGGGAGACACCAGCATGAGTCAAGTCCCTGGGGCAGGGGGCAGCAGGGAAAGTTCTAGAAATTGAGAGAAAGTCAATGCCGTAAGAGCACAAAGACTTAAGGTGAGAGGAGTGAGAAATGAGACCAGAGGGGTCTCATCTAGGCAGGGGCTAGATCATTGGATGGGGGGCTATCGGGGTTGCTCATGGGTCCATCTTTATCCTAAGAGTAATAGAAAATCATTGGTGTGGTTTAACTGCGGGTGGGAGGCATGGGAAAGGCACACTCAGATTTGAGTTTCAAGAAGATCACTCTGTGTTTGAAAAACGGTTTGCAGGGGGAAGCACTCCCTGCCGGCTTCAACTGCCCCCCGCCACACCCTCCCAGGGGAAGGATGCTGCTACCTGCCCTTGGTGTGCTGGTGCCAGGAACCGCCCCTTATCCTGCTCTGCACGGTCCTGCCATCTGCACTCCCGGCTGGCCCCCTTCCTGAATACGTAAATGTCCCTTTCTCTACTCCCTTCCATGGGCCCATGCCTGGTGCTCCCATCACCTGGTTCCCAGGTACAAGGGACAACTGTCTCCCAAGTAGAATGATCTCCAGTTCCACTGGGGATGATTCTAGAGCAAGACCAACATCAAGTTAGGATTGCCACCGCCTCCTGGGATGGGTGTCGCTGTTGCAGTATGGCTGCCGTAATGGAGATCTGTTGTTTTTATCTTGTTAATATCCATCCTGCTTTTTTCCAGCCATAACATGCCTTCTTTACTCCATCCCTCTCAAGTCTATATGGCTTGGGTCTAGCTGGTCCCATCCTGCAGTGCCAAAGTGGCATTTGTTCTAGGTCCAGAGAGGTCACAACGATTGGCTCAGAAATTTACGTATGACCCAGTAGGGGCCAACGAGAGAGTCAGACGTGGGACTTTCTGGAACTCTTGGGAAGGAAATGCTTTTCCCCCCCCCCCAGCTCCTTGAACATGAAGGATGTGGGCTCACGGTGGCCATCTCTGCCTTCCTGGACTGACCCTGTCTGACAGTGAGGATTACACAGAGGAAAGCACAGCTGAAGGATGGAGTGAAATACAATGATGGCAGGGTCCTTTGATCACCTGGGTCAAACCACGTCAGATCTGCCCCTCAGCTTCCCAGTTCCAGGAACCAACAAATTCCCATTTTTCTTTTTTGGCCTAAGCTGTTTTAGGGTGGGTTTATTGTCACTCACAATTGAAAATAAAATTTTAAAAAATTCAGTCTCATCTGGTCTCTCCTCCTCATTGCCCTGCTATAATTGCTGCCACCCTAACCACTTCTGGCCTGTGTGGAAGCTAACTGCGGGTGAAATCAAGGGAGGTGTTTAAGCAGGGCTGGAAAGAACTCTCTGCAGTGCAGCGCTGGGCCTTCAGCTAACCCCCGGCAAACACCTCACTCGCTCTATAATATGAGGAGATAATCAGAGCCGTAACCGTGAAAGTCTGGTTTTCCCCAAAGGTGTCAAGCTTCTTCAAGTTTCCAAAGTCCTGGGCATGATGCCAGTAGATCATTTTAGATTTCTTTTGAAAACTGCCAATTTTATCTTTCCAAGTGTCTAAGAGAAACCATTATTAGAATGCTTGCAGAAAGTAGGACCCAAGGATGAAGGATCCCAGCTCGAAATTTCTACCTCACGTAATGGAAGTCATTTTAAGTCTAATCATTTATGGGTTTAGAAATTCACAGATTTGATTACCAAAAACCTGGGTCTGTCTGTGAGTGTATACGTGTGCGCATGTGTCTGCATGTGTGGTGTGTCTGAATAGAAAAAAATTAGACCTAGAACAGCTAGGTTTCTGCTTTGTCTCTTCTCAAATTCAAGTGTATCCACTGTCACTTTGCTTTCCAATCTAACACCCTATTTCATCAGGAGGGGATTTACAAATAAGCTCCTTCCTCTCAGAACAACGGCAGGCCACTGTCCTTTTGCAGTAACAAACATTGAAAAGTGGTCCGCTTTTCTCTTCCTTTTTCCTCAAGGAAATAACCATTGAGTAACTCCCCTCTGTGGAAGGACAGGGTGAGGCTAGTCAGTCAATCGTGGGGACAGTAGAACTACTCTCTACTGTCCCCACCACACACACACTGTATCCTGCATTTGGGCTGGAGAAGGAGACTGGGAAAAGACTGGGAAGGAGTATTAGAAAAGGATGGATGAGACAGGTCAGCTATAAGCTATCAGTTATATCTCTTTTTTAACCAAAACAAAACAAAAACATATGCAGTATTCGTGGTTAAGAACATGCTTTCTAATGTCATTGCCTGAGTTTACATGCTGGATTATACTTTGAGCTGCTTGGGAAATCTACAAGCCTCAGTGCTCCCACCTGCCAAATGGGAGCATGATAATTAAGTTAAATAGTGCATGAAAAGCCCTTCGCAGGTCCCTTGCCTGGCATATGATTCAACAATCAATATTGCTGTGACTATTAAGAAAGTCCGACGAGGGCCAGAAAGTTACACAGATGTGGAGTGACACGGGGAAGATACACCTGAGATTTCTCAGGCCCGCACAGTGAACTCAACGCCATAAGGCTTTCGTCACTCAAGAGGGAAAGTTTCTCCTTGTGTTTGTGTCCCTCGGGGTGGACCTAGGGCAGCTGTGGCATGCAGCTTGGAAGAAGCCATCCCTACACCTCAACGCTTTGTCCAGATGGAGTTAACACGAGACTTAGAGAGGGGGGATTCAAAGAATAGAAATGTGTTCATCTGTGAAATTAAAAGTAGTACAGCATGACATACAACATTATGCGGTGGGGTTCGTCAAAAGCAATAATTAGGCTGAATATGACTCTGAACGCGCTCATAATCAAACAAAAGCAATTCTACTGAACGAGGAGAGCTGGTTCTCTTGGGAGGGGAAAGAGGCAAGAGGCTGAGAAGTACCGCGAAGCGAGCTCGACAGACTGACGGCTGGTGGAGACCCAGCCGGGGGAAGGCCCAGGGGCAAGGTATTCGTTTTGTATCACGGCCATAGAAATTACCATCAACCCAACACAATTCATCCACTGATTATCTCACAGTGGCCAGCGGGTCCCAAGTCTAAGCACAGTGCGGTTCAGATGGGTTTTCTGCTCAGGGTCTCCTGAGGCCAAAGCGTCACCGGGCCAAGGTCAGACCATCTTTTGGGGGGATGGTAACTGGTCTCCTGAACAGCAGCCATGAGTAAACAAGAGCTACCGCTGCCACTGCTTGCAGACAAGCCTCCTACTTGCCACGTTTTGAGCAGAACGTTGTGCTTCTAAGTTTCCCAACAAACAGTGAGGTAGGCGTGACTGTTCCCATTGGGAGCAAATTACGCTCAGAGAGGTTGAGCAGCGTATGCGAGATGACACAGCCACCAGGATGGATCTAAACCCCATTCTATCTAGTTGTAACGTCTGCATGCCTCCCCCGAAACCAGCTTTGCCGGCTAGTTGGCCCTCCATCTTGCATGTCGTAAGTTCCTTCCTCCCTCTGCCTTTGACTTCCTCTAGAATGTCCTTGGACCCGACGCCTAAGACATAGTGATTTAATTGCTGGTATTTTTTCAGTGACATAATTAAATATCCACAGTGAAGTCAATCAACCTGAACCCATTCGGAGAACACTTTGGAGCTGCCCCGGAACATTTTACTTAGGGGCTTCTTAACCACAGAGTTTGGCTTTTATGTGTCTAAAACTGGGTTTCCGATTTCGGCCCTAGAGGCAAGAGGTAAAAATCGTTCTAAGTAGCATCTAGGTGCCACATTCTTTCTGGCTCTTTTTAAGGGGCTCAGTGAGGGGATAAAGCAATTGCTTTATTGAAAAATGCAAGGGATAACCCTCTGGTTTATTATGATCCCGGGTCAACTGACCGCAGTGTGGAACGCAAAGATACTCCAGCGTTATCGGGAACCATCCTGAAAAACCCAAACAGGCAACCCACCAGCGGAAGAGCTTTCCAGCCTAAAGGTTCCCACCCAGGTCTGCATTTGCCCGATTTGACACCACGCTCCTGCAAGCAGACAAAAGAGAGCATTTCCTAGCTGCTTCCAACATTCGAGAGCAAAATGCACCTGTGCTGTAATAAATGCAGGGACACAGCTGAGGTGGGGGGGGAAGAGAAAAATAATAAAAAATGCAGCTAGGGGCTAAAAAAAGTGGTTTTGAAGCTAATGACAGTGTTTCTGCTTTTATTGCTTCGGGCAGAAACAGGAAGTTAGAAATCTAAGTGGCCTGAGAAAATATAACATTTAACAAACTCATTTGCAGGCCTCCAGTTGTATGATCCTAATTTATTTCATTGTTGTGCAGGTTCTTCTTTTGGGAACTTTTTTGATCTATTTTTAATGGGAGACTCATGTGCCTTCCGTCCCGCCCCCCCCCCCCTTTTTTCTTCACAGCGATTTACTGAGCAGTAAGACATTTTTAAAAAGAACTTTTCTTTCTTAACCTACCCGTTTATGGAGGCAAAGACAGAACTGGGGGCGAGGGAGAAATCCCCACTTCAGGATCCATATTTAATGTCTGTGTTGGCGATTCCTAAAGCTTTAGTTCACGTGACTCTTCCAGGAAGGAAAACCATCCTACCAACTTGGAGAAGCTCATCGTTAACAACCTCCACCCTTGCCCCCCCACCCCGCCCCTTCCGCGCTGTGGTTCTCACATCAGAATCTGGATTCCCACTAGAGTTCCCCCAAGGCCCACTGCCAAGTTCCGTGGCCCACTTCATCCACATGGCCCCCCGACACTCTGATAAATAAAGGCACCACCCAGTTTCCCAGGCCAGCGACACGTCAGCAGGGTAGAGACACGGAATCGTTATATTTCTCCAGTGCCCCGGGATGAAGAGGGAGAGAAAGTACCTCTCCTGGGCTGATCGCTGAAATCTCTTCATTGTGTAAATACGCGCAAAAAATGAGTTTGGCCATCTTCTGTCAATCTAAGAGCTCCCTGACTGCTTCTTCAAATACAGAAAGAGAAAACAGGCTGAACTGTCTTGGCATTCTTGGAGTGGAGGAAGGAAGAAAGTCAAATCAGTAATCTGAAGAATTTCTTGAATAATCACCTCATTTAGGGGCTCAATTAGATGGCCGCGTGTTTCCAGAGCACAGCTTAATTGAAAAGGGCTCTACAGTTTAGCTGCTCTTTGAATTGTCCAACAAGCCCGTGAGGAAGGTAGGACAGGTATTAATTAGCCTGAAGGGAAAGGTGAGAAAATGGATAGATGGAAAGATGAAATGACAGGTTCAAGGTCACAAGGGAAGTTAAGATAAGAGCCAGAACTGGCCCCCATGTCAAGAGTCTGAGATAACTTCCCCCCGACCACATACAAGGTTCAGCCCCTATTAATTAAAGCCAGCTTCTGTCTACGAAGCACATAGCACACATACACAATGAGGCCTGAAGAAAAAGAATTTTCAGGATTTTGGAAAGTAATGAATGAAACAAGTCAAAGGTATGTTAAGACAGTGGAGGGGCAGGGGCACACCAGGAGGGTCAAAAAAAGATGCCAACTTAAAAAAAAAATTCTTAGAAATAAAACCAGTAGTCCGATCAAACAGGGAACACAACCAAATGAACAAGAAGGGGGAGAAACTATTAAGATGAAAAGGCCACAGGATATTTGGGAAGGATTAGCAGGGTATTTAAGGAGTAACAGTATCACCAAAAAGAGATTTAAAAAAAAAACAGGAGTATAAATGAATCACTTTGCTGAACACTTGAAACTAACACAACGTTGTAATTAACTAGACTTCAATTTAAAAAAAAGATGAAACAGGAGTAAAACAAACAAAAACACAAACTTTTGGTCAGGGTATAGACTCTCAAACTTGAGTTTGATCTTTTTGGCATGGACGCTTCAGATGGATTACAATTAAGCAAAGGGTGAATTTCACAAGTATACGGACAAACAGTCTTCCTCTGAAGGTTGAGATTATATATTTAAGAAAATCAACCAAACGACGGACTTAAATTCTCAATTCAAACTGCTTCTTTGTTCCAAAAGATGTCCACTTCTTGAGGTCACCCTTTAAAATAAGGCCTCGCCTGAGGACACCTTGATATTTTACGGGAAAGGAAAGAGGAACTGGTTCCGTTATTACTGTATTACTACTTGTTCTACACATGCAGGCAAAGGTTTTTCAACTAGACTTTCCCTCCTGTGTTTGAATCCAGTTGAATTATCAGGGAAATGGTAATGTGGTAATGTCAGGGTGTCTTTCCACCTTCCCCTACAGGGCCATGATCACTTATTTGCAGGAGTCAAGAGTCACGCTCAGAAGCAAAAGTGTAGGACTTCCCTGGTGGCGCAGTGGTTAAGAATCTGCCTGCCAATGCAGGGGACACGGGTTCGAGCCCTGGTCTGGGAAGATGCCACATGCCACAGAGCAACTAAGCCCGTGTGCCGCAACTACTGAGAACCTCATGCCACACCTGCTGAAGCCCATGCTCCGCAGCAAGAGAAGCCACCGCAGTGAGAAGCCCATGCACCGCAACGAAGAGCAGCCCCCGCTCGCCGCAACTAGAGAAAGCCCGTGCGCAGCAACAAAGACCCAACGCAGCCAAAAATAAATAAATAAATAAGAATAAAAATAAATAGATAAATAAATAAATTTATTTAAAAAAAAAAGCAGAAGTGTAATCTAAGGATGTCTCAAGGTGGCCTGCCCCAGACACTGTGCCATGCAATCCCCATCTCCTTGAAACTCTCCACAGCAATTAGATTGGTGACTCAACATTAGTTCCAAATTAGGAAAAAAATCACTGAATTCAGAGCACTTACCAAACTCACTACTACAACGTGATTTGGCTACAGCAAGGACGAATCAAATATGGAAGATAAGGTATCTCAACTGCCGCATTTTGTAGTAGAAGATGCTCTAGGTTTTAATACTATTGTGCCCTCGGCTCTCATCCCCTGTTTAAAAATTGATTCTACTGACTGAGGCAACAGACATTTCTTGAGCAAAGGTAAGACAGTCCCTGTCTTCAAGGAGTTCACAGTCTAGTAGACGAAACAGACAGGAAATCATTTCAATTCCATGAGAGAGAGGCTGAAAAAGGTAGAAGCTGAAAGAGTACAAGAGAAGCTCAATCATGGCGGTCAATTCTATCTGGAAAGGGGGAAGAGAAAAAATTACCCAGAGGAAGGGTTGTTTTGTGCTGAGTCTTGAGACAAAAAAAATCAATCAAAACTCAACAGTAATCTCATCATGGGCTCCCAGTACCACAGCCCAGAGAAACTCGGGAAGAATTCTCAGAAATCAGTAGATCCCTGGGTTTTGTTTTTTTTCTTCCAACCTCCTTCTCTTGAAGAGCTTCTTAAATATCTGGCCAAGGACCCGGAAACAGACCCTTGAACAAGAGGAAATCAGGCCTCTGAAACGACGGCGGACATCAGCGATGCAGGGCTTAGCTGATCAAGATCCTGGGTTCCGCACGGCTGACGTTTCACCTCAGGGCCCACCTGCCACCCTTTCAGAAGCTACACTAACTCTTCTGGGCCATCACGGGGCTGGTGACCCCACCGAGCAGTGATCTGTGGTGGGAGTTTCCCTTCAAATGGTGGAATCCAGAAAGGGAGCTGTAGGAAGCTTGAGTCTTGGCAGGGCTGCTGCACTTGAAATTCACGTGCCCAGGTCTTTCTTGTTTCTCCCTCTTGGAGTTCTCCAGGCCTGGACAGGTTATCTGACCTGGGGTAGTGGACTTGCATTCCCAGGGGTAGGGCGATGGGAGAGAAACATGTTGTCAGTAAGAGTGCAACGTGTGATGGCAAAGAGATCCGGGTTTGGATCCTGGGCTTGGTTTTTATTGGATGAGTGACTTACTGCCTGTACCTTAGTCTCCTCATCTAGAAAATGGGCACAATAAAGCCTATGTCACAGGATCGTTTTGACGATAAAAGAGAAAAAGGGAGAGGTTGCTTATGAAGGGCAAAACCAAAGGCAAGTCACATAGAAAGTCCTCAATAAACGGTAACTATGATCTGTTTTAAGCGCCTACTGTGTGCTGCCATCTTGATTCCTTATCCAGCTAAATCCTTAAAGGAATTTTGAATGGTTGTCAGCATTTTACAAAATAGGAAATGTAAGCAAGAGAGGTAAGGAAAAATGAAGGCAGGCTTCAAGCCGAGGTCTGTCTGGTACAAATCCCAGGCTGTTCTATATGATACATGCAAAGAAACATCTGACTTCTTTGGGTGAAAAGAGGGGGGAAGGCAGATAGAACAGGGACAGGCAAAGAATGTCTCGTTCTGAAGAGCTGGTTTTGACCTAAGACCTCAGCCATGGAATTTGGCATTAATGCCATTAATTCCTTCCAGGGAACCAGAGGGAAGAGCGTGAATAGATTTCTCAGTTTCTAGCTCAAGTTTACCTGAACAATGATGTCTCAAAATATCTCAAAAATAAGATGTTTTCCCCCCATGTCTTATGATGACCATTTAGCTCAGTTAAGTCAAGTTCGAGGTCCTCTTAAGTGTTGGTTCAATTCAATTTTATCTTGGCATGTCACATGTGTGAAAAAATGTGGTGCAAACCTTTAAAACGTTAACTTTTTTTCTGAAATAATATATATTGGCAAATTTTTATTCATTCTTTCCCCGCCCCACCTTCCCAAAGTTAGAGAGGTCAATTTTTTCTTATGTTATATTTTTTGGGGGCTGGGGGCACCCTGTAGTGGTGGAGGTAGGCTTATTCTCAAAACTTTCCAAACTGCCATCATACATTTCCAGAACTTGCCCCCAGACTGTCGTCTGGGACATCAAAGGAAACTTAGACGCAGGGTAGAATATTCTGGAGACTCTTACTTTCAAGCAGGATGATGACGTTGAACCTCATACCATGTAAGATGCAAGACGGGCTAGCAGTGCAGGAAGCAGCTTGAATTATTTAAGAAACCTAATTTTTTATGGGGAACTGACTCTTACCAGGTAGCTTATGCCAAGGACACACAAAGAAGAATCCAGTTTGCTTTTCCGTGCAAATTACACTGAGGCTACCAGAAAAGAAGGGACTCTCCATGTGAACGACACAATCATACGTAATTTGGATTTAGGCATACGAGAGCATAATTACCCACCAGCCTCTACACAGGGAAAGGCAGAGAGAGAGAGAGAGAAAAGCTTAGTCAATACTCCCCCCCATGTGCTTTCCCAGCTTAGCCACATTCATCTATATTATCCTACAGAATATGGCACAATGTTTTCAGGGAAAAATAAAACCAAAGAACTTAATTAATGCCATAATTAAATTAAGGCCCAAATTAGCAGGCCAAAAAAAAAAAAAATCACCACGATTAAAAAAAAAAAATACTAGTAAAAGCACAATCCTGAACTTACACAAAGTATTCTTTTATTTTATTACATTTCTTCTTCCTCTTTTTATAATTTCACTCTAAGGGGATTAATTGCCTTTTCAAACCCTGGAAGGGAAATCCGAGAATTTCTTCTTTTCCTCTGATGACGGGGGATTCAAACACAATGCAGCGCAGGAATAACAAATGCTCTGTTTTCTGAGCGCTCGCCCGTGATTTATGAAAGGTGTACCTCACTGTGGGAAGATAATGCCATTTGAAATGGTCCATTTCATAAATCTATCCCCCTCGTCCCCAGCCACACACAGGACTACTATGAACTCCTGAATCCAGTAATGTTTTCATCCTCTATTGACAAAAAAAAAAAAAAAAAAAAAAAAAAAAAGGACTTTGGAGTGAGCGAGGTAATGATGCACTTACAAAGGAGCAGCGGCTAACACGCCATCTCCAGGGCTTTCTTTGGCAATGGCCACAGAGCTTCCAAGGCGGGGACACTTGGATAAACAGAATGAAGAAATAATCAACATGCACGACATCCCTAATGTCCTTTTACTGCTAGAGGCATTAATTATAGCATGGGCCCGATCCTCCAAGCGACTGCAGAGCCAAATGTTTTGCCTGAATCCCCTCTCCACCCCATGATGGATTTATCCTTTGGAACTGGGGTATTTCCTACTCATTCACGCACCGGTTCACTATATCTGCTTGTTTATCTAACGGCAAGAATGCATCCAGAAGAGAATTCTGGGCCAGTCGGGAACCAATCATAAACTTCAGTGAAATTCATGGTTGTGAGTTTCTCTGGCCATAACTAGGAGGGAAGTGATATACACATGTCAATGCCATGCAGGCTCCAGAAGACCAGTATGAAATATGAGCAGGGGACAGAAGAGACTTCCTTGGGAGCCCCTGAAATGGACAGCACAGACACGAGGGGTGACTACAAATACACAATGGATGCATCTTCTCAGACTGAAGTTGTATATCAGACTGGGATCAACTCATTCTCATGACAGGCTCTGAGAAACAAGCTGAAGGGACACTAAGGTGACACATAGTGCCCTGGTGTCAGGGAGACTGAAAAAAGAAAGAAATTAAACCCACTAGGCATGAAGTGCTTCATGTTCAGTACAAAGGAAATAAAGTCAAATTTAAAAGAAAGAAAGAAAGAAAAAGCATGCATGCGTATATTTAGTGGTGTTTTCACTTCAGTGGTGATTACTGCATTTGAGAAAACCCTTACACCCACCACTCAGATACTAATGGATTAAGAGGCAGATAAGGCACAGGATGTAAGATGCAAACGATGCAAAGATGTGATTTTGAAAGAACTCCCAACATAGGATACTGATCCTGATACTTAGGAATTTGCATATTTTGACTTGTATTTAAAAACCAATTTCAAGGTCAGTTTCAGTGGAGAAACACTGAGTTAAGATGGGAAGTAACCCCATTAAAAGTCTACCAGTGTTTTGCATATTTATTTTTCTTCTTCTATAGAGAGCAATGACGACTCATAAATCAAAAAATCAGGGTAAACAAATACCAAAGAGGTTACTTTATACAAAATGTATACTCCTTATTCTATTTATACACACAAACATTTCTATTACTTGAATTTATAAAGTGTGTAATACATGCATGCATGCTTTAACAATTTGCATACATTTCCATAAGATGGAAAAAATATATATTATTGTCCCAAGTCTCAGAAGACCATGGCCTAAATAAAATGACGACCACCTCAAATGCATTTTTGTACAATGGGATGGAAGTAATGTTTATTTTTTAAAAGCTCCAGGCCTAGATTTTCTTTTTTTTTAGTATAAATAGATTTAAATTTTCCAGTTATGTAGATTCCATGGTCTGACCATGAATATCCTATACGGATATAGGCAGCTGAACAGGATAACCTTGGGTCTTTGCAATAAGATTCAAGGAGCTTCAACAAAAGCATGTACAAATATGAAAATCAACATCCACACCTCTATACTAAAAGGACATCAGACTCATGTCACCCTGATCAAGGAACAGGAAGTGGGGTGGGCTGAAAAAGGGAATGGAATTTGGAGAATTGAAAGTTGCCATTGAAAGAGGCAAAGTTACCCCCAAATACGGATTTTCCCCAGCTGACATGGATGTTCCAAAAGTCTAAATACTTTTATGTTTTGGAAACTTCTCCTTGATAATTTGATATCTGATAATTTGACAATTTGATATAGTGGCATCCTAGGCCATTTTAGAAGCCACCTACAAAAATTAGCCCTGTGTGTTTATTTGCTTGTTTTATAAAACATCGATCCCTTACTTCATTTTTTAAAAAAATTAATTAATTAATTTATTTATTTTGGGCCATGTTGGGTCTTCGTTGCTGTGCACAGGCTTTCTCTAGTTGTGGCGAGCGGGGGCTGCTCCTAGTTGCCGTGCAAGGGCTTCTCTTTACAGTGGCTTCTCTTGTTGTTGCGCACGGGCTCTAGGTGCAGGGGCTTCAGTAATTGTGGCACGCGGGCTCAGTAGTTGTGGATCACGGGGTCTACAGCGCAGGCTTAGTAGTTGTGGCGCATGGGCTTAGTTGCTCTGCTCATGTCGGACCATAGCTTGAACCCTTGTCCCCTGCATTGGCAGGCGGATTCTTAACAACTGCGTCACCAGGGAAGTCCTGATCCCTTACTTTATTCATTAGACTTGAAACAACTTTCGGCCACTTCCCCCAAAATTAAGTCCATCCTCAAAGGATAAACATTTGCCACCGGTGAGCTGATGCCAAAGAAGGAATCAAGAATCAAGAATCAGAAGAATCAAGACCCGCAAGTAATTCACAAAAAGAAAATCCTTAAAAATGTTTCCAGCAATGGCAGAATCATGCTTTCCTGCATAAGGGAAACACATGGCAGAGGACGACAGACACACTCTCCAGGCAGGAGTCTTTCGAGGCCAGGTACTGCCTCTTATTCATCTTTTTTTTTTTTTTTAATTAATTTTTATTGGACTATAGTTGCTTTACAGTGTTGTGTTAGTTTCTGCTGTTCAGCAAAGTGAATCAGTTATACGTATACGTATGTCCCCTCTTTTTTAGATTTCCTTCCCACTTAGGTCACCACAGAGCACTGAGTAGAGTTCCCTGTGCTGTACAGTAGGTTCTCATTAATTAACTATTTTATACATAGTAATGTATATATGTCAATCCCAATCTCCCAATTCATCCCACCCCCCACCTTGCCTCTTATTCACTTTCAAAGTTCAGCACCCAATTTACATCTGACAGACAAAAGGTGCTCAGTGAATCTATGTTGAGTGTAATACACAACGGTCATGGTTCTGAGCGGCAGTGGTACCAGCAGCAGGGAATGATTAGCATCCACTCTGAGGGACAGCAGATCTGAAGGGGTCTTTGTCCTGCCTAAAACCCTCAGTGGCGGCCCAACACACTCAGAAATCCCAAATTTCTTACTTTGGGCTGTAAGGCCCACCTATCCAACCTCATCAGATTTCGCTCTGAACCCATGCCATTCAGTTTCAACTCCTATCTTTCTGTTTTTCAACTATGTCAAACTGGCATTGGGCATTTGCTGTTCCCCTTGCCTGAACCTCTTGCTTTCCAGCACCCCTTTGGCTGCCTCTGGCAATTCAGGCCTCAGATTCTATTAAGGACGTTCCGGACCCCCCAAATCAAATTACCCTACTCTCATCCTCAGTCCTCCTCTATGGCTTTACCTCGTTATAACAGGCCAACTATCACTAATCTCTAACTTGTGTCTTGCTCACTCATTCATTTGTTGAGTCTGTATGAACAAAGAGCCTTCGCCTGCCTTCAGTGCTATATCCCCAAACTAGTACATAGTAGGTGTTCAAAAAACACCTCTGGAGTGAATGAATGTACTAAAATGCCCAGAAAGGACTTTTAATATTTGCTGCATTTACGAGAATCCTGCTGATGGTGATCTCAAAGACAGAGGTGACATGGCAGCTCCAACAGCTGAACGACCAGCGGATCAGGCCCACCAAGACAGAAAAATGCTGGAGACAGAAAAATGAATGAAGAAGAGCCCTTGCTTTTCAGGGTCTTGCTGTCCCCCAGAGCGGTGGTCCTCAAGCTCTCTGTGTTCACAGCCTCAGTTGATTCTTTATGTTTGATAAAAATCACCACCCCAGGAAACATCTTGGTGACATACACTGACTCTGATCTGGAGGACCAAGTCTGAAGGACAGTCCGTATCCGAGTCTGAAGAGGTAGAGTTTGGCAAACATTGATCTGTTTCCTGTCTTTCCCACTGTGTGTGTCTTTGGTTTACTTCCAGATGTGTGGAAAGCCACTCTCCTCTCAAAACATCAATCCTCTGTCTTTCCTGTGGTCCAGGAAGATCCTGACATAGAATGTCAGATGATGATATTCCAGGGACTCAGAATTTGAACTCACAGGGTCTGAGTGGGAATCCTAGCTCTGCTGTTGGCTGCTCAGCCTTAAGAAAGTTACCAGGTTCCCAGAGCACAATGAGGGTAACAGAGGACTCTGAGGATTAAATCATATAAGGACAATTAAATCGTACAAGACAACGCTTAGCACAGAACTTGCAGCATCAAAAAACTCAAGAAATGTATGTTCAGCATCTCCATGGAATTTACATGACCACAGAAAACACACACTCAGAAAAACAGGGGGGGACCATTCCATTAATATTTAATCCTTATACCTAAGGATTATGTATCTTACGTATCTAATTAGTGTAATTAAAAACACAGGTGTAGGGGCTTCCCTGGTGGCACAGTGGTTGAGAATCTGCCTGCCAATGCAGGGGACACGGGTTCAAGCCCTGGTCTGGGAAGATCCCACATGCCGCGGAGCAACTGGGCCCGTGAGCCACAACTACTGAGCCTGCGCGTCTGGAGCCTGTGCTCCGCGACAAGAGAGGCTGCGATAGTGAGAGGCCCGCGCACTGCGATGAAGAGTGGCCCCCGCTTGCCACAACTGGAGAAGGCCCTCGCACAGAAACGAAGACCCAACACAGCCAAAAATAAATAAATACGTTAATTAATTTAAAAAAAACAAAAAAAAAACCCCACAGGTATATTTGTGCATCAGGGTAGCTCATACTATTCTGGTAACTTTTTGCTATATTTGAAATGCTTTTAAAATTAAAAGCCCCCCCCCCAAAAAAAAAACCATCCTATATGTGTGCCCCTCTTCAGAGAAATTTGATATACCAAAATTTTTTTAAAATCTAGGAATGAGGATAACTAATGAGAAAAGATCATTGAGAAACTGCTTTAAAGTCCCTGTAGTCTAAAACTATATTCCCACTTAATTTTCCAGGACCAGAGGCAGAGTCGAGATGGTGGTGTGGGAAGATGCGGAGCTAGCGTCTCCCCACAACTAGGGCACCTGGCAGCCGCTGGTGGGGACTCTGATGCCCAAGGAGACGGGAGGAACCCCAGAGTGAACTGGTAGGACATGGGGGGACCGAAGGGGGAGGAGAAGTGGACGCCAGACAGGATCGGCGTCCCTGAGGCAGGGGAGATCAGGAGGGGCAGGTGGGAGGGACTCTCCGGGAGGAACAGGAGACAAGCAGAGGGCGACTGCCCTGCTCACTGGGGCCCGGGTAGCCTGCTGAGCTCCTAGGCCGGTCCCCTGCCCTCCAAAGCCCCCTTCAGGCCACATGGGTTCTTGGGGGCATAGGAGGGAGGCCGGGGAGATCAGGAGTGGCAGGCGGGAGGGGCCGTCTGGGAGGAACGGGAGAGGAGCAGAGGGCATTTGCCCTGATATTTATAGAACTTTCCACCCAAAAGTGGCAAAATATACTTCCTTCTCAAGTACACATGGAACATTCGCCAGGATAGATCACATCTTGGGGCACAAAATCAAGCCTCGGAAAATTTAAGAAAATTGAAATTGTAACAAGCATCTTTTCTGAGCACAATGCTATAAGACTGGAAATCAATTACAGGAAAAAAACTGTAAAAAACACAAATACATGGAGGCTAAACAGTGCACTACTAAATAACCAAGAGATCACTAAAGAAATCAAAGAAGAAACAAAAAAATACATAGAAACAAATGACAACAAAAACACGACGACCCAAAACCTATGGGACGCAGCAAAGGCAGTTCTAAGAGGGAAGTTTATAGCAATTCAATCTCATGTCAAGCAACAAGAAAAATCTCAAATAAACAATCTAACCCTGCACTTAAAACAACTAGAGAAAGAAGAACAAAGAAAACCCAAAGTCAGTAGAAGGAAATAAATCATACAGATCAGAGCAGAAATAAATGAAATAGAAACAAAGAAAACAATAGCAAAGATCAATAAAACTAAAAGCTGGTTCTTTGAGAAGATAAACAAAATTGATAAACCCTTAGCCAGACTCATCAAGAAAAAAAGGGAGAGGATGCAAATCAATAAAATTAGAAATGAGAAAGGAGAAATCACACTGACACTGCAGAAATACAAAGGTTTATAAGAGACTACTAAAAACAACTATATGCCAATAAAATGGACAACCACAAAGAAATGGACAAATTCTTGGAAAGGTACAATTTTCCAATACTGAACCAGGAAGACTTAGAAAATATAAACAGACCTATCACAGGTAATGAAATTGAAACCGTAATTAAAAATCTTCCAACAAAAGTCCAGGACCAGATGGCTTCACAGGTGAATTATATCAATCATTTAGAGAAGAGCTAACACCTATCCCTCTCAAACTCTTCCAAAAAACTGCAGAGGGAGAAACACTCCCAAATTCATTCAACGAAGCCACCATCACCCTGATACCAAAACCAGAAAAAAGATGTCACAAAAAAAGAAAATTATAGACCAATATCACTGATGAACCTAGATGCAAAAATCCTGAACAAAATACTAGCAAACAGAATCCAACAACACATTAAAAGGATCATACACCATGATCAAGTGGGATTTATCCCAGGGACACAAGGATTCTTCAATACATGCAAATCAATCAATGTGATACACCATATTAACAAATTAAGGAATAAGAACCATATGATCATCTCAATAGATGCAGAAAAAGCTTTTGACAAAATTCAACACCCATTTATGATAAAAACTCTCCAGAAAATGGGCATAGAGGGAACCTACCTCAACATAATAAAGGCCATATATGACAAACCCACAGCAAGCATCATACTCAATGGTGAAAAACTGAAAGCATTTCCTCTAAGATCAGGAACACGACAAGGATGTCCACTTTCACCACTATTATTCAACATAGTTTTGGAAGTCCTAGCCACAGCAATCAGAGAAGAAATATAAATAAAAGGAATACAAATTGAAAAAGAAGGAGTAAAACTGTCACTGTTTGCTGATGACATGACACTATACATAGAAAATCCTAAAAATGCCACCAGAAAGCTATTAGAACTAATCAATGAATTTGGTAAACTTGCAGGATACAAAATTAATGCACAGAAATCTCTGGCATTACTATACACCAACAACAAAAAATCAGAAAGAGAAATTAAGGAAACACTCCCATTTACCACTGCAACAAAAAGAATAAAATACCTAGGAATGAACCTGCCCAAGGAGGCAAAAGACTTGTACTCAGAAAACTATAAAACACTGAGGAAAGAAATCAAAGATGACATAAACAGATGGAGAAATATACCATGTTCTTGTATTGGAAGAATCAATATTGTGAAAATGACTCTACTACCCAAAGCAGTCTACAGATTCAGTGCAATCCCTATCAAACTACCAATGGCATTCTTCACAGAACTAGAACAAAATATTTTACAATCCGTATGGAAACACAAATGACCCCGAATAGCCAAAGCAATCTTGACAAAGAAAAATGGAGTTGGAGGAATCAGGCTCCCTGACTTCAAACTATACCACAAAGCTACAGTAATCAAGACAGTATGGTAATGGCACAAAAACAGAAATACAGATCAATTGTTCAGGATATAATTCTCAGAGATAAACCCATGCACATATGGGCACCTAATTTACGACAAAGGAGGCAAGAACATACAATGGAGAAAAGACAGCCTCTTCAATAAGTGGTGCTAAGAAAACTGAACAGCTACATGTAAAAGAATGAAATTAGAACACTACCTAACACCATTCACAAAAATAAACTCCAAATCGATTAAAGACTTAAATGTAAGACCAGACACTATAAAACTCTTAGAGGAAAACATAGGAAAAACACTCTTTGACATAAACCACAGCAATATCTTTTTTAACCCATCTCCTAGAGTAATGGAAATAAAGACAAACAAATGGGCCTTAATTAAACTTAAAAGATTTTGCACAGCAAAAAGCTTTTGCACATTTCACCAAGGAAGACATACAGATGGCCAAGAGACACATGAAAAGATGCTCAACATCACTAATTATTAGAGAAATGCAAATCAAAACTACAATGAGGTATCACCTCATGCCAGTCAGAACGGCCATTATCAAAAAATCTAGAAACAATAAATGCTGGAGAGGGGTGGTGAAAGGGAACCCTCCTGCACTGTTGGTGGGAATGCAAATTGATAACAACCACTATGGAAAACACTATGGAGGTTCCTTAAAAAACTGAAAATAGAACTACCATATGACCCAGCAATCCCACCACTGGGCATATACCCTAAGAAAACCATAATTCTAATAGAGACATGTACCACAATGTTCATCGCAGCACTATTTACAATAGCCAGGACATGGAACCAACTTAAATGTCCATCAACAGATGAAAGGATAAAGAGGATGTTGCACATATATACTATGGAATATTACTCAGCCATAAAAAAGAAACAAAATTGAGTTATTTGTAGTGAGGTGGATGGCCCCAGAGTCTGTCACACAGAGTGAAGTGAGTCAGAAAGAGAAAAACAAATACCATATGCTAACACATATGTATGGAATCTTAAAAAAAAAATGGTACTGATGAACCTAGTTGCAGGGCAGGAATAAAGAGGTAGACATAGAGAATGGACTTGAGGACATGGGGTGGGAGGGGGAAGCTGGGGCGAAGTGAGAGTACCATCGACATACATACACTACCGAATGTGAAATAGTTGGCTGGTGGGAAGCAGCCGCATGGCACAGGGAGATCAGCTCGGTGCTTTGCGATGACCTACAGGGGTGGGGTAGGGAGGATGGGAGGGAGGCTCAAGAGGGAGGGGATATGGGGACGTGTGTGTGCATATGGCAGATTCACTTTGTTGTGCAACAGAAACTAACACAGTGTTGTGAAGCAATTATACTCGAATAAAGATCTCTTAAAAAAACCCCAAATATTAGAAACCATCAAAACTGCTTTATCAAGGGATTTTGCCCTCTCTTTTTAAGAGTCTTTGTATACAACTACCCTCAGTGGGATAGGGAGGGTAGGAGGGAGGCTCAGAGGGAGGGGGTATATGTATACGTATAACTGATTCAATTTGTTGTACAGCAGAAACTAACACAACATTGTAAAGCAATTATACTCCAATAAAGATGAAAAAAAGAAAAACAAATTTTCCAGGACCAGATTTAGTACATATTATACCCCACAATGTATGACCACATTCTAAAATCCAAATGGATTACTAATGGATTAATATGCTTTAAAAAGCATCTTTACAAGATTTAACCATGAACAAAACTCCATGCTTCTCTTGGCTTCCAGTTAACATGTGACACCCTGTAATACTTCAAGTTAAAGAGTTACAGAGCCCGGAATTTTATATGAGCCTGACAGCGATGGATTAAAACCATACTCTAGACATACCTAAACAGTAGCACTTACTTTTTCTTACTTAAATCATGGTTGATCTACTGGAGCCATTTGCTGGAAACTGAAATGGCTGAGCTGCTGTCAGAAGTCTCTCCTTGCCTAGGGTGGGTTGGTTTCCAAACCAAGAGGAAAAAGCGCAACCAAGACACGTTCCAAAACTCATGCAGCCTATGGACCTTGCCCAGTAAGGAATCTGAGAAGTTCTGAAGTTGTATGCCTTACTCAGAAAGCAAGTTAAAATTCAACATGGTACACCCATATTCAGAGTAGCATTATTTATAATAGCTAAAACATGGAAGCAACCCAAGCGTCCATCGACGAATGAAGAAGCAAAATGCGGTACACACATACAATGGAATATTATTTAGCCTTAAAAAGGAAGGAAATTCTGACACTTTCTACAACATGGATGAACCTTGAAGACATTACTGTCAGTGAAATAAGCCACTCACAGAAAGACCAATATTGTATGATTCCACTTAGACGAGGTATTTAGAATAGTCAAAATCTTAAAGACAGGAAGTAGAATGGTGGTTGCCAGGGGCTGGAGAGAGGGGAGAATGGAGAGTTATTGTTTTAACAGGTACAGAATTTCAGTTTCAAGAGATGAAAAGAGTTATGGGGATGAAGGGTAGTGATGGTTGCCCAACAATGTGGATGTATTTAACACCACTGAATTGTACACTTAAAAATGGGTTAAGATGATGCAATTTATGGTATGTGTATTTAATCACAATTAAAAAAATAATCCAGTCTGGCATGGGTTTTAATGGGCTCCTTAATTGCTCTCTAGCATCCACTCACGCATTCATCACTTACTCACTGGGCAGGCCAGCCCCCGCAAGCAATGGGCTCTGGATAATAAGAGCCTTATCCATCCTGGGGAGATCGGGAAATACTTCGGTTGGTTTCAGGAACTTCAAAAGGTCCAGAGCCGTCCAGGATAAGACCTGGGAAAACTTGCTTGGAATGGGCTGCTATAGGCTGCCACCTGGAGCACAGCCCAGGGAATTAGGACTGAGGTCAAAGGTAAGGGCGACACACACTCCAAATATCAGAACTCAACCATGAAACTCACCACCTTCCCCTAGTGCAGCTCCTAATCTCGCCTTCCCTGAGTCTGTCCATGGACCACCATTCTCGTGGCTCCCAGACCGGAAGTCACCACTGCCTCCTTTCTCTCACCGTCAACATCCAATCAGCCGTCCTCTCAACCCATCACCACCAACCGTTCCCAACCCATTTCTTCCTCTTGAAACGCACCTTGTCAACCCTGGACTAAAATACCATCATAACCCCTTAATTATTTCTCAGCCTCTACCTTCTTCTTCCTTGACATCTGCCATATATATATACTTAAATATATACATTTAAATCTTCCAGCAACACCCTTGTTATCACGTTATTGTCTTATTAAAAAAAACAAAAACCAACACAAAACAAAAACAAAAGAAAACGCTGCTGTGGCCCCCCTGCCAACTAAACAGAGTTTAAACTTTTGGTTCTGGCATTAAAGTCCCTCCACAAATGACCCTGCAGAACAAGGCCTGCAGAGTGGTTGGTGGGGGGAGGTGGGCACATGTGCCCACATGATTAGATGGGGCAGATGCCACCCATCTAATCGCTTTCACCTTGGGCCTCAGGGTCTGAGCAGTGACGCTTCAAGGGAGGGGTTCCCATTGCTCCCTCTAACCTGTCCTAACCTAAGCTCTCCCACCACCTTGGTCTTTATAATCATCAAGGCAACACGTCACCTTTTAAAGAACTGTTGAAAGAGTACCCCATGGGAGAAAGTACTCAGGCGGAGCAACTGATCCCTTTGACTACCAAGCCCTGCTTTCCTGACCCAGCTATCCATCTTGCAAAAGTCTTATCGTTGAGGCTGATGCATCTTGTGCCCATGGCCCTTCAGGGTGTGGGTAGGACGTGGTCTGCTGTTTGGACACTGATGGCTCAACCCGAGTGAAGGGGACACAGTTCAACCTTCACCACGTCCTCTGTTGGCTGAGGTTATGGAACTCACATGTGTCCTCTGGAGGCAGGGGCTGGGCCAGGTGACCACCAAACGGCTCTTAGCTCCTCACCTTGTCTGCTTGGTCCTCAGGAGGGGCTGGGACCAGCCTGAGTCATCTCCCTTCTGGGAAGGTCCCTCCTAGAAACAACCACTGCCCCAGCCCTGAGTGATGGGCCAGCCCTCTGTGATGTGGATTAGGTCTTTTTTAATTCCACCGGGTCCTCCCATCAGGGGAATTCACCCCAGAGGCCGCAGCTGCGGGCTTCTCTTTCAGGGAGGTCAGAGATTCCAGCATTTGGTCGGCACCGCTTGAACGTGGTGCCAGGAACATTTCGAGGACAGCATTTTCCTTGGCAGGTGTGCCCGCTTGGCGGTGCCCACTTCAAGGTTTGCGAGAGCAGAAAACGGCATCTGGGATCTATCTGTGGTGTGGGTTTGCACATTTCGAGGGGCGAAGTGAAAAGGAACTGTCTTACACAGCATGTTCTCATCCAGACGTGGGCTGTGTCCACATGAAGAAAAACGGCCAGGGTGGCGAAACGGCTGAAGGGGCACGCATGGTTGTCCCCAGGGCTACCTTGGGTCACAGACCGGTCAGTTTAAGAAAAAAATCTCTTTCCCTGGGGACCGCACCCAGACATCTTCGTGCCTCAGGAGGAGTTGGACCCAGCACTCCAGGAGCAGCTCAGACAAAAGGGCTGCCTCTCTACGTCTGAAGGGTTGAGCTCAAGCCCCAGGACATACCAGCAGCTTAGGTTGGCGCTGCCAGTGGAATTGCCTTCAAACTTCCGCCCAGGTGTCTTCTGCTCTGGGAACCCTTCTCCAATGTATTGCCCAGCTGGACAATTAAACAACTTGTCCTTCTGTACTGTAGCCAGGCCAGTAGATGATCCCATGGTTTCACATTCCGTGCTGTATTACACTTAATTACCTTTTATTTTATTTTTTAAATACACACTACTATACATAAAGTAGATAATCAACAAGGACCTACTGTATAGCACAGGGAACTCTACTCAAGCCTCTGTAATAACCTAAATGGGAAAAGAATCCGAAAGAGAATGGATATACGTATATGTATAACTGAATCACTTTGTACACCTGAAACTAACACAACACTGTGAATCAACTGTACTCCAATATAAAATAAAAATTAAATTAAAAAAAATACACTTAATTACTTGAATATCTGCCTCCTCTATAAGACTACAGGCTTCTCAACGTCAAGGAGCATATCCTAACCGTCTTCGGATCCTCACTTGTTCTCAAAGCAGATGCCCGGTGACCCTCACTGTCCTGAACTGGCCCAGGCCAGCAAACTGTTCCGACCACGTGCAGCTGGATATTGCATCTCCGGTTCAGCACACATGTGCTGGGTACCGTGGATCTTCCCTCCATCCTTCATCCATCCCTTGCATTGCTTCATCACGGTAGGTACCTGCTCATCCTTCCCGTCTCGGAGTAAAAGGAGAACCTGCCTGACCACCCCTGCTCCCTCCAGCCCAGGTTGGGGGTTTCTGTACCTGTTTGCTGACCTGGAGGTGCAAGTCACTCAGGACTACTCAGCCCCAGCCCCTTGCCAGTTCCCCACTATTCCTGAGTGAGAGGGCTATCTGCTTACGTTCTCGTAACTTCGTCTTCCTTCTGAGACTGTAAGCTCCTTGACGATAATGATAAAACCTTTTATTATCATTTTTAAACCAAAGCCTTTTAAATTCTTACCTACCATATGCTGTACCACTATACAAAATAGTTCATGTGCATTTTGACATGTGATGCCCACATCAACCACAGGAGGTAGATGTGACCATCCCCATTTTATGGACAGGGAAACTGAGGCTGCTACTGACATGCCTAGGTTCATAAGGGTACTAGTTAGTGAAAGAGCCTACGGGTGAATCCAGAAGTAATTCATAGCAAAGCTGCCACTACAGCTCACTGCCGTTCAGTTCAATTTGTCTTTGTCATCTCAGTGTCTAGAAACATGACTGACTCATCACAACAAATACGTGTGGGGTGGACGCCTCCACGGCACCATGGGTTCTTCCCAGGGCGTTTCAATTTGTCCTCCTCCACTTTACTCACTCGTTCTTTTCATTCTGCTATTTGTCCCCAATCAATCTGCCCAGTAGATTTATCTGCAATTAACCAAAACCCCAAATATAATGCCTTCAAATGAGAGAAGTTTGTATTAAAAAAAAATCCTGGAATAATCAGCCTTAGGCTACGGTATGATACAATTTTAGGGACCAAGCCTCCTCTCTTCAAAATGCGGTTCCCCTGCCAGCCCTCACGGCTACATCCCAGACGGCAGGGAAGGAAAGAGGAGCATGAAGAAGGCAAGAGGATGAGCATCCTTCTCCTAAAGACATGCCCCAGAAGACCACATGGGACTTCCCTGCCATCCCATTGGCTGGAACCTGGTCACATGGTCACGGATTGCTGGAAGGGAAGTTAGGGCATGGAATTCTTATTCTGAACCGTCATGAACCTCTTGGAAAATTCTGTTACTAAGAAAGAAGGATGGACGTGGCCCTGGGGGACAAGCAACAGCTCCTGCCCAATAGCATTTCCTGAATCCCTGTCTTCCTTACTGCATGGCCTGAGGTCACATTCTGGTGATCTTTGACAGACCCCCAACTCCAAACCCCCCAGGCCTCATTCTTCTATTTTCCATTCAAAGCCATCTTCTAAATGACGGTTCTTCCAAGAGCAAGCAGTCCAGGCTGGACTTTCAGTCTCTCTTCTGTCCCTCCTACCCCCAGAAATGGGAATGAAGTCTGGCAATCTTATCCTGCCTTCCTTCCCCACTAAGCTCAATAAACACTTTTGGAAGATAATGACTCAAGGTATGGCCATCTCACTCAGATCCCAGACCATACTCCTAAAGGATGCCAGGAAGTTTTTTTTTTTTTCCCCCCTCTCCTTAGCACTGGAAATAGATTTTTAAGTAGTGTTATATAGCAGTTCCTCTTCAAAATCTTTCTTTCCTTTCCTTTAGTAATGTCTTTATAAATCACTGTTATAAAAATAAGGCAAGCAGAAGGAAAAATATGCAGTGCCTAGAAACTGACAATTCAAGTATTTGCTTTTTATGGGACACTTGAGCCTCTTAAAAAAGAGAACTGCTAGAAAACTTAAATACAAAAAATATGCTGTATGATAACATAAAAGCCCAACAGAACTGAATAGTTTATGAAAATAATTTGAATATTTACACTTCAATTTATGGTCTGAAAATAACCCCCAAACCACAAACTTATTCGTAAATGGACTTTTTGAGAGAGCGTTAAATACATTTTGATTATTTTGACACCATGTTGACGCGGATATTCTGTGCAATGATCTGAAGGCAAAAAGGAAATTCCCTAAAAATCTAATGTAAGTATATGTGAACATACATTATATATATACAGAGAAGTACATTTATATGCATGCATATATGTAAAGTTTAACAAACATTTCAACTCAAAGGGGTATTTTGGTGTTGCTGTTATTGTTAGGGGAAAATATTGTAAATTTAACTTGAATGAAGCCTAGGGCTAAAACACATTGTAATTCTCTCAACAGGGAAGCTCGGGTTCAGGTTCGTATCTTTTCATTTTCTAAGACTGAGGCTGCATGATCGCTTAAACTGTGTTTTATACACAACATTACAGAAACACAGCAATGCGGGTCCATAAAAGTGTTGATGAAAGAGAACCAAACATTCTCCCATTTTGACTTCCCTATTATTTTTTTCCCCAGTAAGTCAAAGAAACCCCTTCTCAGATTTTCTTACATTTTGTCTATTTAGGAAAAGTATTTACCATTATTTTAACAGGCCCCCAAAGCATCAAATATCTGTACCCAAAAAATCAATATTTACTTCCAAAGGGGAAAAATATTCAGTACAAGAAGAGTGGTAAAGAAAGCATATGTCCAAACACTTTACTATTAAATTCATGGGTTTAATGAAACTCAAACATGGGGGTTACATTATGTAAATACACATGGACAAAGGGCTTTTGAAGTCCAGGGGACCACAGCATCCAGAATCTGTGGCTATGATTTTTTTGGTTTGTTTATACATTCCTGCAAGAATTCATAACACACACACACACACACACACACACACACACACACACACTGCTGAGACTGTTTATTCAGTTTTAAGCACAAATCCCTGCAAACTTAAGCAAAAGGGAGGGCTCAGAATATGTGTCTGAGCAAAAGAATAATTCACTGAACTTCAGAGTTAAAAACAAAAATAAACATAGTAAGAGAAATCCCTACTTTATCTATCTTCCAAAGAAAGACACTTTATTCAAGGTACGCAGGCAGATTCCCCCACATGGGGCACTGAAACGAAGCTAAAATCAGAGACAAAAGATACAAACCCAGGCACCAAGTCGATAAATAAGTGCTTGATGAAGTCTGATAATTATGCCTTAATTACCTTCCTTCTCTCCACTTTGGATTTAAAGGAGAACACATGACCACAAACAGTACATCAACTCCTGTGGAGTCTCAGTGCTACTATTTAGGTGATTTCAGAGCTCAAATAGCCAACGTCCATTTATCAAATATTGACTGAGTGCCTGTCCTGAGTCAAGCTCCAGGCTGCATGTAAAACTCTGTCTCCAATGAACTTACAAACAGACATGTAAACAGACACATACGATCATGATAGAAGTAACAACATTTATTGGCAGTCTACTATGTACCAAACACATTGTTAAGCCTTGGCAAGTACTAGCCTAGATAGTCCCTGAAACAACCCACTAAGTATGTCTTATTATTATTATTATTATTCTGTTTTACATATGAAGAAACCAACGTGCTCAGGGAAATTAAATGACCTGCCCAAGGTCACCCCGATGAAAAGTGGACTGAAAGCCAGGTCTGCTGGGAGCTGGAAAAGAAGGAAGGACCACGCTCTTTCCACTAACCTCAAACTCAAAGGATGTCTACGTCTTAGTACCAACTGGCCAGGCACTGACACTCCTACTCACAGGTAATACATACCTCATTTCCTCCTCAAAACAAGGCTCATTTTCTATACAGAAGAAAAGTCAGACTCGGGGAGGTGCTGCCATGACTTTCCCAACCCGCCCTCCCAGCTAGTGGAGGGCAAGGTCAAAATCGGCACTTGGCTGGCTCTCTTGCTGCCCAGACCCAGGCTCTCTCCCAGAAACACAGGCTGCTTCCATCAGGTCCTTCAAAAACAAAAACGATGTGCCCAGCGGCTTGCTGGAAGGCAGTGGGAGGCAGGGAGGAGGAAGATGACCACCCCGGCGGGTTGCCTAGTCCAGAGTCGAGAGCACGGCTGAGCAGGGGCGAGGTCGGCCACTAACACCTGGAGCCCCTTCTCCCGGCCCCCTCTATCTCCCTAGGCTTCCAAGGTCAGTGCCTTGGGTGGTGGTTTTGTCCGCGCTGCTCCAACCACTAAACTGCTCTGTTGCACGTTCCCCTGGCACCTTAAACTTCTGTGTTACACGTTCTCCACCGGACACAGCGCGGCCGTCCCCTAGCCATCGCTGATCCGTGTAGAACGCGCCGTCTCTGAAGGTGGGGTCTGCAGGTGTGCTGATCGCGCAACATCCGCCAGCCGGCCTGGCATTCTTGACTCCATAAGCATCTGTGAAGGCAACAGCCAACCTATTCAAAATATTAACCAGCCGGTATGGTCTGAGCCCTGGCCATTCGGAACAGACACATGTAAATACCCAAATGGTGGAGCCCAGGCCCCGGCCAGACTGGCTGTAACCCTTTAGCTGCTGGATCCAGGAAGGCTGGTCGCAGCTCTTATTAACCCAGACTGCAGTGTTTTAACACATGAACCACGAGTAACGGCCATACTGGTGCACGCTGCCCAAACACCAGCCCTGCTGATCGAATGAACCAACAACCTACTCCAGCAGCTGCAGAACATCTGCAAAGAAGACTTTGTCTGCTTTCTGTGAAACGAGGGCCAACAAGTGTCTAAATGCCCCTAGCTTCACTGTGCCATTGTCCCTCCAAGATACATGGACCCAAAACGATAGACACAAACTTACAAACTAAGTCAGCAAATGAAATTAAGTGTAACTACATTTCAATTGCATGCGCCGAGCTTTATCTTCTTAGAGTCTCTAAATGTCTATTAAGAACTGCCCTCTCTCCTTACCTGCACTCTCCCTCCACCTAATCCATCAGAGACTCTACAATCTACTGTCAGCTCTCCCCTCCCTGGTCCCTTTGCCCTCCCCTCTAGGTTCAGATTCTGTCTGTCCAGCCACATTCACGGTTGGATTGAAACTGTTCCATATCTCAACCCCCTACACTGTTGGTAGGAATGTAAGTTGGTGCAGCTACCGCAGAAAACAGTATGGAGGTTCCTTGGAAAACTAAAAATAGAATTACCACATGATCCAGCAATCCCACTCCTGGACATACATCTGGACAAAACTCTAATTCAAAAAGATATATGCACCCCTATGTTCACAGCAGCACTACTCACAAGAGCCAAGACACAGAAACAACCTAAAAGTTCATCGGCAGATGAATGGATAAAGAAGATGTGGTACATATATACAATGGAATATTACTCAGCCATAAAAACGAATGAAATAATGCCATTCGCAGCAACATGGATGCAACTAGAGATTATCATACTAAGTGAAGTAAGTCAGAAAGAGAAAGACAAATACCATAGGATGTCACTTATATGTGGAATCTAAAATATGCCACAAATGAACCTATCTAGAAACAGAAACAGAATCATAGACATAAGAGAACAGACTGGTGGTTGCCAAGGGGGAAGGGGTTGGGGGAGGGATGGAGGGGGAGGTTGGGGGGAGCAGATGTAAGCTTTTATATACAGAATGGAAGAACAACAAGGTCCTACTGTACAGCACAGAGAACTATATTCAACATCCTATGATAAACCATAATGGAAAAGAATATTAAAAAAAGAAAAGAACGTATATATATGTAAAACTGAATCACTCTGCTGTACAGCAGAAATTAAAACATTGTAAATCAACGATACTTCAATTAAAAAAAAAAAACAGTTCCATATCTCACCTTCATTCTCAAGGTAGGCAAGAGTGTGAAAAAGTGAAAAATAAATGGATCAGGAAGTGACCAAACCCTGTTAGGTCCCGGCCAGGGCTTGCGCCAGGCTCTCTTCCTGGAAGCATTGCTTTACTGTGGGCCAAAGCGTTGCTCTGCGAAAGTAAACAGCACCTTCACCCTCTGACAGAAACGCGAAGCTTTGGAAGGTGGAGACTCCCCTTCTAACATACCTGGCAAAGGACACAGGTGAAAGCCTAGTTCTCATTGAGAAACGGAGATCTTTACAGATTGGTGAAGCATGAATATATGAAAAATGTGCATCTCCTCCCTGTAACATTATCCCTTCTTTTTCATAGTTATGACTTCCCAGTGGAAACAAGCAGAAAACAACATGTACCAGTAAGTTCCCGGTTAAGATGCTGGGAACTTGAAAGAGGACACTTTAGAAGTGTCAGGGCATTTCTTCACAGCAAGGAAGGCAATTATTGCCCCCGACTTCATTGACATATTTTGCCTGAGAGTTTTCCTTTCAAAAAGTAACTCAGAAGCATGGCTCTCACTTTGATGCCACTGCAGAACTTTTGTGTTTATATTCCGAGCAGTGGAGGGGTCGTTTTCTCAATCCTGGTATGCTGCCACCCAGTGGCAGCAAAGATCAGCCTGGGTCACATGGCTTCCACAAGGCTTAGCCAATTAATGTATTTTTATAAGAGGAACAACGCATGAACTTTTAAAAATAATAAACATTGAGAGCCCATGGTGTACTAGAGTCTAATGAGAGCGATATGCATATTCAGACACAAATCCACAAAACAATTCAATCACACCGTAACAAAGTGGTCCAAAGAGATAAACACCAAGTATTAAACACTTAAACAGTTGATATCATATAGCAAACCTTATAGAATGACCAACTGTAAGCTTATTAAAGGCATAAATGGTTACACATACACATAGAAACCAACTAATAAATGTGAGATTAATAAGAGGGGAGGAAATTAACACTTCCTAAACACTCAAAAGGACTGTGACATACATTTTACCAATATCTGCTTTCTCATCCTCCTAACGACCATGGAAGGATTTTACAGATAAGTAATCTGGGTTGCTGAGAGTTTTAGTACTGTACTCAAAGACAACCAGTTATTATGTGGGAGTTCTAAGTGAGATATTTTGACACCAAAGTTGGATTCTTTCCATTATGCCATTACCCTGATTTTATCAATAAATAATTCCTGATAGGAACGGTGACAGCAAGTTCCATTTTTTTAAACAAACTTTTAAAAGCACCCCCCTGCCCCAAATGCCAACTGAAAAAGAAAAAAGCACTGCAAACCTTGAAGTGTTATAAAATTGGTCTAACCACATTAGAAAGAGACTGAGACGGCTGTGAATTCTTAGATTCAAGTCAAAATCCGTTCACAAGGCACGGGGTCTTCAAGGTGGCCTCAGAGACCTTGCAGGTATTTTCCTGAGGCTGCCCAGCAGGCTCCTTCTCTAACCAGAGTCTTGTTTATGGATTAAAAATTCCTACCAGTGGGCTTCCCTGGTGGCGCAGTGGTTGAGAATCTGCCTGCCAATGCAGGGGACACGGGTTCGAGCCCTGGTCTGGGAAGATCCCACATGCCGCGGAGCAACTAAGCCTGTGTGCCACAACTACTGAGCCTGCGCGTCTGGAGCCTGTGCTCTGCACCAAGAGAGGCCGCGATAGTGAGAGGCCCGCGCACCGTGATGAAGAGCGGCCCCAGCTTGCCGCAACTAGAGAAAGCCCTCGCACAGCAACGAAGACCCAACACAGCCAAAACATAAATAAATAAATAAATAAAATTAAAAAAAAAAAAAAAATTCCTACCAGTGAGTCCAGGCCACCATTTAAGAAACCCCTAAATCTTTCCTCTGAACTTTCTGAAGCAGATAAAAACTAATTATTCTGGAAGAATAAAGTTCACATGACTGATTCCTTCCAATAGGAGAAAGCAATACACCACTCAATTCATAGAAGACTGACACATCAGCCCTCTCTCAAGAGATTTCCAGATAAAAGCTGCTAACGCTTTGTGAGTTTAAAGTTTATATTATTATACATATAGGTAGAATGTTCAAAGTTATTTGCTAAAACAGTTAAGGTCCTGCCTCTCACCACCCCCCCCCCCCACAAAATAAAATATAAACTTGATATCAGAGAGGTAGGTGCAAAAAAAATCACAGGGTGGATGAAGAACTCAGGCAGAAGAAAATGACGGCCCTCTTTTTGGAATGGTCTCAACTAGAAAGGAAGACGATGACGCTATTTTGGTGAGGGCTGCTGCCAGAGCGGGCAGGGTAGGAGGAGAGCAAGAAAAAGGAGGAGAAAGTTTGACTCCTGGCTGTGGAATCTTTGTTTTCCTTACAGATTTTAATATTTCTAGCCAAATAAAACCTTAGTTTTAAGTTCTTGTTTTTAGTACGATTCATATGCTTCTATTGAAAACAGGCCCTTTGCTTAGAGATGGTGCCCTGCCCTGAGATGCCCAAACTCCACGTCCAGCAGCTCCGCATCAGCTTTACGGCTTGCATCCAATCTGTCAGCCTCAGCTTCCTCCTCTGGAAACGGGAAGGCTGGAACCCAATGCCAGGAAGAGCCTTTCCAAATCAAAAAACTCAGTCAAGGCACACAGAGTATCTGCCTGATAGGAGTGTCTTTTCTGATCTGGGGGCCTTGGGTCACACTGGAGAGCCTGAAGAATGGGATTTAGGACAAGGACTGGCCACTCCCTCAGAGTCTTAAGGTGGGTGGAGGTGGGCCATTCCAGGAAGGTCCACCACGTGGCAGGATGGGGACAATGTGCCCCGTGGTACCAGCTGAGCTGGAGGCTGAGCTCAACTATGTCTACGATGGCTCAATCCCGACCACGTGACGGAGCCCCAGCGAAAGCTCCGAGCGCCGAGCCTCGGGCGAGCCTCGCCAGGTGGCAATCTCCGGGCGTGGATCTCATGTCAGTATGGGGAGACCAGTGTGTCCTGACTCTCATGGGAGAAAGGACACTGGAAGCTCCTTCCTGGACTCTACCTCGTGTGTCTCCTCCTTTGGCTGATTTTAACTTGTGTCCTGTAATGAACCATCACCACGGACATAACGGCCTTCAGTGCATTCTGTGAGCCCTTCCTTCTAGCAGATATCAAACCTGAGGGTGGCTTGGGAACCACCCCGCACACCTGCCTGTTGGTGCCAGAAGTGAGGACGGCCTTGGGGATTGTGCCTCAATCTCTCCCATATCCCACTGCAGGGCGAGCCAGGCGTTCTGCTTACGGGAACCGTCGGGATTTAGAAAGAGGTGCCAGGAAGCCCATGCCTCTCCCTTCCATCTCTAACCTGCAGACGCCCAGAATCCTTATAACCTCTGAGCTTCAGTTTCCTCATCAGGAAAATGAGGATGCGAGGAAGTAGTTTGATCTAAACGGCAGAGTTCTTATGAGACTTGATGAAGGTAAGGACCGTGAAAGCTCTCTGAAAACGGTAACTTCTTTTTGCAAGGCTAAGATACGAAGAGCTACCGTTCCTATGATTTTTGGAGTTTACATGCTTCAGAATGATATTACTCTGCTGAGTTTACTGTGTTTCTCATGGCCAGTGAACTCATCCGGTCTCTATCGTCAGGGGCAGAAATTATGTCAGCTAGAACTTTCCTCAGCAAACGATTTTAGTCAGTGAGGAGTAATGGCAAAACAAATGCGGCATTTTGACGGAGCTGGATCTATTCTGGCACAGTGCGGTTTCGAGGCTAATGTCTTTTCAAACAGCTCTGTTTTGCCTGCAGACTTGAATACCCTCATTATAGTGTTTGAAAAAAAAGTTCCCTTATGTTTTTTTAAAGAGCGCCATTCTTCAAAAAGATGTCAAGAAGCTCTTTTTTTTTTTTTTTCCCCCTTGCTACAAGGTGTAATGTAGAGATAAGCATAAAATCTGGTTGGAAATGTGACCTATATTGGACTGGCAAAGCTTAATATCAAGCAAACAGCCAGTCTGGGAGCTGGTTTTGTCCTATCTTGCTGCTGATATTTGAAGAAAAGTACCACATATTGTTCATGGACAGGGAGAGCAGTTTGGAAGTCAATTATGGTTTTAAAAAATGGGATCCCTGGCTCATGGAGTTCATCAGAGTTTTGAACAAGTCCCTGGCCTGCCTCATGACAGCCAAAGCCAGGTCTTTTGGAAAACATTTTATTTTCATGCTCAGCGTAATAAGAAGAGAAAAGCCATGTTTTTTTGCAGATGAAATGGTGCTGATAATAAAAAAGTAGGTCACACTTTCTCTGTCTCTCTTTACTTTCTCTGAAAGACAAAGGAGGGTTTCAAAGACGTGAATCGAGTCAGGTCAAACCTCTGACCTGAGTATTCTTTGTACTTAGAGTAAAACTGGGAGCATTTTCAGTCTGACATGACATTTCACGGAGGCAGGGAAGATGGCAATGGGAACTCTGACGGCTGGGGTGTGGGTGCAGATAGCAGATCATCCAGCCTTCTGAGAAAGGTGAGAACCACGAGTTCAAAGGACTATTGGTGGTTATGACCTTAGGGTTTGGGGCAACAAGACAGGAAAGAGGCACGAGGGAGAAATGTCACATTAGCACCCATGAGAGACAGCACTGTTGTGCACGATTATCTACTGTCCACTCCAGCAAGAGACTGTGCAGCCCTTTCTACGAGTGACCAGGTCACCTCCTGTGGCCAGTGAAACAGGGCTGAAATGACAGGTGTCACTCCCAGGAAGAAGCTTTAAGAACTCATGTTCTCTCTCTCCCCTGTGCAACGAGTCCTGCAGAGAAGCTGTGGCATCAGAGAAGCTGAGGAGCAGAGCCAGCTCTTGATGGGTCTCGAGCATGTCTAAGAACTCACTTTTTATATATATATATAAGCCATGGAGATTGGGGGCTTGTTTGTTACTGCAGCTTACCTAATCTATCCTGACTGATACGGTCCCCCCTCAGTCCTCTTTTTCTAAAAGGATGGAAGGATAAAAAGCATAAGCCTATGTGTTTGTTAGTCTCTATTTCCAAAGCACTTTCTAGCTCAAGAGAGGGCACTGATGTAGAACTGTACAGACTGGATTGTGAACACACTGGCACATACTGTATCTCCAAGATCCCCTACATAAGAAAATAAAGCCACTTAAGAGTAATGATGCCTGTTAGAGGAGAGTGATGGCTTTTAAAGGGGACATCTGATCTTAGGACACACAGTGGCACAAAACACATAGGGACAAAGATTCGGGAGTCAACTGCCTGAATGCAAATTCTAGAGTCTACCGCTTGCTCTCTGTTTGACTCTGGGCAAGCTGCTTAACTTCTCTGAGCCTCTGTTTACTTACCTGTTAAGGGTGATAATAAGGGTGTGAAAGGGTGATAGTAAGGGAGGCTCTGCCATACGGAAGTGCTGGGATGAAACAAAGCAATGCACCTAAGTGACTAACACAGAGCCCAGCTGCACAGTAATTACTCAATGTCTGTTGGTTACCGTGGTTCTTGTTCCTGTTATTGTTATCTGCACCACTGTTAATACATCGCTACCACTAAATTCTCTACCACTGAGTTTAATGTAGGACCTCGGGTGGCTTATTAATTTGGGTTGGAAGTGATAAACCGGAACAGCCTCTTGGCTGCTCCTGCTATGACTGAACGTGATAAACTTGCACAGGAGGTGTCATCACAACTGTGTTTCCACCTAAGACGGAAGATCTTCCTTCGACCTGGGTCTGATCAGAAAGCTACTCTTCTTACCACATGCAACAAAATTAACTACCCCCTCTCTTCTTGGAGCAGCCGCTCAGGAAAGACGGGAGGAAATGTTCCGATGTGGAAGCAGTGGTAATGTAAGACCAGGCAAATTGAAGAGAGAAGCCAATTTAGGTTCTGGGACATATAGTTGAGACAAGCAGCTTGACTCTTCTGAGCATTTATTTCCTCATCTGTAAAATGGGAATATTGAGAGGAAATTCAGGGCCTGAGGACAGGCTTCGATAACACAAGTAGTGCTTCTCAGCATGGAGCTGATCCCATAAACCTCCATCAACATTGGCTGTTATTACCATGAGTAGTAAAACTAATAATACTAATCCTGCCCGAAAGACACAAAACAGTAGCAAGCATATTGCAGCCCATCGCAGAAGGAAAGAAGAGGTCTTCAGAAAAGCCAGCCTGTTCTTTCAAAAACCACTGAACACATTCATAGCAGAGACAAAGACAGGGGCCCTGAAACCGAGAATAACCAAGCCTTGTTCCAGCCCTGCCACAAAAGGATGACTGCAGGAATCTGCATCAGAACAAGCTGACCCAGAAGAGGGAGGGGTTTCATAGACACACATTGAGAATGTGCCCTTTAGAAAAGAAAAATAGCAAATGTGTATAAAATCCCACCTAGGATATCAGTATTTTGTGATCTATATGTGTTCCTTGCTAAATTTTAGTTCTATAATATGGGCATTCTCAATTAAAAAACAAAATAGTAGGGGGCTTCCCTGGTGGCGCAGTGGTTGAGAATCTGCCTGCCAATGCAGGGGACACGGGTTCGAGCCCTGGTCTGGGAAGATCCCACATGCCGCGGAGCAACTGGGCCCGTGAGCCACAACTACTGAGCCTGCGCGACTGGAGCCTGTGCTCCGCAACAAGAGAGGCCGCGATAGTGAGAGGCCCGCGCACCGCGATGAAGAGTGGCCCCTGCTTGCCGCAACTGGAGAAAGCCCTCACACAGAAACGAAGACCCAACACAGCCAAAAATAAATAAATAAATAAATAAATAAATAATTCCTATTTGAATTTCTCCCTCCTCCATTTGAATAATAATTCTCTATTAAAAAATAGTAGAAAATAATAAATGCTGAAGAGGGAGTAGAGAAAAGGGAATCCTCCTACATTGTTAGTGGGAATGTAAGTTGGTGCAGTCACATGGAGAGCAGTATGGAGGTTCCTTAAAAAACTAAAAATAAAGTTGCCGTATGATCCAGCAATCCCACTCCTGCATATATATCCAGAGAAAACTCTAATTCGAAAAGATACCTGCACTCCAATGTTCACAGGAGCACTATTTACAATAGGCAGAACATGGAAGCAACCTAAATATCCATCGACAGATGAACGGATAAAGAAGATGTGGTGCATATATACGGTGAAATACTACTCAGTCATAAAAAAGAGTGAAATAATGTCATTCGCAGCAACATGGATAGACCTAGAGATTATCATACCAAGTGAACTAAGTCAGACAGAGAAAGAAAAATACCATATGTTATTGCTTATATGTGGAATCTAAAGTATGATACAAATGAACTTATTTACAAAACAGAAACAGACTTACACACATAGAAAACAAGCTTATGGTTACCAAAGGGGAAAGCAGGTTGGAGAGGGATAAATTATGAATTTGGGATTAGCAGATACACATCACTATATATAAAACAGATAAACAACAAGGACCTACTGTATAGTACGGGGAACTATATTCAGTATCTTGTAATAAACCATAATGGAGAAGAATGTGAAATAGATAGATACAGACATAAAACTGAATCACTGTGCTGTATACCAGAAACTAATACAACATCGTAAATCAACTATACTTCAATAAAAAAGAATAATAAAGAGGACATTAATAAAAAAAAGAATTGGTCATGGGTAGAATCATGAGATATTAAATGTTCATTAAATAAACTACAAAAATGGCAAAAACAGTAGATATTAATTAATATTTCTTATATGTGGTATGGTGGTAGGTTCTGGGGGCCACGACAATGAACTAAAGATACAGTCCCTGCCCGTTTGTACCTTGCAGTCACACGGGAAAGAAAGACATTAAATAGCAAGCTGCAAGTGTGACGGGTGGTAAAGTTCAAGGACATGGGCTTCTGTAGCAAGGGAACAGAAATGTGTTTCCAGATTGTGGCAGTGGTGGTTGAGAGGATGGGGATAATTCCCAACTGATGGCTTTGCTGTCTCCATAATGTCCTGAGTTTAAAAAAGAATCAGCCAGGTGTTGGGCTAGGTGGGTATCAGACCAGATGGACCTTGCCTAATTAATGCACAAGTGCAGGTAAGTGGCTACCACTGGCTAACACAGCAACAGGAATTACATAGGTCAGGAGGTACATAAAGGATGTGTGTTGAGTTCAGTCCACCAGGAAACCATCTCCACTTCTTTTGATAATGGTTCTGTGATTTGATTTCAGGGAACCAGAGTCTCCTGAACTCTTAGTTCATAAGCTTTGGATGGTCTGCAGTGTACGCACCGGGGTGAATCCTATGACTCAAGCCTTGCCAAACTTCCAAATCTCTCTAGCTACAGAGACTAGTTCAGAATGAGCACGTGATCCAAGCTGGGTCAGACTGAATCCCAGGAAAAGAGACACTGGTCTTTTCCCACTGGGTTGAACCAGGAAAGATATGGCTGAGAGCTGCTGATACTTGTCATGACATCCAAAGAGTGAGCCTGTCAGAAAATGGAGCCAATGCTGAGGAAATGAAACTAAGGATAAAAAGATGGAAGTCAGGTCCTGATCATTTAGCTCCTGGATCAAGCTTTACCCCATCTCCTTGTCACGCCTACATTTTCCAGTCAGATAAGCCTGATTGGGTGAAGTTCTCTTTCACTTGCAGTAGAAAGTGTCTCTGGTAAGTCCATACAGCGAAAAACAGGAAACTACTTTCCTGACTCTGAGTTGTTACAATTTGACAAACTTTCCCAGAATCTATAAAAGATTTAGCTCAGAGTCTATCCCAGATATGACCACTTTGGTTCTTTTCAAATCTGTGAATTTTGTGACTGGGCTTGACTTCTTATTAACAGGCAAAGTGGTCATTCATCCCTACTGGTCTAGGACAATCCTAATTTATGCCTGTTTTCCTGGAATAATTCTTATTAGTGTCTCCTTTCACTTTAAAAAATATCCAAGCCTGATTAAATAGTAAAGTATAAGGTTACCCTATTCATAATCCTCCTTTACAGAGCTTTTTTTCCTTTAAGAGTAGAATCCCACACCACTTCCCCAAATTCTTTTCAGTGATAATTGTGGCTAATTATACTCAGCAAATAATCTCATCTTGCCAGTCTTCCCATGTTTGACTTTTGGGGGATTAATCACAGCTTTCTGCTGTCGAGCGAGGTTCTTGAGAGCATGGCATTATTGTTTTATCTTAAGGAAACCCCTCTGAAACAGGGCCTCCATCCATCATCCCTCCTGGAGTAGAAAGAACTGATTAAAACTTCCTGGCCTGCAAACTTGTTTGCTAATGTGTGGCTTCCTCCCTGCCGTCAGCATAGGGTCTTCCTCGTGCGGTGTGTTTAGGATTCGGCTGAGGGTATTGTTTTATCAAGATGGGACGGTTATCCGTGCAGGAGAACCCTGGGCTGGGAACCTGACCACCCCTGTAAACACAATGATAACATCGTGTCCGCATGCTGGGAGAAGACAATGCTCCTGAATTCCCTTTTCCTAATTAGAGTTTGAAACAATAGGTGGGAAACCCAAGCTTCCCTCCGCCCCCAATCATTATCTATTGGCCTTCATTTCTGGGCATTGATTGAGCTCAGGGTATTTTGTCTGTGTGAAGAAACAGCAAATTAAAATTCAGAATTCTCCCATTTTTCTTCCTGGATGGTTCATCTTGTTATAAAGCTGGGGTGACAGAGATGAAAAGTTGGAAGTAGAAGATTTGGGAGCTACATACACTTGTGTGAACCGTATCAACTGCCCTTTCAAAATTATTCCAATAAGCAAATGTCTGATCAAGGCAGATGATGGGATGGGGGCTCATGAAGAAATTTCGCAGAGAACTGTTTTGGTCGGGGAAAGACACAGACAAGCACCTTCCCCAAATGGTGGGCGAATACTTTGTCTTCCGAGTCAATGATTTTGATACATCACCTGTTATTTTGCTAATAGGAACCAGCTATGTCACAGTGTCATTTTTCATTTTTTAAAATCTGAAATGCCCAGGACCCTGGTGACATTTCACGCAGGGTAGCGTCTGCCCACATCCTTCTGAGTGGCACTTACTGGCTGGCATCATCAGAGGGACAAAGTCATCACCAGCAATCAAGTCATATTAAGTTGATTTACATTTATGATTACCCTGTAGAGTAACAATCAAGCTATTTAGATGGAAAAATCTCCCAGGATCCTGCAAAAGGGATCTCTAGCATTGCAGATACACAACATTTAGTTCTTACAGAATTCAACCAGACAAGATAAAGACAAGGTGACCAAATTCTATGCTCAATAACTGGAATGTCCTGTAAAGGGAACCCTCTCAACTTGTACAAGCCAAATGAATAACTCCATTTGCAATTGCGGTTGGCAAGCCTCCATCTCTCAAGCTTCTCAGACTGACCAGCAGTATCTGAATTTGGAGCCATAATTCCTGGTCAGAAAGTAGCTGCGAACATGTGCACCAGTTAGGGTCACGGTGGCCGCTGTGATGTGATAAAAGGTTTCTCACTTACAGAAAATCCAGAAGGAGTATTCTTGATCAGTGGGGTGGCGTGGCTTTGTTCAGTGACTCAGGGACACTGGCTCTTTTCATCTCGTGGCCCTACCATCTTTAAAGTGTGGCTTCCAAACCAGCAGGGGGAGGGGGATGGAGGGTTCTGCACAGCAGGTTTGAATGGGGCAGACCTAGAAGGGCCAACACCACTTCCACCAATACTCCACTGGCCAGGACGCAGACATGGGGCCACAGCTAACACCAGAGAGCGTGGGAAACCAAGTCTAGCTGTGCACCAGGATGAGGAAATGGCTCGGTGATGCTCAGGGCCTCTGCCCGCATGAAGCAATAAGCAGAGACACAAGCAAGCTCTCTCCCTCCAAGTTCAGGGTCTCAGACCCCCTTACATTGCCTCGGCTAAAGCAATTACATGATCGAAATCAAAATCTATTCTGGCAGGATGTAACGTGGGCTGTTGCATATGGGAAGCGAAAGCTAGGGCTGAAATCCAACGGGTTAATTCACTAAAGCAAAGAAATATACAGACCTGTGGTGCTCTCAGACAGCCCCAGAGCTGTAAGGCTAATCGTCCTTCTGGGATGCTGAGCTCTTTTGCGGAGCCCCCGGAACAGACCCTTCGACCTTTTGAGGTTTCTCATGGCTCTGATCTCTTGCTAATGGATAGTGTTTTCTGAGCTGATGGTGTTTTAAAGATACGGCATCTAACCAATGATAATACGTCTGACCTCTTCAGGGAGAGCCCTGTGCATCTCACTGTCCCAGCCTCCCTTCCTGGCTAATTACATAACTTGACTAGAAGTTGGTCTTAGGGAATCAATTTTGCCATTGCCTAATCACAGGTAAAACCATAAAGTTTTATGAGAGCTAAAGGGACTGCCTTTTACGGAGGGGAACTGAAAGGAAAATTAAAGGGAGCATAAAATGATAAAAAAAGGAAATTCCACTGTGTGTTTTTCCCCGGACTGACACGCTGAATTACAGTGCCAGGGATGTAATCCTGCTGGTTACGTCTCCAACAAAGCACCAAGGGAGAGGGGAGAAACTGGCATTTTCTGATCGCTGGCAACAGGATTGAAGGAGTTCTAGCAAGTGGCTTTAGGAGAAGGTACAGAAGAATACCCATCGAGCTACCACCTCCTAACTGTGTGTCTCTAGGCAAGTTCTCTGAACTTTAGATGCATCATCTACAAATTGCAAGTAAGTACAACTCCTAGTAGCATTCTTGCAAGGATTCGATGAGACAATGCAGGTAGAATGCAGAGCACAATGCCTGACCCACAGTGGGTCTTTAGTTAATATCACCATTATCACCATTGTTAATAACAGAAAAAGCTTAAAAACAACTTAGGTCTCTGTTCAGTCTAGATGAATGAGCTAACGTTGATTTCATGCTGACTATATGTCATTATGCAACACATAATGGAACAATACCATCTCCGCTTTATAGATTAGGAAACTGAGGCTCAGAGACAGTGAAAAACTGGCCCAAAGTAACACAGCTAGGAAGGACCACAATTGGATTCAGTAGCCAGATAGTCTCTAGAAGGAAATACACTTGACTACCATGTCCAGTATTTTTCAGTGTAAGGTCCACAAATGAATCTGGGGTGCCTGGCCATAACCAGGATTTCCAAACCCCACTTCTGTTTACTGAATCTGAATCCCTGGCAGCTGGGGGCAATTATCTGCACTTAGAACAAAGCGCCATCCAGTTGATTCTTGTACACTCTGACCTTGAGAACCATTGATGCTGTGCTGCTTCTTGCAATATTGCAAATGGGGGGGAAAGTTCCTAGGAGCCCCATTTTGTTAAACTGCCAAAAGAGTGGAACACTTCTTTCTTTGCATCTCCTCCTAACTTCTCTATCTGTCAGTCACTGTCATTTCTGGCACTTCTGTGTGTCCACAAAAGGCAGGGGTAGATGGACTGAGGCCACTGAGAAATAGAAAAGACTACTTCCCCAGGCCCAATAGGATGGCACGAGGATATATTTTACAAATACATGATTTATTGTAAAGGTCAACCATGCACTGATATGGAAGCATGCACCCATGGGCAATTAAGGTAGTTGTGACGGGTAAAGCACTTAATTTAGAAGAAAATCACCCATGTTGCCCTGAATATGAAAGACCCAAACAGACTGTACTACCATGAAATATCACACTCTGTTCTAGTAAGGATGGAAGAGGTTCTGCTGCAGTAAGGAACAGTCCCCACATCTCAGAGACTCAACACAGCAAAAGTTTAACTCTTGCTCAGACTACAGGCCCAGAACAGGCTGGCAGGGGGCTCTGTTCATCTTAGTCACTCAGGGACCCTGGGTGATGGAGGACCTATCTCACTGCACGAGTCCACAATCATACTGTCAAGGAAAAGCAGTGTATCACCACGCTCTGCCTTTAAATCTCCCGTTGTAGCAACACTTCTGTTCACGTTTCCTTAGCCAAAACAAGTCACCTATTTATGCCCGACTTCAAGGGATGGAGAAATGTGATCCCCAGAAGGAGAGGAGAGGAACATTCGGAACAATACCGAGGACTACCAGATCTACAAACAAACAAAAAAGATAACAAATTCATGATATCTGAGTTTCTCAGGCAATTAAATCAAATATAAGGATACTCTGCAAAACCTGATCTTGATACAAAATATAGGTGGCATTTCATTCTTATAGGTACCTGGGAGGGAAGATGAAACCTCGGAAAGAAGTAACATCAAAATTAGCTTGATATCTTATTTTGCAAAATGAATCTCTTGGAGCAATGGAGGCAGGGTACCGTTTGCCAAGCGGCGTTTACCACTTCCCAGACAGTCACTGGCCTAAGATGTGCGTGGCATCTTCTCATACCCTCGTTTGCCTGACGTTTTGCATTTGGACCAAGCTGATGTATGGAAGAACGCACGTGCTTCATTTCAAATGGGGGTCATATGTTTCTGTTTGGAGGATGACCTGCATGCTCCTCGTAAGAAATATATTGGCGGGATGGGCACAGAGGCTGATGAATGTCAAGATCACATCCTTTCAGGAAATGGACCTTATGCCTAGATTTCTGAAAGGGAACTGTCACCTAAGAGGAATATCATTTTCAGAAAGCCTCCTGCATCAAATGGTGGGTTTTGCCCAGAGCCAAAAGAGAGGCTGAGGTAATTAAAACCAGCCAGAAGGCGCTCCCGGACTTGCAGCGGGCCAACTGTGTGTACTTCTCAGGCCGTGAAATACGGCCCCTGCTTTGACACTCCTGTAATAGCATGCGTGCTCACTCTCCTTGTTTCCGTGGGGTTTACGGTCCATCAAGTTTAATAATGATCTTAACAGCTCTACAGAGAACACCCCAGGCTAGAAGGCCACTCTTACCAAAGGGGATCTGGATTTTTCCAGTTCCCCCCCACCAGCTCCACCCTGGCCATCTTGACTTGTACATGTGCCCATCTCTCATTTGGAGCTGTAAAGAACAACCACATGGTAAAGGGGACACAAAAGGCTGCCGTTGGCTCGGAAGTAGCGAGGGTGATGCATACACTTGGCCTTGGTAGTAGCTTGAGCCTTAAGGAGATCACAAAGCCTGCTTGCCCTGCAAATTTGGGACCTACCAACGCCACAGGGCTAGTATGTCAAGGCTTCATCCGAATAACCGGACACCTGAAATAAACTCCAGATTCCGCCCGAAGGCTGCAAAGCTGGGCCTGAGCTGCTCCCAGCCTCCTCTCCTTTCTCAACTACTCACTGTGGTCCTGATCGAAGCCCCTTGCAGCTGGCAAACCCGCCAACCCCTGACCTGCCACAGGTCTTGCACTGGCTGCTGTCTTCCTTTGGGGGCTGGTCTTCTCCTGTCCTCCTGGGACTCGGCTCCACTTCGTCCTCAGCCCTGGTTAAACGACACCTCCTCAGAGACACCCTCTGGATTCCAGCCAAAGTCACACGCCCTCGTTCTATGAACTTACCCAGTTTTTGTTTCCTACACAGCACTTACCACCACCTGCAACAGGTTATTTATGTCCCTGTGAAACCCCTGGATACGGAGGACGACGGTCCTACCTCATCGTGTATAAGGGAATTGAGCATCTGCGGAGTTAGATATTCTCGGGGATCCTGGAACCGATTCCCCTGTGGATACGGCGGGACCACTTTATATTACAACTAGGGCCAGATTTTGCAGGGGACCATTGAAGGATCCAGGATGGGAGGGGTCAGGACACTCTTCCTGGGGAGAATATTCCAGTTTGGAAAGCAGGGGAATGAGAGGAAATCCTTATCAGGCTACATTTACATATCAAAGAGCCCTTCCTGCTGGGCTTGTTTTGCCCAGTAACAAAGTCCTCTCATTCAAGGCCAAGAGGCTTTCCTCTAAAGCTCAATTCTGCAGTTCCTCCTACTCCTCCCTGGTGGAGACAAAACAGCTCTGTTTCCAAAAGGCACAGGGAGATAATTCACATCACCGCCAGTGGTTCCCTGCTACCCTAGCTGTCTCTAGATGGCTGCGGCTTCACTGAGGAAGCCTGGGTTTATAGGAGTTATGTGAGATTTCCCTCAGACTCCTGAGTTTATCCAAGGCCTGTAACCAAGGAGACAGAAATACTATGGCCTATGTTATTCATTCATTCATTCATTCACTCATCCATCCAGCCATCCACCCATCTATACACCCATCCATCCATCCATCCATCCATCCCAGAGCATTTATTGAATCACTACTAAGTTTCTAGCACAAAGCTATTTCTCCTTTCTGGACCTTTGATCCTTTAGTTAGTTAATAATGAGAGGAGGAATCTGGGAGGGCTTGAGGCGAGGGGTGGTATGCTCTAACACAGATAACTGGGCCAAGTTTGGGCAATTTGGGGGAATATGTCTGATACAACTGATGGGGTTCAGGACACACTACCCCAAAAGAAGGCACCTTGGCATATTGAATAGTAAGGCTACTCTGACTTTCTCCCTCCTTTTTCCCCTGACACAGGTCATAAATCCCTCCTGTGAGAGGTGGTCTCCCCAGACGCATTCTTATCTCTGAAGACAAAGGGACTCAGAAAAAAACAGGCTCTGCTAAGTTTCCCCCAGTTTCCTACACTCACCTCATGCTTTTTACCACACCATATTCCTCCATAACTGACTCTCTACTCTTCATCAAACCCAGCATAAAACCTCATTTCCTCAGGAAGGCTCCTGTGTCTTGTAAAACTTACATTAAATAAATCTTATGCTTTTTTCTTGTTAATCTGTCTTTGTCAGTTTAATTTTCAGACCCAGCCAGGGACCTTAAGAGGGCTAAAAAAAACTTTTCCCTCTCCTACCCAACTAACATTTGAAATCGAGAGTCCCTTGGTCCATCTTCCTAAGAAGTACTTTTTACAATGAATTCTATAAATAGGATACTGTTCTTCTTACATTCAGGTGGCTCACTCCTTCAGTTCATGGTCCAGCCCTTTATTAATGGAAGAATTCTTTCAGGGACCATCATTTGATTTACATTTCTTTTTTTAGAGCGGAATTTTCCCATCTCAGATTTTCTTTCAGTTGGAAGCAAGTACATGTGGACCCGACGTACAACTGAAATTAGCATGCAGCTTGTCCTTCTCTCCTCTCCTGGGGCCTCCCACCACCCTCACATCCAGGGCAGAGGGTATCGGGTACAACCTCTCATACAGGATCAGTCATAAGCCACTAAAGGCCCCGCTGCACAATAATTTTAAATTGACCCCCAAAATACAGGTCTCAGAGATTCGCACTTCCAGTTAAAAGCAAAAAAGATTGACGATGGATTTTAAGCAGTTATAAGGACACTCATAAGATGAAGTGCTCCATTGGGAAGTAGGGGGCGAATGGGAAGATACAATGCAGAGAACCAATAGGATCACCAAGCAGGAAAGGGATGTGACACTAAAAACGATTAAGTGATTTTTCTTTTTAAGGACAGAAAGATGGTTATTTCCTTCCCCCAACTAAACCGAGAAGGGTTCAGTGGCATAACAGCAAACATTGCAAAAAGGCCAGATGCGAACTCCCAACAATTTCAGAAAGTAGTAAGTATGATGGGTTACAGCTAGGTTGACCAGATGTCCTGATTTATGCCCATCATCCCAGTGTAATCACCTGCCTCCTTCCTCTCTCAAAAATGTCTCAGTTAGGATGATAGATTCTATGGTCACTCCAATCACAAACACCTCAGAGGCAGGCTGAACCTGGCGGGGAAGGGTTTACCTTCTTAGTGACTGTTCCGCCCAAAGAGGACATTGACAAGATCATTTAAGGGATGACATCACAAGCTTCTATAATTGGCAGCTTCTGCTTTAAGGAAAAGTTATAACAATAGTTTGACTTTGTTGCTAGTTTAATAGCAGTTTTCTACAGAAAGGTTTTCCCTGCTTGCCTTTGTAGGTGACTGTCCCCTACTTTCCGGAAAGAGATCACGTTGATAAAAGGATACAGGTGGTGTGGAGGTAATGTTTCCAGCCTCTGGGGCTTTAACCCTTTCCCAGGCCCAGGGAGGCTCCACTCATTATCCATGTCACCTGGAGAAAACGACTCATCTACTCTAAACCTTCAGGTCCGCCCATGTAAACTGGGAACAACAACAGTTCCAGAGAGTTCTGAGAAGGAAACGGAACATTCCCCAGTGCCTGGCGTATCACAGAAACCCATGACACCACACGGGAGATGCTATCACAATTACAGGCAGACCGCATTCAAACGTGCCTTTGCTTTATTGCGCTCTGCAGATACTGAGTTTTTGATAAATTGAAGGTTTGTGGCAACCCTGCATTGAGCAAGTCTGTCTATGCCATTTTCCCAACAGCATTATGTTTAAATTAATGCTGTTTTTAATGTTTAATTCTTGTTTTTTAGACACAAAGCTACTATTGCACACCTAATAGACTACAGTAGAGTTAGACGTAACTTTTATAGGCACTGGGAAACCAAAAAAATTCGTGTGACTCACTGAACTGCGATATTCACATTATTGTCATGGTCTGGAACCACACCCACAATATCTCTGAGGTCTGAGTGTGTAATTTTTATTATTCCCATTATTACGATTATCCCCAATCCTCAGCATCCTTGTTACTAGCAAGCTTATTTTGCAGTTAAAGAAAATAAGCTCTGAAAAGTGAACACAATAAAGGACGAGGTGGAGGAATGAACTAGTTTAAACTCTAGGGGTCTATTCTCATCACAATGCCTTCCATACTTGGATTAGACTGGAATTCTCGATGCCATAAAATGTGCAGGTGGTATGTTGCCAAAATCAATGCAGCCATCAATAATAATGGTAAGAGACACTTATTGGTTTAGGAATCTTTAGAGTAATTACTGGCTAATAACCACCAGCCAGGTGGTAGGTGAAGCCCCTTCCATACATTAGTATCTCTTTGAATCCTCAGACTAGCCAGTAAGGTTGATGCTATTACCTCCCCCGGCTGGGGGTGAAGGAGAAGCCGAGAGGGAAAACATCAAGCCGAGTTTCTTTTCTCAGCGAACTTCAACAGAGTCAGCAAAGCAACTGATGTAAAACGGACAGGCCTTTTCTCGCAGGCTGATATTTTGTAATCTTAATGCTTCTGGAATAAAGTGTCAGCTATAAAAGACAAAATCTTCAATATCTGAAAAAAAAATATTAGTGTAGGTCACTATTGATCTTTTTTTCTTCTTCGTTTTCTCGCTCATTCATCGCACGCTAACGCAGCAGGTAAGACATCGCACCAAAGCTCGTTTCCCTGTGTACCTCCATGGAGGGCTGAGATCTCAGGTTAGGACTGCCCTCCCTCAGCCCTTCCCTCACAGCTTGGTTATTAGCACCGGTGTCTAACTCTGTTTGTATCACACCAGCGGGGCTGAGATATGCCCTCTCCATGTAGCTCCGAGCCTGCTTTTCTCTGCTTTGGCTTCTCACCTTATCCACCTCAGGCTCCCCAGCAGCTCTCCCGGGACACAGTACGTCCTCAATGAATGTTTGTTGAATGAACAATGAACACTCAAGACAAGTTACTCCTAATGCCCTGGACCGTGAGCCTGGCTGAGCTAGAAAGGAACTCACAGGTGACCTATCCAAGTGCCTTCATTTAAGGGATGAGGAAACACAGCCTGAAGAAACTATGCCCAGAATCAAGTCTCTGGGTGGGTCCAAAAGAGCAGACCCAGGAATCCTGAGCCCTGACCCAGTGGGTATGTCTGCTTTATAAGGTACTGGGAGAAATCATCTAGTCCCTACTCACTTTTCCCTTATACTTCAGTTGGGAAGCTAAAATTAGATGGAGGGGAAAAAATAAAACCATGCAAGTCAAGCCTGAGACTAGAAGGAAAAAAAAAAAAAAAAAGACCAACAGATTTGCTTTCATTCTTAGAAGGCAGTGGGTGGCAAAGTGGATTCCCACTAAGACAAGAGCTGGCCTTTCTCATCGAGCAGGAAATGCTAAGCTGCTTTGGTTTTGCAGACCCTGCAGAGCCTGGCCTGATGGGCTGCAGCCCGAGAGAACAAGAGAGAAAATCTGGAAGCGGGTGTCAGATTTTCTGCTGGGGTATAGCTTTGGCTGGGGTCCCTGCTGCAAGCCTGCCGGGTGGGACAGCCTGATACTCAGCAGTCTAACAAGCTGCCTGGCATTTTGAAATGCCTTAACCTCAGCTCAGCACCCAACTCGGAGCCCTTGCCTTCCCTGCTGCCCTGCGTGCAGCTGCAGGACACGAGAGGCTTCCCATGTGAAGGGAAAAGTCACCATCCCCTTGTCCTTGAGGTAATTAATCAGCAGTGACTCTTTACTCGCTGAATAATATTACTCTGAGCGTATTCCCTCCCTGTAATATCAATCATGCAGTGTAGAAGCAGTGCCAAAGGAGATACAAAGGGATTTGGTGGGGTTTCATGGCAAAGTTACGAGGCTAAGTCGTTGGCATGGGAGAGTACGTACGATTGCTCCCAACTCAACTGGCTCTGCTGCCTGACTGTCTGATTTTCAAGGAGAGAAATTTTTCTGGCATTTCCCATAGGATGTAGATGTAGGAACGGTCAGCCAGTCCTTAATATGCAGCAAACATTTAGCTGGACACCAAGGGAGCTTCCGCCCTCTCTCTACTCTGCCTTCCCAAAAGGGAGAGGCAGAAGGACACCGCAGGCTTGATGTCTGCTCAGATCTGTGGGTGACACTTATGCAGGTTCCAGCCTGCCCTTCACTGCAGAGGGCAGTGACGGTATTAAATTGTACACTGGCGTTTAGAAGACTGACTACAAGCTAGTTCTGAACGGTGAAGGGTAGGGGGTGGGATGGCAGGGAGAGAAAAAGAAAAAAAGAGAAAGAAAAAGGAAGAACGGGAGGGGAAGAGGAAAGAAGGGGAAAAGACGCAATAATTGTAACAAAAATGCCCCATTCTATCTGATTAAGGATCTCTAAAGATATTCTATGACATCCTGGATATTCTGAAACTTCCATTGGATAGTCTGTCCTTGCAAATGCAGTAAGTCAGACAGAGAAAGACATACATGATATCACCTATATGTGGAATCTAAAAAAAAAAAAAAGATACAAATGAACTTATTTACAAAACAGAAATCGAGTCACAGATGTAGAAAACAAACTTATGGTTACCAGGGGGGAAAGGGGGGAGAGGGATAAATTGGGAGATTGGGATTGATGTATACACACTACTGTATATAAAATAGATAACTAACAAGGACCTACTGTACAGCACAGGGAACTCTATTCAATATTCTGTAATAGCCTATAGGGGAAAAGAATCTGAAAAAGAATGGATATATGTATATGTATAACTGAATCACTCTGCAGTACCCCTGAAACTAACACAACATTGCAAACCAACTATACTCCAATACAATTAAAAAAAAAAAAAAAAAAAGGAAAGGAAAAAGAAAACAAAGGCAAGCCTTCGGATTATTGCTAAACCATTTCCTTCAAAGTCCCTCTCTCCATCTCTGTGTCACCTCCCTCCCCTGCTGTCATCGGGGAGGGACATGAGTTTTGCACTTTAGACCTTGAAGATGCACTTTAAATCCCCTGCTTGAAGGAGAAAACGAGAGCTTCTGGATGTGAGGGGACTCTTAACAGAGAGGATGGGTTAAGAAAGAGAGGGGTGGCCCGTGCTGTAGATTGAGTTCTTTGAAACTGAAAAATAGGAATGCTCATGTACTCTTCTGCAGGGATTAATCACTGGTCATTTTGGGAAACGAACGCTGAAGAAAACATGAAATGATCTGTATTATGGCAGTCTCCTGCTGTATAAACCTTTCTTAAAAAAAAATGCTTCTGATTAAAAGTATAATTTTATTTAATATCCCTCAAATAAGAGAGGCTATTAAGTTAGCATGATCGCTATGAATATTATTGAAAGCAGTGTTAATAGAGTTGTTTTTATGATTCCATTTATTCAAAATGAAAAATGGCATTCACCAAACATCGGATCTGATGAGTAATAGATTTATAAAGCAACCAAAGAGGAAAGATGAACTGGAAAGAAAATCTATTCTGATTAGATGATTTTGTGGTTTTTGTATTGGTTACAAATAATCTGGCAGCCACAAAATACCCTCCTTGTCCTCCATATAAGGATCTCTGTTTGGAAAACCAGTGGGAATAGGGACTACAGGGATTTTTTTTTTTTTTTTTTTTTGAGAGCTAGAGAGGCTCTCTTCATTTTAAAATATTACTTCTCTATTAACAAAATGTCTCCTCTTTTAAGGAAAAAATTACAAATACAGATTACTTGGGCTCTGAGCAGATTTCATGCGTAGTTTTTAATGATAACAAAACACATTCTTGAGTGACAGTTCATTTGGGTTGAAGGCAACGATTTGGACATGTTCAGTGTATGTGTGGAGAAGCCAGGCTGGAAACTGTCCACTGCAGTGTCTGTGCTGACACAAAACAGCAGAAGAAAAGGCTTTGCTCCCATCATAAACAAGTGTACAGATCTCCTTCAAGGTTTCCACCCAACACTGGCAAAAGGGTGAAGGGTTTGTCAGTGACTTGCTCTTCATTAAAAAAATTAAAAAATAAAGGAATAAAATGGAAAAAGAACAGCAAAGCTCTCTGCAGCAAAAAAAAAAAAAAAAAGCTGGGGGCTGGGGAAAAGGTTTGTATGTTGCACACCTCCGTTTTGGTAACCCAAAGAGGGTATATAAGCTTAAAGTCCTGAATTTAACAAACCTAATTATCAAGGCTTAATTAGTTCCAAGGGTACAGCTTCATGGAACACCTGCAGACTTAATTTATGTCCTGACAGAGAGGAACAAGTGTTAATGGGCTGTATTTATGTTAATACCTGAACCTTAGGAGCCAGTGGAATAAAACAGACCATGCACTAGTTTTCCAAGCTACAGAACAAATATAAAAGATTTTCATCTGAATGCTATTTCGCAGATAATTCTTCAGGAATCACAGACATCTACTTTTAAAACTAGAGAAGTGGAATGGGAAAAGGTACAGCCATTCTGGTTATCTGTAAAAGTCTACCAAGATCAGCCCAGAAACTGGTGGCTATATTTTAAAAATCGACCGTGGCTGATAGGGCTGATGTTCTCAGTGTTCAAGATGAACGTTTTTCAAGATGCTGGAATATAAACCCCGTTTTCCCCCATAAATGCCATACTATTAAAAGAACACTAACATTTATGTAGTGCTCACTACGTGTCAGTCTCTATGTAAGGTCTTTGCATACATATTCCAGTTACAGATGAGGAAACTGACTCAGAGGAAATAAGCAACTTGCCCCTGGCTATGTTTCTAGGTTAAGATTTTGGAGTCAGATTCCCAGCACCAACCCTTTCTACCAGTAAGCTAAACTCCCTTCAGTACACAGATAAGAGTAAGAAGAATATCAAGTATATATAAATACATATTTATAACAGAATTCTCAGCAAACAAGAAATAAATGCGAACTCTTCAATCTGATAAAGAACATGCACAAAGACCCTACAATTAGAGTCATCCATAACGGAGAAATACTAAATAAGGCAAGTATGTCTGCTCTCTACACTTCAACATTCCTGAAGGCTCTACCAGGGCATGAACACAAGAAAAAGAAACAAATGCAAGAAAAATCAGGGTGGAAGAGGTACAACATATTCAGAGACACAGAAAATCTTAAGAATCAAAAAAAAAAAAAAAGGAAGAAACTAATAAAAAATTTTAAGATAACAGGATATAAGATCATTTTGCTAGAATCAATTTTATTTCTACACAGTGGCAGCAGACAATTAGAAAAAGAAATTTCAAAATGTCATTTACAACAGCATAAAAAGCAAAATGTTCAAGAATAAGTTCAACAAAAAGTACAAGACATTGAAAACTATAAACACCACTGAGAAATTAGAAAAGACCAAAATAAACAGAGAGATACAGGCTCATGGATTATAATACTTAATAATGTTAAGATTTCAATCCTCCCGAAATTGATCAATAGATTCAGTGGAAAAAATTACATAAAATCTCAGCAGTCCTTTAAAAAGATATTGAGAAACTGATCCTAAAATTTCAATGGAAAAGCAAAGTAACTAAAATAGCCAAAACAATCTTGAAATATGGAGCAAAGTTGGAAGCCTGACATGACCTAACTTCAAAATTTACTGTAAAGCTGCAGTAATCAATACAGTAGGTACAGACATAAGGGAAAAAACCCTCAAACAATTAGATCAATGAAGTACAATGGAGAGTATAGAAATGGATGCACAAATATATAGTCAACTCATTTTTGACAAAGGAGCCAAGGAAATTCAATAAGGAGAAGAACAGTCTTTCAACAAATGGGGTGGGGACAACTGGAGATTCACATGGGGGAAAGATAAACCCCTATCCTTACCTCACACCATATAAAGAAATTCACTGAGAGAACATAGACCTAAATGTAAAAATGAAAACTATGGCACTTCTAGAAGAAAACATAGGAAAATATCTTTTTGACCTTGGGACTGAAAAGATTTGTCAGCACACAAAAAGCAATAACCATAGAAGAAAAGACAAAAGTTACAATGAACATTATCAGGATTAAAATATTCTGCTTTTCAAAAGCCATCATCAAGGAGTGACTGGAGAAGATAAAGATTAGGAGAAAATTCACAATACGTGTGAATAAACACTTGTATCCAAAGTATGTAAGGAACTCCTAGACCCAATAATAAAAAGACAAAAAAAATTGAAAAAATGGCCAAATATGTGAACAAGCGCTACACAGAAAGAAAATATATGCATGGCTAATGAGGTCATAAAAAGATGCATTTGTCATCAGGAAAATGCAAAACCACCAAGAGATACCATTTCACACCCACTAGAAAGGCTGTAATTAAAAAGACTGAAAATACCAAGTACTGGCGAGGATGTGGAGCAAAAGGAACTCTCACACACTTCTTGTAAGGGTTCAAAATAGACACCCACTTTAGACAACTGTCCGGCAGCATCTTCACAAGTTAAACAGACACACCTTAAGAGCCAGCCATTCTACACCTAGGTGTTCATCAGAAAGAAATAAAAATGTAAATGCACAAAAAAGGTTTATACAAGAATATTCATGGCAGCTTTATTCATAATAACCAAAACATGGAAACACCCGACGTTCATCAACAGGTACATGTATAAATGGACTCTGGTGGGTTTTTTTTTTTCCCCCCAATGGAACACTACTCAACACTGAAAAAGGAAACTACTGATGGACACCCAAAGATGACTTTGAGCACAAGAAGCCAGATACACAAGAATAGGTAGGATTTCCGTGAAGTAAGGTTGTAAAACAAGTTAAACTAAGTTACGGAAACAAGATAGAAATAAGAACACTGTTTGCCTCTGACAGTGGACAGACTTATTGGAAATGGGAATGATGGAATTTACTGGGGTCATGAGAACATTCCATATCCTAATTGTGGTGGCGATTATAGGGGTGTGTATATATGTACCTTTGTCCAAAATCCCGAAAATTATATTTTAAAATATGTTAATTTTATGGTATGAAAATTACAACCCAGTAATATAGGTATATGTATAAATATTCTCTCTCTCTCACACGCACGCACACACACACAAACATTTGCCAAGAGAGTCAGTTCACAGGTCATATTTCCTATTAGTAAAACAGACCTTACTTTTTAGGCTCAAAATCCAATCCACAAAAGTGCTGGGAAATTCTAAGATGACTTATGAAATTGTTGATTCATTGCTATCTGAACAAATCGTGCTCTGTAGAAAGACAAGGGACTTTGGGGTCAGATGTCCCAGGTTATTATCATGGATTTGCTTCTCATTAGCAATGTGATCTTGTGCAAGTTAATTATCAGCCTCAGCAATTTCTTCACCTGAAGAAGTTGGGGAAGCAACGTGAGCCTTGCGAGACTGTGGTGTGGCTTCCACGTGCTAACGGGTGTATCGAGCACAATTAAGGGCCCCAGTTCTCGTTATGACCACCAGCAGCCCCGGCACATTTCTGATACTCTGTGCACACAGAGTGGCTTTGGGAAGCCAGTCACTCCATAATCCTTTTACTATGCTCTTATTTCTGAGGATGACTGAATGCATCTCTGAAAACTATTTGGTGACTTTCTTTTTTAATGGATAAGTACATTCCGGAAATAATTATTTTGAAAACATAATTTAACATACCTTTTTCTTTTCCCTCTACTAGTATTTCTATTTCATTCTCTTATAAAACATGGTTACTTCTATCTTTTTCTTAAAGAACAGTGGCTTGCATGTTTTTAGTATGCTTACAGAAATACCTTTGGTGATTACTCATCTGTGAAAACAAAATTTTCTTTGGCCACGCCGCATGTCATGGGGGATTTTAGTTCCCCAAACAGGGATCGAACCCACGCCCCCTGCAGTGGAAGCGCGGAGTCTTAACCACTGGACCTCCAGGGAAGTCCCTGGAAATGAATTTTTATACAGACTTTGAGAGCTGTCCTTTTCTTGAAGGAGGCGCCAAATCAAATATCTATGACCTGGGATGTTAAGTTCTTGTCAGGGCCAAATTCATGAGATCATTTTCTTCTTGAAGAGAATGCAGGGGTAACGTGAAAGAAAGACTGAGCTTTTCTGAAGTGAAGGTATCAGCTTCTTGGCATGAGACCAGGCCACGAGACTCGACACAGCCAGGTTCTATGAATTCCATTGACATAGTTCTGAAGAAAACTTATTTTTGTTCGAATCTCTGAATTTACCAGAACCATAGCATGTTCAAGTCTCGTATCCCTCAATCTATCCCACCAACGCATTTCGTAAAGATCAAGGGGGCAACCTCATAGTAGCAGAAGTTTAACACAGTAATAGTCTTTCATATTTGCCTTTGCATTGTCAGATTGGGCAGGGTATCGGTAGAATCCTTTCCAAATGTCCCCTATTAAACTTTAAAGATGAACAGGCCTTGTCCTGTGTACAGTGCAAACTGGACACCAAATTCGGGGTTGACAGAGTGCTGGATTGAAAGAATACCACAACAACACAGGATGAGAGGCTTGTGGTGAGAGCTAGGCCGCTGTCACCATCGCCATGTGACAGACCAGACAATGCCATGAGGCTCTGCCTCAACTTAGAAGACAACACACGAATTCTCTTTGGTGAACCACTGTGTTTCCAGGCTACCAGGAATCAGAAAGGAAGATGTCGCATGCATCGAAACTTGGGTCCTTTTTAAAATAACAGTTCATTGAGAAAAGAAACCCGCAGAAAAGTAAGGCAAACCCACTGATGAAACAGGCAGATTTTATTTTTCTTAATTGGGTAAGCCCAGCTTTTTAAAAGAGTTCTCAAGCCGTTGATGCTATCACCTTTGACATGTGGTTTCAAAAAGCGGATATTACACTTTAGCACATGTCTAATAACTACCCCCATGATGGAAACATTTAAGGCAAATCACTGAGTTTATTTTCCTAATCACCCGGCCGGCCGAGATAACGTGTTAAAATGGTGTTCTAGAACACCAAGAAGTTCTCGTAAACGGCGCCCGGTGGCGTGATGGGAAGCCCAGGCGGATGCGTAGGACCCTCGCCCTCTGCACACCTGAGCTGCCGGGGTGGATCGTGGTAATCAGAATCGGTCCAGTCATCAGATAATTTCTGATTGAAAATTCTGAGAAGTGAGTTAGGCACCAACGCTCGGTTAGTCACTGTTTTTCTCAAAAGAGCTGCACTGTGGAAAACCGAAGCCCGCCCATCCTGGGGTCTGAAGGTCAACTTCATGTACTTGTACACACTTGCTAGGCTCAGTCTCAGTCCTGTCGGCTTCTCTGTCTACACTCCCATCCTCTGTCTACACTGCCCGCAGCTTCGTTCAGCCTTGAGAGACACACCAGGGGCAGGCATGAGAACCACGCTGCTCCCTGGACGTGCTAATCCATTTCTTTCGTGCGAGAAAACAAGAAGACAGTCATTGTGGGTTAAAATTTAGAATCAGGCTGGACTGCAGCTGCAGCAGTGAGTTAGGTAGTGCAGAAGGCTCGTCCCCAAAGCTCCTACATTCCCAAGTGGCAGAAATGTGGACAAAAGAACAGTCTAGGACTTTGTGATCTACATGCTTAAGCATCACTAAAAATCAATAACTCTGAGGTTCAACAGCACATTTAGGGAGAGGGAGGGGGAAGGGGAGGGTATCCTTCGCTTAGCTGGAGTTGACAAAGGAACCGGCTTGAGCCTGACCACAGCACAACACTGAGGTGCGTGTACGTGCTGCCTGATTTCTTTTTTTTTTTTTTAATTAGAAGATAAAAGCTAACTGGGAAATGAAAGCAAACACTGAACATTGCCACAACAGAAGAAATTATTCCGTGGCTTTTGGGAATACTTGGTACTCAAGTACATCACAAGAAAGACATCTGTCTCAGCCAAGTGACAGATTTGTCAAGGAAAATATTGTGCAGCGAGCTCAAAAGACCTGTCTAGAAAATCTTCTGTTCTAGGGTACTGGAAACCAGAAGATACTGTTTGAGTTTAGTTTCCTCTCACCTGTGTGAACAGAAAGTGTGAAGGGGGTTAGATGTGAGAAGCAGAGAGAGGTAGAGAGTGATAAAGGAAAGGCATTTTCTGAAACAAGGCGTGGGGGGGATGCTAATGAGCCCAGAGCAGTGGGAGAAACGTCCTTCGGGGTGATGGGGTGTCCCAAACCAAAGAATCCCCCAGGCCTGGAAGAAAAGAGAACAGTCTAGGAGACAGTGGCTGCAAGGCAAGATTAAAAAATGGCAGCCGAATGGGAAAGAGGAGAAGAAGCAAAGTCTGAGGGAGGAATGGATGGGAGAAGAAAATGTCTTGAGCCATAATCCCACCCTTCTCCATTGAGGGCATTTGTTTTCGCCCGGGGATGGCTCCCTAAGAAGCGAAAGAAAAGAGAGAAGTCAACCTAAACTGTGCAAAAATGAAAGAACCATAGTGAAAGTGGGAAGCCCAGTACGATAGCCTTAAATACTCAACTACATTCAAGAGAGGAGAGGCAAGGGGCTGACATCTTTCAAGCCCTGACCCTGTGCCAGGCATGGCCCTGGGAGCTTGACAGACATAAAAGAATGTCACTCCTCATTTCAGGCACAGGACGGTCAAGAGGGGCTCTGGGTTCTCTGGTTACAGTCTTAGGCCAGTCACTTCATGTCACTTCAGTGTGCCCTGGCGTGGGAGCCCGTCAACCTTGGAGAGTCCCTTTGTTCGTCTCGGTAACTGCTGTTTACCCACTGAAACGGAGGTGGAGTGTCCTGATTCTAGAAGCTTCTCTGACCTCAGGTCTGCTTTGAGGGCCCCTGCCCTGGATGCCAGAGAACTTTGGGGTTCCTCCATCAGCTTCTAAAGGAGGAGTAAAGGACATGGCCTGTTAACCTGTCTGTGGGTTCCTTGAGGCCAGGGATGACATCTCACCAGGTTTTGTAACCAAGCAGAGGGCTTGGCTTAGAATATTCAAATTCATGAAGTCCATTCTTTACTTCAGTGCATGGCTCAGCTCTTGCATCACTTCCGTGCCCTGAGTGCCCCTTGCCTCCTTAAATCAGACAGGAACCAGGGCTGCTAATGGAAGATGTCTTTCTAGTCCTTGAATTTCCTACATAATTGTCCAGATTCCACTGTTGTCACTGCCAGTAGAGAAGGACAGTGGAAGAGGAGACAATACTGTAGAAGTGACAATGTTTAGATAGACACAGAAGGCATTATTTAAGTAAGGAAAACAGCCCATTTTATCAGAGGCACATTTTATATTATTGGAGGCCTGGATTTTTTTTTTTTTTTTTTTTTAAGATTGTTGACTGCTTCAATATCATCGACCATGATTTCTCAAGCTAGGTCAGACCTTCTCTAACTATACTGGCCACATCAAACAACTAAAACATCGTCAAGAAAACCAAGTCTGCTCATATATTTGTTAGACTTGATTAAAAAATAAAATCAGCTTCTTTAGAGATATTTTTTTCTTTGGCCTTCATAAATGAAATTTCTACTGGGGCATTTCAGTGTCCTTAGAAGATCAGCCAGCAGTGGATTCAGAATCATTCATCGTCTTTCAAGATCTGAGAGTCTTTCTTGACCAATTTAGCAAAGAAGGATGTTACAGCAAACAGACAGCCTAGCTGCTAATGACGGGCAACAGTTCAATATTTTATGCCACCTTAAAAAAGTTTCAGTAACTGAAGGTATTCTCACATTAATTCTTTGCATCAATTATTGACAGAGAATTTAATTTAAAGGCAACTAGCCAGTAACCTAGGGGTAGTGCTTTAAATAATTTATAATTACTGCACGGGTGTAATCACAGGGCTATTGATTACCATACCATCCAGTCACTTCCATGGGTCCGGCAGGTCTTATGCTAATTACTTTTAGTGAGATCACCTTTTTAACTCTGTATTCCCTGGTAACAGGAACTCATTATAAAATAATTTAATGAAGTGCAATCTTTCAGAGTACTTGGAGAGCTGGGGGTGGGGAGGAGGGAGACATGAACTAAGGAGAACGGCAGGAGTTGAAAGCATTATGCCGAGATTTACAGATAATAGGTCTGAAATTGCATATTATTATTCAAATACCATATGGGACTGAGTTAACAGGGGTGAGAAACTGGGGTATATTGTGGAGGGGCGGTACAAAAAAAGAAATAAAAGGAGAGGATTTAAATAATTTCATTTTTTGAGCAAAAATGTCTAAATTCCATTTTATTCATCCCCCTAGGATAAATGTTATTCACTGTGAAACAGACTAGCAATCATTTGGAGGAATTCGGAAAAAGGTAACCCGTGATTTACTGAAAATTTGGAGGAATGAGGTCCATTGTGTACTCCCTCTTAAAGCCTGAAACCATGATGAACCAAGGTGGCACAGGGATGTACTTAAACTCTGTACGATAATAGCTGTGAATGCGTTTTCCTGGAGAGTGGCAAAAGGGCATGGAACCCATGATTAACTCTACACAGTTTCCTTGAACAAGGCTAAAGTTCAAATTTAGGTAAAATAAACAGTAGGTGAGAAAGTGATCAGTAAATAATAGTATAGGTGGTACTCAGGTAAGGCATGATCAGGGTGCTAGTTTGGGGAATGACTGAATTTGGGAAGTATTGGTAAGAAGACCAAATCCAGACAACATCATTCTTTTCTCTCTCTTACTTTGTTCCCTTCACCAAAAGAGAGCAACTACAAGGGTTATTTGCAAAGGGAAGTGAAAGCATCAGCACCATTTCAGGGAATCCAGGGGGCCTGCCCAGTTTGGACAGTGACTTGTGGATGAGCCATTCAGCCTCAGAAGATCCAGAGAGGGTGGCAGGGATGCTCAGCAAGAAAATGAGGGCTGAGAACGATGGAGAGCCAAGAGGTCAAGTAAGAGTGTGACAGGAAGACTTTATTTATTTATGTGCCTTTGAATTTTTTTTGTATTTCTTTTTCGGGATTTCATTTTTAAGCCATCAGATTTCAATTGCAAATTTGCCTCTTTTACCAAATGGGTGTGTGTGTGTGCATGTGTATATTTGCTTGAAAACTGTTATAACACCGATTTTGTTTAGAAAAAAAAAGTGTGTGTGTGTGTGTGTGTGTGTGTGTGTGTCCGGGAGTAATTCTGTAATAAATACAATGTTTCTGTGCCACTTGGTTTCAGATTTCAGATTATTCCTCATATTAAAGAGAGAGAAAGAGAGATCTATTTTCTGGAAGAAGAGATATAAGATGGTATACATCTAATTTAATCCAAAGAATCTGGGTGACTGGTGAGCAGTGGAAGGTAATAGAAAATTCATCCTATAGTATGGACTTTTTCCAGAGACGGCAATTGAAACCCTTTTTCTGAAGGTGAGAACAACATATCTTTAAATCTTGGGTGGCAGCTATTATAATAATTAATGTGGAACAAAACACGGACCTCCACTTGCAGAAGTTAAAAGAGAGGAAAAAAAAAATACCTGCAAAAACTGTCACCTGCCCACACTGAGAGTTTGCTAAAAAACATAATTCTCACTTAAACCTAACGAAAAGGAAACAACAAATTTCTAGCTTATTCCGTTTCCTCTGGGCCCACTTAGTGCTTTCAGTCTTGGCCCGGTTTTCTCCTGCGTGGAGCCACAAGGACACAAGCCAGTTCTCATGGTTATTACAGGGTGCTTAAATATACTTAAGGCTTCAAGAATTAAGCCTAAACTACGAAGAGCAAGAATTATTACTCGGAGACACACTGATTCCACTTGCGGTTCACTGCAGACCCTTACATGGGCGACCCAGTTTGCAGGGTTCAGGCTCCTGACCCAGGGTATAAATCCGGGGTCTGCAAACGTTTTCTGTAAAGGGCCAGAAAGAAAATATTTTAGGCTTTGTGGGCCGTACAGTCTCTGTTGCAAATACTCAACTCTGCCTTTGGAACCGGAAGCAGCCACTGACACAGAAAGAGCGTGGCTGTGTTTCTTTAAAATATGACTTATAAAAACAGATAATGGCCATAATTTGCCAGTCACTGGTACAGACCCCTATCACTTGATTGGTTAAGCTCTAGTCCTAAAGGATGGCGCAGAGCCTGGGGTCCACGGCACAGGTGGTGAAGTTGACCCAAGAGGTGAATCCAAAGAAAGACATCTCTATTGTGAAAAGGGAAGAAGCAGGCGGAGATAGAGGTAAATGCTGGTCAATTTCTGGGGGAGTTGAGGGTGGGAAGTTGGGTGTATTGTTGAGAGACTGACCAGTGAAGGTTTCTTTGATCTCACAGGCAAAGCTACCAGGAGGAGGTAGCTAGTGATAGGGCTTGGGGAAAACAGAGAGGCTTGAAATAGCCGCTAGGAGGAACAGAAGAGAAACCAGACTAAGTAAACAGGATTACCAGGCAGTCTTGAAAACACAGTTGAGATCATGAATTAAAAAAAAACAAAACAAAAACGGAAAATCAATATTATCTCACAACTGTACCAACAACCCCATGAGCGGCAAAGGGCATAGAACTAACTGCGGGCTATTTTGGGGGAGCAGATTCTGTTGTCTACGTTGTGTCTTGAGATGAACAAAATGATTTCACACCGAGCCACAGGAATATCTCAGAAGACTCAGTGGAGACATAAAAATAAGTGTCGGCTTCTTCCGTGGGGAGATGTTCAAGTCCACTGTGAGAATGAAAGCCTCCCCCAGCCTCAAAATAAGCGAAAGTGATCTTTGAGATCAAGAAGAGAAGAGAGCTGGAAACAAAAAGGTTTATTGCCTTGAGCTGTCAGGTAGCACCAGCTAATGGCACTTCGTGGGCAGTAGAATGTTAGAAACAAGAATTAAAAAGCTACCAGCGACTGTAACACATATATATGGAATCTAAGGGGGAAAAAAAAAAAAAAAGGTCATGAAGAACCTAGTGGTAAGACGGGAATAAAGACACAGACCTACTAGAGAATGGACTTGAGGATATGGGGAGGGGGAAGGGTAAGCTGGGACGAAGTGAGAGTGTGGCATGGACATATATACACTACCAAACGTAAAATAGATAGCTAGTGGGAAGCAGCCGCATAGCACAGGGAGATCAGCTCGGTGCTTTGTGACCACCTAGAGGGGTGGGATAGGGAGGGTGGGACGGAGGGAGACGCAAGAGGGAAGAGATATGGGAACATATGTATACGTATAACTGATTCACTTTGTTATAAAGCAGAAACTAACACACCATTGTAAAGCAATTATACTCCAATAAAGATGTTAAAAGAAATATATATATATATATATATAATATAGAAGAATTTATCATTTCTTCAGGAAGGGTCACTTAAAAATGAAAAAAGTAGATTTTTTTTTTTATATCTTCCTCCAACAAACTAGGCAAGTAATTTACAAATAGTTTAAGGCACACACACAAAAAAAAGCTACCAGCGATGATGCCTCAGAACAACAAGGACTCAGGGGCCAAAGTGGCTGCCACTGGGTGGTTACCTGGAATTCGAGCTCTGAGAAGAGAAGCAATGAACCAAGGGGAAGGGTTCTCCTTCTGGATGCTGCTGTGCTACGTGAAGTGAGTTCTCAGGTCACTCTCAGAAAAGGGAAGGAGAGTGCCCTGCCCCACACAGGCCCGAACGCGCCTCGGGTAGGGTTAAGCATTTTATGCAGGCATCAGCACCTTTACGAGGCTCACCTTTTATAAGGAGCCAGCTTTTCGTTGTAAGTGGCACTGACACTACAACAAGAAAGTTCATTTCACAAAGATGATTCATTAAGAAATAAAATATTCATGGCTGACAGCTTGAAGGATCGCCATACACTTATATTCTAATGCACCTGTCCTCTCTGTCAAGTCCAATGTGCGATGTCATGTCGCCAAAGTTTTATTTAGAAATTGTTTGTCAGAGTGAGCTTTCTCATGTGAATGAAAAATTCATCCCCTCATTAAGAAGATTTTACATGAAATGTCTAGGATTTTCAATGAACGCTAGGACATGAACCAATTACTGTTAAACACTTAAAGAGACAGAGTCCTAGGCTCACTCAGCAAAACCCTTAATTGCCCAAATGTGGAGAAAATTGGACATCCCGAAAGGCAAATGGGAATCTTGATTTGGAAATTTTCTTGTCTTTTGTCACATCTGGAGAACCCTCCTCTTTAAAAGACTTGGGGGAATTCAAACACAACTCTTATATGGAATCCACCTGTACATCATTATATCCGACCCGTTCCTACACAGGCACACATCGTGCCACGGAATTTGGGATTTTTAGCCACTTGTTCAATTCCCAAAGAAAATGATTAAAATGTCCTGGAAAGGTATTGCATTGTTTCTAGCTATTTCTTTCTTTTTTTTTTTTTTAGTTTTTAAAAAATACACTTTGTTGCCTTCATTTTATTCCTACCTTACTTTCGTAATTTGTGTAAATATCAAACAGGTACCATGGAAGCAAATATATTTAATGATTCCAAAATGTTGGGAGTTGGAAGAGAGGAGAAAAAAGTCACAACAGATTAAAATACACTTGAGCTGCAGAGATAGAAGAACTCCACAAGGGAACTGCTTGTATAACGAAATAGCATTTTACACCTATGACAATGGATTAAGTTGACATTGAGACTCTTTTCTGACATATGGTCTAGTTCAGCTTAATCTATGGTAGAAAATAGTTCACTCTCCAAACCTAGTACTAGACTCACGCTCCATTCCATATATATATATATGTGGGGGTGTGCATATGTGTGTGTGTGTGTACACACACAGCTAGACTGTCACTTACAATTTCAGAAAAGGCTTGAGACTGACAATATGAAAACTGAAATTTCTCCTTCTCAACCCAGCAGACTATAAACTTTAAGGATTCTGTATTCGCTTTCATATTATGGATGCTTTAGTGAACTAGTTCAAGGAAAAAGCAGCCTTGACCCTATAGCTGTTCACTGCCATACCGTGAGACTCTAATGGTGCTTTCCAAAAGAGGGATGACTTTGACAAAGCTCTTCACTATATAGCTGATGTAAGTGGGAACCAGAATTTCAGTCTTTCTTTGTGTTTGATTATAGCTGCCTCTGCAGTTTCTTTTTTATATATATATATAATATACACACACACACACACATATATGTGTATATATATATTTTTTTTTCTTTTCATTTACACATATTTCATCTTTTATATACACATGTCTTTATAATATTTTTATATTTTCTGGAAAGCAATTGGAGAGTAAGTATCAAGAGTCTTAGAACACTTTAGATGGGAGATTCCATTCCAGGCATTTATGTCTTAAAATATCTGCAATTCAGGGTTTCGCTGGTGGTGCAGTGCTTAAGAATCTGCCTGCCAATGCAGGGGACATGGGTTCGAGTCCTGCTCCGGGAAGGTCCCACATGCTGCAGAGCAACTAAGCCCGTGTGCCACAACTACCGAGCCTGCGCTCTAGAGCCCGTGAGCCAGAACTGCTGAACCCACGAGCCACAACTACTGAAGCCCATGTGCCTAGAGCCCGTGCTCTGCAACAAGAGAAGCCACCGCAATGAGAAGCCTGCACACCGCAACAAAGAGTAGCCCCTGCTCGCCGCAACTAGAGAAAGCCTGCGTGCGGCAACAAAGACCCAACGTAGCTAAAAATAAATAAATAAAATAAATAAATTTTAAAAAATTATTTAAAAAATAAATAAATAAATAAAATATTTATTCAGATATGGAATTTTTTTTTAACATCTTCATTGGAGTATAATTGCTTTACAATGTTGTATTACTTTCTGCTGTATAACAAAGTGAATCACCTATATGTATACATATATCCCCATGACCCCTCCCTTTTGTGTCTCCCTCCCACCCTCCCTATCCCACCCCTCTAGGTGGTCACAAAGCACCGAGCTGATCTCCCTGTGCTATGCAGCTGCTTCCCACTAGCTATCTATTTTACATTTGGTAGTGTATATATGTCAATGCTACTCTCTCACTTCGTCCCAGCTTACCCTTCCCCCTCCCTGTGTCCTCAAGTCCATTCTCTACATCTGCATCTTTATTCCTGTCCTGCCCCTAGGTTCGTCAGAAACTTTTTTTTTTTTTTTTGGGATTCCACATACATGTGTTAGCATACAGTATTTGTTTTTCTCTTTCTGACTTACTTCACTCTGTATGACTGACTCTAGGTCCATCCACCTAGCTACAAATAACTCAATTTCGTTTCTTTTTATGGCTGAGTAATATTCCATTGTATATATGTGCCACATCTTCTTTATCCATTCATCCGTCGATGGACACTTAGGTTGCTTCCATGTCCTGGCTATTGTAAATAGTGCTGCAGTGAACATTGTGGTACATGACTCTTTTTGAATTATGGTTTTCTCAGGGTATATGCCCAGTAGTGGGATTGCTGGGTCGTATGGTAGTTCTATTTTTACTTTTTTAAGGAACCTCCATACTGTTCTCCATAGTGGATGTATCAATGTATGTTCCCACTAACAGTGCAAGAGAGTTCCCTTTTCTCCACACCCTCTCCAGCACTTATTGTTTGTAGCAGATATGGAATTTTTCACAGAGATGTTCAATGCTGTATTATTTAAAATTGGAAATAACTTAAATATTCAAAAGAGGAGGAAATGTTCCTCTGCTAAGTCACCAATCACGTTTAGGATTTATTTTTCATATAATACTGAGTAAATAAAGTAGGATACCGAATGCATTAAATGTACTAAGAATTTCATGAGGCAAATATAAATGCATTAAAAAAAAAAAACCCAAATGTTTAAAATGGGTATGGACGTATGGGCGATATTTTATTTCCTTTTTTTTGTTGTTTTTACTATTTTAATTTTCCATTCCCACTGGTCCACATGGGTGTAATTAAAAGGCAAGTCTAAATAGTGTCAAACTCTACACACTGCGTATCTAAGTAGTAGAGAAGTGAGCTGTTCTTTGAAATATAGACTTAAGTAAGAAGGAAAAATAATCTAATCTTTTCTATTAGGTGAATCAAATTATCGGTTAAAAAAAGGTACCCCCTTCATCTTCTGCCATGCTTGAGATATTAATGTATTGCGTTATCCCTATGGAAATTGCAAAAACTATTTACATAAATTCTCCCTGTCTACCAAATGGCAACTTGTTCAAATAAATCAGACATTGAGCCTCTGGTTTCTGTGAATTTTGGTTAGCAGAACTCTACACTGGAAATCGCATCCAATACATTTTTCACAATCTGCCCATAATTAGTTTCACTGGGAAAACTGTGAAGAACTATTTTGCTGCTTTTAAATTCATAATTTTGGTTCAAGAGCCCAGAATAAGATGTTTAGACAGAGTGAAAACTATTTTCTAACAAATCAATATTAATTTATCTGACTGTTATGGTCTCAGGAGCCAAAAAGTGTTCTTGTACTGAGCTGACAGGAAAGATTTTATCCTGACCAAGTGTTATTCAAATATTTATAAGAAAGGATAATTTAGTAAAGAAAATACAGATGGAAGAAGGCAAGAGAAATTTTTTTTTTTTTTTTTGGTGTTCCTTTCCCATTTACAAATAACAAGAACTGTAAAACAAACAAACAAAAAAGGTGGCAAATGATGAGTAACCCCCTCCCCACCTTGAATGAGCTCCTTGAAGAGCCTATTGACTATTTGGTTGACCATACTCCACAAACTAAAGTGGGTCTTGAGGCACTTCAGCCGTGGACGTGATACTTGCCATTGTACCATGGGCGCCATTTTGGTCAAGAACAAAACACTGTGCCGTAGGAGGGAAAGCTTCCCAATGACACAGCTGATGGCCAGATGGCAGGGTCTCTGGGGGTATGAACTGAGGCTGGGAGGGAAAAGCAGAAAAAGAAATAGAATGCACTGCCTGTGCTTTTAACATTCATTACCTTATTTAATTCCCCCAACAGCCGTGAGATAAGATTTTGTGTGTGTTTGTGAACTTTTTATTGGAGTAAAACATAATGCTCAAAACCAAAAAGAGCACCAAACACACGTGTGTCACTAAATGAACTTTCACGAATGGAACACAGCCAGAAACCCTGACCAAGAAACAGAACAGAAGCAACATCTGAGAGCCCACCCCATGCCCCCAGCCAGGCTCTCCCTACGACTTCCAAGATATGGATAGCTTGCTTTTCACTGAAGTTCTTACTCTTACAAGTACAGTCATATAGGGTGCTGTCTTTTGAATCTGCCTCCTCTCTCTTGACATAAAGTTTTCAAGGTTAATCCATATTGTTGGGTTTGGTGGTGAGTCATTCATTCTCATTGGTGTGTACTGTCCCGTTGTGTGAATATACCAGTTTATTCATCCCTTCTACCTCTGATAGACATTTGGGGAGTTAACAGTTTTGAGTTATCATGATTAACACTGTTATACATATTCCCATACCTGTCTTTCGGTGAACATATACTTAGGAGTGGAATGGTAGGGGGTCAGATTTGCTTATGTTCAGGTTTACGTAGATAACTGTTAACAAATCTTCCCAAATGATTATACCAATTATATTATTGCTATGGTCAGAATGTGTCCCCCTGAAATTCGTATGTTGAAGCCCTAACCCCCAATGTGACTGTATTTGGAGACAGAAACCTATAAGGAGATAAGAAAGGCTAAGTGATGTCATAAAGGTAGGGCCCTCATCTGATAGGATTGGTGTTCTTTTAAGAAGAGGAAGAAACACCCGGCCTCTCTTCCTCTGCCATGTGAGCACACAGTGAGAAGGCAGCCGTCCGCAAGCCCAAAAGAGAGCCCTCACCAGGAACCAAACCAGCCAGCACCTTGATCTTGGACTTCCCAGTCTCCAGAACTGGGAGAAAATAAATTTCTATTATTTAAGTCAACCAATCTGTGGTCTGTTGTTTCAGCAGCATGAGCTCATACAATTAGGACAATTTTAGTTTTACTGGAAAGTTGCAAAGACGGTACACAGTTCATGCATACCCGTCAGCCCATTCCCCCTCATGTCCAAGGTATGCTAAGAAATTAACATTGGTATATCGTTACTAAGTAAGCCAAAGACTCTAGGCAGATTTCACCAGTTTTCTGCTACTGTCTTTTTTCTGCTTCAGGATCTAATCCAGGATACCACTGGCTTGCATTTAAGGCGTTTTATCTCTATTTCACTGACAAGAAGAAGAGTCCAGATGGGTTAAGAAGCTCGCCCAAGTTCACAAAGCCTAGAGGTGAGGCTAAGGTAATTTCAACAGCAACAACTTCCATCACTGTTTTCTGAGTCCTTCTGAGTTCCAGGCATGATGTGGCGTCATCAACTATTAAATCAGCTTTTCCTGAAGGCCGACCATTTTCTCGGCCTCTGGAACACTGAAATGAAAGGTGAACCACTAAGAAGGTTTCTGTCCTCAGGACCCCGGTTTAGCTGCAATTCCTTGTATTGACAGCAGCCACAGATGCATATACCCTGAAGTTCTGCTGCTTCTTCCTCACCCTATCACATGCTTTGCCTGTGGCACCCATACAAAGCAGGCACTAGGTAAATCTTGGCTAAACGCATGAATGCCCAAACATTTTAAAAAATGATGGCACTGTAAAAACTTGCTATTTAAGATATATGGTGTCAACATGACCCTTTTCCACATCTATGGGGTCTGAGATACTTTATCAAAAGGCAACTGTGATGAAAAAGACAGGAGACAGAAGATCATTCAGGCTCTGCCAGATCACTGTGTTGTCTTGGGCAAGTCAGTTAACCTCTCTGGGTCTGTTACCCAGGAGCTATAAAATGGGGATACTAAGACTGTCCTGGCTCCCTAGATACACTTGTCAAAGGCTTTGGACACTATAACATACGCTACACACATTAGGAAGTACTGGCCTTACGACACTTATCTTTAATAGGAAAAAGGAAATCACAGATGAAATGGAGAACACTATTTACCACCAGTTCTTTCTAATTCCAGAGGAAAATGCTTATATCCATAGAGTCACTATAGGAACCATCTGAGGAGAAGAACCATTTTGGGGGAGAAAAGCCAGAAGGAAAATCACTGATCATTCTATGACTTCTTGAGTGACCAGTGGAGACCCGGCGTATCACATGCAAATACCGTCCATCCAGATTTCACACCATGGAACTAGGAAGAATGCGATGCCGTATGACAGAAATACTCTACGGTGTTATGCCGTCATAATCAGGCTTGATTTTAAAGCTGGGCAGTTATTGCCTCGAGGACACAGACCATTCCTTTGGTTCCCAGCAAGGAAGCCACCAAATTGTAGGCACTCCAAAGTGCTTGTGGAATGACTATTCCATCTTCCAGTCTAAATGGGTTGGGGACTTTGATCTCTGATTTTCCACAAAAATATATTGTAATCAAAACCTATAAATCAGTTTTCTAGGAGCCCTGGTCTTCAAGAAAAACCTGGCTAAATCAGACGGCAAAATTTTTGAGACTTGATCTGTGCAGTGGTGACTTCGTAGACAAAATTTTACAACAAGTCCCAGGGGCCCAAAGAGAAGACAGTGAATGAGACAAGGGCGTTGTGAAAAACAGGATCAGGGTTTTACAGATACCTCTGAGCAGATATCATACACAAGAAGGCAGGGCAGTTCTCTGAATTGTGAACCGAGCTTAACTTAGAAACACACTCCCATGTTGGGGAAACACACTGTCTTTCCGCTCTCAACATATCAAGTTCTTTGAAATCATCCGCTTCCAGTGGTAGGGTTATCAAAAAACAGCGGCTCACGCTTAACGTGAACTCTCAGATGGACCGCCCGCGAGAGTCCATCAGCAGAGGTTAGGCAAGTGAATTCCCTCGCCAATAATAAATAAGGAGCAAAGGGAATGAAGATGGGCATTTTGGCTGGATTCCAAACACGAAAACCTGCCTATCCACCTTGAAAGCAATGCAAGATTGCAGTTTGTTTAATGTTCATCTCATGTGCTTAATTACCGATAGGGCTTGACTAATTATTTCTGGTTTTGTAGACTATTTAAACAGAGAAGGGAAGCAGCTACACACTTTTGTATCCTGAATGAGGATTTGTAACTCATTTTTTAATCGCACAATTCCCAGAGGGCTTCATTACAAACATGAAAGAAAACAGGATGCGAAATGCAGGTGACAGTCTAATTTCCACAGGTACGGGGGTAAAGCGTTAGAGTGAAGTAATGGAAAATAAAATAAAAAATAGCCTTTAGATGTTTCCAACCATGTAAAGTGTTTTCATGTTAATAAGAGAGAAAACTGCAAAGGCAGCAAAGACATCTCTGTTTGGTACTGGCATCTTTTCTGACGCCCAATTTGATCCAACATCTCTGCAAGATTATCAAATAAGCCACAAAATAGACCCCATTTTCCTTACTCACTGAAATAAGTGTTTGGTGAGTTGCATATGGCACCATCAACTTGGATCATCTCTCTGTTTTCACTCTTTTAACTTTTCTACACTTGTAATAGTAATTCTTAGTCAGGTGAAACCACTGCACAAGATTTCGAAATGTTTAGAAAAATAAGAGGCTTAAACTAAATAACAGTATGACAGACTCTAGAGGTTCCAGATTGTTATAAATTGTTAGAAATTACTTCTGGGCATGACCAATGTTGCCTCTTGGACAGAAACTGGGTTTAGTGGTCAAGAGATCAGCCACCGGTTTTGTTTTTTTGCTTTCTTTCGCTTTCTTTCTTTTTCTTTCTCCTTCCTTCCCTCCCTCCCTCCCTTCCTTCCTCCCTTCCTTCCTCCCTTCCTTCCTTTCTTCCTCCCTCCCTCCCTCCCTTCCTTCCTTCCTTCCTTCCTTCCTTCCTTCCTTCCTTCCTTCCTTCCTTCCTCCCTCCCTCCCTCCCTCCCTTCCTCCCTAGAGGTGACTCTACATCCAGGGTGGTATCAGACGTTGGGAATGTGGGGAGAGCCTGACAAATTGTGAGTCATAACCCTGCCCTTACGGCATCAATAAACTAATTGGGAGTTTGAGAAGGGCCACCGTCTATCAAGCACTTGCTGTGTCTCAAACTGAGATGCAAACTTCACCAAGCCCACATTACCCCAGCAACCAGTGCAGCAAGTGCTATTGGCCCCTTTTCCAGGTGAGAAAACTGAGGTCTGTGACCTCGGAGGCTATGATCCTTGCCCTCAGTCTCCTCAGCTTTCCTCCCTGGGTTTTTCTGCCTGAACAAATACTTAGGATTACAGAAGTTAGAACTTGTTGCCAGTAAATTTCAAGAAAGAGATTTCAGTAGCATGCTTCGGATGGAAACCAGACTGCTGGGTGCTGGGGGGAAGGGGGATATAGAGAAAGTTAAGGAATAACACTGAGGACATTTACTGAACCCTTACATATACCAGGTAATGTGCTACATTTCTTTATACACATTCTCTCCTGTCCTCATGGTAACCCTATGAAATAGGTGTTAACAATAATCATCATAATAGCTAACATTTAAGCGCTAGTGTGCTTCAGAGAATGAACCAAGCCCTTTATACGTATTATTCCATCTGATTTTCCCCAAACCCTATAAAGCTGTTATGATTATTATCATCTCCGTTTAGCAGAGGAGCAAACGGAAGCTTAGAGAAGTTAATTTGCCCCAAAGCTGTGTCAATTACTCAATGATAGAGCCAGGAATTGAGCCCAGGGGCCTCCCTGCAAAGCCCAGGCTTTTCGATGCCATACTACACCACCACTTAGCATGCCACTTCTACTTACAGTAACTCAGAGAGGCTAAGTCACCTGCCCAAGGTCACGCAGCAATGAGTTCCCTTCCACCATCTGCCCTCCTGAACATCACGCAGCACCACCTCCCCTCGTGAGGACAGCTGCTCGAGAGCCGGGCAGTGATTTTCAAAACCCCAGTGGACACTTTTCAAGCCAGAGCCAGGTAGGCTAGGAAATCTACAGAGAGCCTTACGTCCGGGAAGCCTCCTCTGTGGTGTCAGGGACAAATAAGGCAGGATCTTCGGGAACCTATAAAGACAAGTCTAATTCATTTGGTGTCAAAGACACTGACGAGGGGCATCTGGAATGGAACAGAACTGGTTTCTGATTCCCTCTCACCCAGTTGACTGTCTGTGGGATCGTGTGTCAGTCACTTAACTTTTTGAACTATTTTGCTTTTTTGAACTGTAAATGCATATAAAATTTATCAAACTACCTATGTTGCTGTGATACAGCAAGTTGGTTATATACACAGGGATACTTCTAGACTCATTCATTCAACAAGTATTTACTAGCTGTCTATCTTGCGCTGGGCACCACAGCACACGCTGATGAGCAAAAAAGACAAACAGCCCGATACTTATGAACTTATATTCTAGAGGGCAGGGAATAAACCAAAAGTTCATATAGGTCTATGTCTATATCTACATGATGTAATGAGAAATAGAAAACAGGGGGTGAAAGGATCACGAGGCAGTTTGTCATTTTATAGTGAGTGGTGAGGAAAGACTGCACTGAGAAACTGACATCTGAGCAAAGCGCCGAATTTGGAGAGGAACAGTCCACGGTGTTAGATGAGAACATTCCACGCAGAGGGAGCTGCAAAGGCAAAGCTCCAGGGACAGGGGCACACCTGGTATGTTTGAGAAATGGCAGAAGCGGAACGAGAGAAGAGGAGATGGAGACAGGTCAGAGGGAGGAAGCGGGCAGAGCAAACAACGAGGCCCTCCCATCCTGTCAGGAAGACTTCACCTTTTAATCGGCCTGAAAAGGACGGTAATGAACAGAGTCCTAGATGGTTAAAGTAGGACTAACTTTTTGGGCTTTCTCCTCCATCTGGGTAAATTAGAAGACGAGAGAGGCGTCTAAATGCAAGATCCTCCCCGTTACTGATGGGAGCTCATGACTCAGTCCTGACCTGGGAGGGCTTTTAAGGAAAAGCATTTGTTGCTGGAAGAGTTATTTAAATGTCCCGGGGCTCTTCGAACCGGCAGAAATAGGAGCCACTTAAGTTAACAGGCAAAGTAATAAGACTATACAGAGGAAACTCACATTTTCATACTTTATGCCTTAATTTTAAGTAGAGTTATAAGATTTCCTCTAGGAATTCAGAGTGTTATTTTATGCCCCAAACTAGAAAGAGCATTCCACCGGGTTTGCCAAGCCGTTAAGATGAAAATATCTGTTTGAGCACAGCATAATAGATGGGGTGTTTAAGGAATTTTCCTTTAGATTTTTGGTTAATTTTCTTTTACGTAATTTTCTGAGATAAAATCCAGTTATAAATAACCTGAGGGTGCCCTAACTGGGCTGTTCTGAGAATGGCAAATGTTTAAGAGGCAGAACTTCTGCCTTTTAGAGATCTCTAGGGGGAAGCAGTACTCTGAAAATTATCCAAAGCAAAATAAGTCGAAAGCATTAACAAATTAAAGAGAGGGGGAGAGAGAGAAGAAAGGGGTGAAGGAGGAAACTTCTTTGACATTCATAAGATGGCAGATCTTACCCTTGAAACTCTTCTTTTTTTTTTTTTAATAAAAAGTCAAACATTCAACATCTATTTGTTGATTACAACAGAGAATTGGTGAGTCGCTATCATAGGAGAGTAACAGGAAATTCACTCTTTTGTACAAAAGGAAAGTAGAGCAAAATACAGACAAAACCCAAAGTGCAGGAGAAAGGGCATGACCATAAATTAAGAGACATTATTTAGACTGACGTACAGTAGGTGCCATCTTAAAATGAGAAGTTTTAGAGCTGCTCTTAAACATAGCCGGTGGAAGAAGAAAAGTAAGAAAGAAACAGAACCTTAAGTGTTCTTCAATGTTACAGTGTAAACCAAAATTTATAAAAGGATTATAAGGTAGGATGGGCAAGGACGTCGTGTAAACTAGCTGGAATATGACTACTTCGTCAGCACAAAAGAGAGGACGTTGGCTGCCATCCATCTGTCGTGTATATATTATCATGGAGACTGTTTATAAAAATAAGAGAGGGTGGGAGGCCCAAAGTGGGCATAACTCAAAACAGAACAAATCTGTAGGACTAGATAAGGGAGAGTGATTATTCCCAGGTACTCACAGACTAAAGCGTATCAGGAGAAAGAATTGGATCCAGTTTCTACAAAGCAGTAAGATGGCGGGAGAATCGTTTTAAAAAAAAAGAAGAAGATGCCCTAGAAACCTGTAAGTCAATAACCCTGTCACCAATTGTAAGATCATCCGGGACATGCAGAACCTCCTTGAACAAACATGTTGAAAGGGTACCCAGAGTGGTAATTGAGCAGGAAACTTGCCACTGTGGCTTAGAAAAACCAAGTCTTGCTTATGGGTTTGTCTCCATCTTTTTTAAGCTTCTGTACAAGGGGGTTGGTGAAATGGATTGGGATTTTGAGGATACCCACCTTGAGATAAAGGATACGAAGAATCAGGAAGATTATCAAGGCCAATTCCATATAGCCAAGAAAGAGAACAAAAAAGATGAAACAGTCACCAAACACCCTCTCCCCCTTAAGGTAAAGCCTGCCAAATTGAGTTGCTATTTTTTATCCTCAGCCTGGCAGATCAGACACTTCAAAATGAGATAAATACTAATTTGGGCTGGAAACCAGAAAACTCTCATATACTGGGGGAATAATAAAGTGGAGGATGGCTTACAAAGCAAGACGGCTGTCACTGAGGCCAGCACACTGAGGTCTTTACCAGAAATCTATTACTTGATTTACCAGGAGCGGTGGAGACCTAAGGAAACGGTGAACACGGAGCAGTGAAATTAGAGCTGGTTCTTCCTCGGAAAGAACCTCTGACCTGCTTAATCTCATGCCATCGTCCACCATCACTGAACTCAAACTCAAGGTGTAGAGGGCCGGCCCCAGGTCCTCTCCAGAATCCTCCTAGTCTGCTGGGTAGGAAAAGACAGTGTGTTCAAACCATCTTACTGGAAATTAATAACATTCTCAGAAACACCGGCCATGGGGAGATTCCTTTAAGAGGCCAACTCCTCAAAGGCATTCGTGGAATGGGAAACCGTTTGTGTAGAGACACGTGGTTCAAATGCCCTTCTTTTTTTTTAATGGCTGGCTCTGTGTGCTTGAAGGGGAGCTCTTGGCTTCATTGAGGTGTCTAAGGGATCATCTACCGGCTCGTCCAGAAAGGTCTAATGGAAATCACTTCTACACCTGAGTCGTGATCACATGCACACCTGTGTAGAAGGTTATGCTTGGAATGCTTAGGTAGGTATTCTGCCATCCCACCATTACCTTAGTGAGTTACGACGTTTGGCCAAAAATAAATAAATAAATAAAATAAAACAGAGAAACATTCTTCTGTATACAGGCAGAGCATAAGGCGTTTTACATTTTCTCCACGATCCGTGGCCAGTATGTCTTTTAGTCCCTTTCCATCTGAACCCCGAATGGAGAGTTCAGACACCTTCTGCCGCGAATAACACCAAGCCTGCCCTGCGGGCCAGGCACCGTAGCCGGCCCTGCGCAGGTGTTAGTTCAGGCTGCAGTTCAGGGGGGCATGACTCCCCACTTAGCAAGTGCCGCTCTTTCTCTCTGGTCTGCTCTCCCCCCACTCCCAGGCCCTCACTCCCCTGGGATCACAACTGTTCAGGCTTCAGCACTCTTTGCAGGTGCCTCACCCCAGGGCCCCCTTTCCTGACAGCCAGGGGGTCCTTCCTCATGCTCTCCTGGAGTCTCTTTCTTTACCTTTAGAACCCTCGGCATGCTTCCTGCCATGGTCGCGTGTTGTACATTTGCTAGTGGCACTAGAACGGAGTCTCCAGAGAAACCGGGACCTGATCTGTGGCCGCCCTCCCGGATCTATTCCCAAAGCCTAAGCACAGGGCTTGGCAAAGGGAGAGGGCCCTCCAAATACCCTAAATGAATGGATATCTCCCAAAGACTAAGTCTGTAACTGGATGAACAATTTGCATTCTTGTCACTTCTGCTAGATGCCAAATACTTGTGCCACTATTAAAACAAAACAAAAAAAATCAGTGTAAGAATACAGTAAGTTTGCAGGGTGATGAACAAGACTCTGGCACTAGGAACTAGTCCCGTCTTGATTCCTAAGAGGAGCCACAGGTCAGTAACTAATGGTATCTGAATCTACCTGCCATAGATTTTAAAACACAATTTTTATGGAAGCACAATACACATGCAGAGAAGTACACACGTAGTAAGTGCACATTTCTAATTTTCCACAAACCGAATGCGCCCATGTAATTAAGACTCAGATCAAGAAACAGAAGAGGGCCAGCAGTTAAATGGGGATTTGTGCGTGTGGTAATTACTGATGCTGTAATGACAACCAAGATGGCGGCTTTGGAGGGATGTTCGGAGAGTGAGTGGGGACGGTGTGTGTCTGTAGCCTCCAGCGCTGGCTCCAAGCAAATAGGACATGTGAGTAGAAGAATGAGGGACAGAAAATGGGAACTTACTAACTTCCTACCCTGTGTCCCATGATATTTTCACAATACTCACTGAAAAAAAGAAAGAAAGAAAGAAAAACACTAGTCCTGGTTAGAAGGGTTGACGCCATGGGCAGAGGCGGCTCCCTTCTGGCCAGCTGACTTTGGAAGAGTGACATTCCTGTTAAGGGCTGAGAGGCCACAGTCAGGGTCTCCACAAAACAGGAGTGGGAGAAAGAAAACAGGCTGAATGGCCAGGAAAGGCAGCCTGATAATAGCTGCTTCTCTAGAGCCTGCCTCCTGATCCATTTCCTGGCAAACCTCAGCTGGGGCTCAAGGAGGAATGTCACCATAGCTCCAAAGTCGCCTAAGGGTGAACTGGGTCTTTTGAGGCTGGTGTCACCTGTGGGTTACAGGACTTATCTCGGACCCGGTAAGGTGCAGAAGCATCAGAAACTGTGGCGGAAACAGCCTTAAGCTTAATCAAAGCCCGTGCCAGCCATTCAGTTGTCCCCTCTGTGCTTTGCAAACATCACAACGAGGCTTTAATCCGGGCATCCGGGCTCAAGTTCACCCTCTCCCTCCTCCTGCCACCGTGACATGGTTATTCAGGAAGTTCAGCAGTGCATACAGGTTACAAGAACAAGGACAAAGCCACGGGGGAAGAGATCCCCTCGCTTCCTGTCTCATGACAGCAGCTGGGGTTATTATTCCTGGCTGAATCATTAAAAAAAAAAAAAGCCCCAGGAATGTTGGAATTATTATTACATTCATTATTAGAAACGTCATTTGTTCATTGATTCGATATTCAACAAATATTTACTGAGTTGCTTCTGTGTGCCATTAGAGGTAATGTTTTTTAATTGTTTTACCTCAAAATTAAATTCCCTGAAGATTTAACCATACCCAGGAGTCTAGGGAACCCTGGCTGGTGGGACACTTGAGACTTTTGAGGTCTTATTCAGGGAGAATCAGGCAGACATTTTCAGATTTATAAGCACTGACTAGATTGGACAGGGGTCGCGGGTGGTGGTGAGGAGGGAGATAAAGAGATAAGAGGAAGAAGCATTACATATGTAAAAGATCAGATTTTTTTGAAAAAGTGTACCGAGACGATCTGACACAGAAAAATGAACACTGAATCATGAATTAGGAGATACCGTGTCTTTTCTGGCCATCACCATGATGGTAAGGTGTTCAAGCCTAGACCTCAGTTTGCCCATCTGTAAAATGAGAAGATCAGAGGAAATGTTTTTTAACGGGCTCCTATGAAAATTTGAAAAACTTCTGATTCTGAATTTATATGTGAAGCTATATGTTTTCATATAGAGAAATATTTATACTTTTAATCCAAAAACTTTTTTTTAAATTTATTTACTTTATTTATTTATCTTTGGCTGCATTGGGTCTTTGTTGCTGCACACAGGCTTTCTCTAGTTGCAGCGAGCGGGGGCTACTCTTCGTTGCGGTGCACGGGCTTCTCACTGCGGTGGCTTCTCTTGTTGCGGAGCATGGGCTCTAGGCACATGGGCTTCAGTAGTTGTGGCTCGCGGGCTCCAGAGCGCAGGCTCAGTAGTTGTGGCGCACGGGCTTAGCTGCTCCGTGGCATGTGGGACCTTCCCGGATCAGGGAGCGAACCCGTGTCCCCTGCACTGGCAGGCGGATTCTTAACCACTGCGCCACCAGGGAAGTCCCCCCCCCCCAAACGTTTTTAAGAGCAAAATTATTTCATATAAATATAGAATATGGGCTTTGCATGACATGCTGGTCTCTGAATTACTGAGAAAATTATTCGTATTTTCAAATTAGTGAAATGTATTAGAACCACAGATATTAAATTTCAAAAAGTTAATAGATATTGTTCTTTTAAAAGTTATTTTAATAAAAATTTTTAAAAATATAAATATTTTATTCTTTTTACAAAAAGCTTATGATTCTTAGAATGGACAGATATGATATGTGTCTATATTATAGTTTAGAGAAATGGGGTCAAACAAAAGAAAAATGGTCATCAGGCAAAACAGAAACCACAGTGCTGGATGTATATGGAGAGAATCTTGAGGAAGGCTATCACCTGCCTTCCAGAAAGCCTCTGTTAAGAGAAGTAAAGGGATTTACCCTTCCTGTTTGATGCTGAAGTCATGCCCTGTCAAAGCACTTAGACCTGGTCTTACATATGGACGGGTGACAGATAAGATACTTTGATCAATGATTTGTACTTGGCGTAAGAAAGTCCCCTGGAGGAAGAGAAGACTGATGGGTCTGGGAGACTTTTATCTGTGTCACTGAGCTTTCAAAACCTTTAAGCCCACATAAACACGGACTCCTGAGACGGTGATGTAGATGACAACTGCCATGTTTTCCGAATGTGGCAGCCCCACGATTATTTGGAAGAGACCCTAGAAGATGGAAATAAATATACATACACAAACTCACCCCAAAGCAAAACGGCCAAGTCTTTGCCGGCTTCTGGCTCTTCTGCGAGGCTATCTGGGGGCAATGCTTACTGTGGTTTAGAAAATAGAAATCTACAACTACGCAGCACGTGTTCGTCTAAATCAGGGCGGGGAAGGCACTGCAAGGAGGCCCCAATCCCCACGTCCGCAGAAATGCAGCAGAATCTGTAATCTATCATGACATCCGTTCCCAAAGAGCTCGTGTGCCGCTTTAAACCCTTTCCAACACACCACGCCAACTGGACGTTTGAGTTGACCAGACTGAGTCATGAAATGAATCCATTTTGCATCTTTGATCTAGACTGCTACTGGGTGAGGTGAGAGGAAGGTACGTACGTTTCTTGGGAATAAGCCTCTGTTGATGACTATGATCTAGTCAAATTCAAAATAAAGACATGTGCAGTAGGGAGACATCATGGCTTGCATGCCTGGGCAAGTGGGCACACCCAGGAGTGACTGAAGATCGTCAAAGCCACCCCCGATCTTTCCTGGAGATCCTTGTAACGTTGCGTGTCCTCAGCCCCAGCAGGTACCAAAGCAGAACTCTGTGTTGACTGGTTTGTTTCCTCAAGGCCAAGAAAGGCTTGGACCCCACCCATGCTAGAGTCCACAGGGCCCTAGTACGACAGCTGATGGCTGACTGAAATTTATATATTATTTTAATTATCTATACTAGTGTACCAATAAGTTCAGTCTAAACTAATGTCATCTAGACTAAAGTAAACAAATAAAAAATATTTACAGTGGCTATCTGAGTGATTTGAGAAATGTGGTTCTACAACCCACAGTTCAGTCTACCATTTATGTAAGTAACTCATTTAACTTCTCTGAGTCTCAGTTTCTTGATCTGTAAACTGGATGCTGTAAGAGCTACAGACGATGAAGAGTCACTGGGTGAGACAATATATGTCAAAGACTGTGTGCTACTTACAATTCCTTTCTAGAACAAAGAATCCACCAATAAATATGAAAATGTATGAGGGCTGTATCCTTTTTTTCCTTTTAACCAAGCAAAGATGTCCACTCGAGGGCTTCCCTGGTGGTGCAGTGGTTAAGAATCCGCCTGCCAGTGCAGGGGACACGGGTTCGAGCCCTGGTCCGGGAAGATCCCACATGCCGCAGAGCAACTAAGCCCGTGCGCCACAACTACTGAGCCTGCGCTCTAGAGCCCGTGAGCCACAACTACTGAGCCCGTGCACCACAACTACGGAAGTCCGCGCGCCTAAAGCCCGTGCTCCGCAACAAGAGAAGCCACCACAAATGAGAAGCCTGCGCACCGCAACGAAGAGGAGCCCCTGCTCACGCTGCAACTAGAGAAAGTCCTCGCGCAGCAGCAACAAAGACCCAACGCAGCCAAAAATAAATAAATAAAATAAATAAGTTTATATATATATAAAAAGACATCCACTCGATTTTCTTTTGTGCCCCAAATTCTGGCTTCATCCCCTCTGAGTAGTACGCAAGGGAGACTATTTGGACTTTTCTTCGCGTCACCCTGTTTTTCTTATCATTGGCCCACTCCATCATGAAGCACTCCCAGTGAGCCAAGTATGTAATGGAATGAGTCCTCCGTCAACTGTGAACACTTACTCCTCACTGAGCTTGGAGTCAAGAAGGACTAGATCCAGCCTGCAGTAAGACCCTCTAAGAAAAAAAACACAACTCTGAAACCTTCTGGCTGTAACGTTTATGCAGCCTGTAGCCAGAGCACAGATCTGAATCTTCAGACCAAAGAAAGAGTTTGCTCCCAAACCCTGATGGCTCACGGTTGGCCTCTGAACGTGGTCACCTACTGACCCTAGTATTTGAAGAAATACTTGAAACACCAGTGACCTGGATGTGGTCCTACCTCAAGGTGCATTACAGACCAGCCCCACTGCCCTGGAGAGATCATGGCTGGAAACAGTGTATTCCTGGTTCTCGGCCAGTGCCCTTGATCTGCATGTTCTGCCATTTGCTTGGGAAAATAATGCTAAGTTGCAAGACATGGCAACAAAAACACCGCCAGGAGCCGACCAGCTCACAGGGGATGCCTGGGTAGCTTGGTGGCCCTGAACACTTAAGTGATTTTGTTCCCCATCCAATCTCCTGTGGTACATTAACTTTTATTGATAGCTCAGAGCTTCAGCAACTGGTCTTGATTTTACTAACCCGAAGGACAGAGGAACAAGAGGCACCCACACAGCTGACGTGCAAGAAAAAAACAGCACGGAACGTCTAGATCAGTCTCAATGTTTTTTTCCTCTTGCTACAGCTTTCCTTTAATGAGGGTGTCAAAATTATTGCAGGTTAATCATGTCTCAGGCCCCCAAAGGGAGGGAGGCTGAAATGGCCATTTAGAAATCTGGCCACGGCTCCCTCCAGCAGACTCTTGGAGGCATGGCAAGGCATTTCAGGCAGGGCAATCCGAGCCTGAAATTGCAGGCTTGGATTTATATTACTGCTTTGGAGACTGGCAAAAGGATTCTTGGGTTTCCATAATACACGTATTAAACAGAAGTTAAACCAGGGGCTGGTGGAAAAATCTATGTAATGGAAGACAGAGAGACCAATTTTATCATTGCTTCGAAGAAGTCAACACTTCCAACTAGAATCTGCATCTTGGAGCAACCTGGTGTGCTTCTGACTCACGGACACTGAAAAGGGTATAAATGTGTTTTCCTTTCTGCGTGGAATGCTATCAGCTTCAGCTCAAAAAAAAAAAAAAAACACACATTAATGTTAAAAACGAAACAACACCAGATATGATTTGTTGAGCACCTATTATAGGCCGGGCACCATTCGTTGCACTTTACATACCTTGCTTCAATTCATCCTCATAGCACTCTTAGGAAGCATCCATTTGTATTGCCATTTTGTAGCAAAAGAAATTGAGGTTCAGACAGCATCTATAAACTGTCAAAATCCTCAGCCAGGAAGAGGAAGAGTCAGGGTTAGAATCAAAGTCAAGGGAAAAAAACAGATTGCATCCAAAATCCAACTCCTAAACATACCGCCATCTGTATGTGTACATGATCCCTACCATGTTAACATGTATGGTGTTGATTTTGACTTATTAAAACATTAGTTTCACAAAATGGGGTTTGAAAGGAACATCGAAGCAACTCTGTTTTTGTTCATCCAAGATTCAGTGATCATCGACCATGTGTCAGACCCTGTGCTAATAAGCCCGTCCTACTCAGGGAATCTCAGAGCTGTGCCTATAGGACCTCAAAGACCACAGCCTGAACCTACATTCTGTAGGCTGTGCCCAGCCTTGCTTTAAAAAAAACCACATCCTCCAGGTCACGATGCTCATTCAGCCACTGTGACGTCCAAAGGTCTACAGAGACGACATGAAGGTGACCCCCCAGAGCCACATGAATGGGGAGGTCCGGGGACAGGTATTGTGCCAAACACATGACAGAATTTTGCTGAGTCTGCTCCTTCCAAGTCAAGATCCAATGAGTATTCTTTTTGCTATTTTTATTCTGAGGTCCTGAGGAGTGTGAAAACTCCCATCTTTAAAAAAAAAAAAAATTCTGTCAAGTGAATAGGCTTCATTTTGTATAATCTTCAAATATCCTACATCAAAAATAATAAAATGGTTCCTTGGTAAGTTAAACAGAATTAGCATATGACCCAGTAATTCCACTCCTAGATATATACCCAAAAGAAGAGAAAACAGGAGTTCAAGCAAACACTTGCACACAAATGTCCAGAGCAGTTCTATTCATATTAGTCAGAGGGTGGCAACAACACAAATGTCCATCAACAGATGAATGGATCAAAAAGTTGTGTATCCATACAATGGCATATCATTGGGTCTTGCAAGGAATGAAGTACTGACACAGGCTGCAACTACAGCTGAACCTTGAAAACATTATACCAAGTGAAAGAACAAGATATGAGAAGCCACGTACTGTATGACAACGCTCATGGGACGTGGGACTATCTTTTTGAGGGTCCCCATTCAAACCACTGTAACTGCTAAATCTGTGATCATTTGTTTATAGAGCAGTAGAAAACTAATACAGTGACCATTTATTTATCCACTTGTTGGTTGGTTTGTTGGCTCAACAGATACTTATTGAGTACCTCCTGTGTGCAAGGCACTGTGCTGGGCTCCAGAGGAACCTGAGTAAATGAAACAGACTTAACCTTGGCCTGGGTAGAGCTTACAGGCGGGAGAGTCACTTTCAGGCCCTTCTCACAAAAGTCAGCCACAAAGTGGAAAGGTCACTAGGACTAAGGATGGCTTCAAAGCACTGACACTAAATGAACAGAGGCCAATGGGGCCATGAGAGAATCTGATGAAAGACAAGGACCCTCATTCCAGAAAAGTGCAAATGGGATAGAACGTTGCATATTATTTCAGAAAATTCTAGGGCGACAAGAGGAGTACCAACCCCTTATTTCCAAGCTGAATCTTACGTGACATCACCACTGTGAGAGTTAATTTTATGTGTCAACTTGACTGGGCCACAGTGTGCCCATCTATTTGGTTATCATACATGATCTCTGCGTGTGTCTGCGAGGGTGTTTCTGGTTGAGATGAACATTTGAATTGGGGGACTGAGTAAAGCAGATTGCCCTCCCCAATGTGGGTGTGCCTCAGCCAATCTGTTGAAGGCCAGAACAGGATAAAAGGTGGAGGAGGGAGGAATTCACTCTGCCTCACGACCTTTGAGCTGGGACACTGGTCTTCTCCTGCCCTTGTACTCAGACTTAGACTGGAACTATACCATTGTCTCTCCTAGGTCTGGACTTCTTGGCCTCCATAACTGTGTAAGCCAATTCTTTATATATATATATATATATATATATATACACATATATATACACACACACACACACATATACATATACATCCGATATATACACATATATACATATACATCCGATATATACACATATATACATATACATCCGATATATATACATATATATACATCTGACATATACACACATATATATACATCCAATATATACACACATATATACATATACATCTGATATATACACATATATACATATACATCCGATATATACACACATATATATATACATCTGATATATATACATATATATATATATATACACACACACATCCGATATATATATACATATATCGGATATATATATATATATATATATATATATATATATATATCGGATATATATATCTCCGATTGGTTCTGTTTCTCTGGATAACCCTAATACACTAACACAACCACCAACCACCAGTACTAACAACAACCAAATTGTCCTCAAAACATTACTACCAGAAAGCAACTCTAGCTGTAGACTGGCTGTTACAGCCTCGACTAGAAAACATGGACATGTGGAAACATGGTGCATTTAATTCCTTTTCTTCTTTACTTATTTCAATATTTTCTGGATTTTTTAAGAGAGCAAGTATTCGGTCGGCTTGAAAAATCAAAGCAAGAGATGAGTTAAAGAAAAAAAACTGGGGATTTTTTTAACAACTGTTAAAAAAAAAGTGTCATTTATAATATTCTGGGGACAATTGGAAATATGCTCTTTCACTGGATACTTATAGATATGAAAAATGTGTGTTACTTTCTGGTTTTGATAACGATACAGTAGTATTTTTGTTTTGTTTGGCTTTGGTTTTGGAGAGAGCCCTTACTTTACAGTGACTCGTAATAAAATATCTATGGATAAAAAGATATGATGTCTTCCATTTGCTTCTGTAAAATATCAAACATGGGGGAAATGGGTTAGGGTGGAGATAAAACAAGACTGGCTACAAGTAATAGTTATTGAAGCTGGGTGATGGCAGTTAATTATACTCTGTCACCTTCTGTAAATGTTTTTACATTAAAAATAAATAAATAAGTACATGACAGAAGGAGCCAAACATAATTCTTATACAACATAAATGATTTCATAGATAGATAGAAAGATAGATAGATAGATAAAACTTAAGAGGGGAAAAAAAAAAACTTCCCTCAACATTCTGTAATGGGTCAATAACTGCCTAATTTCAGCTGGTTTCCAGACGTTTCTCATGAACATCCACAGACTTGACAGTGTGGCAGAGAACTAAAGAATGCATATTTGGTAGCACTGACAGAGAGAATATTTCTTACTAGCATGTATCACTACCTGAAATTATATTAAATATTTGTGTTTTGCTTATTTCCTCTCTTCCCCGTGATAATGTAAGCTCTACGAGGGTGGGATTTTTCCGTTTTGCTGTATCTTTACCTCTCAGATACCCGGCCCACGATAGGTGTTCCATTTTTTTTCTTCTTTTTTGAATGACAAAAAAAATTTTTGTAAATGAATCAACTGAAGTCACCGTGCCCTTCACTGACTGCCCACTATATACTAAGTCTCATGTTAAGCATCAAAATAGTGGATCAGAAGTGCCTAGAACAGAGGTTGTACAAAGGACACAAAGTGTGGTAATTCTTCAATTACTTTCATAAAACCAGACTGCTATCTGTCTGTCCATTCATTCATTCATTGACTCACAAATATGTATTGAGCACCTACTGTGGTGGAATTGACACAGTATAAACAGCAGGGTAGAAATAATAGTATAATATAAATAAGTTTTGACAAAAATCTCTACACTAATGAAGTTGACATCTAGGATATGAGGATGGGGTGAGGATGAGAACTACTTCACATCCCACAATTCCATCCAAAAGTTTATATATTTGTTAATAACGCTATCAGGTGGCTGGGAATTCATTACAATTTCCTTTTGAGAATTAACTAAAAAGTTTACTCATGAAAATCCTATTTATCTAAGCCATTAGTGTTGCCTACTTCAGCTGTTGGAATATGTCACCAGATTAATTAAGTTCATCTATGATTTCTCATTCAAGCAAGAGGAAAGTGTGTCTTTTTGTAGACCAGCTGTTTATAAGTAAGTGAAAACAGGAGATGCAAATACTGCCTTTAAAAAGCAAAAAGGGAAATTTCAATGTTACATCACATTAAATTGTCCCCTACCGGTTTCTTTCCTTTGAAAAGAACTATCAATAACGATCACGTTTTATTTGCTAGCTGTTATGTCCTCTGACACAGAAGGCCATGGACTATTACTTTAATATTACTCTCCCTTCTCCCAACTCAACAGAATCACAGAGCATCATGAGTTTCAGGGAACAACACATAAAATGCTGAACGCTAAGGTCATTTCCCTAAAACCAACTCTACAGCGACAGAAGGAACTTAAAAAATTTAGCAACAGGAACTGGTCCTCTGGAATGGGTGCTAATGACAAAAAAAAAAAAAAAAAGAGCTTTTACACATTCCATTTTTAATTAATTTTTAATACTAAAAAAAAGCTTTCCCTTCTACCACAAGACCCACTTCCTCCTGGTGAGATCCCCAAAGGGAGGCCTGCTCTTTTCTGGAAGGCATCACTCTTCTAATTAATTAGAAATTGTGCGAGGCGGGGAAGGGGGCAGAGGTGGAAATCAGCAGGGGGTGAAAACATCAAATTCCTTCCTGCCTTTTCTACTTCCCTTACCCCAAATCTCAGCCCCAGCTCTCTCTTTGGGGAAACAAACAGTTGCAGTCACTTGAACTGATGCCAGGCCACTTCATCCGCTTCTCTGCCAGGCTGGCCCAGTCTCCATGTCCCATTGGTATGAGAAGGTTACGGGGTCCTGTCTTCCCGAGGCCACTATGTGAGCTACATTTGTGCAATTTACATCTTTTGCACGCCCACCCCCCTTTTTTTCTAATTTCCAAAACTGAACATGTTGATGGGGGGGGGGGAATAAAAACCCCTCAAACATGACAGAATTACAAAAAGAAAGAAAATACAATCCCCTCTTCCGCAGAACCCTCTCATTTCCCATGCTTTCTGTCAAGGAGTTACCTCTGTTAACCGTGAATGTCTATCATTACAATCCCAGGTCACAAGATAGGCGCACGTGTAAATACACAGGAAAATATTCAGGCACATGTAGAGCTTTCTTTAAAAACAAAGTATAATAACGTATGTATTGTCCTACAATTTGTTTTTTCTCACTCAACATTTTATTATGGGCAGCCATCATCTAAGTATGTATATGTATATATACCCCATATATATATTTAGTGTTATTTCCTTTCATAACTTTTCTTTTGCTATGCAGAATTTAAAACTCTATAAAAACTATAACTCAATTAGGCATTACCCTATGGATAGGGATTCAGAATTCACAGATTAAATAAATAAATTTTGTGTGCGTGTGTGTGTAAAACGCTAACAAATATCACTGATTCTTCTCATTGGGAGACTGTGCACATTTATTCAAATATTTCTGTATTTTCTGGTTCAGAATGGAATTGCTCAACCTAAAGGTATGTTTAATTTGCATTGAAACTGCCAACTTGCTCTCCAAAATGACCCCAAACAATATATGTTCCTTTTAATAGTGCATGTTCTTTTTCCCTGTTAAGGAAAACTTTTTTAGAAAGTGTAGTTATGAGTATGAGTCAAAGTTTTATGGTAATTTTGCTATGAGGGAAAAGGCCTCTAGCAGGTCAATTCAAAGATTCACTCTTGGTAAAGACATTTTCTAGGGAAAGGGAGTGATAAGATAGTCAATGTTAGGCTAGACACCAAAAGAAAAGACCATTTGGTTGAAGGGGCCTAGATTCTTGAGTGCCAGTCAGCTGGCTAGATGGGTGACCGATTTTTCAGAACAAGTCTTAATCCCATTACAGTTTATCAGAAAATTGCTTAAGCAATTTATCAGGAATGAAGCTGCGAATTACATTATGCAAAAAGGTTCTATTCCAGACCAGATTTGGGACAACTTTTATTTTTCATACTCTTTTATATGCTACACACTCACCAACAGGGAGGTTATCTGTCTTCTTTAACTTTTGCCATGGTGCAGGGTGGTTTCTCACTGTTTATTTTCCATTTCCATTAATTAACAATAAGACTGAGGCTTTTTTCATGTTTGTCAATTTTCTTCAACGAATTTCTCATTTATTGATGTCACCCAGTTTTCTAGTGGGAGGTTCACGTTTTTCTTTTTGATTTGCAAAATCTCTTTGCATATTTGGGGTAAATTATTTAAGTGTGTATGTGTATGTACATGAGTATGTGTCTATGTAGATTTTTTTCTCCTATTCAATCTCCTAAGATACTAAACTTGAAAAAAAAGAAAATCACTTACATGCCAGCTTCTCATGGTACCTGGGAGAGAGTTATTCGATTTCTACTTTAATATAAAGTCACATCAATCACTTAAAGCCTTCAGCGCCTCTCTCTCTGCTGTAAACGGAGTGCAGGCCTGTTGCAAGGCCCCTCACCATGTGGTCGCTGCCTAAATCCTTAATATTATTCCTGATCTGTCTGCCCTGGCCCTTTGTGTCCCAACAACAGTATTTCTAGTGGCCCAGACAGACTGCCCGTTTCATCACTGCATACCTTTCCCATGTTGATCCCGCTACAGCATCTTCCCTGGATACTCTCTCGCCTTAATAAGCCCCCATTTGTCTTCCCTCTTCTGGAAGAGACTTTCCCTCATTACTCGCCTTGCCCCACTAGAGATAAAGTTAGTCACTCCCTCTTGGGTACCTTGCATGCACCTGTTTTTCCATACAAAGCTCATTTTAATTTATTTGTTCCCGAGTCTGCCTTCCATAAAAGACTTTGAGCTCCTTGAGGGTAAGGAGTGAGCCCTAATTCTTCCTATACCACCTGAGCTTACTAATACAGGATCTGACTCATCCGGAGCAGAAGCCCAGTAAATAATTGTTGAATGGACAGAAATATCCTTTCTAATACATGGCTTGAGGGAAGGAGCCACAGTGGGGAGAGCGGTGGTGCCCATCTTTCCTCCACCTTCGGCCAACCGACAAAAACACACCCTTCAACCTTGAAAACGGACTTGAAATTGGGAGACAGCAAAGGTTGTCTTCCCTGTTTTGTCACCCCAGTCTCTAGAATCTGATGGGCTACAACTCTGCATAGGAAGTGTTAACACAAACAATATCGAAGTGCTGGGGGCAATTTTATTGTCTGCCAGATTTAAAAATGGGAATCGATCTTCATTCAACCAGCTTTGCCAAAGTTTCTGCAAAGTGGATATAGCAAGCGATAGGTGCCTTTCAGATCACCTGTGATTAAACTCACTGCATTTGTCTTCAAACAAAAGTGTTTTTTCCTCCCTGCCCGCAACATATAATTTTAGTCAGCTAACACTAAATTAGACACCCACTCAGATTTATTATGATAAGAACATTCAGTAAGCTAATTTCAAGATGATGATTCCCATAAATTCTTATAATTTATTATTTAGTACTTTGGTTTTTAATCATTAAGTACGTGAAGACTTTGTAGGTCAAACCTGTATTAATGAAGACGGTAATCTATTTTTCAAACTCTGCTCCTCACCCACCTTTCAAATTGTAAATTAACAGAAATAGATTTAAACACACTTGTAAGAACAAAGGCAGTAATTGGGGGGTGGAGGTACCATCACCCTCAATTGCCTAATTTTTCTAGGTAGATTGTCAATCAATCATAGTTCCGACTTATTTAAGACACATCGTGCTGATTCTTTCAATGAAACAATGGAGTCCAAATCTGAGAAGGCATTAGTTCACTAAGAAAATAAAACCTGTAACCCATATTTAAAGTTATGTTAAAAAAACAAAGCTGTTCAAATATTAGCCGATACAATTTCATTAGGTTTTAATCTTAACCCAATGCAGCCATTTTTACTGCTTTTCTGTGAAGTGTTACAGCTTTAGAGATGCACACACAGGAAGTACTTATTTATTAAGTAAATAAATATTTTAGAAAGCTACCGATGTTACCTAAATGAGAGTCTTCTTTATCTCCCGAATTCATTGCCAAATTAGAACCTGTTTCATGATCATTTCAAACATTCAGCGCTAAAACACTTAAGGTTTTATTCTGCTGAACAAAGGGATGCTTTGCGATCAACTGCATGCAAACAGTGACTAAAGTTACCTACACGGTGACATCTTTTCATTTCCCCTACAATAAAATTAATTTTTATTATGTTATAATACAAGCTCATCTTAAGCAATTTGAAAAATAGAGTAGAAAGAAGAACAATTGCTCACTCATACTTCTAATTGAAAAAAAGTATCAGGATACAAAACGAGCCAAGTCTCCAACAGAGTTCACTACTATGTAAAAAAACAATGATTTATGTGCTGAGAAAAATCTAGAAGGTTATAGAGCAAAGTGATAATAGCGGTTATCTTTAGGAGACAGTACAACAGACAATTTTATTTTTCATTTCCTCTGCTCATTTTTAGATCTCATATTCTGGAAATTCCTTTAGAAATAAAGAGACATATGTTTGCATCCACAATATTGAAAGCATTTTAAATTACAACGGTGTCTGAATCTTCATATGATAGAGAGACAGTCAGTGTTCATTTTACCTGAAGACTTACTGCTGAGGAGGGTTCTACTGAATTATTACTCCGAGGACCGCTCACGGCATCTCCCGGTGCAGTGAAAACCTCCCTGGGATATACACATATGTTTACAGGCTGGGCTTCAAAACAGGAAGCCGGCTACATCCATCCACACCATGCTTTCAGAGTGCATGCTAAATTACTTTGGAAGTTTATTTCCTCCCCTCCTATCTACCTGGGGAAGGGTGAAGTATTGCAGGTTTTTAAATGAAATCCTTGATGAGAAGAACACACACAGATTCTACCTCACGGTTGGAAGGATTCATGAGGGATGGAGACCAGGGACGGGGTTGTAGCAAAGTGGGTTACAGAAAGCTTACTAAAACTGGATTTCTGGATTTTACTTGCCATTAACTAAATAAATGAGAATAATGAAAGTAACAGTGAAAATAGCACCTACTATTTACTGTGAGTTTGCCACGGCTATGTGGAGCACTGAATTAAGCATCTTACAGATCTTAGGTCCCCACACGACCTAGATGAATGAGTCTCATTTTACAGATGAGGAAACTGAGCTACAACTTCACTAATGATCTGTGTGTAGCCTTAGGCCAGTCAATACCTGGTAGAGCTCAGATATAAATTGTACCATCTGACTCATCTCCAAGATGTCTTTTCATCATCAGGAGAAAGAAGCCTGCCACCAACAACCATTTGAGAAAGTGATAGATGCAGGGGGAAAATGGATTTATTAACTCGTAAAGCTTTCCATCCAAAAAATGTGTAATTGTTAAAATCATGCAACAGCTAAAAACATTTAGGTACTTCCAACTGTTAAGCTTTTGGATTATTTATCCTGTAGGCAGTGCAAACAGGCTCTGTATTAATAACTGATGAGTAACATATTACCCCCAAAATTAGCATCTTCTAAATGACAGTAAGAATTTAATATCTCATACACTTTGGGTGGGTCAAGCATTTAGGGGCAGTTTAGCTGGATGGTTTGGCTCAGGTTTGGTTTCAGCTGCAGTTATCTGAAGGCTTAACTGGGACTGGAGGATAGCACCCTCACCATGGCTGGCAAGTTGGTCCTGGCTGCTGGCTGGAGGCTTGAGCCCTTCATCACGTGGGCCTTGCCACAGGACAGCTTGAGCATCCTTACAACATGGAGTCTAACTTCCCCCAGAGAAAGCAAGGCAGAAGTTTCAGTGTCTTTAGTCCCTGAGCCTCAAGAGTCATGCTCTATCACTTCCCCCTGCCTGTCACATCCAGAGTAGGAGGGGACTACACAAAGTGCATGAAACCCTGGAGGCTAGGGTCTTTGGAGGCCACCTTAGAGGCTGGCCATCACAGGATCTCTTCTCCCGTGGTCTAGATGGCCCTAGGGCTGGGAAGTATATAAGGTGGCACTCTGACATTTGAGCAACGAAATTGAATTCAAAGTGGGTCAAATGGGAGAATGCAAAGTCACCTTGAGAAACACAAGGGCACCCAGTCCAAGTCACCCTGGATCTCAGGACCAGCAGTCCACAGGATTCGAAAAGTGCTGTGCTTCACAGAGCTGGGGGAGAAGTGAAGCTGAGAGCTTTGGAGAACTCCATTAGATGGCTCCAAAAGAGGATGTAGTGATGATGCTGAAGATGATTATGAAGAGTGTAACAGTATTTTAAAAAATGTGAGGAAGAAAAACAACTCCAATATTTAAAAATTAATACATCGTGTGTGAAAATACATTCATAAATTAAATCCGACATGAGAACTCTTGAACATTTCATCTACAGCCTCTAAAATTGATAAGTTGGGCCAGAAACTGGAGGGTACCTCATCAGGAAAATGAAGAATCACTTTGTATTTGGGGTCACCTGGTATTCTGAGACTCACTGGGGTTCAACAAATATGTACCAAGCACCTCTATGTGCCTGGCACTGTCCCAGGTCAGTGGACAAATTAATGAGCAAGGCAGACAAGGTGCCCCAAATCCTAGTAGGGGAGATGGGCAATAAACAAATACAAGTGTGCAGTATATCCATACTGTGAAATTATTAGGCTTGTTGTCTTCTGAGGCGACCAAGCTTTTGAGTCATACAGCCAACTGACCTTTGCTTCAATTACTTGCCCATCAAGTAATGAACAATTTCATTTGGCTCAGTCCCTGTAATTCTACCGATAAAGAAACACTGTTCTTTCCAGTCAAATGAATAAAAATATTTCAAACTTTGTCATAATTATGGTCCTCTTTGAAAATTACTGTTTTGGCAATCTGTTTATATATCAGTCTCTATGAGTTTGATTATTGTGAGTCTGTATCTGTCAGAAAGATCTGCTCCTTGGTGGGTTGACAAAATCTAATTCCTGAGTTAGCAAGCTTGAGGGTGGGATTCATATTGTTAATGAACTCACCAAGGTAAATACCACCTGGCAAGCTTCTAGAAAGTCAGCCACCTGGCTTTCATTGTCCACACCTGTCCTCTTCTTTCAAAAGCCAACTGACATTTTATACATTAAAAAAAAATTGCCTCTAGGAACTATAAAGAAAACACTACACACAGACAAAAGCAGGATACTAAGAGAGCCATGGTGTATATGTGACTGCCATCCTCTGATTCCTCATTCATGGCTGATATAATTGATCACAGAAATCTTCTGGGTTGAGCCAATATGGCTTCTGAGCCCTGCTAACATGGTATCACAAAAAGACACTAACAATTGATCTGTGTTCGAAGATGGTGAGACTCAAAGACCTGAGATATCAGTATCTGTTTGTCCCAATAAGATTGGGCTATTTTGTAAATTGAGCCCTGAGTGCACACACTTCAGGTTCACAGGCACTGATGTAAGAGGAACAGAGAGATCCTGGGTGAGGCTTATCATGACATAAGGCTTCAACACTAGTGAATGCAGAGGGCGATAGACTTGGATTACTAAGAGGTAAGGGTGTGACGCTAAGGAATCGTAAGTAAAGGAGGGGAGGGGAAATAAATGGCTTTATATACCAGAGTTGCATTTCAACATCGTTTTAAGAGTAAAGAACTATAAATAATGCACATTCCCAATAACCAACCGAAGAGTGGATAAGCTACAAGAACTTTCACTGAATAGCTTTTTATCTAGCTGATGTCTGGCATTCATAAAGACTATGTTATAACAGGTGAATGTACTTGTGCTATAATGTTAAGTGAAGAACTCAGGATACAGCATCAAATATAATATAGTGCCAATAATGGTGTGAAAAAAAAACAATACACCCAGTCACGGGGGGTAAATTTAAATGGGACTAACTGAATACTGACTCTGGCTGTTGTCTACATGATGACACATTAGCTAAGTATTATTATTTTTTCTCTTCCTCCTGCTTCCTTTTTTTTTTTTTTTTGTCATTTCCTGTTTGGTATTTTATACACACAGACACAAACACACAGAAACTGGTAGTGGAAACTGTAGAAGTCAAGTTCCCACTCTACTTTCTGTGAGGTCCCTTGCATTTGGTAGCAAAAAAGCGAACTTCCTCCTTTCCTCACTGCATCGAGATTAAAAATCTAGTCTGGTGAGAAAAACAAAAGCGTACTTCGTCATTAAGTTTGCCAAGAAAGGCCCTTCTCAAAATGTGGCTGTGGTTTTTGACAACGCTGTGTGATTTCAAAGTTCCTAGGAAGGCATGAATCAGTGGCAATCTAGTCATGGACAATTGCTCCCCATGGTAGAAGAGGTCTGCATTGACCCCTGGCTCTGCGGACAGAAGGGTGGCTGGGCTGGGAGACCTGCATACTTAATGATCAGTTACTACACAGATTCTGTCATCTATGGGGCACCAAGTAGACTCTGGGCAGCTGTGCCCAGGGTACTGACCTTCCTCTGGGCGACCAAGCCCTTCGCACCAGGGTGCCCCATCTGTCCTACTGCTGCTCGAGGGAACTGTGCCTTTGTGAGTTATTTCAGCGTTTGCACCTTCACCACTAAATGGAAATACAACCATGACTAGCAGAAAGAGAAGTACACTAACTTGTCGGCAAGAATTAAAAATTGTGCTAAATAGATGCATCAGGTCGTTAAGGAAACAGAGAATCTCGGAGGAGGGGAGAGATGTACGGGCCTCTTTGTCTAACTCCCATCTATTTTGGGAGTCTCCTCGATGAGACTGAGAGCTGGGGGTTCAAGCTCATCACTACTTTTATTGGGAGGAGGAGAGCAGACAGATCAAGGCTTCGCTTTCTGCTTCGGGGTCAGCCCTAGGCAAATCTGTTAATTAGGCTAAATCTGGCCTGCTTCGATACTCTTCAGCTTTCCTGCTCTGCACCCTCTCCCCTCTCTCCTCCAGGACAGGCTCCCCGTACCCTTAGGCGACCCCAGATAAAGAACTTTCCATTCCCCAGTGTTCACACTGCTCACTCCACCTGAGGTCCTGTATCTACTGAGCTCTGTCTCTACCTTGGTGTGAGCTGATAAATACAGAGTCTTACACTTCCAACAGCGGTTCTTTCTGAAGGCACTGATCCAGACCAAAGGACTGGTTCCAACAGTTGGCAAATGCCACCCGTTTAGTTAGATTGGCTGGGAAGGTATTCGGGGGCAAAGAGAACTTGAAGCTTTTCTCAAAAATAGCCACAGCATCAGTAACTAAAAGTGGCACTTATTCAGAACCCAATCTGCAAATGGGATACTGTGCTACTTGTTTTCCATACATTATCTCCAAGTCTTCTTTATTCACTAGCATTTGCTGTATAACAAACCACCACAGAACTCAGTGGGTAAAACAATAACAACTTTTTATATAAAAAGTTCATGATTCTGTGCACGGGCTTTCTTTCTTTCTCTGGTGTAGACTGGCTTGACTGATCTCTGCTGGGCTCACTCTTGTGTCTGGGGTCATCTGTTGGCTTGGTTAGTAGCTGGATGACCCAAGAACGGTCTCACTCATGTACCTGGAGGTTGGCAGGCTATCTATACTAGGGCAACTTGGCTCCCTACACGTGGCCTCTCATGCTCCAGTGGACTAGCTCAGGCTCACGCATGTGGCAGTCTCAGGGTCCTACGTAACAAGAGAGCAAGCCCCAATATCTAAATGCTTTTCATGCCTGTGCTTGTATTAGTTTTGCTAAGGTCCCATTGGTCAATGCAAGTCACTTGGTCAACCTGATTTAAGTGGTGGACAAATAGATGCCACCTCTTAATGGGGGGGGGGGGTGAACAACGTCATATAGGATGGGTGTGGATACAGTGGAGGGAAAAACTGTTTTTCTTTCTTTCTAAAAAAAATAATCTACTACCTTTACAATCTACCATACCTTCCCCAAACCCTAAATTGTGGTTGTATAGAAGAGCAAAGTGAGACTTAGAATGGTTAAATGACATCCCCAAGAAAAGCGAGACTGTGTTGGATTGGAATCAGGTACGAACTCGTATCTTAAAATATATTTATATTATAAATACATATGTATTTATAATATAAATACATATTTATAATATAGACTATAAATATAAACATATAAATGCATAAAAATAATAAACTTTGTTTAAATGTAAATACCTTAAAATATATAACATACACCCACACAGAGTAATAAGTAAAGATATATAAGTACGCATGAGTTAGTATACCTACATATACTTCCAGACTGCCCACTGAGAGGTCCTAGAAGCAATGATACTGCAATAGTAATGAGCACAACTAGCACCCAGATCTTGGTTTCTAAATATCATTCTCCAATAAATGGAACCAAGGCTCCCTGGAAAATGAGTTAACTCCAAGAATGGGACAGAGAAATACAAGATGGCATGTAGCATCCCACAGTGCCGAAAGGTGAGGAAGTGCTCAAAAAATGATGGGGCCTGTTGGAAGGGTACAGGAGCCAACCTGAAAGAGCTCTCATTGGTCAAAGCTGGCCAAATGATATAACAGTATTATTATATGATGCCCTATAGAACAAAATAAATATATGTGTCCATACTGATATGAATGGATAAATAATTAAATAAATGAAGAAGGGAGAGCCTTCCATAGAGAGGAATTCTGATTCATAAATGTAGAAGGAAAACAACTTATGGTTACCAAAGGGGAATGGCGGGGAGGGATAAATTAGGAGTTTGGGATTGACATATACAAACTACTATATATAAAAGAGATAACCAATGAGGACCTACTGTATAGCACAGGGAATTCTACTCAGTATTCTGTAATAACTTATCAGGGAAAAGAATCTGAAAAAAAAAAGAGATATATATGTATGTATAACTGAATCACTATGCTGTACACCTGAACTAACACAACAGCGTAAATCAACTATACTTCAATAAAAAATAAAATAAAACAAATGTGGATGACATGAGGGAAATGGAAAATTATCATTGGAACACCATAATATTAATTGTTTCAGGCAAGATCCATAGATAGATGCTAAAATTAATGGATGAAAATGTGAAGAGAAATAGTCTCAAAGTACCTCCTCTCAAGATATGTATTAATTACAAAGGGGAAAACAGTAACTTTCAGTGCATAAATCCAGCAGACAACACTTTAGCCAAGAGATCAAGGTTAACATCACCAGTTACAAGACATTTTCATGCCATGTACCATCTGATACGATGGGCTGAGCAGGGCAAACCGCGTCTGTGTATTCTTGCCAAAAATACATAAACTCAATCTAATCAGGAGAAAACATCAAACAAACCCAAACTGAGGATGTTCTACAAAATAATTCACCAGACTCTTCAAAAACGTCAAGGTCATTTAAAAAATAATAATATTAATGAAGACCGAGAAACTATCGCAGATCAGAGGAGACGGGTGAGACATGACAATAAATGCAGAGTGGTACCTGGGTTGAATCCTGGAACAGTAAAAGAACCTGAGTGGACACATCAGTGAAATGCAAATGAAGTGTTAGTTGAGTTGAGTTAATAGCATTGTGCTAATGTGAATTTCTAAGTGCGAAAAAACGCATCAATGTTAGTATTAGCAGGAGCTGGGTGAAGGGTGCATTGGGAGTTCTCTGCACTACTGTTGTGACTTTTCTGTAAGCTGAAATTTATTTCAAAACAAAAAATTAAAATAACAAACAAACACAAACCTAACTTCCCCAAGGTCATAGCTCCTTGTGGCTGCTTGAATTCAAGCCCAGTTTTGCCTGGTCCCTGAGTCTATGCTTTTTTTCCCTCTGCCATACTTTCCCCACCCACCCTGCACAGACCGCAGCCTCAGAATTGGTTAAGACTGGACTAGGACACCCCTTCCAAATGAATTATTTTATGGGAAAAACCGGCGGCACAGTTAGGCATAAACCCACTTACTTCAAATGGGGAAAATGAGGCAGAGGCTCATTAAAATGTACATCGAGGATATCCGCTCTCAGCTCATTGTCCCAACTGCCTGGATATGCCACGTTATAATGTCGTTTCTTGATTCCCTGAAACTGTTAAATCAGTACAGCACTACACATCTCAACCTTCAACCATAGTGTCACTTAAAATGAGTGTCTGGAAGGCCATCCTTCCGGGAATATTAGTTACCTTGTCCATTACTTACTTAATCATAGCTTGCAGTTATTTTTGCCTTGTGGAGACTGACTATAGATTATGGGCTACAACACAGCAAAGCCACACTTAGCAAATTACATGGCATGGGAAAACCCTTGCTTTGGGGCAAAAATTACATATTTCTTTAAATATATGTTTTAGCAAATTATATTAAGCCTATAAAACAAAATCCAGGAGCACATTCTGTGGCCTGTAGGACATATCTGACAACTGACTCAATCTCCGGCCCACTCCTAAATGGGGGTTGGAACGGAGAGGTCCTAGTTGAATTCACGTCGGTAAGGCCCATGGTCAGTGAATTTCTACTTGCAGACCAATATGATGAAAGGCTAGAAATCTTCTTGGTCGTTGCATGTGATGCAGTAAATAAAGTAGCCAAACGGTCTTAAATTTCATTTTCAGCAGCCGTAGCGCACGAATAGGTACTGTTTTCTCACTGCTGTGAATGGGTTCCTTTACTTTTATTTATTTTTTTAAAGAAGCCCATCGAAGCACCTTGGGACTGGATAAAAATGGCAGCAAGATAAGAAGAAAGTGCGTGGATGCAGGGTTATTACCCAGAAGGAGACAACGACCCTTTGGAATGAAGGTTGTCCATTTGTCTGTAGCTTTGCCAAGCGCTTCGTTGGGCTGTGTCAGCTGGGCCGGAGATGGTCTTTTAGGCTTGTAAAGGAAGTTAGACTTCGTGCCTCAGTGGGCCAGTCTCTGTGGCTGTGAAGGCCGAATATCCTAAGGTCAGCCATCATCAGCTCTGATCTCTGGGTGGATGGCCCCTGGGGGGCTGGAGTGAGGTCATCAGGCCAGCTCATGCAATGACATTGGTAGCCAAGGCTGCAGCCAACTCCAGCCAGGGCCATACAAGACTTAACGCAAGTAGGAGGGCTCTGGGGTTCCCGGATGTATCTTGTAAGGCAGCCAGTTGCCCAGCTGAAAAGTCTGCAAGATCTTGCTTTAAAAACGTATGTTTTAATTTGAGGATATTAATTACATGGAAATGATTTGACTCCATGATTTATAACCCCGCCAGAGTTCTGCGGTCTTTCCCTCCATATGTGCCGCTGCCATTTTCCCTTTTGTATACCTATCATTTCCCATTGTTTATCTTCCCTGATTGATGTCCGGGCTCGGGATGTTTTCCATTATGAGATTCATAATTATCACTGGTAATAGAGAAGGCTTCCCTATTATCTTCAGCGAGACTGCCCAAATTATTCACTGTAGCCTACTGGTACCACACCGCAGGAAAATAAGAATTTATTTCCCATCCCAGGCATATGGTAGATAAGAGGATGTATTTATTTCTCCATGTTTCAAAAGGATTAAGCTTGGAAAAAATAAATATCACTTAGGCTGTCAGTAAGCAGAAGTTTATGGTTCTGAGTTTAGAGGGCCTCTCTTGGGCTAGGAATAGCAAATCTAAACCCTGGTTTTAAAAAGAGGGAGAGGATAAGGAGGTGGAGAATCAATTATGGTTTTACTTGGCTAAATAAATGAATGCTATATATTTCAACCATTATATTGGTCTACAAGGCACCCAGTACCACCTTGGACCGCCATGTTAAATAACGCATCGGCTTATTTATAAAAATGTTACTGAATTCCAACAGTCCTTGACCCCTGGCTATTTCGAGAGCACGCTGAATACATCATCTGGGTTTTGCCTAATTACACATAATTAGGAAATGTAATTACGCTTTTCAGTGTTGCTCTGCCATTAGGAACTGAGTGGACAGCTGAAAAACATGAGTAAGGATTCAGTGCTTCAGAGAAAACAAATTAAAAATATGAGCCAACCTCTAAAAATAGGGATTGCACTGAAGGTTAGTAAATCAAACTTATAAAAAAACATAATAAAAAAAAAATCGCTCTTGGCTCTGGCTAAATATTTGATACAACAGTTATGCTGGCTGCCTTTGTATCGGGGACTTACTTAAGATACATCCTTTGCATCCATGCTGAGCCAGGGAGAGGGAAGGAATTATTTCGCTCCTCAATTACTTTGATTTGCTAACTTTCTCACATGTTTATGCCTTTTTATTTTTACTTCCTCCTTTACACTGGATTCCCCACTCTAGCTGAGCAAGAAGCTCCCAATTAGTCCACAGCAAAGAACCACAACATTTCATCCGTGAGTCTGCTGCATGCGAAGGCTGCTCATGTCCCAACACGGGCAAGTCTCAGCCCCTGAGCTGGCGCTCCCACGTCAGCAATGTAGGAAGGAACTCCTGGCTTTGCAAGTCTACCAAGCAGCCGCCATAATAATAACATAATAATAGACATGTCCTAAATATGGCTGGACGTCTACTATCAATCAGGCACTGACCTGGGTGGCTTCACCACCCCAAAAGCTAAGAATTTCACAGGTGAGGAAACTGAAAGGTTACCCAGCTTAAAGGTACAAGTTCACGAAGGATGTGGAATTGGGAGCCTTGTATATTCCGATCTCAGCTTTTGCTGAATTTCCCTCTACTGTCATGGTAGCTGACAGCCACAAATTGACACACTCCATTAAATGCGCTATTTACGGAAACATTTCTATGGTGCCCAAAAAAATTAAAAAGAGGAATGACTGCCAAAAGCAAAGGCCCAGACATGAGTGCAGTATCGGCAGCACTTTTGTTCCCAGTAGAAGACTGTGGTAAAACAGCCGGCCCTGCTAGAAGCTGCCCGTCTACTCACCAACTGCAGGACAGGGTGTGTGTGTGCACGCATTTCTATATATTAGGTTTCAGTTTCATATTTCTTTCTCTCTTGTGGAGTGAAAACTTTCTTTCAAGCCTGTCTTCAGCCCGTCTTGTTTTTTACATGCACCTCTTCCACTCATATTAGATCCTGTTACACCCATTTCCAACTTTGTCTTCCTTCTCCTCTTCCTCAGTCCCTGTACAGCTGAATCTGTTTAGAATCAACTTCCCTTGGATTATTTTATGAGGCACACTTCTGCTCACTCCAACCCCAGATGGAGACACGCGTCCCCTGGCCACCTCGAAGCGGAGATGCTGATGATGACTTGACTTCCGATTGTGACTCTTAGTATGTCTTCTCCCCAAGAAAAGAGCTGGGTCCCCCACATGTCTGCAGGCCCTGCCTGGTGGTTAATTAGATCAGTACCACTCAAGCCCAGCAATCCAAGGCCTTCATTTAAAATTTTTTTTTATTTTACTATTATTTTTTTGGCTGCGTTGGGTCTTCATTGCTGTGCGCAGGCTTTCTCTAGTTGCAGCGAGCGAGGGCTACTCTTCGTTGCGGTGCGCGGGCTTCTCATTGCGGTGGCTTCTCTTGTTGGGGAGCAGAGGCTCTAGGCATGCGGGCTTCCATAGTTGTGGCTCGCGGGCTCTGGAGTGCACGCTCAGTAGTTGTGGCACACGGGCTTAGTTGCTCTGCGGCATGTGGGATCTTCCCGGACCAGGGATTGAACCCGTGTCCCCTGCATTGGCAGGCAGATTCTTATCCACTGAGCCACCAGGGAAGCCCCAAGGCCCTGATTTTTAAAGAGATATTTTATACTTCCTTGATAAGGTCCTGAAATGAAATTCATGAATAATATAACCTATCCATACACACACAATTAACAAAAAAAATTAATAGGATGTCCTACCTTTAAAGAAGAGGAGAAAATTGATAAAATAATACGTACTTTTTAAAGGTAACTGCTTGGATAAGATGATACCAGAAGTCCATAATGAAACAGACAAATGTTGGCACCTACTTGTAGGTTGGGATTCAAGGAACATAAATCAAAATTTACCAAATTTTGTTGATATGTTCTGTTTACACTTGACATCTTGAAATAATATATTTTTATGCAGACATAATATTGTATTGGTAAACCAGCTCTCTGGAAAGAAATACACACACACACACCACTCGCCACCACCCTGATTGGTAGCATTTGCCAATTTCCATGGTGTAAATACTCTCACCATGGTTAGTCTCAAGCTACCAACATGACATCACAGAATGCAAATTTGGGAAGAAATGGGCAAAATCTGCTCATATGAGCTGGTAGGAAGCAGCTCTGGCGCATAAGCTATTTAATCACCATGAGTATAACAGCTATAAATGTAGACAAGTCTCATGTTATGATGACACTACAATGAGAGGCACTGCATGATTTTTCAAGATGGTGACCTAATCTTGCTAGCTTTGAATAAAACACAGTACAGTCTTCTGTTAATTTACAAGGGCCTTGCGTTTCTAGGAGAATCCATACCCACTGTGTTTCTGGCAAAACAGAGTGGATTCTGGGCTAAGGTCACTGCAGACAGGTAGTCCACTGATGTGAGTGTCTAATGGCACATGTGTGTGTTACCAGGATGCGGGCAATTTCTTTTTATTGCACTGAACTGTCTGTGGCATCACAGGATGGATTTACGGACGCCAGGTGCTAAATACCAGAGACTGCCATAAACGCCTCCACAAACTGCCAAAAGTTTCCCTAACTGGCAGTCCTGCTTCTGTTGAGAACCACATCCAGAACTTTGCTGCCTAAAGTGTGGTCCTTGGACCAACAACAATGGCATCACTTGGGAGCCTGTTAGTTTGTAAGAAACGCAGAATCTCCACCTAGACCTGCGAAACCAGAATCTGCATTTAACAAGATTCCGGGCCCCCCAGTGACTCCTAGGCACATTACAGAGCAGAAAGACCTCGGTTAGCTTGCGAACTTCAAGACTGACCAACTGTGCAGGAATCCTGCTTAACGATGATACAAACAATGCAACATAAACCACTGGCTCCACAGAAAAGCTAAGTAATAAGCCGCACTTAGTGGTGGCGCCATGCTCTGCCACCATCCCTCTTCGTTATAACCACACTGCGTGGCTAGGAGCTCCTGTGCACCGACTGTCTGGAGGACTACTGAATGAGTCAACCGAAGACGTACTGAGTCCTTCCTATGTGTGCTATCTCACACCTCCTCTCACCTAACCCATACATTGATCTCTCTTTAAAATAAGAACAAGATGAGAGAAGCAAGGCACAGAGAGGTTCAAGACTTCACGAAGCGTCACACAGTTAGGAATGTGAACAGTCAGGATTAGCAATGGTAATTATTCTATATTAAAAAAATTTTTTCTGGATACTGGGGGGTGGGGGGGTGGGATGAATCATGAGAATGGGATTGACATACACACACTACTATGTAAAAAATAGATAACTAATGAGAACCTATAGTATAGCACAGGGAACTCTACTCAATGCTCTGTGGTGACCTAAATGGGAAGGAAATCCAAAAAAGAGGGGATATATGTATACGTATAGCTGATTCACTTTGCTATACAGCAGAAACTAACACAACGTTGTAAAGCAACTATACTCTAATAAAAATTAATTTTAAAAAAATTAAGAAAAAATTATTCTATGAGTGCACAGTGAGTGTCAGCTGTGAGGTGCTGTAGGCAATGGGCTCCTTCCATCCCATAATGATGACAGCTTACTCTTTCATAAATCTGTGTATCTGCAAAGCAAGTTCATAGGTGTCAGCTCATTTGAACTTCCAAACGCCCAATAACCTACTAACTCGACTGAAAGATGAAGAAACTAGGACTCAGAAAGGAAGAGTGAAGGAACTTGTCCACGTTACTCAGCTACTAAGTGGTAACAATAGACAGACAACTGAGGTAGGTGTTGGCTTGTATTTGCCTCGAGGCTTAGCTAATGCCTGGAGTTGGGAGGTCATGCCTTGGGATGGGGGTGGCGGTACTGGGAGCTGGGTGTCTCAAGATGTCCCCCACCTCTTCCTTGGCTCTATTTTATTGTCCCCAACCAAGCATGTCATTTGGCAGGAACAACCAGGGATGTAGGTTACGTATCAGATACGCTGTCCCTTCCTCACCCACCCAACCTAACCTCATTCTCCCTTCCTCCCCCCAGTAACTGTGAGAACTCAGGGAAATTAAAATGGGAAAATAAACATGTACTGACAATCTGGGATGCAGTTCAAGTAACAGCCATAAGTAATATTTATAGCAAAATCTTAACACCTATTAGCATGAGCAAGGAGGGGGAAACAGCTGCAGCTCTGCACATAAAATGTGTCCATTCCTTATCCACAGCTCCTCGGCTCCTTGGAGGGTGATCTTGTTGCTACCTTTTCACCAAAATCAATGCCAGACCAACAGGTTTAAACATAGCCTCCGGACAGCAAGAGGGAGAGGGAAAGAGAGAGAGAGGGGGAGAGACCAAAATGGAAACGGTGACTCTCTCGGGGTGGAGGGCTCATGGGTGATTTCAGTGTTCTTCTTGGTGAATTGTTTTCCCCAAATGTTCTGCAGTTTTTTTAAGGTAAACTTTCAGTTTTGAGATAATTATAGATTTACACGCAGTTGTAAGAAATAATACAGAGATCCCAGGCATCCTTTATCTAATTTCTCCCACTGGTACTGTCTCTCAAAACGAGATAGGACAATATCACAACTGGGAAATTGACATGACGACAGTCAAGATGCTGACCATTTTCATCCCACCAGGATCCTTAACGTTGCCCTTGTATGGCCACCCCTACTTCTCTCCCGCCCCTGTTCCTCCTTACCCCTGGCAAACACTAATCTGTTCTCCATTTCTACAACTTTGTCATTTCAAGAGTGTTACGTAAATGGAATCATACAGCACATAACCTTTTGGGATTGACTTTTTTTTTCATTCTTCTATAGTTCTTTTGCAGTCAAAGAAGATACTGTGTTTGTGTGTGTGTGTGTGTTTGTGTGTGTGTGTAAAGCCTCACCATTTTAAGGTGCAACTGTTTCTTGAGTTGTCTCAACAATGCGGATTCAATGTCTAGGAACTGCAAATGTGTCCTCTTCTTCTGAGATGTGATCCTTGACCTTCTGGGGTTTGGTTAAGTGTTTCTGTCCTCTCTTCACTAGGTTTAATGTCCCTGGGTTTCTGGCATTCTGGCTGAACTAGCCCCCCTTTCTGATGACAGTTGGTTTTGCTTCCTGGGAATGACCAAAGCACAGCCCCAGTTCCCTGGATTGCTTTCCTCTGCTTCTCCACCACCCACGAAAAGCTACTGTCCAAAGCACAGCCGCACAGAGTTACACAAGGAGGCTCCCAAGCCACCAGCCTTCCCTACAAACCTGGACGCAGAGGGAAAGGGTCATGGCCAAAAGATGGCTTCTGGCTTCTAATTTTGTAGGGCATTCTAGAAACCAGAGTGAGGTGTAGTAAAAAGAACTTTGGAGCCATAGGGAGTGAATTTTCCCACTCTAGGTTTTTCTGCCCTTGAGCAGGGGTCTGAGACTCAGTTTTCTCAACTGTAAAATGGGGACAAAACCACATGCCTTTATATTTATGGATTTTATCTATGCAGAGTGATTATGAAAATTTACTAAAGTAGGGGTAACTCTTACCGCCACATATGTAACACGTCCAAGTCTGTGAGACCTCTGGCTATTGTTACGGCTAATAAATCAAAGTCATACAGATAAATTCACCTTGGGAATTCACTTTGGTTTCTAGTCACTCAATCATTTGCTCTCTCCTTCTCAGTATATAATACAAAATACTCGCTTCCCCAAGAAACGGTTTCTAGGCAAGATCCATGCAGATGCCTCACTAAGTGGTCTGTATTAAATCTCCAATCTTGCGTGGCTTGGGGAAAAAAAAAAGCGTCTCACTCCTGAGAAGTGTTCAGGCTTTGAGTGATGTCAAAGGCCTTTGAACAAGCCTTAGAAATGACATCGATATTTGTCCATTTTTGACTTAAATTGCTTTTGGTTCAACCACTGCCATGAATCGCCTTGATGCGGTATCCTCCAGAATGACACAAGACGCAGAGGAAGCAGCAAGTTGCTGGCAAGGATTAGGAAGTAAAGGAGCCACTGTCTCGTTCACTTCTCCAAGGGTTGGAAGCAAGGAAAATGAAACTCGCGTTGAAAGGTAGTCTCCACAAACCAGGATTAGAGCAAGTGACATTTTACACAGCTCAAGCCTTCTGGTTCAGCCTAGCCGTTCCAACAAAAGCCATGTACGTACAGCTCACTGTTTCTTGACGTTTCCACATGTTGTTTTTGTCTTCTCCTCCTCCTCCCTCCCTAAGCAGCAAGGAACAATTTGTGATTCTGGAATTTCTGGAATTTCTCGTTAATATAATCTGGACTCTGGTTTCCATGGTGTGGGATGAAGAGGGGCTTCTACGTTCTGAGAACAACCTCCACTTTCCCTTTCCTCTCTTCTACTCTACTTCCCCATCCATCTTTCATCTCTACCTGCTAAACCCTGACTCTGGTAAAAAAAAAAAAAAAAAAAAAAAAAAAAAGTTATTGGCAAGGGCCTGTCTACTGCCTGGCTCCCTCAGCTAAGAAATTCGATTTCATCTCAGTCCTGTGATTAGGAATCCAAACCACAGGGGCTTCGGATGCAGACAATGATTAAGTCGATCTGAATTTAGATACAAGATCCTGGGTTCCAGTCTCCGCTCTGCCACTTACCAGCTGCCTGATCTGAGACGAGTTGCTATGTATCCCCGCATCTCACCTTCTGTACCAGGCAAAATGGTCTAACGCCATCCACCTTGAGGTTTGTTTTGAGGATTAAATGAGGCGCTGCCTTTGCAAGGCCTGAGTGCAGTGCAGGGGCTTATACTACTCACTCCTTTTCTTTCCAATCTGCATGCAAGATGACATGCAGGGGGCAGAAGTGTCTGAAAGTGCTGAGGCAGGATCCCTCCTTACTAAGCTCCGGGACGCTGCCGTTCAGGTGGGTCCCTGGTGCTGAGCCCTTGAAAAGGAGAATTCAGTCCCATGGGAGCCACTGTCCAAATTGCAAAGAAAGCCCCCGACCTCCGGCCAGCGCCACTGGCTTTTGCAAATGGAAACATGACGCTGGCCCCCGCGTTTGCCCCCTGCCAGGTGTCTTCACATAGACCACTCCTGCCCAGCCTTACAGGAAGCTCGCCCTGAGTGCTCTGAGCTTTCGGAAAGGGAGAGTCAACCCAGGTGGGAAACAAATGCCTATTATCCACTGTTGTTCCTGTCTTTTTACAGAGAAGAGGCCTCGCTGTATAGATCTCTTCATTTTCATGTGTGCATACAAGGTCACTTTCTCACCCAATCAATAGAACGATCTGAATACACAATTTTCATGTCACAGTGTATTCTGGAATTGAAATACATGGATGGGAACAAGAATAGCAAGGCTTTGAAGAAGTGGCAGCTTGGGTAGGCACATCATTTTATATTGTCTTGTCGTTTGTCTCAAACATAGCTGAGGATACAACTGAGATCCCTACCTTCATGGAAAGTCAGAAACAAAAAACAAAGTACTCTGAATGATTTAAGATTTGAATTTTGCCTCTTTTCTTACTAAACGATGTCCAAGAGATTTTTCTAAATGTCTCCTAGCGATATTTTCGCAATAATTTTTTGGGTTTTTTTTCCACTTTAGTTTCCCCTTCTAGCCAAGTCTGCCCACCTCTTCAAGAGGTCAGACTGGTGAAGGATGAATTCTCCAACTGCTGTGTGTTCTTAGACAAGTCACTTGACTCCTCTGTTTCTCCCTCTATGAAACGCAGTCATAATAACGGCTCTAGCCAATAGGAGTGCCGTAAGGTCCAAAGCCGATCTGTGTATGAAAATTATGTGAACATCTTTAAGGGCTCCAAATGTCTGACTGCACACCATGTCCAGCATACCTCCACTTTTTTTTTTTCTTTCAATGTACAGCTGTTTCACTAACACACTCATGGACACTTTTTATTTTAATGGATGTTTCCCTTTTAAAGTCACCTTTGTTATTGACCCCCTTTAAGAGGATTCGATAGTTATCAGTACATAGATTTCGAGCCTCTATTTTACTATTAGGGTGTTTCGCACATCGCTTTGAATGTTGTAGCTAAAAGAATAAAAGTTAGATTGAAATATTAAAGAGTTTGGCTAGGCAGAGACATTTTACCGGAATGCTGGCACTTGTTTTCTCAGTATTGAAAAAACCACTATAATAATGAGAGGCAATGTTGAACTAAAAAAAAAAGTTTTGGAAGGAAATAAATTGGACTCAAATCTGTATATTAGATAGCATTTCATTTTTGGAGCTTCACTTGCCTTCTCTGTAAAATGGGCACATTTACAGCAACCTCCAGAACTCCTGAAAGGATTGAGTCCTCGAAGAGACCGGAAACAAAGTTTGTAAGATCCTCAGCAGAGGGTCTGGTTCATGGTAGACCCTCGATAGATATGAACTGCCATCATGATCGCTCAGATGAACATGTACACATGTACACATGACTGTTATAAATAGTCATGATAATAATAAAAACTAAACTTTCGTATTTATATATTCCCCAATATTTTTGGTTCAACATAAACTAGTCAACTGACATACACAAAACACCAAGGTTAGCTTTCCTCTTTGTCTGCAACCCCTCCAGACCCTAAATTCACTGCAATATAAAAAATCCTTAATCTATTTAGAACTCGGTAGAATGTTCAAGAACATAACAAGGATTTCTGGAACCCAGCCTCTAACTGTAACAAACGAGACTGTACCTAACGAATCCCAGGCAACCGGGATTTCACATCGTGGACCTTGCTGAATCTGCCAGCCTCCGTCCCTTGTTTACAGACCCCCTGAGGATGCACTTTTCACATTTACTGTGTTTCTTTGGATGGCAACCTATACACCTCTCAATAAATTGTGGTTTGCCTAGGAGCTGACGGGCGCAGAAAGCAAAATTTAATTTGTGCCAATTTATGAGACACACACACGGCAATCTTGGAAACTTTCCTGGGGCTCACTTTATAAATTAACCCCTTATTTCAATATTCTGCAGACTTAGCACAGGCCGGTGTTTGATGGGGACAGTGGTCCAGGTCAGCCTTTTGGGTCTCCTGCTATTTGCTGCCACAATACACGGGCCCCGCTCAGCACAGACTACGCTGATTTACGAGATTTATGAGAAGAGGGAAGTGTTTGCACCTCTTCGTCATTCAGGCCACAGGGTCCCTGGTCTTACTGGGCTCTGTGTGTACTAACTTCCAGACTTCCATAACCGAGGCACATGCGAAAGCCAGAGTGTGGGTTGCGTGTGTGGGCAGCGTTTGGATTTGACTGAAGATGGCTTCATTCGTTCACTCATTCATTCATTCAACCAGAATGTTTGGCAAAAGCCAAAGGGATACAAAACAGAGAGAGACGCAATACCTGGCCTCAAAGAGTGTATATTCCGCCTGTATGTTACGGTAGGAAAAGCATGAAATTTATGAGCCAGCAGAGCCTGACTGCAGGGCTGCCTCTTCCACTTATGAGCTGTGTGATTCTGGGTAACTTCCCGATTCTCTTAAGCCTCAGTGTCATCGCCTGCAAAATGGGTACCATCCTACCCAGTTTCACAGAGGATGCATTGAGGAAATGATGCTCAGGAAATTGCTGTGAAAACTCTAAGCAGCATACAAGCATTCAAGACTCTTACACATGTGCCAGCAATACACAGGAGGAAGGAACACAGCGGGCAGTAAAGGAACAAAAGAGAAGTCAATGAAAATCAGACACAGGAGTGGAGAGCCTAGTGAGGTTATTCTAACTAGGTGGTCCTCGTTGTAAGTTGTGCGTACCGTAACCCGATTTTCTTTCCTCGCGGTAAAGAAGAATGTGGAGGAAGAGGAATAGGACGCAGGGGAAAGAGGAGGAGATGGCCAGACCGCTAAGTGGAAGAGAGAATCATGTCCATGTCGGAGGAAGAAGTGGTGGACTAAAAAGCGTGTGAACTGAGGATTGGTGTGAAAAGAGGAAAAACAATAAAAAGAGAAACTGCTGACCCCAGTCGCTTTGTTTTTCTAGATCCCACCAATGCTCAACTGAAGACTCTGAGGGTGGGACCCACCACACTGTCCAATGCAGTGATTCTTCATGGCAAGCTTCTTACTCTCGGAGCGGGGGGGTGGATAAAATAAAATTGATGATTTCAAAAGCTACTGCTGTAACGGTTATAAGTGGATGGAATCGGTCTTTGGAGAACTTCTCTAAGGAATACGATCAAGGGAGTTCAAGGTTCCCTCCCTGACGTTATCACCTCTGCTCACTCGCTGGCCTCTGTGACCCCACCATTAAAGACGGACTCCTCTGGGGTGTCTATGCTCCAATCACAACCACTCCAGAAAAGGCGATGACTTTTCTGATACAGAGGGAAGGGATGGCTGCATTTCCCCACACTTCATGCCTCTGCCAACAGCTGAACCAGTGAACCTATCAGGTGTCCATGATAGCCAGTGGACTGGAATGGCAGATTGTGGTGATTTTAAAATATGCCAGCAAGTTCCTGGATAGCCCTCCCTTCAGTGTGGAGCCAGTTTCCCCTCTCCTTAAGCACAGTCTTTAGTGGCTCTTTTCCAGTGACTAGAATGCAGATGAAGATGTAGTGTCTGACAGCGTGTGATGTCCAAGATGAGCGTCTAAAAGGCATTGGAGGGACTTCCCTGGTGGTCCAGTGGGTAGGACTCCGCGCTCCAAATGCAGGGGGCCCGGGTTCAATCCCTGGTCGGGGAACTAGATTCCGCATGCATGCCGCAACTAAGAAGCCCGCATGCCGCAACTAAGAAGCCTGCATGCCGTAACTAAGACCCAGCACAGCCTAAATAAATGTTTTTATTTTTATATATATATAAATTATATATATATATTTTAAAAAAAAGGGCGTTGGAGCTTCGTCCTCAAACTCTCTCTGAGATCACCCACTTGGCCAACTGCTGTATTGTGAGGATGCCCAAGCATCACCATGGAGAGGCCCACACGGTGAAGAACTGAGTCCTCCTGCCCAAAGCCATGTGTGTGCGCCATTTTGGATGTGAAACCAACAGCCCATGAAGCCTTGAGAGACCACAGCCCCAGCCAACAGCTTGACTGCAACTTCACGAGAGACCCCCAAGGCAAAGCCAGCTATCTAAGCTACACCCTAATTTCTGACCCACGGAAGCTATAAGATATTAAATGTTTATTGCTTTAAACCATGAAGTTTTGGGGGTAACTTGTTAGGCAGCAATAGATAACTGCTACAAAGACCTAGGAATGAGTGCATGAATCCAGGAAAGAGAGACAGAAGTAACCCAAACAGCTAACCCTGAAAACAAGATTAGAGGAAGGCCATTCAAGAAACAAAAGTTCCATCAGGATCAACTATGTTAGAACCTGCCAAGTGTGATTCTCTCTCCCTACCAGCTCCTGCATCTTCTAGGACATTCTATTCTAGGGCTGGGAACGGAGTGCAACAGATAGGTGCTCACTTAAAGCTTCTGGATGTAATTCTAGTAATTGTTATTTTTGCAAACATTATTATGTCCAGGGATTATGCTTCAGGCTTTTTAAGATTTTTCTTTTTTGATCCTCTCAATGCTCCTGAAAATGTAGCTAGCATTATGATCACACTTTCAAAGACAAGAAAAAAAATTCAAGAAGAGAAAGTTTAAGGGATCTGCTCAAGGTCTCATAACCTAATAGTGTGCAGCCCCTGTCCTACCGTGGAGGTCATGGACGCCGCCGGCACTGTGCAGCTGGGGACATGTGCCTGGGTCCCCAGGTGGGGTACCAGTGTACTTCAGGCTATAGGATAAACTCAGTGCATCTTCCTGGAGCATCAGTGTTCTTCACAGCTAAGCAAACTAAAACTTCATCTTTACACTTATATGAACATAGATATCTCGAGTGGAATGCAAACTTCCCCTGAAGCTTTTAAGATAAATCGTAGAGGTTCACAGTGGGCTACTTTCGGGGGTGTCCCAGACCCCCAGGAGCGCATGCGCAGTCTCTGTTGAAAGGGCCGACTGAGGCACAGCTTGTAGAGCAGGAAATGAAGGCTGGATAGGGGACGTGACCTCCAAAGTCACAGAGCTGGCGATTAGAAAGCTGGGGTTCTCAGCCTCCACCTCCTGGCTGAGTCCCATCTCTCCAGGCCCCTCCAGCAGCCAGGCTGCAGCAGCTGCAAGGTCTGAGGGGCTTGGAGCAAAGCCCCTCCTTCTCACACAGTCTTCACTCCCCAAATATCACATCCTGCCCTCCCCTGCGACAAGCACTGTGATTACTGCTGCATCATTAGTGCCCTCAGAGAAAACACGGTGTCCAGACATTCCTAAATGTGTTTGCAATGACCGCAATGGCCCTTTTGATAAATAATTGAAGAAGAGGCACCTGACCTGGAGGCTGCAGGGGGTAAGGATGGGACTGGAGGAGGAGGCCAGCAAGCTCTGCGAACAGAAAGCGTCATTTACAGTGGCGAGGAGGCAAGGCGCTCTCTGACTCCCAGGGGGCCCTGAGCTGCTCAGATGTTCCCTCCAATACAAGCTGATGCCATCCCGTTCGGCCAAATCGACCTGAACAGCCCAGAAAGCGCAGCCGCACCTGTCAGCCCCAATCGGCGCTGCGGAAATTTTGTTAGTAAAATAGATGTACCGAGATTCAATTTTTCGATTGTCTGAAGGCTTAATTTAGTGACCTTGGAGAATAAGTCCTAGAGGTGAAAGAAGACACTGGGAATCTGCCTGGAGGGGGGGTGGAGTGGGGACAGGGCTTCCCTGGTAATGGGTAATTTGTTTACTCTCATTCTCAGGCCTCTTTGGGAAGCTGCGAAAATAGTCAGATAGGCAGTACCATGTTCTTAATGAAAAAATCAAAAATCAAAAATCAAAAATCAAAAAGGCACAGAGGGTTGGGGAGATATGAGACAGAGAGAGAGAGAGAGAGAGATAGGGAGAGACGGAGAGGGAGAGACTATCAGCCATGCTGTGCTACTTCCTTAAGAGCAAGTAGACATTAAGATAATATATATACACATATGCATGGATGTACTTATAAATAGACAGACAGAGATACGTTGACTGGGAAATTTTTAAACATACACGAAAGGAGAGAAAATAATAACCCCACAGAGCTGTCTATCATCTAGATACAAAAATTACTATGACGTTGACACTGCTTCCGTCCTTCCTTCCTTTCTGCCTTCTTCTCCCTCTTTGCTTCACTCCTTCCCTCCTTCTCCTTATTCTTTTGTTGTTATTATAGCTGCTGTCACTGCTGCTGCTGAAGTATTTTAGGGTAAGCCCCATGTCGGATGGTATTTTGAGGAGGCTAGGTCGCTCTGGTACCCACCAGGGTTACTTATTCACAACCCAATCCAAAGAAAGATGCGCACGGGATGGAGGGGGTTCTGGAAATGGCAGTTCCAATTCTGGCTCCAATCCTCACTTGCTGTGGGACCCTGAGATACTCTCCACCTCTCTGAGTCTCAATTTCCTTTGAGTGGAAAGGATCGTGGCTTGTACACCTGTCGGGGGGATTGAATGAAATGATTCTGTGTACTAAAAATGCCACCTACTGTATCGGTAAACAAAGGATGCTGCAGTCATCAGCCAATGCAGCCACCCTCAATGGTGCACCCCGGGGAGACCCAGGATGAGAAAGCACAGGATGGATGGTGGCCCCAGAGAGCTGCGGTGCACATCAAAGGAATGATTTCAGTGAGCCGGGACTCTTGCATCTTCCCATACAGAGAAAAGTGCTAAATTCCTTAACTCAAGACGTCTGGTTTTCTTTAATTAATAGTCATCTTCTGATGTTCCGTCTACCTGGTCTTTGTTGCAAAAACTCCTATATATCCTGGCTGCTCCCTGACCTCTTTGGGACAACCTCTCAGAGCGATCTGAGATGCTGTGTCCCGGGCTTAAGTCCTCAGTTTTGTCCGCCGAATAAAACATAACTCTCAACTTTGAGGTTGTGAATTTTTTTTTCGGTCAATTCCAAAATCCTCGGCGTGGAATCTGGTCCAGGTTAAGGGGATGGTCATCTGTTCATTTCTGCTGCTTGTGCCCCACACGCTTCCAACGATCCTCAGCCTGGGCCTCTAGAAAATCCTTTAGACCATGAACGGGCAAACTTTTCCTACACAGAGCTAAACAGTAAACATTTTGGGTGGGCGATCTCTGCTAAAACTACTCAACTTTGTTATTGTACCTTGAGAGTAGACAAAAGGTAGCCAATCAGGCAAGGCTGTGTTCTAACAACAATATGTTTTAAAAAGGGGAGCCCGCTGGATTTGGCCCTCGGGCCATAGTTTGCTGACCCTTTTCTCTAGATCAGCTTTACTCAAGATGTAATCTGTGTATCACTGGCGGGAGAATCCCGTGCTGCTTGTTAAACACGCAGATCCCCGGGTCCCATCCTGGATCGACTAAATTTTACAGCATCTTTGAGATGAGGTCTGAGAAACGGCCCCCAAGCATCCTGAAGCAAGTGAAGTTTGAGAACCCCTGTTCTAGTCTGACTTGGAACCCGTGTCCCTTGGTAGGTCTGCCAGACCTGGAAATAAAACCGAGGAGGAGCAAAGTGTGAAATAAAACAGGCTTTCCTAGGGCTCAATTCTCCTCCTTGATGCATAACTGGCCCGAGCGAGCGTCCAGTGTTCTCGGGATGCTATCACCGTAGGTCACTGAGTACGCGGGACAGGAGCAAGTCTTTTTGCTCGTCCCTCGGGCTCAGAACTCAGTGGGCAGACAAACAGAAACAGGAGCCTGGGGCGTGCCGGGACCGGGAACTCAGGGAACGAATCTAAGGGAAGACACGTGATCATGGGATACTCTGGGGGTCAGGGGAGCAGGGAGAGGGGTGGCTGATGTCAAGAGAGCTGGGAGGGTTGCTCAGCAAGACTTACATCGGCCTGAGCTTCCGATTTAACACACGCTATGGGACACGTGCTGAGCATTGCTTCGAGCGCATCACAAGTATTAACTTGCTTTGCTCCTCGTGGAAACACATGAGGTGGGTGCTATTACGGTCCCCATTTCCAGGATAAGAAAACGGACGCCCGGAAAGCTTGAGTAACTTGCCCAAGGTTACACAGAACAGCGATTTAAACCCAGCAGCTCTGCTGCAGGATACACAGGATGTTGATTCCCACATCATACATATTTCTCACAAAAGCACTGCTCATGTGAATCAAGGGAGCCCTGATTTAGCCAGGACGAGATCACTGCTCAGAAATTATACCCTGTCCCCTTCCTCTGTATTGGAATGTCTGGAGGCTCGCCCGCCATGCCTTCTTCCCGATGAGCAAGCCTGGCCCTGGTTCCACCAAGTTCCAGGCCCACTCCCAGCCTTCTCGAAGCCCTGCAGTAACTGCCCCTCCAGCCGTTGGTTGGGGTCAGGGCACACTCTCATTTGCTAACCCTCTGAGCCTCCTATAAGCCTGGGGTAGCATGGCAAGGGGGAAGAGAGCCAAGGGTTTAAATCCCAGCTTTGCAATCCATGGCTCTGTAGCTTTGGAAAATTCCTTAACCTCCAGGGTTCTTGACTGCCTTATCTATGAAATGGGGAGAACCACATCTACATTTTAGGATTAAAGAGAAGTAGGTGTACAGAACGCACAAAATGCTGCTCAGAGGACAGAGGCAGGATCACCTCTGACACTTGGTTTCAAATCCAGCTCTGAGTTCCAAATTGCTCATTTGTAAAATAGAATTAATAATAGTACCCACTTCAGAAGGTATGGGGATTAGAGACAATGATGGTAGCAACAATTAATAAAAGATAACTGGCATACAATATGATATGGGAATTAATAGTGCAGGGTTTGGCATGTAGTATAGATTATACTGTGTTTATTATTCATACGTGTCTAATTACGTTTGGCACATAGTAGGACCTTAATAAATACGATGTACTGTTATAAATCAAATTACTATATATAATTATACAGTAAGGGTAACTAAAAGTGCCCAGTGTCGTGCTGGGCGTATTTAGACACCTTACAGATTGCAGATAATGGTCACAATGATGGTGATGGTGTCAGAAGTCTGTCCCTGGCAGGCGTTGCCCTAAATGTCGGTCCTAACCCTCTTCCGCTTCCCTCTCACCCCCAGCCTCCTCCACCCACAGGAATGACTGCCGGTTTTGCAACCCAGTTCTGACCTCGCCTCTGGATCCAACCTGTCCTCTCTGGAGGCTGCTCTTTTGTTGTCATCATCTTTGCCACTGTGACAGGGAGCAGGAGATAGGCCTTGCTGTCCCCAGGCCCCCGGTGGGGCATTCAGATTAGATTAGCTGGTGGCCCTCTTTCCCTACTGTCACTGGCTGCCTCCTGTATTGTTGGCAGGGGTGTCATTAAGGCCTCATGGCCTGAGGAGCTAATAGAGACACCAGGACTTCCCCGGTTGCCAACGCCTGCAGCAGTTTGCACCTAGTGACACCCAGGAGCTAATTCCCCTTGTGACCTGACAATTTCCACTTCAACTCTGTCCCTCAACATGTCAGCCAGCCCAGTCCCCTCACTGATAGATAAATCCGCCCAGAGCCCGGGCCTAACAGGGAGGCAGGGATGTGCCTGGCTCCTGTCCTAAACTAACAGCACAGACTGGTGGATGTGGTTTCTACCTGTTCTCTTAGACCTTACTTTTCCGGGTCCTTTCAAGCCCTGGAGTCTCCCTGCCAGAAAATGGAGCCAGAGGAGTTTTGGGGCGGGGGGGAAATGTAGATAACAGAGGAGGGTCTTAGAAATTATACACCCGGCCCTGGAGTCACGCAAACCCCAGCTCCACCACTTTCTCAGTGACTTTATGCTGCTGACCTTTACTATCCTCATCTGTAAAATGGGCTTGAACATCACGCCTTCCCTCCATAGACTGCTCTGATGTAATTGCCAGTGCTCGACCAGTGTCAGCTCTCACTGTTTCAGCACATCAGCCATTCTGGTCATCATTTATTCACCCTTTCCAACAATGCTGATGTGCTTTGCAGATAAATCTGCTGGAGCTGCACAGAGAGGCAGGCTGGGGTCCTGAAAGGACGGCCCTGGGGTCAAATCTCCCAAGAAGCTATTTATCACGAGCTCTCCGGCTCCCCTGCCACCATCTGTAAAATGGGGGAAAGCACTTGAACCTGGCTGGCTAGGCATAACGACGGAAGCGACGTACCTAAAAAAACTTAGCTTAGTGTCTGGAGCATCGCGAGTGCTTGACGATTCCACTTAAAGAGAAAAACAGACCGGGGCAGAGAGAGAAATAGCGAAGGCAAGGAATCCCTTGAAAGTGGGTAGTCTTGTATATTTCACACCAGCATCCTCTTGGCTGTCCTTAAATGCACACATTTGCAGGAATATATGCACACATTTATGTAAATTCCCTGACACCAGGGGCCAGGGCTGTTTTACCAAACATGGTCTATTATGCCCCCGGGGAGGCCTTTCTCCCACATTTGTCCAAAGAGAGGAGTATCTCTGGAATGATGTATGTGATCATGTGGACAGGTGACTCTCTCCTTCTGTGGCACCCCGGCACGTGGGTCACCATGGCTAACATGGCTTCCCTTAACCCACGGCTAAGGGAAGCAGGCGATGCATCTTTCTACGTTAGGAAGCACTTGCCTCCCGTTTCAACGTGGAACGGCGGGATGGCATGGGATTCCTCACTCACAATGGCCACCGCACTCCAATCACGTGATCACTGAGCCTCTCCCCCCCCCTCAACCCCCTACTGCCCAGCTGCTCCAGCTGCAGAACGCAAAAGTCTGCAGCATCATTAAGGCCCTTCTACACAGCAGCGACCGAGGGCCGACCCTGCGACCATTTCCACCATTAGATTTGAATGACCCTGGCAGCAGGGCTGAAAGGCCGGAGTATTAATTCACAGAGAACCACAAGCCCAATTTAAGATTTAATTTGAGATAACGAAGAGCTACTGAAAGTGTATTCAAACTTCTAAGCGTGCAAGGAAAGGCCTTTCCCTGTTTTCGGAGTTGAATATGAATCCAATCTCTCTTTAACAGAATTTATTCACAAATTTACAAACAACGTGCAAGCTTCCTTTTCTTTTTTTCCAGTTCCTTTTGCTTAATCGAGCCCCCTTATGATGTTTCTTTTTGGTACCCCCTTTTTTTTTTTCTCTCCCTTCCTAATTTACAAATGGCTGCCCTTGAGGGATTACTTTTCAATTTGATTACATCCTTGAAGAGAAAACAGGTTTCTTTAGGTATCTCCCCCAGCATTCTGGTTCCCTTGGATCCCAACTTAAATATGCTAAGTATCTGTTCAACAGTGATGCTGTCCTATAAAAATTTTTGGCCCCGCAGTGGAACTCTCTGAGAGGTAAAGCGACGGAAGAATGTAAAACGCTATGCCACCCATTCGGAAATCTGTGCTTCTAGGTTCTGGTGTATGTCTAGACTCTGAAGATTTTATTTCTAAAATATTTACAATTCTAGGTGGAGATGGGAATGGTATGGTTTGGACTCAGAAGCCTGAACCTTAGATGGTATTTACTGAGCATCTATGTTGTGTCTGGCAGTGTTCTGGGTACTTTGCATTTTCTCAAAGATTCAGTCAAGCTTTAGAAATAGAGACACTTGCACTGAAGCCCTACCTTCCCCCAGGCCTCTTTTCTTTGTCTGTGAAAAGCCACATACCTCGGTGCTTCCCAAAGGCAACTTTAAAAGCTATAAACATATAAACACACTGGGTGCAAGAATACTGCTGGTCACCTGAGCTTGACCGTGTGACATTGTTGCAAATGAATAACCCTGCCTTGCAAACATTCTGGTCACTGTTAAGATGAGACAAGGGGCAAAGGCAAGGACCACAGCATTTCGCAATCCTGCCGCCGGTTTGCTTTATTTGTCTTCGGGTTTTCAAAAGGAGAAGCCACGGGCTCGGTGGCGGGTGGAGGGAGGTTGCATGGAAGGCCAGGCACGGCTGGTTTCCAGCTCAACCTCCCCTGTGACTAGCTGTGTGACCTGCGGCAAGTCAGCCTGCACTTCTGCGCCTCAGTTTCCTTCTTTTATTCGTGTTCTGCTCTTCAGATACAGAGGAGGCTCACCATGAGGGATGTGTGGGTAGAGGTTAAACCACAACTCCTGACTCGCAAAAGATGCATAGGAAAAAGGCTGAGAGGAATGACGCACACACCTGTAAGGCAGCGTAGTGAGTTGAACAGTGTTTCCCCAAATTCACGTTCATTCCGAACCTCGGAATGCGACTTTATTTGGAAACAGGGTCTTTGTGGACGGAGTTAAGACAAAGATCAAGATGAGATTATACTGGATTAAGGGCGGTCCTAAGTCCAATGACTTGGTGTCCTTATAAGAGACTGAAAAGGACACACAGGGACACAGAGATGAAGGTCATGTGAGGATTGAGGCAAAGACTGGAGTGATGTGTCTACAAGCCAAGGGCTGCTGGCAACCACCAGAAGCTGGGAGAGAGGCATGGAAGACATCCTCAGAGCCTCCAGAAAAAAAGACCAACCCTGCCACTACCTTGATTTTGCATTTCTGGCCTCCTGAACTGTGAGACGGTAAACTCCTGTTGTTTAGGCCACCTAGCTTGTGGTAACTTGTGATGGCAGCCCGAGGAAACTCACAGAGGTGGTATGGTTTGTTCTGATATTATAACACGAGGCGCTTCCCTGGGCAAAGGCCCGGTGTTTTTATTTTCACTGAAGTTCTCGGCATATCTTGGGGTGGAGGGTGGCAGATGTACAGTAATCCTGCCCCAATGATCCCAAGAGAAACTGCCTAGATTTTCTTGGCAGTCGATGGTCAACTTTCCTAATAGCAGCGGGGCTTAGAATTTTCTGAGTAGAATTTCTCAGATTGACAGTATGGAACATTTTTTTTTAAGGGTGGAACAGTGATTTAGGAGTAACAAGCTGTCCCCAGACAATACCCTTGGGTCTTATGTGACTCCATCATTATCTCCTGCATACCGACGGGCCACTTTCACTGGTCTAGGGCGGGCAGAGCTGGAGGTGTCCAGAGCTTTGGGTCACAGGTGGGAAAGAAGATTCCTGCACTGCACACTCGGCTTTTTGGCATTAAGACTATAGGCTGTCATTACGGCTCCTGTTCAATTTCAGCACTTAGGCTTAACCAGCTGGGGGCTTCCCTTATGCTTCTTTCCAGCGGGGACTGGATCTCTGTGCATCCTGAGAGCCCACGAGGGTGCCAGGTCCACAACAGGTGCTCATAGTGGTCACAGGAACGATAAAGGTTACAGTAGAATATAAATCAGAAGAAAAAGGCCTGACTTGCATTATCTTCTTTCTGCCACACTGACACCTTACCACCCCCATTTTACTGATGTTGCCACCAAACCGAGAGCAGCACAGAAATAAATAAATCACCAGTCTAGCTAAGAAGCTGCAGACCCAGGGTTGAGTTCGAGTCTCACGGATTTACAAGCCTGAACCCTGAATCATCATCAGACATGCCTCCAAGGTTTCGCTTAAGGATGAAAAGGCCGGGGATTTGTGGCCCTCGGGCATGTTGGGGTCACCAAAGACATTTAGTGACATAAATAAATGGTGGCTAATTGGACCTCTCATGACAACGACTTGCCTGCTGAGCTTGGTCCGTTTCACCCGGGGAACCAGACAAGGCCGAGAAGATGTAAGAGAAGCCAGTGGAGCCTGTAGATGCCAGCCCACTGGGTGGGGCTGCAGAAGAGTGACGCCTGTTATAGAATGGTCTTCACTTAATTTTCACAACAGCCCTCAATCCTAGAGCTGAGCACTCCGAGACTTAGAGAGATTAGTGAGTGACTTGCCCAGAGACGTTCCATTAAGGCACCAGATGCCAGCCCAGGCTTCCTGACTCGGCTCTTAACCCACACACTTAACCTCCACTTTACATGCCCTCTCTGCATGCTGATGCGTTTCTGCCTATCTTCTCACTTAGACTTCAACAACCTTTGGAATTAAGTATGACTAGCTCCATTTTAGAGAAGAAGAAACTAAGGCCCCAAACACTTAATGAGTTGACTGGAAAGCTAGTGATAACGCCGAAGGGATAACGCCGAAACCCAGGACTGCCTGGATCCAGGGCTTTCTACTGCACTTCAAGGCTTGGATCAACAAGGGCTTCAGACCAGCTCACAACAACCTTAATCCACAGAGGAGGGTTTTATGTGCTGGGGGAGGCGATGGTGTGGGAGGGTAGGGGTGGGGCAGGGGCTGGATGTACCCAGGCTGGAAAGGAGGTGATGGCTGGTGTGTGGCCCAGATCTCCCTTCCAGCAAGGCCTGTGGCCTTCAGGCGTCAAGCCCTTCAGGAGTGCCTGAAATGCAGAGAGGCACGTCCTTCCTAGGGCAAGGTCACATCCTTCCTGGGGCAGTCTACACAATGACTAGTCGAGGCAGGGGGATAAAGGCCTGGCCATACCAGCCCAAGGGGTGTTGACACTGATGGGCCCTCTCAGTGCCAGAGCCCTCCACGAGGTTGGCTGGGCCCCTTGTCCGGCTGCATCTCAGCTCAACTTCTCCCTCTGTTCATGCCAGCTTCATTCCACAGGTGCTGACCCTAAGAAAAGTTCTGCAAAAAAAACTTCCCCTCTGAGTCAGCTCCCTGGAAAACCCAATGAGAAGCTTTCTCATTTCTAAACAAAACCGTCAGTGATGAGAAGAACAGGCTGGGACCTGGGGAGTTCCTGGGAGTTTTAGGAGGAAGCCGGGAGAAGACGGAGCCCGTCTGAGCAGAGCCCGTTTACCCGCACGCCGAGACTCATCACCGACGCCCGCAAGTGCAGGACTTAACAGGGGCTGCACTTGAACTTCTTTGTTGACATAATTAGTGCTGGCTCCAAGCAAGAGGTTTTGTAGCCAACTTGGCGTGGGTATGTGAGTCTTGATTGGCAAATTTGCAGCAAAGTTCAGCCAAGTTCTATATCTATTTTGTCGTGCGCCTTATGCGCATCTAAAGAAGCCAAGTCTTCCGATAGATTTTCAGTTTTATGGTTGTTGGGAGCTGAAGATATTAGCTCTTTAAGTGGACAAATGCTTCTGGCAGGCCAGGCTGCGCTCAGAGGAGGAGAAATGCCTGCAGGTTCCTCCGAAAATTAATGTAATAAGATGCATTAATCAGAACTCTATCAAGTCTCCACACTTGGCCTGGGCTTAAGAGGCAATACTTTGAAATTGCAGTTGGCTAAGCTTCCCTATTCTTTGCAAATCAGAATTGAAAAAAAAAGAAAAGAAAAGAAACAGAGCTAATGTTTAAGAAAAACCGGCAATGGGAAAAAGGTTTAAGCAACTTTTAATTCCTTAGCTCCACTAGGGGCTACAGAGGGCTCTGGACGATTTGACCTTTGCATTTCCACAAAGTTACTCCAGGCTGGCGTCAGAAACTGTTGGTCAGACCCCAAGCCCGCTCAGGATTGGTCTGGACCAATGTCTTGGGCCCAGGTTATTTACTTGTCGGTTTCTGGCTGACAGTAACTTATTTCAGGGCTTGCAGTGGCATCTTGGCTATCTGTTGCCTTCAGATGTTTGCAACCAGGTGATGAGAAATTTTGGAAGCTAAAATAGACGACACAGATGAGAACATTGGAACTGCATGACTTTTGTCTTAAACGTTACCTTCTCAGGAACCCGAAAAACATCGAGCCGCAGACTCAGAGCCAATACCAATTTCTTCCCAGTGGCTGTATGCTTTTAGGTGACACTCTACAATTTAAAGTGACATAACAGTGCCCTGAACATTGTACTGCAATTTGGTTGTGCTTTTAACGGGACACAGCTACATCTGTATTTACTATTATAACTCACTACCCAAGAGATGAATATTTTTAGAGACAAAGGGCCAGGCTTTTGTGGAAACATTTTTTTCCCTTTTGTATCAAAAAAAAAAAAAAATGTGGAAAAAGAACGTGGCTCCTTCTCGTCTGGTAGACTTTAGTAATTGGCAGGATTTTGAGTAAGCTCTTTCAAGAGCCCTCCATTTCTATTTTCACATTAAACACACTTGCGATATCTATTAAAAGCCCAAATACTGAAGCACACACCAGGACTACCAATGAACTTACATCTGGAGTCCTTGATATCAAGAGAGATGAAGTGAGCATTCATATAGTTTTATTTCTTTGGGAACTCAGAGTCGGAAGAGAAGAGGGTGCCTCTTTCTCTTGCCTTCTGGACCTGGCCGGTGTCCCCCATTTTATATCAATTCTATATCCAAGGTTTTTAGCAGAAGGGGTCAAGTTCAGAATTTGATTAAAACAACAAATACTGGATTCTGCTTTCATCTCGGGGAGTATTTCCATTCAAGCCTGGGGGATTCCACAGGGGAAAGGCAAGACAGACGTGTGGGTATTTCTGTCCTGTTCTGGCTGGGACCCCATGGCCTTACAGGTCGAAGATGATTGAGCAACATCCTAGGAAGGACAGGCGAGGTCACCCAGGGGACTTGGGAACATCTGGGAGAGAGCAGGGCCAGTGAGTGGGTTGGGGAGGGAGTCTCTGGGCCCCGAAGAGATCTTCAAAGTCATTCTCAAGGTTACATTTGGGTGCAGACGGAGCCAGATGTGAGCGTGGACTTGTAGGCAGGCATGCAGCAGAATGAAGGTCATTTAAACACAGGCAGCGAGGTGTGCCTGCACTTGCCCTTGGCCTCAGACCGACAGTTGCACATGTAGCTCTTTAGCTCCTTTCCAGATTTCTTTAAAAGAACAGGAAGGAGAGAGAGGATGGAGGCCCGGGGGGAGAAAAAGGAGCCATAGCTCAGTGGAAGTCTTCTATCAGAGTCTCTCCCACCCCCAGAGATGGGTGCTTTGGATGAAAGCTTATACACTGGGCAAAGACAGGTCATGGGCTGAGATCTCAAACCATATCCATTGGTCAGGGTCCTGCAAGGACACAGATGCACGCTCAAAATGGTAAGTTGAGGAGCGTTCAGTAAAGGCGCTCTTTGCAAAGGTAGGTGCAGGGTCTCAGGAACTGGTGAGGTTTCATGCAGTGTCCTGGGTTTAGTAAGAGGAGGAAGAGCTGCCCGCCCTTGCCAGCTGAACCGGAGGGAACCTTCTATGGAGGGAGGTAGCCCACACATGCCCTGCAGGGAGTAAGCCTGGGGTTTGAACAGCCTCCTCTGGCTTTGTCTGAATTCCTGTTGGTGCACATCATTGTGAAATCTGACCTGAGGATGAGGGCAAGAGAGGCCACTGAGCTCAGCCTCCCCAGACACTGGGGCAGGGTAGGAGGGATCTGGAGAGGACGAAGATAACCAGGGCATAAACCACACACTGGAGGGCCTTTGCGGGTCTCAAGAGCCCTGCTGCAAGGGCAAATGAGAGGTCAAGTTCGAGGACATGGCCCGCGTTTCCCCAAATTCAACCAGGAAACCTTGGCTGTGATGCTTTATATACTAACAAGACAAATCAGGTGTTATATGAAGGTAGAACTTTTTTCCCTAAAATATCTGATTTGGAAACCTCTAGCCTAGATGTTTTCTCTGGTTTCTTTCAGGTTTGCAGTGCACGATTCCATAGAAAGAACAGGACATAACCTAGAGTGTGCATCTCAGAATCACGCATGTTAGCAAAGAGCACGGATGCTTTTTATCCAAACCATGGCTGCAAACCCTTTTGTTTGGTACATACATGGAAAAGCCAACATTTTGAAGTAGAGGCTTATTTAAAATTTTTTTTCAAGAGAGGCCACCACATCTTGCCAGTTTTATTTGTCAGTGGGACATAGGAGATCTGAGGAAGACAGAAAAAATATTAACTAATTTTTTGAACATAGCTCCTTTGAATTAAAATGGAAAACAAATATTTGTTTCAAGACTTTTAGGAAAAGAGAGATAGTGCAACAGGAGGATAAAAAAGGTGAAAGAGGGATGGGAAATCAAATGCCACGAAGAAGAAAAATTATTGCCTGAAAAACACACAAAGTGGAGGCACGTTTTTGCTGAAATTTCTAGGAAAAAGGGCTGGAATGGCTTCTCAGTAACTGACTCCTCTGGCCGGCAGGGAGGGTCCAGCCAAGCTCAATGACCTCCTGTGAAGGCACTTTGTTGGGCACAGAAATCTAAAGCCTGTGTGCCAGGGCGGTGTTATTCAGGGCAGATATTCAATCAAGAGGACAAAAGGAAACCAAGGGGGCTGTAAAAGCACCTGCAGGTGGGAAGAAGCAGACCAGCCTCGGGAAGGTGAGACTGGGGGCCTCTAGCTTTTCTAATCTAGATAAATGACTTGCTCAGGCGAGCAGCTACAAACTTGCCAAACGTGCTGACCGCCTGAAATTAGCAAAGGTGGTGACTAAGGAAGGAAGAAAAATATAAAACGAGCTGAGTCTAAAGGAGCTGGGTCTGAATGTATGACAAATGAAATTAACGGCGGGGCGGCAAAGAGAAAGCAACAAGTATTAGGGAGTAGAAAACACACGCGGAAGGAACGTGATTGATCTCCAAGGAGGCTTTTGTGGTTGTGGATGAGACCTTGGGATCACGATAGACACACGCACTTGCACACGCACAACCCACCCCCGCCCCATTCCCACACCCATGCACACAGCACAGCTGAGCACGGCAGAGCTGCGGGGGCATAATTATATCTCTTTTAACCAGGACAATATAAGTGTCCCCAGAAATGAGAATAGATTATCCTGGGCTCCGGCAAAACTCAGCTCGAGCATCACACTCTGTTCTGGTCAACACCTTATAAAAATGTTATCAATCTAACACTTGAAAGGTATGAGGAAAAGCACAGAGGCTGATTCTCAGATTCAGAAGTCTGAGCGTCCTTAAAAGGGCTGGTTATGTACAGCTTAGGAGGGAAGAAAAAAGGAAGGGGGGACGGGGAGGGAAGGGGAGGGATGGGGAGGGGAGGAGAAAGCATTTAGGACCTGAAATATTTGTGGTGTACATGAATCTATGACAGCAAAATAGCAAAAATCAGAAGCGATATTAAAGGTAAATTTGAGTAGCTGAATATTTTTTTTCCAAAAAAACCTAAGTATCAACTAATTATGGAGAGCAAAAGATGTGTATACAAACAGCAACCAAAACAAAACAATACAAAAACAAAAAACCCTAACAAAAAACTCACTAGCAACTCAGTATTTTCCTCCAACACGATGGAAATAATAGACTAGAATACATTTACCCATTGGGATAGATTCCCTAATTGTGTTTCTCTCCAAGATTCATGACAATATTCTTATATTTGATTTTGTTTTTCCATTTTTTTACAACAAATTCAACAGTGAGTCAAAGTCTTTTTAAAAAAATAGATGTCTTTAAGAAAAACCATATGGAATGATGGTATGTTCCCCTATCTTATGATTACGATACACTATACATGAAGGCTTTGCTTCATCCTGAGACTTGTTAGCGAGTACTGACTGGATTAGTCAGTGCCTGTGGGTAAGGATCCATCCTTCCATCCTTCCTTCCTTCCTTCCTCCCTTCCTTCCTTCCTCCCTCCCTCCTTTCCTCCCTCCATATATTTTCAAGAAGTTGTTTGAGATTACAAGAAAACACAAAACCTGCCATTCTGAATCCACGTCAGATTAAGGGTCTCATGGCCCGGCAGTACCAAGAGATGCGGCTGGGCGTTGAGGTCCTCTGTAACGTTCACCCTCCACAGTGAAACGTTACTCAAATGTCCCCTGACTCCTTGGGCTGTCACCTGGCCTCTTTGGAAGACTGGCAGATGCATTTGCAAGTCAAAGCGCCCAGTTCCATGCTACATTACCACGCATCAACACCTACTGCATGTTGGGCCCTGTGCTGGCTGGTAGCCTGGGGTTCAAAGAGGATGAGACTCAGTTCCCTTCCTGAGGACCTGATTGTCTACCTGGGGAAATAATGATGAGGGTGACAATGATGGTTTGATGCTACCATTTATTCGGTCATTACTGCTGGCCAGCACTATTCTTTGAAAGGCCCATGCATTCCTCACAACAAGGTAAGTCTCATTATCCTCATGAGTCAGAGGAAAAGATGTAAGCTTACAAAGCTTAAGTAACTTGACTGAATGTTTTCGGATGGATGTTTGTGTCCTCCCCAAATTCATATACTGAAACCCTAACCTCCAAATGTGATGGTATTTGGACGTGGGGCCTTAGACAGGTAATGAGGTTTAGAGGAGGTCATGAGGGTGGGGCCTCCACAGTGCGATTAGCACCCTTATAGGAAGAGGGAGACAGACCAGAGCTCTTTCTCTCCACCATGTGATGACACAGAGAGAAGGCGGCCATTTGCAAGCCAGAAAGAGAGCCCTCACCAGGAGATGAATCTCTTGGCACATTGATCTTGGACTTCCAGCCTCCAGAACTGTGAGAAGTTCATGGCTGTCATTTAAGCTGCCCAGCCTACGGTGTTTTGTTACAGAAGCCTGAGCTAAGACACCAAGATGACACTTAGGAAGCACAGAGTCAAGAGTCAAACCCAGCAGGCTTGACGCCACCCCATTATATAAGGCTGAGATGGCAGAGTATGCGTTATCAGAGCAGAAACTACGCTGATACCTGGATTGAGTAGCTTTACTCATTGGCTGTGACACCATCCACTCCGAACGGTTGGTGCTCACCAGTTCAATTGTTAAAAAACCGACTATCTCCCCTTTTGGGAGGCCCTTGGTAAAGAGAGATGCCTCTAGCTCAGCCTTGGATGGTGAACAGGTAAAGATACCTAGATAAGGGGCAGGTCAGCCAGCGAGCAACACTGAGCACGCTGGACAGAGGGAGCAGCCTGAGAAAAGGCATGGGGGGGAGAAAAGAGCAGGAGGCATGCATTAGGCAACCACGATCCATTCTGACCAGCTGCAGGTCCAGCTGGCACGTGGGCTGAGAGGGCGGAGGAGGCAAGACGGTGAGGTTCAAGAGACAGAAGCTTTGCGTATGAAGCTGAAGCCTCTGAACAAGAATTTGTGTCTCATCCAAATCCTATTAGATATTCAATACAGCTACACACTACGTAGAGTTTCCACCGACATCAGTCAACATTTATTAAGCACACTAGAAGGCTCCACAGAAATTACGGAACTGCGCAAGGGGTTTGCCATCTAACTTAAGGAGAGGTGTAACTGCAAAACCAAGAAAAATTGAGAGAGATGGATATGTGTTGATCTTAGGATATCTGAAAACCTTTAAAAGTCTCAGAGACCTTTGAAGGGCATATGAATCAAATTCAACTGATCTTCTCTTGGGAGAGAACAGAGGGCACATGGGTACCAACTGGGAGCAACTTTTAGGAACCTGCTCTTTCCATGCAGGTCCTCTACACCCAGCACCCACCCTCATAAATCATGTCCTCACAACATCCTAATTAGAATGTGGCCAGTGTTTCCTGTTGGGAGGCAACCTGAGAGCTTAGCTGGAGAAACAAACTGAAGAACCCTGAAATTAATGAGTGATGCCTAGCATCTTCCAAAGTGATCTGAAGCTTTACTGCCTTAAAAGTTAATTAAAAATTTTAAAGGAAATAGAAATGAAGGAAAGAAGGAAGGGAGGGAGGGAGGGAAAGGAAGGGAAGGGAAGAAAAGGTAGCAGATGTAGTGAACGTACACAATGACAGATTCCAAATGGCATTCTAGTTACATGAATGTACTAGTAAACATAACTCCCCAAAGTGGGAAATCCAACCCAGGGAGCCTATGAATCACAGAGACGATAGACGATCATGAATCAATCAGCAATTGCAGAATTCTTTAAAAATGCATACTCTGTACGAACGTATGTGTGATATCTGTGCACATAGGTATGTCCCAACTCAGAGTGTCAAAGAACACTCATTTTCCCAGATTGCGAGTTACCAAAGTCCCTTCATTGGTTGTTCACGTGCAATCCTCTGTAATTCAGAAGACGGAAGAAGCCAAATCCTCACACTAGCACACTGTTGGCCTGTCCCTTTCTTTACAAACCTCTGAAATACAGTACAAGTTACTGAAAACCAGGGGAGCCCCTCCATGTGTCCTAAGTTCAACAAATATGCTCCTGGCATCACAAGTCCGCGCTCTGCCTGTGATATTTTCTAAGTGTCTGAATGCATAGCCCACGGGGCATTACTGTCTCTTCTGGCATTATGACAAAATGACAGAGCACCTGTCTTTTTGGATCTTGGGCTGTCATCTGTCTTTTTCTATGGAGTTTTTTCCTCCTGCATAAGATGATTTGTCTCTGGAAAGAAAGTCTTAATCTAGTTATTCCTCAGAGGAGAGCAAATATAGTTTATATCCATCCCCACCTTCCTCCACACTTGATATTATGCCCCACTTCAGTTGGGATTAGGCAGGCTTACCAATTAGAACCGAACGTCCTGTCCAGCAGGCAAGAGTCACTCGGAAGAGACAGTTGAAGGTAAAATTCTCCACTGCTGCAGAATTTGTCAAGGCAATCGTGGCGGCCGTGAGTGATGCTTTACTCAGTTGTTGACTGTTAGTGCACTTTGCCAATAAGTACGCCTCCAGGAGTGCCAGGTGATACAAGGGGTTCCCCTAACACTTTGAGGGGATGCCTTCTATACTGACAAGTTGACGGCTCATCATGAACTGCCAGGGTGTTGCCATTCTCAAATGTGGAGCACAATCGTGGCTCTTTGTGTGCACACAAATATACTAGCTTACCATGTGTGGTTGGGTGTGTTGATCGGGCAGACCCTGATGTGTCTTAGGTGGGCTGCTACTTAACAGAGCTAGGTGGGCACTGCAAATCAGCTGGGAATAAAGCTGTGCTCCGACAGGGATTTCTTGAGTGTCTCAGCATAGTGTTGAAAACTCACGGCGGTAGGCACCCGAAGCTCTGAAGGAAAGTATCAAAGGACCTTCTAAGAAAACTGTATGAGGGCTCCCCTTCCTAATACTCAACTCAGTGGTTAAAGGCTTCAGAAATTTGCATAAGGGCAAATGAGACCTCAACTCTTTCCCTCTAGAAGAACCATAGCTTCTCTGGTGCTATGACATTTGCTGGATGAACAGGATACCAAGGGTCCCTGAGGGAGAATGTGTCTTGATGGGAATGAGGGTGGTGGGCTGCTGATCCGGGGGAGAGGGCAAGGTGAAGTCCATATGTGACTGAACTACTGCACGTGGTGGTCATTCCTTGGGAACAGAGACCCAGGAGTTTACAAGAGCTCCTGCATGGGGCGCCTGCACGCATGGGGCACAACATCAATTGCCCCTTCCTTCTTACTTTCCCAACAAAGCTCTAAGAAACTGTCATCACAGCTGCGGGGCAAAGGAAGTCAAGGCAAGCTGTTAGCTGACCCATTTGTTCCCTTTCTAGAAGGCATGTGGAAGCTGGAGAGCCCTCTTATACTGGATTAAATACCTGGGATTCTTGCAAAAGCGATGGGAGGAAGGAAAGAGACGGAAGCACCAAAGTGCAAATGGAAGGTAGGAAGGGGTAAGTGGCAGGGGCATCAGGGTAGTTAGGGTGGAGGGATGGGTTTCGGTTATCAATGTGAAAATTCAGAATAGATTTTTACCTCATTTGTACCTGCTGGGGAAGCTAATCATACCGACTACAGTAAAAACGTTTTCACTCAAAAGATGATTGTTTTTCCTTCCCAGAGTACCACGGTGGATTTGTTCAGCTCTCCACTGGCTTTGCTTTGGTTTCTATTTTCCCTCCAAAACACCTGACTTGTAAAAACACTCCGCTCAGACATCCACTGCAAGTAAAGGACACACGGTCTAAAGCAAGCCATGCCGGAGAAGCACGTGTACATTTTCTCCTCTGACTTGAGACTGCCTCTGAGAAGGGAACGGGGGGAAACGGGAAGAGATCGCTCCTTCCGTGCATGGACCACCACGTATCCCTAGTGCTCCACGGCGTCTGTAGCTCATTAGGTACAGTTAGTACGAAGCCTGCGACCCATGGGGCCATAAAACTCCCCATAAGAATTCATCAGGTCCTGAGAGTTCTCCCATGTACACTTAGATCAAGTGCACGACACTTCCCCGCAATGGGGCGCTGGCTAATAGCCTAACAGAATTTAGATGGCTCCACCAAGGCACACAGTTACATTACGTATGTTCCAGTGAGGGGCGATCACTGAGGTTGATGGGTGGACACAGAAGAGCAATTTAGGCAGGTAGTCAAGACCACACACAAGGGCACTGGGAAAATTAGACCCTTCGGGCCTCAGTGTACTCATTTTGAAGTAGGGATATTATTAGTGACCGCTTAGGTCTGCTGTGAGGATTACGTGGCATAAATGCTAGGCTCCGTGCAGGAAATGAGAGGCGGTGGCTTGTTTTCCTGTTGGAGCTTATGTTTAAATCAATGATGCACTGATGAAGAAATCTCTGCTTCCCACATCCATGGATAGACTTCAGTCTCCTTCCCCTGTTGGCTGCTGACTTTTCTAACATGAGAACACTTTTCTAACATGAGAAAAGGACATGATGTCCTTTTAGGACATCAGACATTCACAGACGCCCACACTTTTAGTAACCAATGATTAATACATAATGATCAAATTCTGCTATCAATTCAATAATGCTTTAAAACGAATTTCTCTTTTACACATCACACTAGCTTTTCCCCACATCTGAAAACTATTTGCACCTACACGCAAGACCTGTTATTTATTCCATCTAGAATACAATACTCACAGCATCTATGGATTTGAAGAAACCTTATAGTAACCCCTGGGTACCAAGGGAATCCACAGTCCAGAGTGGGGAATCATTGCTTTCAAGGAGGACAGGAGGAGGTCTGGGGTCCTTGTGAGTGTCTAAGGAGGAGATTTAGAGAGGCTGGCAGAGGGGATGATCCTGAGGCTGAATTCCATGGGTGCTTAAAAAAAAGCGGAGGGGAGTTGCTGTAGGGAGTTCAAGTCGGTTGGGCCCCGGCTCTAGAAAATTCTCCAAATGGGAGAAGGGGATGCCTTTTGATGACACGCAGGATTCTGGGAGAAGATGGGGTGTCTGAGCTGGCTGACTTTAATTCAGGAGTGACTATGGGAAGGGGAAAAAAGGGAGAACCAACCTCTAGAGCAGTGCTCCAATGAAACTTCCTGCAGTGATGGAAATGTTCTATTTATATCTGTGCCATACCCAATATGGCAGCCACACTGAGCACTTGAAACGTGGCCAGTGCAATTCATGGAGTGACTTTTAAAATTTTTATATAATTTAATTCATTTTAATAACTACAGGTGGCTAGTGGCTACCATCGCTCTAAAGTTTGTTCGGGCCTGTTTGAAGAGATCCTGATTACATAAGAGCAAATTCTCCTTCAGAGAATCGGCTAAAGGCTGTGAAAGGCTGGCAACCTGCAATCTAAGGAAATATGTCTTACCGGGAGTCATAAAATGCTCCTAGATAAAACTGAGTTGCTTTACCCCACGGCACACTGCTTTGGCCACCTTTGAATCGGTTTTTAGCCACTGTTACTCATTAGAAACAGTGTAGACACAGAAACATTTAAAATAAACCTGAGCCCTGGATGTTGAAGCTGTCATTTTTTTACATGGCCTCATGATTCAACGATTAATGGACCTTAAAACAATCATAAAACATCAAGGCCCTTGCGCAAGCTTAGAAGAACAGGAATAGTTTTACTTCGGCTTCAGTCTTCTTGTTTTAAATTCATGGGGTGTCACCGAGCTCTGTAAACACTTTTAACTATCCTGACATTGTCGTATGAGATGCTGTTAACCTGTTTCCTCCCTGACCTTCGCTGGCCAGCAGCAGGTTGCGACTCAATGGAAAATTCATGAAAACAGCAAGGATGTACTCGGTGACATAGATGAGGACACAATAACCCTAAATAATGGCTATAATGCGCAGATCCCGATTCAATAAACTAATTCACCAAAGATTTACTGAGCGTCCAAGTACTTGGTGGACACGTGCACGTATATTTTATCGGCACAATCCACAGTGCAAAGGCGTGGGGTCAGCATTGGTGTCCCCCACTTTATAGATGAACACACTGAGGCCCATTCGTGCAGTCAGTAATGACTGGGCAGAGGTGGGATTCAAAACCAGGTTTTCTGACTCCCAAATAACACTTTTTCCAATACACCACTTCAGGATATTAACCTTTCATTTACGACCTGTGGCAGACTGCATTTTTCAAAAGTGGCCAAAGTGTTATTCCCAGGCCTGCACTGTCTTCCAGAACCCCCATCGCCTGATCAAGAGGTGGAATCTATTTCCTCTTCCTGTAAACCTGGGAAGGCCGTTGTGACTTCCTGGACAAACGGAATGGAGAAAAACCAACCTCCGTGACTTCTGTGGCTAGGTCGTAAAAGGCAATAGAGAGTCAGCTTGGCTCTCCCTGGGGACACTCACTTTTGGAATCCAGTCGCCATATTGGGAGGAAGAGCAAGCTACATAAAAACCGTGTGTAGGTGCTCCAGCCAATGGTCAGGATCATGCCCCAGGTTCATGGGTGAACAACGCTCAGATGATCCCAGCCCCCAGCTTTCAAGCTGCCCCAGCTGATGCTGAGTGGAGCAGAGATAAGTTGTTCCTGCCAAGCCCTGCGGAAACCACAGATTCCTGAACAACATAAATGGCATCATTTGCAACCGCTACATTTTGGGGTGGCTTGCTATACGACTGGAACATGGTCAAATGTGAATGAAACTCTACAGAACAGGCAAATGCATCAATTCCCTCAGCAAAGATATCCAGTGGCTAGGTGATGAGTTCCCATGAAAGAAAGTCTGGGAGGAAAAAGATAAAGATCTGGAAGGCTTCTTATATCTCGGAATTAAATGGAACATTTGAAGGAAAAGACAACAGAATGCCTAAGGGACACATTGCATAGTTTAGAGTTATGGGATTGTATGTTTATTGCTTTGACTGGGAAGATCTACTTAGAGCCTCAAATGGCTTTGGACTAATTTACTAGTTTGGTTCTGAAACACTTCTTGGTTTAAGTGAATCTTCCACTTCCGTCTCTTGTGGGTACCAGGTAGCACTGGGTTTATTCTACAATGTTCAGAAGATGAGAATAAATGTTGCTGGAACGCTAGAAAAGGGATCCAATAAGGCAGGAGGACATCCTACTTATTTCTGTATTCGCAGATCCTGAAAGAGTCCCTAATAGTTTTTGGAGGAATTGATCGAAAACTGGATACCCTCATGGAGATACAACCGTACAAACAGTTAAAGGGGGTTGGCAAATCGTGACAGTGACTTCTATTGGACAATCACACGTTTCACCACAGTGAGAGGTTGTTTACGTCTCATCAGTGAATAACCTAGACTCCAAAGTGGAACTTACCATCTTCTCTACTCCCTTGAGGTGGCTTCTATCTGTGTCATATTGTAGTCCACCGGCCAGAGGTGCTGGTGAACTCATTACATGGCTCTCCAATACATTTCTCCTTTCCTGGTTAAGACTCCTTTGCCTATCTTAAATACTTTACAGTCTATGTCTTACATTTTGATATTTTTGACAGCTATCTTCTTAACTTCATTTATGTGACTATATACACGCACACCTTTTGAGTTTCAAGATGTGCATCAAATATCAGGAGAAAGAGACATTTTGCACGAGCTTCCCAAATGCAGATGGAAACCATCCCTAGGTATCAGGAGCAATATTTAAATCTTTCAGGAGCTGTGACTTTTGAAGAAATTTAGATTAATTGGGTTGCTTTTAAAACCCGTAGTACTGCCACGCTTACATCCGTAGAATCACAAAACGCCTAAGGTATAAACAGGATTTTTTTTTTCCTTTTTATTGATGGCTGTGAATTTTCTATGCACACCTGTACTATCAAGGTAACTTTTGCTATAAACAGCATTTTAAAATTATCACATAAAAAACTATCAAGCACTAAATTAGAAAAAAACAGAAATTTGAAAGTGATAGTTAAATTTATGAAGCAATTCTGCTACACTCAAAGGCTCATTGCTTGACACGTAAAAAAATGTCGAGCTGCATGGAAGGCCTGGGTATGAATTTCTCTCCAGTGGGGCACCGCAATCCACACCAGGCTCCAAATGAGAACCACACGCAGAACATATGGTCTTTGGATGTGCGCTTGTTTGCATGACTCATGAAGATAATATTAAGTCTTTTCTCATCATTTCGATTCTTTCATTTTTCTATTTTTTTTTTAATTTGGCAGAGTGCCTTTTTTTGCTACCTCCAAGAGCTGTTAATTTTGCTCGCTGCTGAGCAAAAGTCAAAGTCAGAGTCTAAACAGCTTGTAATGAGTTTTCAATGGCCCATCTCAATGAAATTGAGGGCAAAGACCAGCCGGCTCAGGCAACGTCAGCCCTTGGAATTTATTAGCGCGGGTGAGTTGTGTTCGGGAAGGCGCGGCAGAGGAGGGGCTCGAGTTCCTGGGCTCTCCAAGAGGAGCCTGGCCCTTATTAAAAAGTGGTGACAGCAGACCTATCTGCCACCGACTGCCCCTGTCTCAGGGTCACACCTGGTTGGGAAATGAAGGAGAGAGAAGTCTCGTGCAAGAAAGAAGCGTTTCCATCCTGTGCTGATATGGTTACTCCTCTCTGCAAAAGGAGGCGGTATTCAGTCTGGAGTTCTGACTTTTATTGGTTCAATTCTGTTTAAGTTTCTCTTTCGCCCCCATTTCCAATAGATCCCTTCTGATTTCACTTCCAAGAACACCCTTTAGAATCCCGTAATGCTTTTCTGCACAAACGCAAAATCTCCACATAAAACAGAATTCTGCATGAGCCTGACAAACAAGTTCTGCACTTGAGGGTGGAGATCAATTTGACAATAGCTTCTTTGGCCAAGAGGAAGGCACTGCAAAGCCACTAAACGTAACACACCAGAGCAACGTGGTGGTTTGGGGTGCAGGGAACACCTTAGTTCCGTGTGGCCACACGTTTTTATTTTAGGAGGAAGCCGTGGAGTTTGTGTTAAGGGCTGAAACACCCCGAGAGTGGAATAAATTAGGACTGTTGGATCCTCTGAGAAAATCCTTTTCTGTATTGGATGTTAACTTATGATTCTTTTTTTTTTTTTTTTTTTTTTTTTTTTACAGAACACCTACTAAATGCCAGCAGCCACAGTGCGAACCACCAGGAATTCTCTGGCAGGCCTGGTGATAAAAGTCAACTCAACTCTTTCCCCCTCTCATTCGTTGCTTCACCCATTCATTCATTGATTCTGTCCATCACTGTATTCACAAAGATTTAATTAAGTAGGTGCTGAGAACAAAGGCGTGGGGGGTGGGACAGGGACCGTATGGTCTCTATCCTCAAGCTAATTTAAACTCTAGCGGCACAGAAAATTCCAGATTAATCTAGTGGATTTCCAAAGCCTTCCGCAGGCCGCTAACTTCTTGTTTATTTAAATAGACGCGTTTTCCCAGCATTCACCTGGTCCCCTTCCATTCACAGAACTACCCTCACTCTCTGCACTCCATCAGGTCCCTTTCCACATCCCACAGCATTGCTGGGAAAATTAAACATACGCTAAATGTCTTACACAGAGCCTGTGTAAGAACGTGCTGTATGCATTCAGTAAATATCAGCCCCCCAAAAACCCTACACCCCCAAAACCCACTGCTCTTTGCGTATAACATACCTGTATATTTAAAAAGCTTGTCTGGTCTAAGAGTGAAAATCACTCATCTGCACATCCTGAGTCATTTTCACAATGACAATAATGCTAATAACAATAACAGCAAGAGGCAAGGGGCAGCAGAAGCAATTTCTGTGCGCCAGACTCTGTCATAGGCCCTTTACACTTACTATCTCATTAAATTCTCATTGGACCTGCAAGTCAGGTACTATTTTTATTCCATTTTGCTGATAAAAGGTTGACAGAGGTTAAGTGATTTACCCCAAATCACAAAACCAGTGCATTTCAGATCAGGGGGATCTGACTTCAAAAACATACAAGATAGCAAAACCCTGTTTAGATTGTAAATCCTACACAGCTTTAATCTTTTAAGAGAAAATTGAAACGTCCCTCTGTCTAAAGTGAAATGTAATTGATCCATATCTACTAAGGAGGGGGACTGAGGGTGTGGGTGCACGTGCTCAAAGTAGGTCTGCACCCAAAACTCACCACCGACTTTAAATCTGCAGGTAACTTTGTTCAGAAACAAAGTGAAGGGCAGAAACTGAACGGGTGGAGGGGGAGTTCAAGACTCTCCCTCCCCAATGAAGGACCAGGTTCCTTATCCATTTTCAACTGCATTCAAATGCTGGAGGCATTAATATCCTCACAGGAAGTGTTATTTAAAAATGAGAAAGAAAGAGAATTGCATATACAACTGCACAGAAAACGGTAGCATGGAAGACATCAACTATTACACGGGGCAAGGCTTACATGCTTACCATTTTTGTCTTTTCCAAAACTTCCGTAAGAGAGCTTGTTGCTTAGTGTTTTATATTGGGGAACACCTCGCTCTAATGTTCTAAACTATCAGTTCAAGAAGAAAAACAGTCAAGTGAGGGGTGGGGGGGTGTGGGGTGGAATGTAATCTCTGGTGAAGTTTGCTATGGTTGCAACAAACCCGATATAGACTAGACACACAGACCTTAGCCTACTAAGCATTTGGGTTTTTGAATAATTCTCTCATTCTCAAAAGTGACCTGAAATTAGAACTCCCACGTGAACCTCACCCTAAATGTCTGCCGTTGAATCTTGGCTGTTTCTTGCCTCCCCTCTGGGTGTCAGCTTATGTTGCAAACCATTTAGCAAAGGAAGCAAATGACGAATCCTACGGGTCGGGGACAGTCTCTGCATGGCAGTGCATGTCACAGGCCAACTCTGATCATATGCATTTAACTGTTCCCCAATCCTCCAAATTCTTAGGAGAAGGAAGAAGCTGAGACTAACAGCCTCTTTGGGGGTGATTTTCACACTCAGTGTCTAGAGGTTCCTACAGAATCAGAATCCGCAGGTATCAACTCCATCTGGTCTCCGCTTTCCAAGCAAAATCTCAGAGCAACATATGTGTCTTTATGCTGAAAGCACATGGCATGCATTGCTGGAAAGCCCAGCCCTTCCTTGGCATTCCTCTGAAATACCGTGGCTGAAAAGCCCGACTTCTTTTTTTGCCACGGAACAGTGAACATTTATACAATCATTAAAATCGCATCTCCCACCATATTTTTTCTCCTTCTCAGTTTTAATACATTTTTATAATTGCATTGAAGATATTCTAACCCTGTTTTTAGTGCAAAGATAAAATTTATGAACCGTGACAAACGTATCGTGTCAGAGCCAAAACGGAGGAGAGCAATGTGCGTGGCGAAACCCAAGTGTTAGCTCCCTTTTGCCACTTTAATGGGGAGGGAGAGAAAACGAGTTAATCTGAACCCCAATCCTTGAATTCCAGTGGGGGAGGTTCCCAACTCCTGCTCCAAAGCCAGGACGCATTTCAAGGAATAGCATTCATTCGCACAAAAATGTCTCTTTAGTTACATGTGTAAGTGGAACTACGGTTGATATGTGTTTTCAATGTTTCTGTCGGCTGTAATTCTGTCAACACAACCAAAGGTAACTAATTAGATTTGTTCTCTCAGTGACTCATCCACTTCCCTCTTTCTCTTTTTCATGTTTCCTTTAAAGTGTCTCTTTGGAGGACGTAAAGTGATGGGGCAGAATGGGGTAGCAGAAAGGACAGCAAGTAAGCATCAGAGAACTTGGGGTTCAGAGTGCAGTTGGGCCAACAGGGAGCTGAATGACCTTGAACCATTTCCTTCATCTCTCTGGGCTTTGCTCCCCCTCATCTATATAAGGAAGGATTTGCAGTGGATTTCCGAGCTCTACAGCGAGATGTCACAAAGAGGTTATTTCAAATCAAACACCTCCAGCTTTCAGGCTGTATCGCTGGTGAGAAAAATCACTTTTACAAGAAAATCTGCCATGTTGATGAGTTCTTGAAGATTCAGCAATCACATGTGTGGGAATGTGTGTTTACAAACCCAGATGGACACCAGGAAATACAAAAACGGTTTTTGTAAGCATCTGAACTGAAGTTTTCGTTCCTCCTGGTAGAGAGGGTACCCTGGCCATGAACTCTCTGCTAAAAAAAAAAAAAAAAAGAATGAGAGGGAAGACTCACTCCAGACGAACTTTTCTGCACTGCCTCCTCTTTTCTTTAGAAATGGAGGATTTTCGATATTTTCTAACTTTACACAATAGCCTTGAAGAAGACACAGATGGGAGAGGCCATAATGAAGTGGAGGTAATCTACACAATTTAAAAACACTTATTGTAACAAAATGGATTGGTGCGGTAGGGGCCATACAAGCACACATAAATGAAACGCATCCCACCGGAAAAGCATTTTGCTCACATTGTCACTTACGGCTCCTGAATTAATAGACCAAGAAAGACACCACCGGCCCCAACAAAATGCCGTAAAACCACTGGCAGCGAGCGGTGTCTCAAACTTTAATTCCCCTGGGGAGAAAAGGACACTGCCTAATCTGTATTCAGTCCTGACATTGGCCACATCTGATATGGAACATTAGCTTCTAAGCCTCTCAATAGACTAGTGTCCTTCAGTTTATATTACTTTATGTTAATAGTAGAAGAATTACACACAACATCATTTATCATTGTTATACTCTGCTATACATCCCATAGCTTATTTTAATATATTTATTTACCCCTGAGATGCTGAGAAATTAAAAAAATGTATGTATCAAGAAAAACCTATAGGGAGAGAACCACTGTAAAGCTCTTTAAAAAGACAAAAAGATAAACCCCCAAAAAAACCTCCCTTGTGGGAAAATATATACCTAAGCTTGGGAATGATAAGGTGCCTTCTGCCTAAGGACTCAAGTACGGGCTGTACAGTAATTCCAAAGCATGAGTACATAACAGAAAGTGGCATATTATGATAATAGAGCTTTTGTTCCCTCATCTCACCAGTTTTTTTCATTTCTCAATTACATCCCTGGGTCCCTCTCATGCTGTTATTAGCTTTTTTGACATCTGACCTCTAGCCAGGGAAAGGCAAGATTTTTTTTTTTTCCTTTGAAAAGCACTGTCAATCTGCACCTGACCCGCACTCTTTTTGACCCAGATTCCACAAGCACTCAGCGGAACCTCAGTTTGGATTAAAAACAGCAATGATGTCCTCACGTTTGGTGCCTTAACGTTCTGCAAAGTGGTTTTGCTGACGTTACGGACACAACGCCGTGGGTTTAAAGGAGCACCAACCTTGGTGCCATGGTCTTTGGGTTCCAGGGTAAGCTCCAGCCATCTCTCCTTATGGAATGTGGGCAAGTCACCCATCTCTCTGAGCCTCAGTTTCCTCAGAAACAAGAGGCAAACTTTGGACTTGCTGAATTAAGATCTGTCGAAGGGTCAGATCGAAGTGACTTCTGTCGAAGTGACGTTCGGGGGGGTGGGAGCAGGTACTGGCGACTTCTCTGTGATATTATTTGCTCTTCATCCCAGTCTCCTGAAGCAGGACAGATGTCCCCATTTTTCAGATGAGCAAACAGAAGCTCAGGAATACTGACCTGACTAAGGTGGCCCCAGGATGGAACAGAGGCAGAAACAGGAGAGGAAGCGGGGCGGGGGGTGGAGGTCGGATCATGCTTAGCACCCTCGTCTGGAGGAGGATCTCTACCAATGAGGGTCACCGGTATGCATCCACTTCAGGGATCTGGGGAAATCAATATAAGCTTGTGGCTGTCAGGGCTGCCTCTTTATATCTGATTTTTATTTATTTTCTGCCATGTTGACAATTAAAAACAAAAATGCATACTTTGGGTAATGCATAGTTATACAATATAATCTTCTAATTTTGTCTTCTTGTTCAGGTGAGGGGGGGCTGTCTCGAGACGATCACTTCCCTTTAGCAGGTACACTTGGTTACAAGGTACTTTCACAGATTATGTCATGTCAGCCTCACCCAACACTGCAGGCAGCGCAGGTACAATTTTCCCAATTCTGTTGATAAGGAAATTTAAGACAGATATTCACTGAGCAGCCCAAGCTCACCCAGCAATGAATGGCTGAACGGCTGAGCAGAGAATTGAAGCACAGTTCTGGCTCCTAGCCCAGGCAGGGCTCCTTCTAGTACGTTTGCAATGATACTAATAAACAGATGTATGTGTGATGAATATGGACAATACTTAACTTTCTCCAAAAAGCAAAATACAACTGGTGTCATTTAGACAGGGATGGACAATTTAAAAGCAATACAGTAAGCAATCAACACTAGAGAGCAAGGCAGAGAAGGCAATCAGCCAGTGCAAACATTTCTCTTGTCTCCTGAAGGCGTGCTGAACTACATTTCCCAGGCTCCCCTGCAGTGGGGGATGACCACATGAGTGGGTTCTGGCCAATGGAAAGTAGGTGGAAGTGATCTCACTGCTCCTAGGCTCGGCCCATTAAAAACCTCCTAGGAGCCTTGTTCTTTCTCTTCCCTTGCCTGATGTCTGGATTCTGAGGATCCAGCAGAGGATCTGGAGGCTCTAGGGGAGGGCCATGCCCGAATGTCAAAGCCTGGGTCCCTGAATCACGGTGTGGGCGGCCAGTCTGCATGGACTGCTGCGTGAACAAGAAATCAACTTCAGTCCTGGGAACTGTTTGTTAAAGCAGTTAGCCAATCCCGATTAAAGAAGAAGGTTCCAGAATAAGTGCAAGGAGTGTTTCTCAGTTGACAGCACTGACAAGCACTGTCCTCGTAGGTCTTGGATCCTGAAGGTTTACACAATTACAACAGGTTCTTTGTCTTGTCTTAGACATCATCTGCTTTTCTTTTTCATCAACTATCTTTCATTCTTCTCACTTACTTAAACTTTACATTTTTGCATCCATTTGACAACGACGATAGTGATGATGATAATAATAATAATAGCCAGCATTTGTTGGGCACTTACTATATGCCAGCCACTCTACTAGATATTTTATACACTATATTTCACTCCATCCTCAAATGTATTTGGTAGGTGTCATTATAGCCCTTATTTTACAGATGAGAAAATGGTAGTTTAGAAACATAAAGGACCTGCCCACTAGACTATATCCCCAGGGCCTAGTCCAATGCAGGTTGTATATTCATTGGATAAAAGAATGACAGTTCAAGAGCCAAGTTTGGAAATTAATGTTAAATTGGTAGCGAGGCTTGGCGCTGTTAGACAGTATTTTCTGAGAAATCTGTGTGAGAAACTGTACTTTAAATTCTTTTTTAGAATCAGGAAGACCCAGCAGTAGTCTAAAGTCCCAAGTTTGATGTAGAGGCGCTTGTAAGTACTCGCTCCATCAAGAACATTTTGAAGAAAACTCTTTGCTGCAGTTCATGGGTGGCCCTCGCATTTCAAAGGCTTCCTCCCCCCCCCCAACCCCCCGCATTCGGCCATAGAACATCTGGGCAGACAGAGGGGCAGAGCGGTAAGGAGGCAGCTTTCTGGGGTCACACTGCTGGACTTAAGACCTCCACTTGAGATCACGGGTACGTTATCTAAAGTGTTATCCTTGAATGTAGAAAGAAAGTATCTGCAAAGTGTAAATGACATACTCTCTGTAAAGCACTTAGCACACTATCCGCCATCTTTTGAGCACTCAGTAAATTCAGGCTACCCTAACCATCATTATCTTTATCAAAATCACCCTTGCCTTCACTGCCACCAGCACCATCTTTCAGAGAGGGGATGTCCTTAACCAACAACACATAAAATGGGCTGACTGAAGAAAGTGCCAGCTGTAGGCAGCCTGAAGACTCCAACTCCCATTATTTACAGACTTCTCAAAATGCCTGTATGATGATGATGAGATTAACTAATCAACCACGGATATTTGCAGTATGACAGGCAAGGAGTTAATATACAAAAGGAAAGTCGTTTCATTTCTGACTCAGCCAAGGGCAGACAGGTACCAGCAGCCACAGATGACAGCTGTATGCCCCTTTCCTGCTGCTTCTGCAATAGACAGGTCCTGCCTGGGCTCACTGCCTGAAGACAAGGGTCTGCATCTCCCCTGGCCAGAGTGTCACCGTGATCTAGTGTTAATACTAACAGTCAGCGTGCTAACAAGGACAACGATAGCAGTAACGACAGTAGCAGCTGTAATTGACTGAGGGTTCGACATGAGGCAGGAATTGTGCTGAACTCATGAAGACCTCACCTCCCTAAGTCTCCCAGCAACCCGAAGAGGTAGGTAGGTACTATTTACCCTTTTTTTTTATTGGATGGGGAAACTGATATTCAGAGAGCTCAAGCATTTTGCCTACGGGGACACAGATAGTGGGATTCGAATCCAGGTCATTGCAACTCACAAGCCTGGGTTATTAAGAACTTGACCATATGGCATGAGCCTTTCTGAGCCCTGCCTGCTGTAAACCCTCTTCCACACCAAAAATCTCAGTGTTCCGGACCTGGATTCCTCTTAAGAACTGTCCTAGGCCATGTTTACCCCACTGAAACGATGAACTGCCTTTGGAACATTTCTGAATGAAATCATAAGTCATTTCCATAATGGCTGAAGAGTCTGAAAAAATACAATTTTGCCGTGTGCTCTCTGAACGCGCCGCATAATTTTTAAACAATGAAGGTTACCTCGTGTGTACTACAGCTGTGTTTTATGCTAACAACCAGAATCATTTGATCATTATGGGCTAATGACCTGCAAAACTTCATTTTAAAAATGAAGTCAGGGCTTCCCTGGTGGCGCAGTGGTTGAGAATCTGCCTGCCAATGCAGGGGACACAGGTTCGAGCCCTGGTCTGGGAAGATCCCACATGCCGCGGAGCAACTAGGCCCGTGAGCCACAACTACTGAGCCTGCACGTCTGGAGCCTGTGCTCCGCAACAAGAGAGGCCGCGATAGTGAGAGGCCCGCACACCGCGATGAAGAGTGGCCCCCGCTCGCCACAACTAGAGAAAGCCCTCGCACAGAAACGAAGACTCAACACAACCAAAAATAAATAAATAAATAAATAAAATTAAAAAGGTCAGCAGCCTGGTGGGAAGGTGAGAGTGTCCCAGGCTGCCCTGTGTTTTAAAAAAAAAAAAAAAAAAAAAAAAAAAATGAAGTCAGAGCTGGGCTTCTGGAAGGCAAAACTGGATAAAAAATGAGGAAAGTCAATGTTCAATTTGTATTCGTGAGTTGGGAGCAGCTGAACAGTCTCTGTTGTATCTGATCAACTTTGAGTAGTAAAAGGATATGTGCATCTGAACTAGAAGCAAGAAGGAAATTCTGCATCTTATAGGTCTTACTGGTATCGCTTAAGCATCAACAGGATAAAGAGATCCCTGCTCCAGCATCACGGTTATCAACAGAGGTTTGGATCTATGTCTTTCCTTCTTTCTCCACACAGCCCTCCACCCTTCTAAGTTTGGGATTTGTTACTGCTAAACCTCAAAATGTCCAGGGTGAGCAGAGAACAGAGCTGTGGACGATCATAACTCCCTACTGGGGATCGTGGTCAGTGGCGTGGCCTTCCTGGGCTGTCCCTTCGCTGACCGCTGTCTGCTCCTCTGGGAGAACCACCAAACACATCCTCAGTCATCCCACACTGCTCTGGTCAACCTTGATCTTACATGTCTACAGGTGAGATGCCCCTCATGGACCTGTGTCGTAAGCTCTGTTACTTGCCTGTCCCAAGCCTATCCTTCCACCTTCCTTGCTAACAGAACTGTGGTTCTGTTAGGGTGGCAAAGCCCTTGGGGGATGAATTGGAGTCAATCTAAGCCAATCATTAATACAACTGTATTAATGTCCCCAATTCTTCACTACACCCTTACCCACGCCCTCTGCCATACAAATTTGCAGTGCCCACCATCTGTAGGTGGGACATAATTCCTCACCCCTGAATGTGACTATATGACTTGCTGTGAGTCTTAGATATGACACCCTAAACACAAGTAACAAAAGAAAAAAGAGATAAACTAGACTTCATTAAAATTTAAAACCTTTGTTCATCAAAGGACACTCTCAAAGAGAGTAAAAAGATAACCTACAGAATGAGAGAAAACATTTGCCAGTCATATATTTTGATAAGGTTCTAGCGTCCAGAATATTATAGGCCAACAACAAAAGACAAACAATCCATGCAAAAATGGACAAAGAACTTGAATAAACATTTCTCTAAAGGAGAGATGCAAGTGTCCAATAAGCATATAAAAAGATGCTCGGCGTCATTAGTCATTAGGGAAATGCTCATCAAAACCACAATGAGACACTATTTCACACCTACTAAGATGGCTATAATAAAAGCAACAAACAAACAAACAAACAAAACTATAAGCGTAGGCAAGGATGTGGAGAAATTGGAACCCTCATACGTATGAGTGGGAATGTAAAATGATGCAGACACTATAGAAAACCAATTTGGCGGCTTCTCAGAAAGTTAAACACAGAATTACCATATGATCAGGAAATTCCATTCCTAAGTGTATACCCAAGAGAATAAAAAATAGGTATTCAAGCAAAATGATGATAGCAGCATAATTCAAAACGTCCAGAAAGTGGACAAAACTCAATGCCCATCAGCTGGTGAATGGATAAATAAAATGTGGTTCCCCCACACAATGGAATATTATTTAGCCATAAAAAGGAATGGCATACTGACAGATGCTACAACATGAATGAAACTTGAAAATATTATGCTAAGTGTAAGAAACCAGACATAAAAGGTCACACATTGTATGGTCCCATTACACGAAACAGTCTATTCAAAACAGGCAAATCCATAGAGACAGAAAGTAGATTAGTGGTTACCAGGGGGCTAGAGGAGAGGAAATGGGGATGGGGTTTCTTGGGGGCAGAGATAAAAATGTTCTAGAATTAGGTAGTGGTGATTGTTTATGAGAGAGAGTATTACATATACTATTATTATTTGCAAACTAAGTGCTACACATCCATTCTATCTGTAATGTACATATAATAACTGTGTGTGTGTATACATGTGTACATGCACACTTTGGTTTTTGTTTGTTTGTTTGTTTGTTTTTGCAGAGAGCCAGTTGTTAAACATTTACCAGCACACCACTGGCTGCAGGGCTGTAGGCTCCACAGCAAGACCTCCTTGTGCCTCTAAAAAGTCTTAACTGAGTCTCTTTCCCAGCAGCAGCTGCCCCAGGAAACATTCAGAGCAACGTGCTGAACACTGCTGCTGAGAACTGACAATTCCTGCAGCCAAAGGTGGCACCTGCCCCTGGACGGTGGGACGGTGCGAAGGTGAGAAGACAGAGAATTAACCCCGGTCCTTACTCTCCTGAGCTGGGAACGCCTGCTGGCAAAAGACAACTTCATCTTACTTTGCTTAATTCCAGACAGCCAGTCACACTTGGTTATTGTTTTTAGTTTTACATACTAGTATTGAATTATTTTTTATGAATGTTATTTCTCAATTAGTGTATTCCTTGGAGACAGCGCAAGCCTCTAGAATTTAGCTTCTCCTTGCCTGTAATCACTGCTGCCACGTGGACCATCTGGGAGCTGATTTGATGTTCCTCTAGCCGCTCCTGCCCAGATGGACCCGAGGGCCCTCCTGATCAGCTGCAGAAGGGGGACCTGGCTTATTCCAGGCGGGGTCACAGGCTGTGAGTGTGACCTCAGGCTTGTCGAGGGGTACTGGCCGGGCACTAAAGAGATGCCTGGGCATCTTTGGCCGCAAATACCCTTCAGTGGTCCCGGGGAATGAAGATGGGGGTCATTAAGTTCATGGTTGGGGGTTGACTTTGGGTCCACCGATGGGCTGTGATGGAGATTTCAGGGGGTTCACTTCCAGCTCATCACGCTCTCTGCCTCATAAAACCCTTGGCTAAGAGCAGCTAAAATCACAATAGCAATGGCAACCAGTGATCGAGAGCCTACAGAAGCCAGGCCCTCTTCTAAGCACCATGGATGTATCATCTCATTTAATTCTCACAACAACTCTTCAAACCACTTGCTAGTATGTATTCCCACTTTGCAGATGAGGAAGCTGAGGCTCGAGAAATGATGTAATTTGCTCAAGCTCACGGGACTGGCAGCCTGGCTCCAAAGTCTGTGCTCTCAACCACCACCTCACGCAACCTCCAAACGGGTCAGAACCTCACTCACCAGCTTCCTGCGGGCTCCTGGATGGGGAACAGCCAGATCGAGCCACAGATCTCTCATTCTTTACCTTTCAGCTCCAGTGAGGGAGAGCTGTGGCTCATCAGGGCCACAAAAGGAGTCAGGTCTTGACTTGCCCTCCCCTTTCTGCCTGTGAACTTGAGCTTACCCTCTCTGACCTCCGTGTCCTCATCTATAAAGGGGGAGATAATAGTATCTACCTATTGTGATACCTGGGTGGTTCTACGATTTGCACGTAACATGAGAACAGCAATGGCTCTGCCCTTATAGGACTGTTGTGAGGCTCTGATATGTTACTGCATGTAAGGAGTCATGAACATTGCATGATGTAAGGGAAGTGCTCAGTACATAGTGCCCACTGATACCACCATCGTCCCCCTCCCACCATCACCATTATCATCATCATTAGTTTTCTTTAGAAGACAATACTGATGTGTTTGTAAAAGATGTGGGGCATGCCTGGCACATCATGGGGACCCAATAAATATCAGCTCCCTTCTCTACCTCCGTAGGTCCCAGGGCTCCCAACGCCATGCCCACCAACCTCTCAAAGGCCCATTCGAGCCTCTCCCAGCTCTCACTGGCAGGCCTTCACTTCAGTGAAGAGTGATCTAACTACCTCCCAGAAGGAGTGCACACAAATCACACCTGGGTGGTGGGGGTCAACTCCTTTGTCCCCCCTCTCTCTGCTGTGGTGTGCAGGAACGCATCTCCTCCTCAAAGCCTGGCCCCCTGGACCCTCTCCATCAGCCCAGGCCTCTCCCCACTCACTGCAGCAAGGTTCACTGAACTGTGTAATTCCACATACACAGTAAAGAGAGCTCAGGGGAAGCCTGGTGGAATCTAAATGTCTGATGATTAAAAGAAGAGTTAAGTACAGTCTAGCACATACATCTCACTATCATGCAGCCATCATAAATGATGGCCCACCTTTCATGCATTTTTAGACATGTTTTTTCCCTACGAACTTGGTCAGCTGAAATGTTCCACATTTCAGTGGAAGTAAGTCCACTGTAGGTGCTGTCCATGTTGAGTTTAACTGACATTTTAAATGTTTTCAGAAAGATTAGGCAATGATTCAGTATTGTGAACCAAATTCACTATGTGTGCAGAAGTGGAAACATATGGAAATGGCCATCTGATACATGATACATTTATTGCCTAAATAAGTTAAAAGAGCCTTTTAAAATAGATATGAAATAACAAGTTCTGAGAGAGAAGAAACCTTTGGATCATTGTTTAGCTGACAATGTTTTTCCCTTTCTGAGTGGAACATAAAATAACAGCACAATCTTAGCACTGACTGAAGCTTATATTCATAAAATACCTCATATTAAGCCTTTGGAGAGCTGCAAAAATGTCAAAAAATACTTTAAAATTGCATAGATAGTATGATTATGATCATAACTTGGAAAGTGCACAACAACAACGATAGAACAGAGTATAGAAAAGAAAGACTGGAAAGAAATAAACCTAAAAGTTAATGGAGCTTGTATTTGGGAGGTGGACTAAAGATGGAATCCTCTTAAGCTGGTGGAGAGAAGGAAATGCATTAATAATTTTCGGTCCATCACTCTTGAATTCAATTACCAAGCAGTTTGGATGACTTCTCCTTCCCAACCTAGGAGAGTATTTAGAATCTCCGGAGTGCTGAGGAATACAAATGCTGGAAGACTTGTCCCAGGAGAAGAGCGGTGAGCTCCACGCTCTCTCCTAATCCATGGAAAAGGGTAACCCTAGAGGGGACAGCTGGAGGCCTTGGCAAAAGCAGTGCTCAGAGAAAGGAAGGAAATGGAGACGGAGCACGAAGAATTCACCGGAAAGCTCGTGTACCTTGATTGCAAAGGCAGCAATCACTGGAAGAGAGATGAAAACAAGAAGCAAACACCTGAAACTAACACAATATTGCAAACCAACTACACTTCAATTAAAAAAAAGAAAAACCAAGAAGCAGACAAATCTAATGGAGTAGATCAGAGGGGGCAGGGTGGCACGAGGAGAGCATGGAGAGGAAGGACAGAGTGAAGGTGAAGGCAAGAAGGTCAGAAGAAGAAAATTAAAATAAGTGAAGGTGATGCTTTACATCTGCGACCAAATCTACCGGCCCCATCCGTTTCTTTCCAAAAAAAAAAGACAAAAGATCTCACCAAAGTCTGGAAGAGGTTGAGAGAGAACAGGCTTTGGAACCATATTCTTGAGCTCCGAGCCTCTGCTTCAGTTTACATGTAAAAGGAGGACAGTAACGGTACTCACTTTATGTGGTTGGTGTGAGGATTTCAAACTTATTACATCTAAAGAGCCATGAATGGAACAGAGCAAGTGCTCAGGTCATGTTACCCACTGATATCATGATCATCACAGCACCACCACTATCATCATCATAATCACCACCATCATGATCATTGCCATCATCATAATCATCACTACCATCATCATCACCACTATCATCACCATTACCACTACCATCACCATCATAATTACCATCACCATCATAATTACCATCATGACCATCATCATCGCCATCATGATCATTGCCATCGTCATAATCACCACCGCCATCATCATCATAATCATCATCACCACCATCATCACCATAACCACTACCATCACCATCATACTTATCATCATCACCATCATCACTACCATCATCATCATCACCACCATCATCACCATTACCGCCATCATCATCACCATTACCACTACCATCACCATCATGACCATCACTAGTACCACCACCATCGTCATCATCATCACCATCATAATCACCATCACCACCGTTATTTTTATTTAGAAGATAATATTCATGTCTTTGCAAAAGACTAAATAGCTAAAGGGGAAAAAGATCAAAACATTTTACATAAGTACACACAAAAGTACCAAGTTACAACTCATTGCTCCTCAGAGGGTTAGGCCATCTATACCTTGGGAACACCAGGTCATGCACTAAAAGCAGTTCTTAACATGGACATGGTCTGCTTCCTGGAGACCAGGGTGCAGTGGAGGTGGGAGGGTGGGGAAAGGCTAATGGAACACCGCTGGTCGAGAGCAAGGTGGGGTGTGAATTTCTGAGATCTAAAACACAGCTTCCCTTTCCTGTCCTCCCAAGTTTTTCAAAGCGAGATGCAGAATTTCCAAAATAGCTGTGTTTATAGCCAAGTGCTCAGTTACTGGCAAACACTAAAGAAGTCTCAGACATGTGGGCTACGGAACGAGCCAAGGGTCCCAACACGCCCGATAAACACTTCAGTTGTGGTGAGTGTGTCATCGTTTCCCTGTCTTGATTTACTTTTCAGAAATGATAGCGTTTGTTTGTTTGGCTTTAGAACGCTATCTGGTAACTTGGGAAGTTCTGTTTTCAAGAAGGCTGCAGCTACAAAGAATCCACCAGAAGGAGAAGTGGCAGAGGGGTGTGGGCAGTTATTTTCCCTGTCCAGTCCCCAGCCTGGCCCTGACGTCATGCTCAGTCATCTGCGTACTTCTATCGCTCTCTGAAGCCACGCTCCCTGAGGCTGCCCAAAAGATCTTTTGAAAGATGTCACTGGGTCCTGCCACACCCCTGCTTCAAACTCTTCAGTGTCTTCCTTTATTCTTTAGAATAAAATCCTCGCTGGTATCCACTGCTCTCTCCCATCCCATACTCCCTCAGCCACATCTGCAAGCTCTTTCCTGCCCCAGGGCCTTTGCACTTCTCTTCACCTTGCCTGGGATGTTCCCTCTCACTCAGCCCTTCCAATTGAAGACTCTTTTTCATTCCCTGGCTTTCAGCTCAAATATCACCTCCTTAAAGAGCTCTTCCCTGACGTTCCTTCTCCCCTCCTTTTGCTACCACAATGCCAAGTTTAATTCCATTATTACACTCATCACAGTCTCTATTTGTCTTGCATATTTACTTGTTTACTTGCTATTGTCTTCTTCCCCCTCTGTAAGCCCCCTTAAGGCAAGGGCCTTTTTATTTTTGACTTGTTTGCTATATTATCCCAGCTATATTGTCTGCATAACATCCAAAGGATGACAGCTTAATGAATCAATCAGCAAATGAATAAACCAATAGGTTCATGAATGAATGTGGCCTTAAGCCTCTTGAGCTGGGGAAGACAGGTCCTCTTTGGATCCTCCCCTCCCCCCCACCCGTCACCCCACCCTCCTACCCCCATCCTGGACCCCAGCCTCCAGAGATGAAAAGAAAAGAATGTTGTGGGTGTCTTGTCTTGGGAGGGGAAGAGAGACCCAATAGACTGCACCAGGTAGCAGGGCTGGAGGGCAGGAGACCCAGGTGAGAAGAACCCAGGCTATAGGACCCCAGGAGCCTGACAGGGACTTGACCTTCCAGGAACACTGGCCACATCATTAGTTCAACAACTGAGAAAAAGCATGTATTGAGCTCCTACTGGGTAGCGCCACTAGCTGTTCCATAAAGACTTACAATGAGGGCGTGTAATTAGACTTGCAAAAACTTAGCCCAGTGGCTTCTTATTACTGCTTTGTGACTGCAATCCAGAGTCTCTGTTTTAAGCAGGAAGGGTGGAGCTGGAAGAAATAATTTTCTATACCCACCCAGTTCCAAAGGTCCTTCTTCCCCTCCCCTCCCAAGGGGCCAGAGATGGTACAAAATGAGAAGCTCAGCGTAGATCCCACCTCTGCCACCAAGTGGCTGCATCAGACAAGGATACCCTTACACCCTGGCTAGGAGAACAAGCCCCTGAATCAGGATGAGTGTGTGCGATTCGCCACTCCCATCATCTACTAGACGTGTGAACCAGGGCTACCAGCTACAGCTCTCTGAGCTTTGGCGTCCTCGTCCTTAAAATGGAGATAATAATACACTCTATTCACAGACTTGCCAGAATTGAATGGTCTGGACAGGGCTTTGTACAGAGCAAAGAACTCACGTCAGCCATCCTCAGCGGTGCCAGCAGCACCCTTTTCTGGGCTTTAATATTTCATTAAAAAAAAATGAAGTGGGTTGGAGCCACATGGGTGTTGCCCAGTGATGGGATATACGTAGACGAGATCATTTTAGCTGATACTGTGATCTCTATGAATCCCATCCAGGTACAATATCCCGCAAGTATTTAGATTGAGCTCACTAGTTTAATCCAGACCTGTCAGACCTCCAAAAACGCTAGAGATCTGAAGGAGGATTTGAAATGAATCAAACAAGTTGACTGCCAAGGCGGGGGGGACGTCACATCCGTGTCAAGTGCCACCTTGTAGGGAATTGCACGCTGCTGGGTAAATGTGGGTGTTTCTTGGAAGAGGTGACCTGGAATTAAGAAGAGATGCCAGGGGGTTACGAGCCAGGGGATACGATTTCCCTTGAATGAACGGGGCAGAGCTGGCTCAGGGTTCAGAAGGACAACGCGCTGGGTCACACAGCTTCTCAAGAGAAGTCTTCCTTAAAACCAACCTGCAAACAAACCTTCGATGGTGAGCGATGTTCTCACTTTGCACGTTCAGAGAACACAGCAGAGAAGCTGTTAAATAAAATGACTCTGAGACCACACCTTGAATCTCGTACCTTGAATTTCTATTGCGTTGGTCTTCTGAGAAGCTTGGAACGCTCAGCCCAGTGGTGAGATGACTTGGCCCCGGCCTCACAGTCATCCTGAGACCAGGATCAGAGCGTGAACATGTGACGCCCTCGTCAACAAAAGATGCATCAATCACCCTGAGGTCTGAAGCTATGTAGATGCCAGTGTACTTATTAGTTTGTGAGCCTGCTGTCACCTCATTCCTTGCCGCGTGGTAAGCCAGTTACGTGAAATCTGGCTTCAGTCGGAATGTGTATGATGGGGGTGTATCAGCGGCCACCAATCACCAGAATACTGAAAGGAATCCAACTGAGGAGACAGAGGGGACAGAGGCTAAATCAAGAAACAGGCAGCCTGGTGTGGCCTGGGGGTCAGGCAAGCCATGATTTGCTATAACCTAAGCTGTGTGACTTGGTGGGGAGAGTCCCCAGTTTGAATCTCAGACTTCCCATCTCTGCAATGGTGGCAATAGCAATGATCAACGGTCAAATGTGACGGCATCTATAGAAAGTGTTTGTCCTCACATCTGGCCCCTAAAAGGTGCTTAGTACGAATGAGGATCTTTCCCCACTAGGGGTCCTTAGGGAGAGGCCAGGGGGCTGTGCTAGAGTCTTCGGTGACGTCGTCCTTGACGGTTCTGGCAAAATGAGATACTACTTTGTCAGCTCCTCGTCCACGTCTCCATGGTAACACTCATCACACCCTGACTGTCCAGGTAAATGACTGGCTCCCAGTATGACCAGGAGCCCCTTATGGGAGGCACAGTGTCTTTGTATGTCTGTATATCCAGGGCCTCAAAGGTGCTGTCCAATGTGACGGCCGCTAGCCCTGTGTGGCTATTTAAGTTATATTTAAATTAAAATAAATTAAAAAGTCAGTCCCTCAGTCATACTTGCCACCTTTCAAGTGTAGCTGCAGGTGGCTACAAAGACACAGAACATGTCACTCACTGTGGAACGTCCTGTGGGACAGTGAAGACACGGAAAGGCCAAGGGCAGAGGGGGGAAACTGGGGCATGAGGGACCAGCCCTGGGGTCAAAACCTGGAAACAACGATCCTCACAAAATACTCACTGAGACTTTCCTAACCTTACCTTCAGTCTCAACTTTCCTTATTTTCTTCAGGTTTACCTTAAAAGTTCAGATAAAATTTGAAAACACTCCTGCTGTGTAGAAATGGGATTTGGTGCGGTATGCATCCACGCCGACTCCGGATCTCTCTCCATCCGTGAAGGTGACACTCCTTTCACAGCACGCACTACTGGTGCCAGATGGGTAATATGATCAAACAGCCTAAGCACTGGGTTGGCCAAAAAGTTCATGCGGGTTTTTCATAAGATGTTATGGAAAAACCCAGATGAACTTTTGGTCCAACCCAATGCTACTTGTCGGGCATTGCTTGGGTATAATCACATTTAATTTTCATAGTAGGTACTGGGGCTCCCATTTTACAGATGAGAAAACTGAGGAACAGGAGGTGTGAACTGCCACAGGTCACACAGTGAGCAAGTGTCAGAGACAAGACTCAACCCAGGGAGGCCTGGAGGGATGGTGCCGAGGCTGCTGGGTCATTTCTTTGAAGTCGCCAAACCAAGCTCTGCCTCCCCCCTCCCCCCCACCCCCACACTTCCGTATCACGTCAGGTTGGAAGGTGGGTTCAAGCTTTCCGAATTAGCCATGACGTTCTCCTATAGGCCCAAGACCATGTGTAGGGCACAGCTGGGTCCTCCAGAGAAAAGTAAATGAGGAAAGAAATGAGCGTCATCGAAGGATCCAACGATGAGAGTAGAGATGGCCACCCACTGACCCTGACTCAGAAGGACTCAGACTCCTGAAGAGGGTCATGGTATTATTTACCAACGCCCAATGAGACCAGGATAAAACCGAGGTGCACGTCCACTTACAGTTCCGTAGAAAGCACTGGACCAAATGCCAATGCTCCACTGACTGAAGGAAACAAGAGGTGGAGAGGAGGAGAAAAAACAAAACGGCTGCAGTAATGATGCTAATGATTATTATAATAATACCCTCATCAAATGGAAATTGGTATAGCCACTATGGAAAACAGTAGGGATGTTCATCAAAAAACTAAAAATAGAGTTGCCATATGATCCAGCAATCCCACTCCTGGGCATATACCCAGATAAGACTATAATTTGAAAAGATACATGCACGCCTATGTTCACAGCAGCACTATTCACAATAGCCAAGACATGGAAACAACCTAAATGCCCACTGACAGATGAATGGATAAAGAAGATGTGGTACATATATACAATGGAATACTACTCAGCCATAAGAATGAACAAAATAATGCCATTTGCAGCAATATGGATGCAACTAGAGATTATAGAACGAACGAAATAATGCCATCTGCAGCAATATGGATGCAACTAGAGATTATCATACTAAGTGAAGAAAGTCAGAAAGACAAAGACAAATACCATACGATACCACCTATATGTGGAATCTAAAATATGACACAAATGAACATATCTATGAAACAGAAACAGACTTACAGACATAGAGAACAGACTTGTGGCTGCCAGGGGAGGGGAGGGGAGGGGAGGGGAGGACTGGGACTTTGGATTAGCAGATGCAAACTATTACATATAGGATGGATAAACAACAAGGTCCTACTGTATGGCACAGGGAACTATATTCAATATCCTGTGATGAACCAAAATGGAAAAGAATGTGAAAAAGAATATATATAACTGAGTCACTTTGCTGTACAGCAGACATTAACAACACTATAAATCAACTACACTTCAATAAAATTAAAAAAAAAAATTTTTTTTAAATACCCTCATCAAATGGGCACCTATTCCCCGTGTGAAGCGCTGATGGTATCACATAGCTACAGCCCATGTCCGACCCCCAAGGAAGAACCTTCCATCCTCACAGAAGCGTGTGCTGAAGGCGCTCCCCGTCAGTGCTGAAGGCACTGATCTCTCCATGCCCTGCCCCCTGACTCTACAGCACGTGACCCCCAGCATCCTATCTAGTTGTGGGGTAGGGGTGGGAGGCAATAAGCCACAGCCTCCAAGGTTGTAGAAGGCGCGAGCCGTCTCAGAAAACCTGTGTATGTCCTTGACCTTCCCCGTGGGTGCCGGGCGGACTTCTCTGTTTCAACAAGATATGAGGAATGAATCTGGGTATTTCAATTCTTGGAGCAGGCAAGCTGCAAAAGAACATCGCTTTGGGGCGAAAGTCAGGCCCGGGTTTACTCATCAAAAAGCTGCCAAAGAACTCCATGGTGGGGCGGGGGGAGAGGGCGACACACTGAGACTCTCAAAGGCTCTGCTCTGAGCAGTCAAAACACTCCTAGGTCGCAAACCCACGAGATATTTTTGTTTCGTGATATTACTGGAGAGGGCGTTATATAGTTCTGATACCTTTCAGTTCACCGAACAGGCAGGGGAGAGGCAAGGAGCCGGGGAGCCAAGAGGAGTAGAGGCATTCTGAAAACCAGACACTTCCAGAAACAGGACTGTGTTTGGTGGGTTGATCACGTCACTCCTCTCCTCCGAAGCCTGAGATGGCTCCCACTGTCGCAGGCGAGGGCTATGATGCCATCTCTGGCTTCCCAGCTTATCCATCTTTCCAGCCCCACCTGGAGCTCCTCTCCCAGCAGGACCCTGATACCTGAGCCCTGAGGGACAAACTGCTGTCCCCTGGATGTGTCACATGTACTCAGGGCTGGTGCAAGCCTCTGCCTGGAAAGCCCTTTCCCTCCCTTCTCTGATTGGAAGAAAAATCCATTTATCTTCCTGGAGTATGCAAAGTCTTCCCCAAACTCCCCATCTGTGCTGAAGGCATTGATCTCTCCATGCTCTGCTCCCTGACTCTACAGCACGTGACCCCCAGCATCCTATGTAGTTGTACATGAGTCTGTCTCTCTCTCAAGACCACGAGTGCTTACAGGCAAGGGGAACATTCAATTTCTCTTTGTACTCGGCAGTAAATGTTTGCTGAATGAGGGAACAGATTTCTTGGATGTCCATGTGATAGGAAGCACAGTGTCTTGGGGGTATCATACAGTCCAGAACAATGCACATTCTAGGAATTGCCTTTTTCTATGGCATGTGCACACATGTGCGCACACACACATACACACAATACACACAAACACACAATGAATGGTCTTTCAAAGAACTGGCTCAAGAAGTTACAGAAGACATGGCAACATGGATTCCATCACCTATCATAACTCAAAACTCATTCTGAATTAAAGTCTCCAGCCCTTCTTTTCACAAGACCTGAGATGGCTTCTTTCAAGGGACAGGAAAAAATGAAGGGGGACGTGTGTGCAGACACCAACACATCCATGCACAGTTTTCAGCATTTTGAAAGGATCTCATTTCAACCACACACTTTCAGAATCACATTTTCAAATTTCACGAAAGGCCTGGGTAAAATGTGTTCAGTTCAAATTCTGGCTCTTGCACCGTAGCCTGTGAAGGATGCCAGCAAAGGTTGAATACCATAATTCTTGTGCAGCCCAGCTCCCTGTTCCTAATTCACATGCAAACTATGGGTTCATCCCAATCAGCTCAAACTTGTTTTTGCTTTTCTTTGTCGCCCGCTGCCCACCTTCCTGGGACTCCTCATTTTGGGTTATTTGTTCAGACTTCAGCTCCAGACACACCACTGTGATTTCCTTTCTAATAAACACAATCCAGTGAGTAGTGGGAAACAATGAAAGGCACCTGCACTCTATTATAACTCCGCGTTCCACCCACGAGCGCCGGGCTATGAATAAGTGAGAACCACCACCCGTCTAAAAATAGTAACAGCGTTTTCCCATCAACACAGCACCATACAACTTCAGCTACCATGAAGGACAAAGTAGCCCGGTGCCCCACTGTTTTAAACAGCATAGGGATGCCACTGGGAGAGCCCACTGTTGGCTGTCTGCGGCCACTGACTTTGCTGTCCTGGGCAGGGCTGTGGGAGAGTTCATTCCACGCTAGCAAACAGCTGGACATTCCACAAATCTTTGGGACGGGTAGTGCTCATTAATGACAGACCAGCAGCTGGAGAGGCCTGAGCTGTGGTGTCACGAATGTATATCCAGGTTCCATCTTATGCATATATCGAATATCCACTGAGCACCTAATATACGCACGGGCCGGCCCTGTGCATGGTGCTTGGGGGTCAACACTGGTGAACACAGCGGTCAAAGACCCTGTCCTCATGGAGTTGACAATCTAGCCAGTCCCTAGCTGTGCGACCTTGAGCACGTTACTAATTTCACTGAGCCTCAGTTTCCCACCTGGGAAATGGGCTAAAATCATGTCTAAGTCTCAGTTGTTAGAAGCCTGGAACGAGCTGCTAATAGCCATGGCGATCACAATGACCACCTTCCTCCTTTTTTTTTTTTTTTTCTCTTTTTTTTGGTAAAATCTCCTCCAAAGTATTTATTACCTACAAACAGAAAGCTAGTAACTTTACAGAGAAGAACTCATCAGACATCTCACTGACAGAGCGATCAAGAGTAGCATCACCAACGAGGAGACCCACGTACACTAGTAATCCCTTGAAAAGACGCATAATTTCCATAATACCTTTTTTGGTAGGTTTTGAAATTGTGGCGATATATATATATATATATACATAAAATAAAATTTGGCATTTCAACCATTTTAAAGCGTTCAGTTCAGCGGCATTGAGGTACGTTCGCAATGTTGTGCAACCATCATCATTATTTCCAAAACTCCTTCATCACCCCATGGAGAATGGGAACCACTTTTGAACACATACTTATGTTGGACACCAAGGTTCTTCAAACAGAGGTCTTGGTGGCAAGGACGTTCATTCAGTCACTCAAGTTCAAGATCTCACCAACCTCGTGGATCCCTTCCTCTCTCTCCAATCCACTTCCAACCCACTAAAAAAAGCCACCCTCCAATCACAGCCAGCCTCTGACCCCGTCTCACCACTGCCATTGCCACCTCTCGCCCAGGCCACCGCCATGTGCCTCTGGGGTCCTTGCCTCAGTCCTCGTCGCCCACACCCCTCACCACCCACTCACAGCACAGCACCCACAGCGATCCTTCTGAGGTATGAGTCAGTTCACGGCACATCTCAGCTCGGGGCTCTGCAACAGGAGGTCCATCTCTCTGAGCCCGTGTGCTCTGGCCGAATGCTAATGCCCAGGCCCCCCCTCACCCCTTCCCCTGCTCCGCTGTGCGACAGCTGCCTTCCTTGCTGCTCTTTAAACACGCCACACCAGCTCTGACCTCAGGGCCTTTGCACCTGCGGTCCCCTCCATCTGGAAGGCTCTGCCACCGGCCTATCATCTCTTCAGGTCTCTGCTCAAACGTCACCTTCCCGGAACATTTTCTATAAAACATCACACCTAACATTCCTTATCACCACCACTCTACTTATTTTCCAACTGCAATTATTAACATCTGCTCCAGCCTTCAAGAGATGAGCTCTCATCACCAAACCCACCTACCACTGCCCTGCTTGAGACCAAGGAGGTTCCCCCCACCATGGGGCACCACATTAGGCATCTCCAGTAGAGGGCGCTGGAGGGGACACTGGAGGAGTCCGGTCTGGTCTCTGAGAAGGCATCTCCCCTATGGGCAGTTTCTTCCTACCACCCACCCGCCACCCCCAGGGAGAGTTCCCAGCACACCATCCCCACTGGCCGATTTCCAGTGGCACCACCCACAGACAGCCTTCCCTGGGACCATGGAGAAAAGCTTCTCAACAAGCCCCACCCTCATGCAGCCCCACCGAAAACTTTTGTGCCATCCAATGGACCACGGCCGGCTGACCCCAGTCCTGGGAAGTGGGGTCCCTCTTCCTGATCTGTTTCTCTCTGGGGTCTGCTGCCTCAGCCCTCGGGGTAGCGGCTGCTCCCGAATCTGTATTCCCTTAGTGGCGTCAACAAGTCCTTCCTGTAGTTCATACATCTTTATATCGAACTTTCCCTGTTAAAATCACCGTGTAGTTTGTCTCCTGATTGAATCCTGACTTACAGTATCAGAATGCAAGCAGGTCTGAGTCTTCATGTCATCGGCTGTTTTTACTACTTTACTGAAGACTTTGTTTATCTTTACTTCTTTGTTCACTACTATGTGTTTGACATGTCGATAAACCTTGGTAGGTAGGTGGGTAAGAAGGAAGAAGTGAAGAAAGAAGGAGAAAAGGAAGGAGGATGGATGATGGGATAGTGACCCCCAATTCCATGAGGCATCGTGGTCTGTAACAGCACCAGGGATGCAGTAAGCACTCAAGAAAGAGTCACCCACTCATCTCCTTGAAGCCCTTCCATGACTTCCATTTAACCCCTCCATCCTTCCACCAACTATCTGCAATATTGAAAAATCTCACTGTTAAATGCCAGAGCCTGAAGTCTGTGCCTGGCCCTGCGACACTCGAAGAAAAATAATAACAACAACATAGGCAGAGGCAGAGAGAGGAAAGAAAGCATCTTTGGACCAAATCTGGAACTTCTGGGGCTTGTTTTCATTCTGATGATCAAAGCAGGATGGAAACAATGTACCACTCCCACACCACTGGCACCGCTACAGTTTCCTGCCTGTGGACAGTGGCAGCGGGTCATGGTCTCCTTTCTCTTTGACTGGAAAGCCTGTCTAGGTCAGCACCTAATATTTCTGGTGTGAATATTCATTTTCCCATTCTACACAAAGACCTACCAGTAGGCTGTGAAATGAGCATTCACAAAAGCATAAAATGCGCCTGATAATTAAAATGCTCAGCAATTAGAGTGATGAACTACACTCCAATCTACTGAGTTAATTTCATAACCTCAGAAAATTTTAAAGAAAAACTATTTGGAGATTAGAAAGCTCTAAAGGATTTTTTTTTTTTCTTTTTGACTCATCGATCATTTTTCAGTTTGATTACAGTTTCATTCTCCTCCAACAGTTTCTCTCCTATAGCCCAGTGGCTTCAGAATCATACTGGCCACACTTGTCTGCTTACAAAATAAACCAAGAAGAAAGCCACAAAATCCCAAAGCCAAGAATTACCATTACCTGGTAAAACCCATAATAAGAATATAATACAGCTAATAAAAGAGCACAGGGGTATTTAATACCAACCCCCCAATGTAAATAACAACTATTTCAATTATTGTTTCCTTTTTACCTCCAATTCTAAATGGTACTAGAAGAGACTAGCACAGTAGAAACTCATGGCACTGGACTGTAGCAAAAATAAAAAGGCATCTGAGTGTGAGAATGGGTGTCACTTTCTCCAAAGGACATACACAAATGGCCAATAAGTACATGAAAAGATGTTCAACATCGTCATTAGAAATCGAAATCACAACGAGATATCACTTCACATCTACTAGGATGGCTATTTAAAAACAAAACAGGGACTTCCCTGACGGTCCAGTGGGTAAGAATCTGGGCTCCCAATGAAAGGGGCCACGTTCGATCCCTGGTCGGGGAACTAGATCCCACGTGCAGGCCACAATTAAGAGTCCGCATGCTGCAGCTAAGAAGTCCGCATGCTGCAGCTAAGAAGTCCACATGCCACAACTAAGAAGCCTGACGCCACAACTAAAGATCCCGCGTGCCACAACTAAAGATCCCACGTGCCGCAACTAAGACCCTGCGCGCCTAAATTAAATAAATAAATAAGTAAATGTAAAAAAAAACCCAGAAGATAACAAGGGTTGCTAAGGATGATGGAGAATATACTGCTGGTGGGAATGTATATACAATAGTACAGCTGCTATGGAAAACAGTTTGGCAGTTTCTCAAAAGGTTAAACCTATAAGTACCATTTGACCCAGCAATTTCACCCTTAGATATATATCCAGAAGAACTGAAATCAGAGACTCATACAAATATTTGTACACTAATGTTAATAGGAGCATTATTCAGTTAAAAGTCAAAAGGTGGAAGCCATCCAAGTATCCACCAACAGGCGAATGGATGAACAAAATGTGGTATATATACACAATGTAATAGTATTCAGCCATAAATAGGAATGAAATTTTGATATATGTTACAATATGTACAGGACTTGAAAATGTTATGTTTAGTGAAATGAAACACAGAAGGACAGCTATTGTATGATTCCACTTACATGAGATACCTAGAAAAGGCAAATTCATAGAAGCAGATAGTAGAACAGAGGTTACCAGGAGCTGCAGAGAATGGGGAGGGGGGACTTATTGTTTCATGGGTACACTGTTTATATTTGGGATGATGAAAAAGCTTGAGGTACAGTTAGCGGTTATAAAAAACTTTGAATGTAGTTAATGCCACTGATTTATACATTTACAAATGGTTAAGACGATAAATATTATTATATCAGGTACATTCTACTGCAATTAAAATAATGGATGCCACACACGAGCACTAAAATCCATGTACTGTCTCATAGGAGATCTTGCCAGGCCCTTGTTGTGGGCCTGTTAACTCTTATTTTACAAACAATGCTAACAAACTCGATTAACTGGATTCCTCTTCTTAGAGGTTGGAGACAGCTCACCCATGAGGCCTCTGCACATTTTAATAAGGATGGCAAACATCTGAGCGGGATGAAGAAGAGCAGGGTGATTCAAGTTTCCTTGATGGAATCCTTTCTAGAATAGCCTGGGAATTAGCTGAGGGCAAGGCATGTGGTCTGTCTAATCTACTGCACCTGGCATGTGGAGTCGGACCCAGACGGTATCCATCCCAGAAACTGTCAGGAGACCATCTATGTGGGCACATGCAACCTCTTGGCCACAGGTGTTATCCACAATGGATGGGCTTGGAATGATGAGTCCTGGAGAGGTGAAAGGTCTGAATACCACCAACAAGATCCCCACTGGTGACCAGCAAAGACAGCCCCATGCAGGACAGGAATAAACCAGAGCAGAAAGACCAGCGGGACAAATGGGAGAGGCACATCAGGCAGGAGGCAGGTAGGATAAGCCTGCAGGCTGGTCCAGGTGGAGCCACAGCCCCACACGCCATCCCTCTGGCAGCCTGTGGGCGCACGGCAGAGGCACTCAGGGGGCTGCGAGGGGCCAGGCACGGTCTAGCGCAGCACTACTCACAGTGCCGTCTCCGGGGACTGGCAACTGAGCATCACCCACAAGCCTGTTAGAAATGCAAACTCATGGGCCTCTTCTGAATCAGATTCTCTGGGGGCAGGGCCCAGGAATCAGTGTTTTAATAACTCTCCAGGTGTTTCTGATGCCTGCCAATGGTGTTCTTAGGGTTGCGCTCTTGAGGAAACCCTAGCCCTCCTTCTAAGCGTTTCCTAAATGCCTCTGAGATGCTCCCTGCAAACGGTCCTCCCAGTCTAGTGCGGGCAGCAAGGCTCCTGGACCTCTGACCACAGAGGGCCCGCCTTCCAGCCCACCTCCTTGGAACTGCTCAGGACACCTCGTGCCTATGCTCTGCTAAGCTCTTGCAGACCTGCATCTCCACAGCTGTATTCCCCCAGAGAAGGGTTCTTGGCTCTAGTCATACTTTTACATCACCATGACCCCCAGACACACCTCACTACTTATAACCCACTAGCACCCAAGTCAGGTAAATTTCTACCTCCACGAATTCTCCCCGCCAACCCCTATGGCTCCACCATCCCAGGTCAGGGTTGGCACAGTGCAATGGTTTCTCCTACAGAGGTGGTTATCTTTGTCTCTGGTTTCTCTCTGTGTTAGTCCCTCTTTGGTGTAAATGCCGGAGTGAAGACTAAAGTTCTCCTTTGCTGTGATCCAACTCTACTTAGAACCTTCAGTGTTTCTAGATCTCTAAGCAGATATCCATGTCCTGAAGGCACAGCCTAGATACTTAAACACTGGCATTTGTGAAAGTGAATTCTTTAAGAACTCTGCTATCCCCAAAGTCAGCCCAATACATCTTTGCTGTGAACAGCAATGGCAAGAGATCAGACCTCTGTACAATGTTTACCATGTTCCTGACACTACACTGAGTACCCTGCATACACCCCCTCACCAAATCCTCACAAGCTCAGGAGGTAGGCACCAGTCTTGCACCCATTTTGCAGATGGGGAAAGTGAGGCTTAAACAGACTTGAGCAACTTGTCCAAGGTTATCACAGGTAATGTGGGGGAGCCAGGAATCAAAACAGGCAGCATGGCTTTTGAACCCACCCTGTTATTCACCACTCCACTCTGCACGCCTGATTAAGTAAACGGAAGAACAATGGAAGGTATGTCAGGGCAAGAGGCAGAAAGGAGAGGATGCAATTTCTGTAAGTAGGTCATTGGTTTGGATAGAAACAGCTATGATCCTCCAAACCCACTCCCACAAGAGGCATCTCCCCAGAACAATGAATTCCCCTCCAACAAGAGGATAAGAATGCCTGCCAAGAATGGGGCTGGAGGAGTAGGCATCTCGGGTCAGGCTCCTCTAAGAATCGGGACTTGCCGAGTTCGGATATGCTGAATGAAAGGGAATGCCGGCTGGGGTAGAAGGCAGCCCCGCTCCCACGGAAACAACCCTTTCTAGCAGGAACATGGAGCTATTTAACGACACCCCGCCACATTTCGAAACAGGCGAGGGCCGGAAGACTGAAAACGATATGGCACCCCATAAACTGCTGAGAGCAGGAGAAACACGGTGACTTTTCAGCAAAGATGGTGAACCGATTTTTATCCTGGAGCACCAGCTGATCCTACTCAGATGGCCACTTCTGGATCCCTCGGAGCAAATACTGCATGTGTCCTGTACAGCTGGTGCCACTCCAAGCACGATCTGGGCAGAGACCCAAACATACATCCCAGCCCACAATGGATAGAAGGCAGAGGGAGAGAAGGGCTTCTCTGACTCAACAGTGGTAAAGGAAACAGACACGAGTCTTGGAGTTCTGCAGTCTGTGCAATCCCATACAAACGTACCACTCTGCAGGACAATTAGTGAGGTGAGAGACAGCTTCACTGCGTTAACAAATATGATTTCGATATATCTTAACTAAATATTAGAGACATCTGTCAAAATCAGATGGGTTTAGAGAATAACCAAAAGAGCTGGGACAAAATGCATGAGTAACAAACAAAAACTTTGTTGAACAAATACTGTAATAAGTACCTACTATGTGCAGGGCGCTGTGCTAGGTGCTGGGAATACAGTGGTGACCAGGACAGGCTTTGCTTCAAAGGCAGCACATCGAGCAGTGACAAATACCTTGGGAGTCAGAAAAACTGGGGTTGAGAGATTTGGAACAGAGACTTCTTGTATTCTATGTAAAAAAGTCGAGTTCCTGTCTGTCTCCCCCAACTAGACAGTGGATGCCTCTTTGTGCTACGAACTGCTTGAGGTCAGAAGCTGTCCCTAGGCCACTGCCTGGTGCATAGCAGATATTCAGTGAGTGTTGGTTGGGCTGAAAACAAATGAGTAAATGCTACAATAAATATGTGAAGGTCAAAGAAGAAATCACACGGGAAATATTTCGAATGACTGAGAATGAAAATACAATGTATCAGAATTGGTGGGACACAGCTAAAGAGGTACTTAGAGGGAAACCTGTAGCTTGGTAGTAAACATATGGCTAAGGTCAGATGACCAGTGGTTTTCTGGCCCTTGACCATGAGGCCTCCAAGTGTAGGAACTGTTTTTGTAAATTTAACTTCGTATCCTCAGAGCCTAGAACAGTGCTTGGCACAGAGTAGGTACTTGGGAAATACCCCTTTATGGAACGCAAATGTTCCAGTGTGTTTCCCAGTTGTCACACTCAGTTGTGCTTCTGCATTTGGAGAGCTATTGTTCATCTGTGGCATAAACCCTTCCAGGCCTTTTGCTGTTGTTTGTTGTATACTCCACCTTCAGTAACAACTGACATGTTAAGCTGAGTCTCAGCCACTGTGTTGGGTCCCTCCCCAGTGTTGATATCATCTCATTTGATCTGTACAAGGGGATACTATTATGATTCCCCTAAAACCATAATAGTACTTGCTTGTTGTGCAGATATAGAAACTGATACAGAAACTAAGGCGCAGAGAGGTTAAGTAACTTGTCCCACATCACACAGCTGGGAAGTAGCAAAACTAGGACTTGAAACCAGACAATGTGAATCCAGAGCTGCTGTTCTCAACCACAGTCAATGATGGCCTCCCACTCAGGTTAGGAATAAGCATCAACAGACAGTCCTCCTGGTAAACTGCCCCTCCTCTGTGTTCTCCGAACACCCTGTGACTACTGTTATTACTGCACTGCCACTCCCACAGGGCTGGTGGTCTGCTGCCCTAGGCTCTGAGTTTCTCGTGGCACGGGCTGGGTCTTATTGTCTGTCTTTGCAGCCCCACCAGAGGCTCAGTGCATAGGCAATGCTCAATTACTGTCTACTCAACTCAGCTGGAGGTGGCGGTGGATGGGACCAGCTCTTCTTAAACTGCAGTGTGCACGCACATCACCCAGAGATCTTGTGAAAATGCAGATTCTGACTCAGCAGCTCTGGGCCTGTCGCGAGATTCTGCATCTCCAACAACTGCTACTGCGGTGCTGATGTTGGGTGGTCCACAGACCAGGATTGGAGAAGCGGGGCAGGGGGAAGTGGGGGGAGATGAAAGGGTAGAGTCCAGTGACAAAGCTGCCTTTGGCTCTCACCGGAAGAAGTTCCTGACTCTGATCTCAATTCACCGCTTTTGACCTCAGTTTCCTGATCTATCAAATGGGAACAACTGAACCTACCTTATATTTATCGTGGGGATTGAATCAGATGACTTGAGTGTAAAGGCCAAAGCAGATTTGACACCAAATAGGGATAATAGTTCTTCAATCTGAGAAACTCCCTTGACATTTATTTGTTGATTTGTCTTCCTTGTAGGGTTTCTCGAATCTTTCTTACATTGTATTTTGCATCCTGTATCTCTCTCTCTTTCTCTCTCTCTCTCTCTCTCTCTCTCACACACACACACACACACACACACACACACACAGAAATAAAGCAGTAATGACCTCATTTTAAGGTAGCCTATCTTGGGCTGGCTTTATTGCATTATTTCCCTCCCTAATCTGTTGATAATTCTCTTTCTCCTCATACCAAGGGGGTTAATACCTAAATCCAACAAGGAATGTGGGATTTTGAAGAGGACCCTGAGATGCCAACAAACGAGATTTCCAAAATGCAAGGAGGTGATCAGCACTTTTTGTCAGACTAAACAGGGGTGACCCAGATGTCACAAGAGTGTCAGCTGCTCCAAACAAACCAATCTTGCCTAGACCGGTGACAGTCCTGAGGGCAAGAACTGTGAGCCCACCACAAACCACAGAGAAACTCTGGGGGTAGCTGAATGAAGAAAGGAAAACAGCAGGCCAACCACAGACTTAGCCAACGCAAATTTCTCCCTGGTGACTAGAGGCATGTGTGTTGGTCTGGGAGCCGAGAGGGCATCAGACAAGTAAAACTAAACAAAAACATCTAAACGCTAAAGAGTTCTCCCTGAAAGCTCATTTCGTCTTTGAAACCTATGCGGAAATGGGCCAAGAAAATCCAAACAGATTAATAAAGACAAGCAGATCAGACTTCATGAAGGCTGTTCTTTCTGACCTGTTCTGCTAATGGATTAATACAAGCCAAGTCCGGAAAAGATGAGCCTTTTAACCTCTTGGGTAGTGATGTTAGAAACACAGTTGAAAACCTTTTAAGAACAGAAAAGAAAATGTAATAATTGTGATCAGAAGAGAACAAGAAATAATCCCATGCTATCATTAGCCCATCATGCTTTCCAGGCATGCAAGGCACCACACCTCAAAAAGTCTCATGTCCCACACAGGCCAAGTACATTCCCTGGACCTGGGAGTCTGAAGCACAGTGTTGGACCCTGAGGCCAGGATCTTGGCTCTTGGCCACAGACAAGGACACGTATCTGTTCTTAGAGGCGAGATGCAGACACAAAACCCCCAGGCCGCTGTACGCATCCCCTCCTGCCTGTGAGATTGGGAAGTGTGTTAAGCTGAAGAACGCACCGCCAAGGGTGCCCGTGTCCTAATCCCCAGAACCTATGAACATGATACACGCATGGCAAGAGGGACTTTGTATGTGTGATAAACTTGAGAACCTCGAGGTACAGAGATTATCCTGAATTACTCAGGTGTGTCAATGTAATCACAAGGGTCTGTAAGAGGGAGCTAGGAGGGTCGGAGTCAGAGAAGGAGATGTGAAGACAGAAGTAGAGATTGGAGGGATGTAGCCCTGAGCCAAGAAATGCCAGCAGCCTTTAGAACCCGGACGATGGAAGGAACGGATGCTTCCCTCAGCCCTCCAAATGGAACCACTCCTCCCGATGCCTTGATTGCAGCTCTGCCAGACTCACTTCAGACTTGGGACCTCCAGAACTGTGAGACAATCAAGTTCTGTTGTTTTAAACCACTTAAGTCGGTGGTAATTTGTCACGGCAGCAGAAGGAAGTTAATAAGGTTCACATTTCTGCTCTGCCTCTGCAAATGGCTGTGAGCATGTGGCTTAATCTCCCCGAGTTTCCGTTTCCTCAGCCACAGAATGGGGACTCTGTGGAGGGTTCACTGTCCAGACCCAGCGAGGACCTAGGTTACTGCCTCACTCACCAGCAGGTGCCCTCCACCCACTGCTTCTGGTAGATACAGTTCGTCAGAGGCTTAGAAACCAAATTCTCATTGGCTTAGTGTATCACAAGGGGCTCCACCCTTAATGGCAGCAAAGAAAGAAGGAACAGAGAGAGATAAGAATGGAAGAAGAGAGCCTGTCCATTAGGAACAGAGGAGAACACTGTACCCTGCCTGGCTCTTTAGGGACAGTCAATGCACGCTTAGGAATTCACTTCTCGATGAGCTTGGCACTTTCTTATTTCCCTACCCTGCCCTCCTTCAAAATCCCTTGGCATTACATGAAAAGGTACCTGTTCTAACACTTCTTCATGTTTCTTCCCTTAATCAGCACTAAGCATCACGGATGTCCTCATGGAAGAAAGTACTCAGATCAGCCAGGAATGTTCTGCTGGCAACAATAAACAACTTGTACGGTCTTGAATCAAAAGTGGGAATGCAGTGACTGACATAAATAGAAGCAGCTGCCCTAACTTCTAGCTAGGCAGGCAACAAGAACTGGGGACTCAACACACCTGCACTGTGGCCCTGGGTTTCGTTTGCACAAGGAGCTTTTTCTTCCTTTTTTGAAAGAGAAAATGCAGGTCTGGGAAGAAGATTCTTGCCCCAAAACTTGAACACAGAATCTTCAAATAATGAGCGACGCACTTAGGGCAACTCAGACGTATCCTCTTTACACCAAACGCCGGTGTCTTCTATACATCGTCACCCCTGACCCTCACAATAACCTGGTGAATGTATATGATCATCTCCACTTCCCAATGGGCTCAGAGAGGTCCATCAACTGACTCAGAATCACACAGCGAGAAGCGACAGGACTTGAACCAAAGACAGACTTCTTAATCGCCAAGCGAAGAGGACAGTACCCAAGGTGGATGCGACCATGCAGATGTGCAGAGATGATCCTTGGAATGCTGCTGCCAAGTCTAAAGACACTGGCATCGCAAATGAAGCACACCTGGGGGAAGCCTGCTTCGGATCTGAGGCAGCAACCGAGCCTGCCAGGCTACAGATGAGCACAGCTGGCTCGCAGACCCCACGTTAAATCATTTCGATGAGACAGTTATTCCTTCTGTCTTGATCGATCCTTCCGATTGAAAAGAATCTTAGTTTGGTTTGAGTTTATCTTCAATGCCTCTCTGCAAGTTGCTAGTCTCGTTTACACAAAGAGAAGACAGGCCTGGGGCTTAGAATCTTCTCTGGTAATAACAGCTACATGGAATTAACAATATTGTTCTATTTTCATGGTATGTAGTTTTATCCTTACCTTTTTTTTTTTTTTTTTGGCAAATCATACTGATTTTCCCTTTATGGTGGTGATAGAAAATTTCCTTTTAAAACAAAGTTAATGAAACTCTGAATTGATTTAAAGATAAATTTTAGTATTAATTGCATCTTAAGAGTTTGAAACGTTAATTAACTAATAAGAGGGGAACATCGTGAAGGTGGGAGAAGACTGACAGAAGTCTGGGAAGGAGCAGCCAGACCATTCAGCAGAGGGTCTACTACAGCATGGGGCTCTGACGGTCATGAGGTCGCTTATGTTTTCCTTCAGGAAATGGGTGAAGAGCAGACAACAGGCTGGCACAGGAGAGGGCATGGAGAAGGCCTCCAGGGCCGCTGCAGGGGCCAATATCCCCATCCTTATCCACAGGGTGTGTCTATGCCCCGTGCTGCTTGCCCCTTTGGCTTCAGAGTCACCCTACAGACCGCACAATGATGGTAATCCAGAGTCACCAAGGCTACCAAATGTATTCTGTTTGACATGGCAAAGAAGCAGGTAGTACATTTTAGAAAGACGTACACTAAAATAAATTTAAATATATATATAATATGGCGCTTTGAAAGGATTAACCCAACCGTTTGTTAAGCAGTTAAACCTTAACGATCTGCAGACTTTAACGGTCTCAACAGGCTCATGCAGCCGGGGTTCTGGATGGTCTTTGCCGTATTAACACTTCACACTACAAACCGATTAGGGAAGAGGTCCAGAAGCAAGGTCACATATGCCAAAGCAAACCTCACTCTAAATGGGGGGAGTGGGGGGAGACCCAATATGTAACTCACTTTTCATTCACTTGGAACTAAGTAGTACTGAATAACAGTCAGTAACTTGGACTCTGACCGGGCAGCTGAAGATTATTTTCCCAATTGTATTAGTTATCTATTGCTGTGTAACAAATTATCCCAACACTAAGTGGGCTGAAACAATTTTAAGCATTTATTGTCTCATACAGCTTGTGTGGGTCAGAAATTTGGAAGCAGTTCAGCTTGGCGGTTCTGGTTCAGGGTCTCAAATGTAGTTCAGGTTAAGATGACAGCTGGGTCTGCAGTCATCTGAAGGCCTGGCGAGGCTGGAGAATCAGCTTCTAAGATGGCTCATCACGTGGCAATTGGCAGGAGGTCTCAGTTCCTCCCCACGGGGCTGCGTGAGCATCCTGACAGCACAGCAGCTGGCCTCTCCCAGAGTGAATGATCCCAGAGAGAGTAAGGCCAAAGCATCAATGTCTTTCACGGCCTAGCCTCAGAATTCACATACTCTGATTTCTGCAAGATCCTACTGGTTACAGGTCAGCACTATTCAGTGTGGGTGAAGACTACCAAGAACTGAGAACCACTGGGGCTACATTCCTCAGCTTATATTTAATTCCTGGCCCCCACTACCTTAAATCTAGGTAAAGAAGTTGCTGAACTGTGATTTAATGGAAAAATGAATTAACAAACAGGGTGAAACTGAAGGGTGTTAAAAAAAAAAAAAAAACCCCTAAAATTTACCCAATCGGTACTGAGTGCCAATGACTAACAAAACTCTCATGGGAATATTAAAGCTTTCTCAGAACACTAAAAATAATCCCTTCTCCCAACTTTTCTCCTGGGTTTGACAGTCTGTTTTGGCTAAAGTCCATCTTGTAATGGTCTAAGGTAAACTACTGCCTAACTAATTTTTTTTTTTTTTTTTTAAGAATTCCAGGCTGAGTAAACTTCGGAGCCTCCTGAATAATCTCTAAGATTCCTACAGAGTTCTGTCCTTTCTCAACTGCCTTCACTCTGCCTCCCAAAGCTGTTCATCTCATTGATTTTTCTTTGTTCCAAATCCACATGAAATAAACTGAGTCTTAAAAGTGAACAGAACTGTTCACAAATGTGACATCTGCTTTGCCACCTGAAGCAATGGGGCCGACTGGAAAGGGAGAAAAAGCACGTGTTCAACGTCCTTATGTGTCAAGGTTCAGGTTTCCTGTGAGCCTCGCCCCTGTTGCACATATTCTCTCCCCCCACTTCCCACTGTCCTTCCCTTCTTCAAACAGAAGGCTGAAGATGGGGTGAGGTTTGAGACTTTTCAGACACAGGAGGTGGTGAGTGAAGCCTTCTCTTCGCAGGGGGAATTTGTCATACAATTTAAAGGTGACCATTTCTGTCAGACCCATGATATGCCAGAAAAGTGTTATTCTTGGCATGTGTTTTTCTCTTCAATTGGTCCTGAGAACCATCCCATGATGTTGTAATAATTATCACTATGCCCAGTAGGTAGAGGAGGAAAGACGCGGGGAGCTAAGCCGAAGTCCCAAGGCTATTGAATGGCGGAGTTGGGACTGGAACACGTTGTGTTTCGGCAGTTCTTCCCACACCCTTGATCAGCGATGACGCGGAACACAGTCAGCGGACAGCACTGACCAATATGAATGGACGCTGGTCCTGTCGCTGGAGCGGGGTCCTGAAGGTTCCCCTTCCCCGACCAAAGCAGGCGTTACGCCTTCAGGTAATGAATCACCCAGGAATCCCGGGGCTATGTGGGCACCCGAGGGGCTTGAGGCAGGACTGTTCATCAAAGAGTGTGGAAGCATTTGATATTCTAATACCAGTAAGTGCACCCTGGTAGATACTGGCTGAAGAACATCCCTGCTCTTTCTGTATCATCATGCAGCCGTAACATGAGCAGTATCACAAGACCCTCCATCCTGTATAGAAGGACAGGGTTCAAAGGCACAATAGAAAGTCCTGCTTTACCCAAACCTGGGGTCATGGGCCACCTACCACACTGTTTATCACCTTCAGCAAATGTCTAAGATTCTCTCCTCAAACTCCTGGGATTAAGTCCTCCAAGGAAAGGCTTCCTTTTTGCTTGTGCATTCTTGGACAGTATAAACAGTGAGTTCTTTCTGGGCAGCACTCATCCCCGGGCACGGCAATATCACGCCAGCAGACAAGGGACACTGCAGGACTCAGCAATTAGTACCCATCGGCTGAGCTAGTACAGCTCCAGTCATGATCTACAAGAAGCTGCCTTAGAGGTATTCTCGTCCGCACTGCCCAACTCAGAGGCCCCAGCCACGAGGGACAAGACCTCTTTTCTCTTCTTCAAAAAAACATAACCAGGGGCTTCCCTGGTGGCACAGTGGTTGAGAATCTGCCTGCCAATGCAGGGGACATGGGTTCGAGCCCTGGTCTGGGAAGATCCCACATGCCGCGGAGCAACTAGGCCCGTGAGCCACAATTACTGAGCCTGCGCGTCTGGAGCCTGTGCTCCGCAACAAGAGAGGCCGCGATAGTGAGAGGCCCACGCACCGCGATGAAGAGTGGCCCCCGCTTGCCGCAACTAGATAAAGCTCTCGCACAGAAACGAAGACCCAATGCAGCCATAAATAAAAATAATAAATAAATAAATTAAAACAAACAAACAAACAAAAAACCATAACCAAAACAATGCATTTATTTGCGGCAAGGCTGTGGTCACAGCCCAGTTTCTGTGTTTTTGGAATGCCCAGTTTCCATGTTTTTGGTTATAATTAAAACATTCACAAGTGAAATAAACCAGACAGAGAAAAACAAATGCTGTATAGTATCCCTTATATGTGGCATCTAAAAGATAAAATTGAACTCCTAGAAACAGAAAGTAGAATGGTAGTTGCCAGGGCCTGAGGGGTAGGGGAAATGGGAAGATGTTGGTCAAACGGTACAAACTTTCAGTAATAACATGAAGAAGTTCTGAAGATTTAATGGACAGCATGGTGACTATAGTTAATAATACTGTATTATATACTTGAAATTTGCAAAGAGAGTAGATCTTAAGCTTACACACACACACACACACACACACACACACACACACACACGGTAACGATGTGAGGTGATGGATGTGTGAATTAACTTGATTGTGGTAATCATTTCATAATGTATACATATATCAAATCATCACATGGTATACTTTAAATATATACAATTTTACTGGTCAATTATCCCTCAATAAAACTGGGGGGAAAAGAAAGGGTGTGCAAGGAAAGTTGCTTTCAAAAAAGAAATTCAAAGGCTGGTTGACACATGAAATGAATTTGAATTAAATAAAAACCATTTATTTGGAGAGGAAAAAACCTTAAGAACATGGCATCCAAGAAGGGTGAAGAAAGAAACTGGTGTGTGCCATGAGAACGTTGGCTTATACATTCTGGGCCAGCTTCCTCAAATTACTTATCAAGGAAGTCTTAAAAGACCTAGTCATTCATCCATCTATTCGTTTATTCACTCATTCATCCATTCAGTAAATATGACAATGGCTACTCAGTAACTTGCACATTGATCTCAGGCTGTCTGCAATCAGCCTGCATGCCTTCTTCCCTGAAAGGTCATTGAGCCTCATCCGTTGACTTTACAGACCAAGGAAGCACAGATGTTGGGAAGGGGAGTGATGCTCCCAGAGCTTCATCTCCAGCCAACGAACTTAGGAAAGACGGTTTCTCCAGAGGCCAAGTCCTCTAGAGAAGAAGTTGCCACAGAGCAAAAGAGAAATGCCTGGCCAGATACATTTATAATCACAATCTAATAATGCTTAACAACGCCCCATGGGATGAGCTTAAAGAAAATTACGAGAGTAATTACAAGTGTTCACATTAGTGATAATTCAATAATCATCCTCCTTGGCATATCTTTCTTCTTGAGATGGATAAGCTAGATTGCGTTAGACAGACTTCTGCCACTTATAAGCCACGTGACCTTGGAAAAGTCCCTTCAACTCTATGCTCTTTTACAGTTTTATCATCTGTAAGGAGAAGGATATAATGTAGTAACATTCTACAGTAATACTGGCTGTGATAAAGGCAATTGTGAAGAATCTTCAGAAGTAGGGATGGATGGTCCCCCTGTCCCCAGCGTTCCTCCTATTCATTTTCTCTGCATCTGGCTGATGAAATGAGATTCCCTGAAGATTCCTGGAATCACTGCCACTGTCCTGGAAGAACCAGCCAACTGAAAGACCCAGAGTTACCCCCACTGATATTTAAGCTGGGGCGGGCCGTCGCTCCCAAGCAGCACCAAGGCAAGCTAGGACCAGCACCAATCTGGATCAGGAAGCCTGACCCCTAGAATTGCTGGCCAGCGAGCTGGGCTGTCTCACCAGGTCATTTAAATAATTACATGATTAAGTTTATTAGATGCCACTTACAAAGTTACAATAAAGATTAAATAAAATAATGCCCAGAAAGCCCTTAGCACAGAGTAAGTGCTCCAACAAATGTTACCTAAGATGGTTATTATCATGAGAAAACAGAAGACAAATGTGTTTATCTTACAGATTTTGTAATCATGATTTAGGAGTGGGTTTAAAATTTTGCTGAGCTTGCTGGCTAAATTATATTAGAAATAACAGTCTTGTGTTAATCTGATATTCTCCAACACTTACGCGAAGACTCCTAAATAACACCAAGATTTCCGAAAGTCACTCAAGTACTTAAAGGTATATTTTCAATTGTATGTCCAGGTGAATTCCTCAAGAGCAGATGCTACACCAGAGATGCGGGGCTTTTCTTCTATGGATTGAGAGATCGGTCTTTGTTTGTTTTAAATAATCAGCCAGAATTGTTGACTTCAAGTGGATTCCGTGCTCTCTCCTCCCCTGCCCCCTGCTGCCTCCCCCTCCTCTTTCTCCTCCTCCTCCTCCTCCTCCTTTGGTTTTAAAGAAAAATGCTGATTTTCTTCAGAGGTAATGTGGCAGCCTACTTCCGTGTAGGGGGACAGAGGTGAGTGTCACTCATTTTCATTTGAGTGACTACCATGCCTGTGGTCTTACTCTAAAACACGTGGATTAATTTCTTTCTTCCTTCTTCCCACCCTCCTTCCCTCCCTCCCTTTCTTTTCCAATCACAGAATGTTGGCATGTTGGTAATGAACGGGGCCTATATATTTTTTAACTTTTTGCAGAAATGGGTCCCTTCACTTATAGTTGAATATTACACACTATTTTTACTCTAGGTAAAAAAATAAGGCATGCATGACAGATAGAAGAATGTTCTATCTTTAGTAAACTCTATTCTAAGAGCTCGTATCATTATCTGAGTCTTTCTTTTTTTTTTTTTTTAAACAACTAGGGGTCTACCTGATAAATTCTTAGGATTATTCCAGGATAAGGGTTTGTTAGTATGCACCTACGCTTCTTTTTATTGGTTAAAGAGAATTTTTTGTTGTAGACTCCCAGGCAACTCAGTTAAATGTTTTGTTTTTTTAATTTTCTGGCCGCGCTGCACGGCATGCGGGATCTTAGTTCCCCGACCAGGGATCAAACCCGCGTCCCCTGCAGTGGAAGTGCAGAGTCTTAACCACTGGACTCCCAGGGAAGTCCCAAACTCAGTTAAATTTAATGCTAGTAGACAGAAATAATTTATCTTTGTTCTTGGTATATTCATCTCATTTTGTATTCTAATTAGTTTCTGGTATATTGTTCGAAACGTAAAATAAATATGTCTAATTGTCTTTTCCGCGTAGAGTACGATTCCCTTGTGAGTCGCTTTGAATCTGCTTTGGAAGAAAGTGTGGTGTCAATTGTTAGAAACAGCACCGTACATTTTTGGCTTTTTCTAAGCCAGCCGGCACCCCCTAGTCCTAGCGGGAATTTTCTTTGCAGGTCCCACAGCTAGGAGTCCCGGCGACGCCCATCTCCCACAGCCCTTAGGAGTCCTAGAACAGCGATGACATTTTGGATTTGGCATTTCAATCCTTCAGGTGACCTGAAGCACGGAATCAGGATTAAGTGGAGATCACCTACCAGCCAACCTGGACCACAGTTACTCTTCCTCCTTCTGGATAAGGCAGCTCAACTATCCAGAGACGTACCCTTTCAGAGAGGAATGGCTAATTTTTCTCTTTTCTTTTGTTTTCTTTCTTCCTTGATTTTAAGATGTGGAAAGGACTTTCGGAAATGCTTTCCATATGCTGCCTTTTTTTCCTCTCATACTTGGGACTGTTCACAGTCACTCTGCAGAAAAGCATTTGACTACAGTGCCAGACTTTTAAAAGACTCCTTTCTGGTCTTCTATTTTGAGGACCCTCAAAGTGAAGAAAAGTCAAACTCGGTATTAAATAACCACCCAGGATGTAGCTGTCAGCTTAAGGTGTTACGAGCAATGGTTTATAAAAAGCCTGGTTAAATATAGGAAGTACAGTTGCCTTCCAGGTAACCCGAGATTCGAACACCCAATACAACTTTAATGGAGGCAATCTATTTGGCCCATTTTCGCAGATATCTAATATACTACACCTATTTTAAGATCTGTCATTTTTCCTCCTTAGCTATTTCTCAACTTGACCAGAAAATATTTCCTCTAGCCTAATTCACGTTCCATGATGATCCATCTGTATATTCCTCACCTCTATTTTTTCCTACTAAAATATATACATTCTTAACTATTATACATACTCCTAACATTAAAAAAAAAAAACAAACCCAAATGTTAAGTATTTCATTATCATTTAATATTCTACCACCAGAATCCAAAGTTTAAGTGTTTTTCAGTCTATTTTTTTTTTAAACTTAAAATGGGAATTTTAATGACTAGCCTGTGTGGCATTTTTTAACATTTGAATGTGTTACAATTTTAACTGTCTTAAAAATCTCATTTTTCCCCTTTCCTCTCTCTAGGGCAGGGGCTTTAACTTCTCTGTGGCTCTGTTTCCTCATCTGTAAAATGGGGCCACTACCTGTGTTGCAGGTGATTTTAAGGATTTAAAGGTAGTCTACATTTGGGGCCTGGCACACAGAGAGTGGCTAATGCACAAAGCATTGCTGTTTTGCATTTGCTCACCCACGCAGGCAGCCCTTGGTCATGGGGGGCCAGCCCACCCCAGCTCTGGTCCACCCACCCCACAAAACCTCCACCACACCCAGGCTGTGTGATGGGCAATTAGTAATTTTAGAAGACATTTGGCTAACTTCTCTGATCCCACTACTACAAATAGTTGCAGGTTTTGTCCGGGTTCAAATTTCACTGTGGCCCTAGGGGTAGAAAGATGAATTATTTGATTGCAAGGAGAAATAGGAGCCTGTGTGTCAGCCTGCTTTGCAAATCAATTCGCCTCCCCCCAAAGATGCCCATTCCTACTGAAGATATACAGCTTTACAAGGAATTTGGCAGCATTCGTGTTTGCCATGTCAGAGGGCAAGGTGCAGGCAGATGTAATATCACCAAGCGGTGTCATCTGAGCGTGCAAGAAAAATAACTGCAGAGGGCACGCCGTGAGCCCGAGGGAACCCTTTTGCCACGGGCCGTGACAGCGCCTCAAATAAGCACCTTACCTAATCTCCCTTGTTGATGCCTATCTGCGCCCAGTGATTTCATGCAGCTGCCAGCAGCTCACCGGTTAGGGCATGTTGATCGCGGCTGTAATTAGAGCCTGGGTTTCTGACGGTAACCAAGGCCTGCTGCCCAGATGGGGCAAGACCCTAAGGAAACTGGTGGGAGGGCGCCTAAAGGTGAAGCTTACAGTCCGCAGGGTGGGTTAAGCTCCTCCTGTTTTATTTAACTCTGTACCTCCAGGGCTTGGCACGGAGGAACACCCAGTACATGCTAGAGATGAAAACGACTGAATGACTGCCCCCAGAGCATTAAGCCCATTCACCACTGGGCAACAACCGTCATGATTTGCATAGTCTTTGGGGCTATTTTATAAATATTTGTGACGAGCCGTTCATTCATTCTTTCATCAAATACGCACTGAGAGGCCGCTCTGCCCGAGGTGTGGTGACTTCTGTATTTCAGGAGTTCAACACAGACGCCAGGACACAGAGTATGCTAGATAAATGTCAGATACAGGAATGGATGCATCAGATCTGGGGGAGGAATAGCTGAGTCTGTTGGAAAAATGTACTGCATGACAGTCAGGCAACTCTGCTGTCACCCTCTAGGGCCTGCAGAGCCCCCTGGTCCAGGCCAAGTTCAATCTTCTCTGGTGCAGATGGCCTCGGGGCTTCCTGGGCCACTGTACACCAGGGCTGCCCTGAAGGAGTGCTACTTCGGCTACAGGGTCTTTGAGAACCCTAGGATGTTCAGGCTCAGAGGGACGCAATAGATCAAGGACAAGCCCCTCCTCTGACAAGGGGGAAACAGGCTGAGGGAAGGGCTGCAGTTTTTCCCTGGGTACGGAGCAGACACAGAACTAGGACTGAATGGAGGTTCCTCAAAAAATTAGAGTTGCCATACGACCCAGCAATCCCACTCCTGGGCATATACCCAGACAACACTATAATTTGAAAAGATACATGCACCCCAGTGTTCACAGCAGCACGATTCACAATAGGCAAAACATGAAAACAACCTAAATGCCCATCGACAGATGAATGGATAAAGAAGATGTGGTGCATATCTACAATGGAATATTACTCAGCCATCAAAAAGAATGAAACATTTGCAGCAACATCGATGGGCCTAGAGATTAGCATACTAAGTGAAGTAAGTCAGACAGAGAAAGACAGATACCATATGATATCACTTATATGTGGAATCTAAAATATGACACAAATGAACCTATGTATGAAGCAGAAAGAGACTCAGGGACGTAGAGAACAGACTTGTGGTTGCTGAGGGGGAAGGGGTGGGGAAGCAAAGGGATTAGCAGATGCAAATTAGTATGTATAGGATGGATAACCAACAAGGTCCTACTGTACAGCACAGGGAACTATATTCAATATCCTGTGATAAACCATAATGGAAAAGAATATGAAAAAGAATATATATATATATATATATATATATATATATGTATATAACTGAGTCACTTTGCTATACAGCAGAAATTAACACAACTTTATAAATCAACTACACTTCAATAAAATTAAAAAAAAAAAAAAGAACTAGAACTGAGCTCCGGGACGTTGACTATCTATCCCCTGTCTGGCTGTACCCGCAGCACCTCCCCTGTATGCTGTGCAAGCTCATGGGCTGACTCTCTAGGGAAGAAGAGACAGACAGTAAAGGAGGGAACAAATGCTTACATATTCACATAGTTCTAAGTGCTCAGAAGAAAAGAGACAGAGTGGATAGGGAGGGCAGGGTTTGAATCCGACTCCATCATTTACTAACCAGGTAACTCAAACATCTTGCTAAGCCTCTCTGAGCCTCAACACCTCATTTATACAAGAGGGAGGCTAATTATAGTATCTGTATCACAGGGCTGTTACGAGACACTAAGAACATAGTCTGGCATATAATGGAGCATTTAATAAATAATGAAATGGTGATTATTGCTATTGGTTTTATTTAGATAGGGTAGTCAGGGCAGGCCTCTGAGGAAGCGATAATTGAATTGGGTCAGAAAGATGAGAAAGAGCCAGCCACGGCAAAAGGAGGCACGTGTGCAAAGGCCCTGAGGCAGGTATAGGCTTTGTGTGTCTGAGGAATAGAAAGAAGACCAGAGTGGCTGGAGGGCACTGGGCAAGACTGTGCATGATGTGAAATAAAGTCTGTGAGGCAGGCAGGATTCCAGTCCTGAAGGATAAGCAAACTCTGGTAGAGAGTGTGGATATTTATTCTAAGTGGAACTTGAAGCCACCGGGGGGCGGGGGGGGGGGGGGCGGTACATGTAAGTTAGCTACTGGCACGATACTGCTGCATAACAAGCAACACTGAAACCTCACAAGAACAAACGTTTCTTGTTCTCACTCGCTGGAAAATGGGTTGGTTGGAGGTTGCCTAATATTGACTGGGCTTGGCCGAACTTGGCTCCAAGTTGAAAGTCAGGTTCAGGTCCACTTTACGTGTCTCATCCTGAGGCTCCCGCTGCAGAGGCCCTGGCTATGAGAAAAGTGCGAGGGGGCAAACACAGTGGTGCACCACCCATCACGAGGCCATGGCAAGGCCGGTCAGATGCAGGAATCCCCTGCTTTCTGAAAGTTTGGTTTATACCACTTTGCTTTTACAGAAGACCTATCTTAGTACCTGTTTTCTCTCACTGAAAGAACTCCCCAAAGGATTTTCACTTTTACACCAAAAAAAACGATGAAGCACAAAATTCTTGCTCAGTGTTCGTTTTGCAGAGAGCCATCAGAGGCAGCAAGAGTGGCCTTGCCAAGCTCCTTCCCCGGGGACCGCACCCAGCATCAAGCCGCGGTAGCTCTGAACTGTGTCTGGGAGCATCTCTGCTTTATGTGCATGGGTTTTGTGCATCTGTTAGCAAGATGTGTCCTAAGGTAATGGTTTCTTCGCTTTATGTCATCTCAGCTTACGAAAGGCTTCCTAGGAAGCTCTGCTTTGGGGTAGTGGGGGAACCTCTGTGGTATTGCTACTGTGGGGTGTGACAGGGCGAAAGAGGTCATGTTATCCATGGTCCATGGGAAACCGGTGCACGTTCCCAGGGCATCCAGAAGACCCAGCAGGGTCAGAGCTTAGGAGGGCTGCGACCATCACCACTGCATGCACCACCCCACCCCCTGGCCTCTCCGCCCCAGTCTCATTCTGCCCCATTTTGGATCAAACTAGGTCAGCTTTCTGCTGGACCTGCCTTTGAAGAGGAGCCAAACCACCCACAGATCATCGAATCAGAAGGGAGGGGTGCCCTTGGACAAATCACAGGCCGGCTTGTGCCATCTCGGCGCTGGCCTTCTGGCATCATTTAGCTTTCTCAGAGGCAGCCCTCCTAAGCTCCGCTTGGGAGAGGAGACATGTTTTGGACCTGCCCGGTAGCCTCTGCAGCCTTGGCACAAGGTTCGGCCTCACGGTGGCTCATGTCAGGGCCTGGAGGGAGCAGGGACCCTTTGCTTTCCTTGGCAGCGTTCTGTAACCTGCACATTCCTCGCTGGGGTGCGATACAATGTGCTTTCCCGAACTGGATGACCGAAGGCGTCCGTTGTATTTTATCTGTGATCTAGCCCCACTACCCACCCTCAGCTCTGCTCTTGGAACTATGTGAGGGGAAAAAGAAAAAAGAAGGAGGAGGAGGAGGAGAAATATATGAGGAGGGTGTGGCAGTGAGGGGCTGGGCGTCCATGAAAATTTATGTGCTTAAAAAACAGCTGTAAAGCGTTTAATGTTTCAATGAACGTTTTATGTTTACAATAAAAAATCCTCCAGCCGAGAAGGCCTTTAAAATGTTACATTTCCTAGCAGATCCAAGAAAAAGAGGCAAAGGGAGAAGATTCCCACCAACCCCTCCCTGGGGAGGAACCTCCAAACAGGAACATTTAAAGGAGGTCCCCCCAGTATCATACCTGGCTCAGTTGTGAGTGAGCAGGGAATAAAGGCCAGGAGACACAAGCATGAAAAATATGCTCATTTTTCTCAAAGCCAAGCACCCATGGCGAGAAGCCTTGGAAACTCAGCCTCTGGAAGGGGGTGGCGGAGGGACTGGGGGTGGGGGAGGGGGGAAAGATAGCCAGCTCAGCCAAAGCTGGCTAAGAAATCTGGCTGTAATCAATCAGTCCACCGACAGGAACTGATCAAGCGCCATTAGGCTGAGTTCTTCCAGGAAAGAGCCTGGCTTGAAAGGACTCTGGCTTTGACACAGAGACACAGGTTCAAGTCTAAATTCCGCTCTGAACTGGCTCAGTCTCCTTAGGTAAGTTCTTTATCCTCTCGGGACCCTAGTTTCTTGATCCATAAAATGCAAGTGGAAAGCGTCACCGGCGTGCTCGGAATAAGCCAGGGAGCAGGCAGGCGCTGGGGACGCCAGCGCTGGGATGGAATCGGATCATGGCTGGCTGTGAGCATCGGGGGGAGGAATTAAGTCTGGATGTCGCAGGAAACTGGGGGCTTGTTATAGCTTTGCGAAAAATGTCAGCTTTGTTCTTCTTTGCTTCACTGATGACTTTAGTCAAATGGGCTTTCAGGTCAAGAAGCCCATTTCGTTTTTTATCTCCTTAGGAATTCCTATTTTCCACTTTGCCTTCAGGTACTAGAAATACAGTGTAGCCCACAGCCCCTCCCTAATCTGGTCCCTTCTTGCCTCTCCTGCATACAATGCTCGTGCAGCTACTCCAACAAATAGATAAAAACCAAAAATCCTGTGCAGCTTCTCAGACACACCCTGCAGTTTTGAGCCCATGAGCTTTAGAAGTCCTATTTCCTTCTGCTCGTTATGCCCTTCCCCACTCCTCTTCTTCTTTCAGCAAACTCCTACTCAGGCTTCAAAGCCCAGGTGAAGCACCACCTTCTCATCTGGGTCAAATGCCCCGGCACAACGCTCTGAAAGCACACACTGCTTTCCTGTGCCCCGATACCCATCACGCTGCCTTAAAAATGCTGATTACTTTTCTGATTTCTCTTCTCAACGATGCTTCCTGAGGGTAGCTAACGGAGTCTTAATCATCTTGGCACCCCCTGTGTGTAGCTGCAGGCAAGAAGTGGAGTAGATCCCCAGGAAGGATTTGCTGGTGAACGAAGAAATGAACGGTGGAAAACACCGCTTCCTTTCTATGATGACAGGAGATAGCACTGCTGGCCTCCAAGGGACAAACAGGGCCACTGTTCCCCTTCTCAACTCATGACTGTCACCTCACCCCCAGAGAGAGCAGACACCCTTTGCTCTCCTGGACAGGAAGAGCGGCTCTCCTCTGCTAGCCTTCGCCTTGTCCTGGGAACAGACAAGAACCAAGGGCTGACTTGCCACGCCGCTTAGCAAGGAAGCCATTCAGACCTCTGCCACGTTGAGAGAAGAGAGAAAGATGCTCAAGCACCTCCTCCCAGGAGAAAGGGGGGCGTTTCCTTCGGGGGCTGGACCAGTTCACTTTCTGTTCAGGTACAGGCGCGGGCCGTGCGTGTTGGGGGATCACGCTTGGGCGACACTAACGAGGTCCCTTCTGTTCTCCCAGGAGCCAGGGCCCTGTCCTGCCTCTCTCTGGACGCCCAAGAAGTGGTCACTGACCAACTGGATGCCACTGCCCCGGCTCTTACCATGAACCCTGACAGTCACGGCGGTGGGTGTTGACTGGACAATTTCCAACGAATGCCCGCAAAGTTTCGCAAGAACGCCAGCTACCAAAGAGGTGAAGGGTGGAAACTCACACAGTAAACCAAAGTGAAAACAAAACTGTGTCGCCAAACCCCATGTGAACTGAAACCACAGGCTGAGCCCTCTGACTCTCGAGACACACAAGCAGCCCACCCCCTGCGTGAGTCACCGGGGTGGCCGGGACGATGTGAGAGGGAGAAGGCCCAATTTCAGGGAAGGTTTCTCAGTGTTCTGGGGACCCTCTGTGCTTTCCGTTCCCTGGAGATTTATGTTCAGCAGAGTAGAAAGGAGAGAGAACCTTCATACAGCACTAACTACACACCCCTTAGGGTCTGGTCAATGCTGGAGACACAAACATCCAATGGGTTTTCACAATCATCCCGTCTAGAAACAAACTATTATCTCCAGATCCGTAGGACGACAGGGCACCCAGGGTGTTCACACAACTAGACCAGCCAGAGCAGGAATGTGCATGCCTTCCTGCTGCCACGCTTCACCAGAGGTCACACCGGAAACCCGGATCGGCCATGCGGGTGGGAGTTTCTCCTGCTCTCCTAGCGGTCTCCAAACTGCTTTGATCACGCACCACTAGCAGTAAAATTAAGTCCTGAACATACCCCCCAAGAGCTGTACACTTACATATCCATAAATGAGGTATATACCTCTAGGTGGAATATTATAAAACATTCAAAGAAATGGGAATTGAAATGGGATGAGATGAAAGGTAAAGATAAACAGAAGCTACAATGTTATCTTCCCATATCCTACGGAGCGCAGGGGTCACAGCGTAGCCAGGTCAAAAAATACAGGTGGCCCAGTTAAACGTGGAAGGCAGTTTTGCTAAAACATTATTCCTTGTTTCTCTGAGATTCAAATTTAAAAGAGCTTCCTGTATTTTTATTTGTTAAATCTGGCAACCCTAAGGGGTCAGCAACTGTACTCTACGAAAAGGCCACGGTAAGTCGTCTAGGCTCTGTGGGACAACTATCCAGTTCTCCGGTGTAGTGTGAACACAGCCCTAGACAACTACTAAACAAAGGGCGTGGCTCTGTTGCAATAAAACTTTATTTATAAAAACCAGACGTGGTGGTGGGCTGCAGTTGGCTGACCGCTGCCTAGTGGATCATCATGGGTACATGCCACTCAGGAGAGCCCTGGTCTACGAAAGAGAGAGCCTGTATTTGCACAGTTATCCAATGACACGACAGAGAAGACAAACAAACCCTTGTCCTGTTTTCTCTGGGGGCTTGGGGTGCGGTCAAGTGAGCTGGCAGAGGATGGGAATGACAACCCCTGTGTAACAGAGGGGGTAAAGGAGTAAAAGCAGGAGCCTATCGGAGCCTCATACATACGTGTGCATGCACACACGAGCACGCACATGAGCACATACTCACATGCAAGTGCACACATGCACGCACACTGAGAAACTGCTGCCACCAGGTCCAACGTGGGTGGACCTGCATTCAGTGCGTCAAATTAAATGCTTCTCCTGCCCCAATTACTAGCGATTCAATCGGCCAACTGGCAGCCGTGACAACGCATTAGCCTTTCTGCCAAATCAATTCCAAGTCCCCTTCCAGCACTAAGAGGCATTCACTGGCACCCCCATGCCCGGGAGGAGGGGCACCCCCTGTTACACTTCGCATTCCGCTCTGCACCTGGACCTCTGAATCCCCTCCTCAACGGTGGCCTTCTAATCTGTCCTGCGGCCGTTTTCCCCCACCTGCAGCCCGCGGGGGCATAAAAGTCCAAGCTCACGGTTACTGCCGACCATCACTGCCAGTACTCTCTTCACAAATCATGTCAGCATTGGCTCTGCGCCAGAGGAAGCTGCAGGACTCAACGTTCCGCAGTCCCCATGATGGGTAATTTCACACAGAAGCACACAGGCACGGGGGGACAGGCTGAGTCAGGTCAGCATTGCAGACATGCCCTGAAACCCAGCCCTTCCTGAATCCTTCTTTCAACTTCAGGCTGGGGGTGCTGGGGCTTCTTTCTGAGAAATGGGGTCCTCAGAAGACCAAACTGTTTTCCAGCTCAGAAGCACTGGGTAGAACAGAGGGCTGAGGCAGACACTGGCTGTGCCTGGGGTCAGCCGAACAGACGCCGGGGCGGAGGGGCCCCAGATGGAGTCACGTCGGTGGTAGAAGGTGGGGACAGTTGGCGTGGACCTTAGTACTTGGCTCCTGAAGCAATGTCTCCTTTGGGGAGACAATGGGAGTGAGCTGTCTAACTATACTGAGGGTGTGTGTGTGTGCGCGTGTGTGTAACAAGAAATGTACAGTTTTCCTGTTTTCTCTGACCCCAGTTATTCAATAACACAGCCCACTTCTTCAGGTGTAATAAGGGGTCTCTCCACACCCGTCCCAGCTCAGTCCTCTGTTTGTCAGGCCTATTGTTCTCTGACTGTAACCCTCTCCCAGGGTTTGGGGGAACCCTAGAATTCTGGAGGTGGGTAGTTTGCTTGCTGAAAGCATACAGCACCCAGCAGCCTCCTCGATACTGCCGAAACAAGGTCCTAATGGTCTAAGTGTGCAGAAGGGTCTGTGTACGAACCATCCTCCCTTGAACCATTGCAAGAATGGTCCTCAGGATCATGCATTCATTCAGCAAACAACCCCTGGAGTCAGGTACTTGAGCATCCAGAAGAAAATTCATAGCCTCAGCTCTGGGGAGGTCACAGCGCAGCTGGGAAGTCACCCGGTGTTACAGAGGTTCCTGGTGACCTGCCTCAAGTTTCCATGACTTTTCAGCCGCAAAGTAGAATGCTGGACCCTCTGCTTTACTCCAACAACGGAAAAAGCAGAGCCAACCAGGAAGCCAGGGCTCCTTGCCATTGAACTTGGCCCATCACCTATGCCTACCTAGGGCCAGGACTAAATTGGCAACACAGGATGTGGCCTTTAGGGGGTCCCCGTCATGAGGGCAAAGAAATAGCATGGTCTCACGGGTATGAAAACATGAAGATGGGACAACGTTTAGGGGGAATTTTCTGTCCATCCTCTACCTCCTGATCTTCAGGGTGAGGGCACCGTGGCTCTGTGGTTAAGGGCACGGGCGCCAGGACCAGACAGCCCTGATCGGCGCCCCGCTGTGGCCTCTGTCCGCACTCACATCTGTCAAATGGGCAGAGTCCCATCTGGCTCACCTACTGCCCATTTCAGGGGGAGAAGCAAGAGTCCATGGCATCAAGGAGGCTTCAAAAACCACGAAGGATAATAAAACCTGTGGGGGAGCGTTAAGGGACTAGGCAGACGAGCAGCGGTTTTGTGCAAACTCATACTCGTCCAATGAAAGCGAGAAAAGTACAGATGCCTTCATATTTTAATATGCCAAGCGTCCCAAAGCAGTGGATGTCTGACTATTTAAAAATCCCATTTTCTTCATGACATTTCATTGGCTAAATGGAGCCAGATTTTCACTTGTCAATCCCACAGTCTCACACAGGGAGACTCTTCAGGTGACAGGTCACACATAAACACTGATTTTGTGTCTAATTATTATAATAACAAAAAAGCAATCATGACAATGACTCGACCTCAGAGACTCTATCCCTGGCAACAGCACACGTGATACACAGTACGAGGAAGGGGGAAAAGCATCTATTCAACTCCAGCAGCTCCTGAAATCTCCAAACGATGCAACCTCCCCTCCGTCACAACCTTCTGAACTTTCATGTGTCAGACACACACCAGGGCTTTCGAATGTCACTTTTACCTAATAGAACTGTTTTTCAGAAGGACACAGTCAGAACCTGGAACTATCTGGCAGATGGCAGCTGCCACTTAGGGACCCACCTTGAGCTGCTTAAGGCCACACAACCCGGCCAGGCTCTGACAAGCAAGGTCCCTGTTACAGTAGAACTCAGAATCACGGGAGCACCTTTTTCCTGGGAAGGAGGACACAGATTCAAAACAAGAAATTCTGATGAAGGGAAATGACCGATTGGGAGCTCGTGGCCTTTGGGAGGCCAGGTGAGGGGAAAGAGTGACTCAGAAGCCATCCAGGATGTAACCTAAAGCCTTGCAGGCATTTCCTCTTCAAATGCACTGCGCACGTCTCTGCAAGATGGAAATCAGGTAAGGAAGGGCCACGGGAGTCAGCCAAGGACTAGGTCATCATCTCTGATGCCTTCGTGTTTGTACCCTCTTTCTCTCTTTTAACATAACCCAATAAATTTAATTACTTCTACCCACCCCCAGCACTCCACGAATCTAGTGTCTGTTCTGTAATCTGTTTTATGGGCCTTTGTGATGAAGGAAATAATAAGATGTACAACAGATATATCATCCCTTGGTTGATGTCCTTGTTCACCTGATGTCCAAGACACCTGGAAAGACGCAGCCCCCACTGGGGGATGGCCTACGACCACCTGATATAGGGGTAAAATAGCCTGGCCCTCTGGCCTCAAGGTGGGACAACTTTTTTTTTTTTTTTTTAAATTATGTATTTTTAAAATTTATCTTTGGCTGCCTTGGGCCTTCGTTGCTGCGCGCAGGCTTTCTCTAGTTGCAGTGAGCGGGGGCTATTCTTCATTGCAGTATGCGGGCTTCTCACTGCCGTGGCCTCTCTTGGTGTGGAGCACGGGCTCTAGGTGCACGGGCTTCAGTAGTTGTGGCATGCGGGCTCAGTAGTTGTGGCACACGGGCTTAGTTGCTCCGTGGCATGTGGGGTCTTCCCGGACCAGGGCTCGAACCTGTGCCCCCTGCATTGACAGGTGGATTCTTGACTACTGTGCCACCAGGGAAGCCCTGGTGGGACAGCTTTGAGGTACCATTTACACATCAGAGTTCCCCCTGAGCATCAGGTCAAAGCTAGCTATCACTTGAGGTCACATCTTCTCTTGCCTCCTTTCCCCTTTCCTACCTTGTTTTCCTCACCCATTCCAGGTTTCCCCTGAGAACACTCCCTCAATAAAACAAGTGCAGCCAAATCCCTGTGTCCTGCTCTCCTTCTAGGTGACTATTTAAGGCACAGAGTTAAGAGAATCAACCAAGGCCAGAATCTCTTGAGGTAGGTTTTCCAGTTGTCTGGCAGGTAAATTGAGAAGGCCAACCAATGGAGAGGTCAGAGGAAGACAGCGAGTGTATACAGGACACGTGGGGAGACAAGCACATATTTAGATCCCTGGTCCAGGTGCGGAAGAGGCACTTGCATGGATTCTGTCCACACAGCACAGGGTGAGGGGCATCCGACGACTCACAAGGCCTCACAGACACCCTACCGAGAGCAAAGCAGGTGGGGAATCTTGGGCTTCAGTCTCGAACATTCTGTGACGTTGGAGACCCCTGGTGCCAACGTGGAAATGCACCAGGACATGGGCCAGGTACTACGGTGGCTGAGGAAGGCACGGTGCCTACAGGAGAAGATGAAGATGCTGAGAGCAAGGAACCCATCTGCTCTCTCCTCAGGGACAGGGTGGGCCTGTGCCTGCAGACACCAAGCGGCGAGCAGTGAAGGAGGGCTCTGGACGCCTGTAAGACTCAGTGTCAAGCTAGAATGTTTACAGGTCCCATCTGAATCATGCCTGGAGCCAAAGCACCTCAGAACAGAATCTTGCCGATGTATTAATCAGCGTTCTCCAGAGAGACAGAATCAATAGGATATACATGTACAGTGATTCAGTAATTTATTAATTAATGATAAGGAATAGGCTTATGTGATTATGGAAGCTGAGAAGTCCCAAGATCTTCAGGTGGCAAGGTGGAGGCCCAGGAGAGGTGACTGTGTAAGTTCCAGTCTAAAAACTGGCAGGCTTGTTCAAGAAGAGCTGATGCTTCAGTTTGAGTCTAGAGGCAGGAAAAAGACCAAGGCACTCAGGCAGGAGGCATTCCCCCTTGCCCGTGAGAGGGTCAGCCTTCTGTGCTGTTCAGGCCTTTGACTGATTAGATGAGGCCCACCCACGCTAGGGAAGACAATCTAATTTACTCAGTCTACAGATTCAAATGTCATTCGCATCGAAAACACCTTCACAACACACCCAGAATACAGTTTAACCAAGTATCTGCACACCCAATGCTCAGTCAAGCTGATATATAAAATTAATCATCACAGCCCTAGTTACATATAAACCAGCTCTGTCCTCCAGCTGCACTAGATCAAGGGCCTGACGTATTTCCCAAGTAGGCATGGAGAGAGCTCCAGCCACTAGAAATGATCGCCAACAGCCCTTTAAGAATCCGAAAGACAAGCAGGTTCATGAACACAACAAATATTTATGAAGTTCTGATTAAGATGATTATGGAAAGTTGCTATGGGCAAAACTGACATGCAAATACTATAGGTAAAGTCAAGACTTCTGAGGCTATACTCCTGAGACATACATGGAGGGGAAACAAATTCCCTTTTCAATTCTCTTACAATCCTGTGCTTATTAGGAAAAACAACACGAGTCTGGTGTTGATGCTTCCTTTCAACAACAAACACTCCAATTTCAGACTCACTGGCAACTATAAGTGTCTAACTAGAATTTAAAACCACTGTTTGGTGTTCAGTAATTTTTAATGAACATCTTGTATTTATGATAAATGATACTGGTCTTCCATTTATGTTAGAAATATAAAGCTTTCCCTATAAATAGCTGTAATCATGAATCTACACATATACAAAGGTAAATTAAAAACAAGTAATATAACAGAAAAGCAAATAGGACAAAAGTTGTGAAGGTGGTGTAAGAGTGAAGTTTGGGAAACACTGTTTCACATGATTAAAATGTGAAAAACCACAAAAAAAGGAGGTGGTCGTAAACGAACGGGTCTTGAAAAACTCTAGCGAGAGAAGACGAGGCGACAGCGATCAGCCTCAGCCATCCACTCAACGTCAGTGATGACACGGAACGAATGCCACATCTTTATTCTCGTGAAAACACCATGCTCATTCTCGGGAAAGGAGGAAGTCAGAGCTAACGGATATAGTTCCTGAGCCCTTCCTGAGAATTACAGAAAAAATCACTCCCACCTGCCATGGGTCCAAAAGCCATGGGAAAACAGGCTCGGTCAGGGATATCTCAATGAATTTCCATGAATTTACTTCTATTTTATTTAACTTAACTAAAGGACTGAGTCAAGTTTCCTTAAACTCAGATATGCCCACAGGTGGTTAATTAAGTATAAAGGTTTAATTTCTGATTAAAAAAAAATTAGCCAAGGATACTGATTAGAACATAATCCAGTTATATGTTATCTGTGCATCAAATTGTCTCAAAACGTAGAGGTGTAAAACAACCACTTCTTCTGTTCGTGGATTCTGTGAGTCTGGAATTTGCGGAGGGCGCCAGGGTGACGGTGGGTCCCTGTTTCACAACGCTGGGAAGCTGGAATCATCTGCAGGCTCACTGGTTCACTTCGGGTCTGATGGTTGATGCAGGCTCAGTTCCTATCGACGGGGGCCTCTCTACGTGGTGTCTCCACGTGGGCTAGACTGAGCTTCCTCACGGCATCGTGGCCAGGTTCCAGGATGAAGCATCCCATGAGTGAGACAGGAACAGATGGAAGCTGTATCATCTTTTATGAGCTAACTTCAGAAGTCCTACAACGTCCCCTGTACCACATTCTTTTTTTTTTTAATTAATTATTTAATGTATTTATTTATGGCTGTGTTGGGTCTTCGTTTCTGTGCGAGGGCTTTCTCTAGTTGCGGCAAGCGGGGGCCACTCTTCATAGCGGTGCGCGGGCCTCTCACTATCGCGGCCTCTCTTGTTGCGGAGCACAGGCTCCAGACGCGCAGGCTCAGTAGTTGCGGCTCACGGGCCTAGTTGCTCCGCGGCATGTGGGATCTTCCCAGACCAGGGCTCGAACCCGTGTCGCCTGCATTGGCAGGCAGATTCTCAACCACTGCGCCACCAGGGAAGCCCCTGTACCACATTCTAATTAGTTCGCAGCAACTCAGTAAGGGCGGCCCCATTCTAGGATGGACTTAGACTCCTTTATTGCGACAATGTCAAAGACTTTGCAGGCACATGTAAAAACCATGACAGAAAGGATTAACAGCAGAGGAACACTACACACCCTGCATCCTGCCCTCATCTCCTCTTCTTACAGTCTCCCCACTCCATAACCATCATGACGACCATGAAAACCGTCCACATTATCACCCAAACGCCAAGTTCTAGTGCTTTATGCTGCCTCTTCTTAATTTCAAGGTAATGACTTTCACAACCGAAAATGTCCAAGGAAACGAGGAAGGAAAGAAGGTGAGAAAGGGACAGGTGAGAATGGGATGAGAGAAAGGAAGAAGGAATTAACAAAGAGAAAAAAGGCAGAAAGAAGTTTACATTCCTTTCCTTTGTCACAAGCCTACACTGAAACACTGCGATGCTCAAAGGAACCAATGCCAGAAAAGATTTCCCGAGGAGACACAGTGTAAGTATGCATCTTTGAAGTCACACATTCTACGAAAGGGTTTGGAAATCACTGAGCCGTCCCTTAAAAAGTAGAGCAATCAGCACCTTAATGTGGGTGTGCTTCTCGGTTCCAAGTTCTAACCTCAGCTCTAACCTTGGACATGTCATGCTGCTGTGTCAAGTACCAGCCCTATCTCTAAGGAACACAGGCAATTAAACATCGACTGAGGTGTGAGCCACCTGTAAGTACTCCTGGGGCTTCCACAGCCCAGTCAAAACAGAGTCACTTCAAAACAAACACAAAAAAACAACCAACACAACAAGCAACTTCCTACAAATGATACCAACTAATTTCGACATTATCCTAAATTAATACCAAACATAACATGTTGGATGCTACAGTGACACCAGCGTCAACTGGTCTGCAGTTGATTTGATACTGCAAGTTGGGTGACTTTGTTAGTGATGATAATCTGTTATTCCGAAGGGAACAGAGTGACTGGAATTTTAAAATCCCTGCCCAGTTTCTACCACCTCCTGTGGCTACTGAGTTCCCAGGATCCTTGGATTCCCGGTGGTTCCCTAATGGAACAGACTCCCCACATCTCATCCGATAAGCCAAAAGAGAAAGTTATTCATGGTTTGTTTTTTTCTCCCCCCTAAGTGATTTATTTCTCCTGGACTTGTGTGAATGAGTCCTAAGCAAGAAGGCCATCTCCTTGAAGAAGCCTTCCCTAAACACTCAGACACCTTGTTAATTCATTGGTTTGTTTGTTCCTTCACGTTTTATCCATCAAACCTGGATGAATTCGGGTACCGCATGAAATATTGGGACTCAAAGACTGATGAATGGTGGTGCTGCATATTATGGGGTGAACTGTGTCACTCCAAAAGATATGATCAGGACTTCTCTGGTGGCACAGTGGTTAAGAATCCGCCTGCTAATGCAGGGGACACGGGTTCGAGCCCTGGTCTGGGAAGATCCCACATGCCGCGGAGCAACTAAGCCTGTGCACCACAACTACTGACCCTGCGCTCTAGAGCCCACGAGCCACAACTAGTGAGCCCGCGTGCCACAACTACTGAAGCCTGCGTGCCTAGAGCCCGTGCTCCACGACAGGAGAAGCCCGCGCACTGCAACGAAGAGTAGCCCCCGCTCGCCGCAACTAGAGAGAGCCCGCACGCAGCAACGAAGACCCAACGCAGCCAAAAATAAATTAATTAATTAAAAAAAAAAAGATATGATGAAATCCTGGACCCAAGTGCCTGTGAATGCGACCTTATTTGGAAATAAGGTCTTTGCAGATGATTGAGTTAAGAATAGAATGAGCCCTAATTCAATGACTGGTGGGTGTCCCTATAAGAAGAGAAGAGACGGACACACAAGGAGAAGGGGATGTGAGGATGGAGGCAAAAGCTTGTAGGTGTGATGCACCTACAAGTCAAGCAACACCAAGGGCTGCCAGCAATGCCAGTAGCAATACCTTTCCTAAAGGAAAGGCATGGAACAGGTTCTCCCCTAGAGCCTTCTGAGGGATCAGGGCCCTGCTGACACCTTCATCTGGGACTTCTAGCCTCCAGACCTGGGAGAGAATGTATGTCTGTTGTTCTAAGCTGCCCAGTTTGTGGTACTTCGTTGCAACAGCCCTGGGAAACCAAGATGGCACATGAATGCGACCAGCACCTGTAAAACACCTACTAGGTGTCAGGGGCTCTTTACAAGGTACTCAGCCTCCCGAAATGCAAACGGAAACAAATAAAACACACTGTTACCCTTGAGAAACTCTTAAGGGAAAGAAGTGAGGAAGAGGTGTATCTGGAAAACTCCACATATACATAAAACCTCACCAAATCATACTCACTGCTCCCCAGAAAATGTCTCCTGGAGAGTGCAGGAAATGGTCGTGCGGTACTTATGCACAGCTTACAGAATGCAGTTTTCAATCCCAAGAGCAATGAGATGATTTTGATGTAAGGCGAGAGGGAACTGCATGGAAATGCTTTCCCAGCTCCGGGGATTTTTGTCATTTCACCAGGGGGCTTCACACGAGTGGGTTTGCTTCTCCAAATTCCGCAAACCAAGGCGGCACTGACCAGCCTGACTGTATTAAGTAAGGATGCGCCAATAACTCTGATAGTTGATTACGGTGATGACCCTCATAGTGGGTACCATATGCTAAAAACTATGTGCCTTGACTGCTTCTGGAAGAAGCAAGGACATGAATGAACGAATGGACGGTTCTTCTTATGAGTTGCTGCTAAAAGTCAACGAGAACTCTCATTTTCATAGAACACAGTGAAAAATCAACCTGCAAGGTACTGTAGAGATAATACAGTCCAACTACTTTATCACCAGGGACTTTGTTCATTGCCGCCACCCAGAGCCCCTGGAAGAGTGTCCCATCTGTGACAGGCACTCCCTAAAGATTTAATTATAGATTATAAATGAAGGGCTGAGACCCAGACAGGGGGATGAGGCGAAGGCTGGTTAGATCCTCACTAAACGCACTTCTCCCTTCTTCTAGGACATCCTTAATTCTTGCCAGTGGAATAAGGGTGGACGTGAGGGACGCTGCTTCCAGCCCCGGCCCAGGAATATCCCATGTGGTGATGCTTCCTCTCTCCGCTCTTCTGCTGGGTGTGGATGAGAGGGTACCATGGAGGCCGTCGGGGGATGGATGGTGAAGGCCCTGGATGGATAAAGCCTAGGTCCCTGAATGACCCACAAGAGACTATGACCAGAGCTATAAATAAATCCTTATTATATTAAGAATTAAGTGTTCAATCACTGAAATTTTAGGGTCGTCTGTTACATCAACTAGCTTAGTCTGATGCCAAGGAATGAAGAGCAAGGTCCATTTCTGACCTTAGCAGAGATGGGAAAGCAGTGAGCAACTGTCAGGAGTGACCCCAGAGGGGGCTCCCGTGGCCAGATTAGCAGCAAGGCTGTTGACATTACACAGTAGCTTTCGGGATCTGTGAGATGTGGGAAAGAGAAGGTAGGGGAGAAACGTGAAAGAATAAGAGGAAGCTGGAAGGAGAGACACGCGCAGATAAGAACAAGGCGCAAGATGTATTTTGTGGCTTATGTTCATTTGTAATCACAGCCCGGAGCGATCGGGCGTCCTGCAGTCACCCTTACCTCTGCTGCCTCAATCCTCATGGAGGGAAACTTTTAATAGCAAAGGCCACCGTGACAGACAGTGACTCCAAAAGCAAGAAACTATGCTTTACGGTGCTGGGATGTCTCAAAAGCTTCCTAGGTGATCCTAATATGTTACCAGAGTTGGGTACCACTGCTGGAGAGTGAACGTGAAATATAAAGAAGAACGTAGATGCTCTGTAGCTACTGAGAAAGCGTGACCATCCTAGGACGATGCCCCGTTCTCCACTTGTGTTGGCCAACAGGGCAGCAGCCCACCTGCATGGCTCTTACCTTTACTTTTCCTCACTCTCCTCTAGTCCTTCCAAATGTTTTCTGGTTTAATCCAGGTGCACACAATTCCCAGATTCCTTGAATCATTTTCTATGCCTTTGTTTATTTAAAAACAAAAACAAAAAACAGAAAAACCCCACCAAACTATAGTTCCTTTCAATCTTGCTCCAGTTTTGTCCCTCTTCTACTCCTGTAGCCTCTCCACCACACTAACCAGCTGGTGAGCCCTCACAGCCATCAGACGTACGACAGAGCTGTTGGAGAGACAGAATGACTGCTGGCGTTGTTCACAGTACTCCGTGAAATAAAATACGGTGGCAACCACGAAGCTGCCACTATTTATAGGGTGCTTCCTACATGCCAGGAACGGTGACACCTGTTGTCTATTTCATATAGTCACTTTCAGATGTTATCGTGATCATTTAATCCTCAAACATCTCCATGAGTTAGATACTGTTATCATCTCCATTTTATAGATGAGGAAACTGAGCCGAAGAGGGCTGAGTAAAATTGCGCAAAGTCATGTCATGCAACTGGGTGACAGAGCTGGGATGAAACCCCAAGTCCATATGACCCTGGAGCCAGTCACCGTAACCACTACTAGAGGCCGTGGTCAGTCGGTCTCTTCCACTGGACAGACGGGGAGCATGCCCTGTGCTAGCTGTCTCCTCGATCTCTTTTGCCTGTCTTGACAGGCAGATGCTGAGCGAATAAATGAATCAATGAATCATCCTGCTTATACCTTTCATGGGATTAGGGAATGCATGATCGTGATCTTAATCAAGGCCTGTGAAGGAAGATACGATATTAGTCAAAACTGCAGCTTCTTAATTTAAAAAAAAAAGGACTAATAATATACAAAATGCCTCCTTCAAAGAAAAAAATGGCTGGATTCTAATTTATTTAATACTTTAAATAAACATCTCCTTAATGGGCAATAAGCACCAAAGGACAGCCACATGTATGTAGATGGGTTTCCTGGCATTGTCACGATATCGAATAGTCCAGCTTCTCTATATATGTTTGTTTTTGCTCTACATGCCTGTTCGTTGGGACAGAAAGCAGGGCTCATTTACTTGTAGGAAAGAAGAATGGAAAATCTACAGAGCGCTGGCTACACGATCCGCACTGTGTACAACTTCCCTCATCAACCCCCAGAGCGCCCCGCGAGGAAGCTCAGTCACCCAGTATCTCAGGAAAAGCCTCCAGGAGGTTAAAGCCACACCGTCAGCAAGTAGTGGGATGAGGTTATGAACCCAGGTGTCTCAGACTGCAAAGCACAGATCCTTTCTTTATACAGGACATTTTTCTAAAATGAGTGGTTCAGGCTGCCCTGAACTTAACACTTAGGACTTCTAAAGAAGAAAAAATACCCTGACCTCTGGCCTTAAACATCTTCAGACAATAATAACAAGAATAAATGTTATCACACCACACATATTTTTTCAAAAGGACCTAGGAATGAACAAGTAAATGGGAACAGTATTGTGATGTAGTTAAAACTTGAAGGGGAAAAGGGGCACTGGGATATTGGAAGAAAACAAATTCATTCTTTTCATTATGGAAAAATACTTTGTGTCTTTCTTCAGATAGACATGGGGGCACGTAAGTTAAGGATACTGTAGAAAGGATGATGGGCTGTAAGGAATTTATGACACTCGCCCAGTGTGAGACACAAACCACGTGGTACCCAAATCAAGAACCACCGTATAAGGAGATGCGAGGCTAAGAGATGTATATAAATGCACATCTACAAGTGATCACTGATGAACTACCTCCATCACGTGGGCTAATAAAATGCAGGAGCTGGCAACAGCAAATCCGAAAACTGGAAGGGAGACCCCCTGGCACATCCTCCTCAGCGGTCCCGACGGCTTTTCTGCCGCTGGAGATGAGCTCTGGGTTTCGTTCTGAGAGCGGGTGGACGGTGGAGGGGATGTACTTGTCTTTTGGTCGGGACCAAATGAGTTTTAAACGCAGCTTTGTGGCTCCTGTTTAAACAGCTGTTTATTCTCTCCCCCAGAAATTATCTAATGTGCTTTTGGAGGCAGCCACTTGGACGCTGCTTGTCTAATAGACTTGGGGAATAACCCGAAACCCTGCCTGCAAGAGACCAACAAGCGGAGACCAGCGGAAATTTATAGCGTAACCCAAGCTTATGGAAGCATAAACGGCGAGGGTTTTCTTTTATAGAGTCAGAGCCTCACGTTCAATTCCAGGGTCAAGAACATGAAACACGGGCAGGCTTCCTAGGACAAATACAGGGGTCTGAAATCCTGAACATCTGGCTCTGTTTTTCAAAGACACATTATGATATAAGATCCTGAGGTAGAGTGACGGGTTCCTGAGGACTTTTCCAGAACAATGGTGTCATTTTTAAAAAGGAAAGAAAAGATGGTAAATTTTGAAACATACAGGGAGGTAGGTGTAAGTGCTTTTTTTTGTTCTGTGTTGTTTTGCTTTTAAACAGATATGGCCACTGGCAAGCAAAATTTCTTGGGAGAAAAAAGAAAATAACTTAGAAAGAGCTATATACCTGTCATGCTCAGATTATTATGAAGATTCTCTGTGTCTCACACGTGCACATAATCTTCAAGTCTATCAGACAAATCACACTGGGCCTGAAGTCTTACTGGTGGGGTCTAGAAGGAACACATCAATTCTCAAATACTAACAATTTTAAATTAGGACAAGAAGGAATGTTGTTAGTAAGACGGAGAACAAGAGGGAGGCATTTTCAACTTGCAGAATAACAATACGATTAAATTGAGATCCTTGTTTCCTGAACCCAGTCGGTTTATAAAATGTACAGTAATGCTTTTATATGTAAATTATCTAAACTCAAAAAACCTTTCTCTGTAAATTGAATTGAGACAGGCTTAGAGTAGAACACTTTGGTGAAAACGTGCTTAAAATGAATAAAACAGTAAAGCGAAACAAATATTTTGCAGAAGAATACTGCAAATAAATGCTAGGTTTTTCTTTCCTTTTTTGTTGTTGTTTATTTGTTTTGTTTTTGATTGATGCCTGTTATGCCCAGAGAAACAGATAAAACTCTCACCTACAGATTCATTTTTCACTTGCACCTGTTTAAAGTCAAGTGATATTTTCCATTAGGTAAATTACAAACACATTTCAGATGAGGTAAGTATATACAGAAATATTATGAGCCAGCCTAAGATAGGACAGACTAACTTATCTGAATAAAGATGCCTGTTTCAAAATGCTCTTGCAATGTGCCCAGGGGTCTCTTTCCTTTTTAAAAAAATCATATTTAAAATCCTCCCCCCACCGCCTTTCCTTATTTAACAACACGTGTGTCTCCCGTTTACCAGCATTTCATCCTGGCGCTCCCTTCCTTGGATGGCTGCTGTAACATCTGTAGGCTTTTTCACTGCACATGCGACAATATCCCCAACGAGCCCACGTACACTTTTAAGGCAAGCTTGGTATCTTTTGATTTTCCTTCTGTCCTTGAACTGACACCACCTAATAGATTTAGCAAGCAGTGGTCTCACAAGAATGAATGAGCAGGGAAAGTTAAGCACACTAGCAGTGGGGAGTCTCCCCAGAAAAACCCATCGGACATGATCACTGGCGCTGTGTCGATGGCTACGTGCCAGGCACCGCGCTTAACCCAGTGAGTGCACTGACTGCTGCTGTGATGATGTGACAGACCAGACAATGAGCTTTGAGGGGAAAGGGATTACCCACAACCAAACAGATGATATGTGACGGGGGCTTGGATTTGAAACCAGGTGTGTGACAGGGAGGACCACAATCTTAACCAATCCCCTGAGTTCTGCTGGAAAGGAATTCTGCTCAACCATTTACGCCCTCAACACTACTGCTTTCTACAGTGCCTGAGACCTTACACATTTTTAAAAAAATGAATGAATGACGTTTCAGTTCCATGTATTTCGAAGGAACCCCAGTTGCTATTTTCCCCAGGTCTTGGACTGGTACCCCCCCATCCCATCTCTCTCTCCTCAGCTCTATCCATCCCTTTATTCATTTCTCCCCCGTATGAATCAGCAGAACATTCCTGGCGTGTATTAGGGGCTCCATAAATATTTGTCACCTAAAATAAACACTTCCTTTTCAAAAACTTTCCTTAGAAAAACTGGGAGTTTCCTAAGCTATATATTTTTCCCATCAAGATTATGGAGAGGGACACAGAACTTATCAAGGTAGTCATTCATTAATATTTGTGGCAAGTATTCAAACATGATGCTTTCCATTCAAGTCTGGAAAACAGGTGGAAACTTCATACCTAGTTATAAAGTTTGACTCCAATTCTAAAGTTAACCAAAAAAAGCATCAAATTTATTGAACTCCAAACACTGTAAAAACTCAGGGATAACTCCTGAGCCAGTCTCTCTCTCTCTCTCTCTCTTTTTTTTTTTTTTGGAACCACAATAATTCTTTTATGATGGTATCCAGTGAGAATCCCTCATGGAATTTTCTCTTAACATGGAAATGCATATGGCCTCTGTGGTATGACAGCTGCGTAACTACATTATTGTTTACAAATGTGCAAAATAAGTACCCAAACCAATAAAAAATAATAACTTGGGCATCCATAAAGAAGAGATACTATAAACACGCAATGGCCCATACTTTCTCTACAAATAACTGGTTGAAGCAAAAATACAACCAGCAAAACCCCTTATTTCAAATCCCTTCCCATAAAGCAAATAGGGTTGGCAGTCTGGCAGCTAATACCACTGTGCTTTCCCAAGTAAAAATGCTTTCTTATTAACATTTATCATTTAGGTGCCATTAAAGTAATGGCAGTCAAAGTGGATCCATTTACAATAAGCCGCTTGGTGCTGAGGCTACTCTGTTTTGAACGGGTTTCAAACCAGCACACAGCTTCCCCACATCACCAAAGAGGTGGGAAGGACAGAGAGACAAACATAAAGAGATGGCGGGAAGGAAGGAGAGGAACAATATGGAACCTTCCAAATATGCTGACAACTACCATCCACCGCAATCCTCCACCAGATCCACCAGAGACCAAGCCGGAGGAATCCTGCATTTGAGTCTCCAAAGCAGCAATGAAGTCTTGCCCTTCCGGGCTTCTGCCTGGAATACTCCTCTCCCCTCCCACTCCACCTCCTCAGTATGTCTAGGGAAGCTCCTATTCACTCATCAAAACCCAACTCAACTCTCTCCTCCTCCAGGAAACCTTCCTTGCCCAACATCAGAGAGAGCATATCACAGCAGTACCTCTGAACCCACTATCAATTTAAGCACTAAATGAACAGCTGCTGACCACCTCCCAAGAGCCAAGCACGGTTCAAGAGGCACTAGAGATACAGTGGTGAGCCAGACAGACAAGAAACTTGCTCTCTGTAAACATGTCCACACATACATAATGTAACACCAGGTAGGGTTACATTAGCACATTATTTCAACTGTATTCTGTTGGGTTCTACACTTACTGCAATTACGATGCTGTCTCCCACGGCAGACTACGAACTCCCTCATTGTATCTCTGTATTCACATGGTTTCTCAGTTCAGCCGTGTCTGTGGAGTTGATTTACATTAAAATTTTAAAACCACATTAACTATTACTACAGCTGGCCTGGGGAGAGAGACTAAATTTATACTAAACACCTGTGCCCTCGAGGAGCTTAGAGCCAATGCCCAGGCAACTTGTATAACGATCATAATATGAACAAAAACGCTTACCCTTTTATACTTTTCAGGGCAAACGTCACTTCCTGTCATCTTCACAACAACTGTAAGAGTTGTTATTAGCCCCATTTTACAGCTGAGGACACCGAGACATTTCCCTATCCCCTGATTTTGGTAAAAGGGGCAGGACAGACCTCTTCCGAAATGAGCACAAGAGAAGCCGCATGAAGCTGGCGAGGTCAGGTAAAGGAAACCTGGTTAAAGAAACGGGGACACACAAGAAGGGCGATGGGTGATCGGGAGGGTAAACTGAGGCTACCGACGAAAAAGACCCTGGGCCACGGTTGTCCAGCAGTTTGATAAGGAACACTCTTCCTCGGGACCCACACTCTAAGGAAACCTCCCGAGAGGGGGTCCCACGGGATTCTATCTCATGTCACAAGAAGAGCAGCACAGGGGTCTGAGAGGGGGGGGCCTCACCTAAAATGGGGGGTGTAGGTGGGACGACGGGGGGCGCAGGTGGGACCAGGGGGGTGCAGGTGGGACGACGGGGGGCGCAGGTGGGACCAGGGGGGTGCAGGTGGGACGACGGGGGGGCGCAGGTGGGACGAGGGACTAACTCCAGTCTTGGAGGGAAGGCGGGAGTTAGCAGCTGTATTAGTTCCTAGAGCTGCTGTCACAAAGCACCACAAGTGGGCTTAGAACAGGAGAAATTGACTGTTGTGCAGGAGTAGAGGCCAAAGTCTGAAGTCCAGGTGTCAGCAGAGCCATCCTCCCTGCAAATCCTCTCGAGGAGGATCCTTCCTTGCCTCTTCCAGCTTCTGGTGGTCCCAGATGTTCCTCGGCTTGTGGCAGCGTTAATTCCTACCTCTGCCTCTTTCTTCAAATGATGTTCCCTCTGTACCTCTTCACATGGCCTTCTTTCTGTGTGTGTGTCTGCCTCTGTGTTTAAATTTCCCCTTTACATAAAGAAACTAGTCATACTGGATCAGGGCTCGCCCTAATGACTGCATTTGAACTTGACCACCTCTGTCAAGATCGTACTTCCAAATAAGGTTACATTCTGAGTTACTGGAGGTTAGGACTTCAACATATCCTTTTGATCCTTTGTGGGGGACATGGCAGCAGGGCAGTGGGGGCCAAATGACACAGTTAGGAAAGAGCGTCTGGTCCCTGAGCGGATGCTTTGGTCAGCAGCCCAGCAGCCGTAGCCCCTGCAGACTCCTGCTTGCTGTCCCAGCAGCGCAGGTGGCCACGTGACACAGTCCCTGCCCGTCAGACACATGCAGAAGTCCACTGAGGGCTTTTCCTGATAAAAGGGTTAGAGCCAGCTGGTCCCGTTCCTTTCTCCTCCTTCCTACCCTTAAGGTGATGTCTAGGGTTGAGCGGGCCAGCCAAGACCCCAGGGGGATGACCTGGAGAATCACACGGCTGGTGACCCACAACTCTGACAAGTGTCGAGCTGCCTCGCCAGGTGACCCAACGCCAGCGACCACCGCCCTCTGGGCTTCTTACGAAGCCAGAAAAGAAGAGGTCCTGATTGTTTGACCTAATTTGACTTACGTTTCCTCTAACTTGCAGCCGAACTCATTCCTCATTGATAAACCTTCTAATTGGTCACTGTGTTTCCAATCCTCATCCAGCACCATCCATTCTCTACCCAGCAGCCAGGACATTGGCATGAGTCCTATCATTCCAATGTGACAATTTCATATGTCACATCTCATGTCAAACACATGTCATATCTTATATATCAAACATAGATCATATATGATGTCACATCTTATATGATATCAAACATACAGTGTATCATATATCACAAATCATATACCAGTCTCTCTCTAGCTTGAAACTAGCCAGTGGCTCCTTATTCCAACTAGAGTAAAATCTCAAGCCCTCATCATGGTTTGCAAGGCTCTGTGAGATGTGGCCCTGGCCTGCCTCTCAGCCTTCACCTTGAATTCCCGCTTCATTTACTCTGTTTTAATTCCACTGCACCTCTTCAGTGCCTAAAACATGCCAAGTTCTGTTCCTTCTCACCAAGCTCCAGTGGCGTTGACTGTTTCCCCTGCTTGGAACACTCAGCCACTGCATCTCTGAGCAGCTACTCCTCATCATTCTTAGTGTTAGAAGGATGCTAGGGCTTCCCTGGTGGCGCAGTGGTTGAGAATCTGCCTGCCAATGCAGGGGACACGGGTTCGAGCCCTGGTCTGGGAAGATCCCACATGCCGCGGAGCAACAAAGCCCGTGAGCCACAACAACTGAGCCTGCGCGTCTAGAGCCTGTGCTCCGCCACAAGAGAGGCTGCGACAGTGAGAGGCCCCCACTCGCCGCAACTAGAGAAAGCCCGCACACAGAAACAAAGACCCAAGACAGTCAAAAATAAATAAATAAATAAATAAATATTTTTAAAAAAGAAGGATGCTAGAACAGTGCCCTTGCACAGGCAGGTCGAATGAAGGAGAGAAAACCGAACGTTCCTTGAGCACAATCGTGTGAGATGACCACATTCTAGACAGAGACACCACGCGAGAGCTTTGGGTTCACCCAATCCCCTAAGGTCATCATTTTGTCTTCTGTTTCCCACTTCCCTTCCCATCCCACCAAACACAGTCTCATGGAAATAAAACAGGAACATGGGCACATGTGTAGGCATGCAGCCCTCCTAGGTGGAGAGAGAGCCAGGACCACAGCTAGGTTCCTTGTCCCCTCAATCCCAGGCCTTAGGGCTGTCTTTCTTTCACACTACCACATATGCAGATCAGTACCCGGGTATTAGTCTGCCAGGGCTGCCATAACAAAATACCCACAATGGGTGGCTTAAACAACACAAATTTATCTTCTCAAAGTGCTGGAGGCTAGATGTTGGCAGTCTGGTTTCTTCTGAGGCCTCTCTCCTTGGCTTGCAGATGGCCACCTTCTCTCCATGTCCTCACGTGGTCTCCCCTCTGTGCGTGCCCCCCTGGTTCCCCTGTGTGCCTCCAAATTTCCTTTTCTTATAAGGACACCAGTCAGATTAGATTAGGTTCCTCCCTAATAGCCTCATTTTAACCTAATCACTTCTTTGAACGCCCTATCTTCAAACACAGTCATAATCTGAGGCCCTGGGGCAGAGGGCTTCAACATATGAATTTGGGGGAACACAATTCAGCCCATAATAGGAGCATAGATAATAATAACCTCAAAAGGACAGAACTCTGCTGGTCTGGTTACCAGAAATGGTCTGTCTATTCCGGCTCACACTATGCCCTGTCCAGAAGCTCTGGAATCTGATACTGGCTATTTCTGTCATTTCCTGGCAGTCGGTCTCCTGAGACCTCTAGATAATATTTCATTATGGAAATTTTCAAGCATAGCCCAAAATAGAGAAATTAGTTAAATAAATCCATAGTTGACCGAGAATTATCAACATTAATCAACCTTGATTTGTTTACCCTAGCCTCCAGATCGTTTTCAAGCAAATCCCAGGCATCACATCATCTCAACTGCAAATGTCCCAGTATATATCTACAATACAAAATGAGTTTTATTTAAAATAGTATCCTACTCCACAGATTAACAATACTTGCTTAATACCATCTAGTACCTAGTCCATATTCAGGTTTCCCTGATTGTCTCAGAAGAATGTCTTTGATAGTAGGTTAATTTAAATCCAAATGAAAACAAGCTTCACACGTTACACTTGGAGGCTATGTCTCTTTCGTGCCTTTAATCCATGTAACATTTTGAAGTCAAGTGCACGTTGGCTCCGCACTCAGAGCGCTTCCTCACTTAAGATGTCAAAATGGAGTATCCATCATCTAAGGTACAAGAACCCAAGGGCTCGGGTCCCCCATGACGGGGAGGGTGTTGTCTTCTACACCGACCTAGCATAGAGCAACGAATGATTTCACCTCGGGGGCGGGGTGCAGCTCCTGAAAGAGACGCTCTTTCCCTTTCCAAGGGAGCTTTGTTCTGAATTTGGATTAATTTAAATGGCGCGTGCACAGAGGGAATTTGTAAGATGTGGTTACGGAGTAATCGTGACCGATACTCATGCGACGCGTGCGTTTATACGTGGGAGTGTGTGCCCAGGAGGGCTTTGAGGGGGCTCCTGTGTGCCCCCTCTTTAACGTTGATCAATACAGTCATTCACTAACAAGGGAATTGGGGTGCACATTTATATTCAAACTGTGTTGGGTGCCCTTATGGAAGGTTCTTTCATTTGGTCTGTTCGTCGCAAATACATTTATCAGGCGATGTTATTACATAGGGAGAGGAACTATAAAAGCACATTTTCAAGCGTTAAGGTTTACCATTCCGTCATCTGTTCACACTTTAATCACAGAGATCTTTGGGGCTGGTCTTTCAAACTGTTATTCCTGAACAGCTGTATGCTCTAAAATTGATAGTCTTCTTAGTTGATGGATCCACAAAAAAAATTGTTAAACATTCAACAAAACTCCGAATGGCTGCAGCCACCTAGTCTTAAAATTTCCCTCCAAAGCATATATAACAGCTTGATATGAGCATCTCATTCCTGTTTATTGAAGCAATTATTCAGTCGTTGTTACTGAATAAGCCCCAGAAACGGTACATCTCCTCAAAAGGAATAGTGATATATTTTTAAATGCATATTACTCCCTATCACTTTGAACATTACAATCTACATGAAAGACTGGAGGATTCATGATATCTTTGTTTCTCAATCACACAAAGGCCAGACTAGCAAGAACAGCGCCAGACACGTAGAATCTCTGCCTCATTTAGCCAGCTGGCTTTAAAGAAATTCGTATGAAATATTCACCTGTCGTGACTTGTCCCCTTCACTTTCTAAAATCCCTGTTGAGTGGTCATTAGGTCCTAACATCCGGCCTTGACAAACAGATAAGTTACTCGTGGTCCAGATGTCAGTAAATGTACGAGCAGAAAATAAGATTGTGCAGAGAGATGTGAAACACACACACACCCTCAGGTCCCTTAACTTTAACAGTGTCAAGAGAACAGGTGAGCCCTGGCACATACCAGGTGTGAGCAACACGGCAAAGCGGTGCTGCAAAGGCTTGGTGGGGTGGGTGTGCACGGGGGCGGGGAGGGGGCAATGCAGAGGCAGAAGCGGCCCCCCCCATTTCTTGAATGCACTGCTTCCGTAAGCAAGTCTCTGGGCAGTTAACTGTCTATTCGATTTGGTGCCTCTCTACGCCATTTGGGAAACGAGTCCCCAGCCGCCTCAAATGCACAGGCCATTGGGTGATCGGGGGAACAATTAGATGTGGGTAAAAGAAACCTGTACTCAGGGTTCCAGGTGGGAAAGACGAGCAGGTCAACCCGGGGGACGTCCATGCAGGAAAGTCACTGCCAGAGAAAGAGAACGCAGGAAGTGACATAAAATAAACCACAAGTCCCGGCCCTGGCTGGTAAGACAGCAAACTGGCTCTTTGGAACGAGAGGCCTGACACAAAGCAAATTCAAACTCCACATGAACCAACAAGCGCCGAATGACATGGCAATTCGTTTTTATGGCGTGTTGAGAGGCCCAAAACATGAGGGACACGGCAGCACGTTGACCCGAGAAGCTCTTGGAAGAGCTGCACAGACAGCCGAGTGGTTCAGAAGATGCTGTGATGAAGAAAAGACGTACACGGTCTTCATCAGATGAGGGGGGCCACGTCAGAGACGAACCGAATTCACCTGTAATATCCAGAGCTCGGGAAGAAGGACTCCGACAGGGCCCGATTACTTCCCTGAACCATAGGGGCCAGGAACCTGCAGGCTTCCCTTCAGCCAAGCACCAGCCAACACACTTCTCTCTGTGATCGCTGCCTAGCTTAAATGAGTTAATCTCGTTTTCCAGATGAATTGTGATTTTTGTCTCCCACAGGCTGTGATTACAGGATAAAAGTATGGTGTTAACTGGAGGGCTGGGGGGCGGCAGGGGGCGCTCTTCAGGGCCACATTCCACGCACATGGAACCGGAACCGGCCGGTTTTCATCCTCCCATTCCCCGCCCCCCTTTCTATTTTTAATGGAGTTAGAAGAACGCAAAGAATCTAATCGTAGGGAACTCTGAAATGGCGATAAACCTTTCGGATGAATTATGTCACCTCGTAAGAGGTCAGAGGCCCAATTTATCTTCGTGTTTGGAAACACAGTTTATGGTCCTGACAAAATTTAAAACACATCTAGGGCAAAATAAATGTGTAAACGGCACTGCGTTTTCAACTCTCTCCCCCCGTTATTTTTGAATTGCTCCTGAAACATCAGTCAGCAAACAGGTATGTGCAGAGAACCTGTTACATGGAAAGCATATTCTGCTAGGTGCTGTGAAGAAAAAAAAAATTTCAAGCCAACACCTAGGTTCTCCCTGCAAGGCGCTTTATACCTCTAGGTGACTATGCACATCATTTTTCTTCTTAAATTAAAAAACATTTTTTGGAGTGTAGATGCCCATAATGAACGCCCTTGGAGGCACAGACCCTGGTTCTAATCCCAGTTTTCACCTTTATTAACTAAGAGGTGTTGAGCAAGCTGCTTACCCTCTCTGAACCCGTGTTTTCCATCGGGGAAGGGGTACCCAACTTTCAAGGTGGCTGCAAGGAGATGTAACACAGTATGTGTAGCTTTTAGCAGGTGACAAGTATTTCATGAGGCGTAACTTTGAAAATAATAATGATTTCCCAGGGTACTTACAGAATCACAGAATGATATCCAGACCATGTGGTAGAGTGGGGTGGAAACAAAAAGATGCCGTAAGTAGGGGCCTGATTGAACAGATAAAAGTACAGGATGCCCAGTTAAATTCTAACTTCAGAGAGACAACACATTATTTCTTAGTCTAAGTATATCCCACACTATATTTTTAAAGTATTGATGTGTCCCAAACATTGCACAGCCTACACTAATACTAAGAAATTATCTGCTGTTTATTTGAAATTCAAATTTAACTGGGTGTCTTATATTTTATCTGGTAATGCTAGGTATAGGATTTGAGTCTTCCTAGCTATGAAACTCGGGGACAGATATCATAACTCCTGAGGCTCAGTTTCCTCATCATGGAACAAGGCTAACTGTAAAAATAACACCTGCCCCATTCACATGGCTGTGGTCAGAGTCCGGTTGTGTACGTGAGCGTGTTTTGTAAACTGTAAAGTTTTCAATGTTTGCATTTTAATAAACAAGGTGCGATTAGGTTTATGATCAAATATGAGTGAATTCAGTTTTTAATAAAAACCTGCCATCTGTGACTGCAAAGTTTATGCCACTAGGCAGTAAGCTTCCCGAGGATACAAATCTATCTAACTCATTTCTATATCCACAGCATCTAAACCATGCTCAACACTCAATAAAGGTTATGTAGTGAATATACAGATGAATGCCTATACCTAGAAGGTCATATTCTTTAATCAAGACATACTACCACCACCTGGTGGCAAAGTACCAGAATTGCAGGAATAGGGGTTTGGTTTTGTTCTTATTTTTAATAAGTATGCACAAAAGCAGTCCTCTCTGATGGTGTACGTGGCATTCCACAGAGTCACCAAATACAAAGAACTAGAGGAAGTAAAAAAGCAAATAAATATTAAACTGTTTTGTTCTGATAATCCCAAACAACATCAGCTTTTCCCAGTCCTTTCCTGTTATTTTAAATATTAGTTTCATGAAATCCTCCCTGATTTTTTAGGCTGCACAACTTCAGGCTAAGAGCAGAGCTGGGTTCTCACATTAGCTTAGCGAGCGTGTAAGGGGGAAGGGGTGCTTGACTGACAACTGACACACTGATGACAGAACAAAGGCAGAGCTTCCACTCAGCACACTGCTCATTTTTACAGCCACATTTGCCTGTCCTTGTTTTCCTATTCTCTCACAAGAAGACCCTTTGACTCTTTCTGCTTTGTTTTGTTTTACGTTTCACACAGGCCATGTTGTCAGCTAAGTCTGGAAGCTACAATGAATATAAAGTGCTGGGCAGGACAACGTTTGATAAATGTAAACAATATGCAGAGAGAAAACCTCTCAGATGAAAAATCCACATACATTTTTAACGGCCGTCAGACTGAATGCAAATGGCTTTGGAAAATCTAAGTGGTTGGTTTTTTAATATCAAAGAAAATCACAGCCTTTTCTCTAGCACTAAAAACACCGCTGCACTGAAAAGGAATCAGTAACCGAATCTTCAGCACGCAAAAGTCACTGCCGCTGCCCTAACCTGAGAAGCAATGTTGCCCTTCTAGAAACGTCAAATGGGGCCTAGGGTGAGCAAACTGGGAATGCTGCTATTTTTTAAGGCCCCCTCTTACAAAAATAAAATAAAATAAAAGAGTTGGCCCGGCTCACAAATGAAGCCACGTGATGTCAATGCTTGGAAACTGCTGGGTCTCAGTTGTTTTCCAAGTCACCGCACTGGCAGTCTTGCCTGAAAGAAAGGAGTCAATAGGGAGAAAATAAATAGAGCATTTCCAGAACTCACTCAGCAGCTTGGAAAACTGTCTGCTTACCATTACACAGTTTTAACATGTCATAATCATTTTCACAGTTAAGACACCCTTCCTGCAGTTTAGACCAAGAATGCATGACTAATTTTAACCACTTGTGCAAATCTCCTAATGGAAATTTCAAACAGCTTTTATGGATTAGAGTTTCGTAAACTGTATGGAGAGAGCCCAGCAGATACCAAGCCGGAATCCTCCTCATGTTGACCTGTCGATACCTAACGAGTTCCTGGGTAACACTGGGCGATCACACGGTCCTCACACGAACTGTATTTCTTCTCGGCACCGCATCTATTATACGTTCACCGTATAAAAAGTAGAACCAAGTCTCATGACAATGCAGACAAATGAGAAGGGAAGGTAGGTGGTGTGTTACCATCTCAAGCCTCACCAGAAACTTTTGGTGATGAGCAAACTCTAGAGGTCACCCCACCTGTGGTCTCACTAAGCTCAAATCACACAGTGTTAAGGTGGGGAGCAGTGTTCCCATTTTACAGACCGAAACTGAGGCTCAGAGAGGTTGGATCACTGGGTAAGGGTAACACAGCTGCTAGTGGTTAAAAAAAAAAGGAAAAAAAGTCCCAAACTGCCCCTTTCCACCATGACATGCTGAGTTGAACAGCATCTAGAGATCTGAAACACATGGCTGGGCAACTGGAGAAGCAAGTTCCCTTGGAGATGGATGATTGCGATAGTTGTACAACAACATGAATGTACTTAACGCCACTGAATTGGACACTTAAAAATGGTTAAAATGGGGGCAGGACAGGAATAAAGACGCAGACGTAGAGAATGGACTTGAGGACACGGGGAGGGGGAAGGGTAAGCAGGGACAAAGTGAGAGAGTGGCATGAACATATATACACTGTCAAATGTAAAACAGATAGCTAGTGGGAAGCAGCCGCATGGCACAGGGAGATCAGCTTGGTGCTTTGTGACCACCTAGAGGGGTGGGATAGGGAGGGTGGGAGGGAGACGCAAGAGGGAGGGGATATGGGGATATATGTATACATATAGTTGATTCACTTTGTTATACAGCAGAAACTAACACACCATTGTAAAGCAATTATACTCCAATAAAGATGTTAAAAAAAAAAGGCATTTTCCAAGTGAGTTGAAAATCATACTGTTATTCAAATATTCACTAAATATGTATTGAGTTCATACTAAAAAAATGGTTAAAATGGTAAATTTTATGGTATATAAATTTGACCACAAGTGGCAAAAAAAAGAATTAAGTTCAAAAACTGCTTTTCACTGAGATTGAGAAGAGGAAGATGGTGGTCAGCATATGTCTGAAGAATACTCTGTTTTACCTGCTGTGCTAGAAATTCAGAGCGTTAAAAAAAAAAAAAAATTAAGGAAAAAAATCCTCCCTTTTAGGAAATCAAGATCAGTGGGATAGTCGGAAACACATCTAGGTTTCTTTTTTTTCTCTGTCCCCAGATTCAAGCATCTGGAGTTTCTGGGGTTTTCTAATGACCTTTATGGTGACCCCAACCCCTCCACTATTAGCACTTTTCACAGAAGATGGGGGAGAAGCAGGGATTAGGCTCAGAGGCAAACAAGGTGAAGGGCTGCCCGGGTGCCTGAGTTACGATACACAGAGAGAAGGAGCAGGAAGAAAAAAAAAAAATCAAAATTAATGTCCTCTCTCCCGGTTCTTGATTTTCCTCCTGGCTAAAGTCAAGGTCCTTCCAGCCCTCAGCTTAACACCCCATCCTCAGGTGAGGCTTCCCTGATCCCACTAATCACCACAGGGTCCCATAAGTCCAGAGACTTGCCTTTGAGACTGATTCCCTTTGGAAAGAGCAGAAAGGTCTCCTGTGCTGACGTAGGAGAGAAGCTCGGGGGCAGGTGTTTGCTCTGGAAGCCCAGGATTCCGGGGGTGGGGTGGGGCGGGGGGCAGGAAAGGGGGAGCGCTGGCAGCCATCGGGCCGCAAGGACGCACACTCTGGTCCCTTTCTCCTGCAGTGAGCACGGCAGAATTAAAAGGGGGGTCGAGGATACAGCTGCTCTCAGGCAGCACTTTCCGTGGCCCCAGAGCACACAGCTCGCCTCTACACATGCTCTGAAAAACATGTCCAGGAAACACTGGACACCTCTTCGCTCTTCCCTTGCCATTCTCAAGTCATGTTCTGTTGCTCCGCCGTTGGCTTTCCACCTGGAGATGCAGTCGTGCACCTGCTCCTCTGTCTACGAGCTCCTGGCTGTCAGGAGACCCTACGGGGCCATGTCTTCCTTTGCCTCTATTACTGGGGCTTTCCCCTCCCGCTCCCCACACCAGGAGTAGAGCCATCGCTGAGGGCAACTCAAGCTGCATCCCCAGCAGGCGGCTCACATCAGATGCCCTCTCGGAGTGAGGGCCCGAGCTGCCCAACCAGGTCCCAAGGAGCCCTAAACCTAACTCTCTCGTTTACGACGTAGTTCAGACACGTCACCTTTGTGTGTTTTCTTCAAGCCCTTCTCCTCCTCTTGGTTCCCAAATCCCCCACATAGAAAAGAAGGAAAGAACAAGGGAGGTGGGTGGAGGGATGGGAGTGGGTGGAGGGCTGTGGAAAAGGGTGGGGAGAGGAGGTGGAGGGAAGCCGGCCTGGGTTCCAAGTCCCGGGCTGCCACCTGCTACACGGCCATGAGATCTGCAGTCTCCTCATCTGTCAAGTGGGGATGCTGTGGGAACATTAGGAAGAAGTAGGGTAACTAAATAACCAAAACAAACACCTATGCAGCGCTCATTACCTGCCAGGCCCTGTTAAAGTGCTTTCTGTAACACTGTACATTTCATTCTCACCATCACCCTGTGAAATAAGTACCATCATTATCCCTCCTTCAAAGATGAAGAGATTAGGCAGAGAGAGGTTGACTAACTTGGCCAAGGCCACACAGCTATACCCGGCAGAGTCTGGATTCAACCCCAGGCAGCCTGGCCCCAGGCTGTGTCCATCACATGACACTGTACTTTCTACTACGGCACTCACTGAAGACCCTTAATAAACACGGATTCCTTGCCCCCTGCCTTTTGAAATTCTTTTCACCACAGTCCTTTGGGTTGATTTTCAATAAGCTTCAATCCTCTGGGTGTTGTACTCTTTCAGCTTTCTTCAATTAGCTGGAAATCATTCAATAAATATTCATTAAGCACCCGTTCTGTGCCAAGCACCATGCTAGCGATGGCCGCTTCTCCAAGACCTGGCCCTGGTGGCTTTGGCCAGCATGACTCTGAGGTGACTGCAGCCAGGCCCACTGCAGGTCCATAAGTGCTGGAAGAAATACTACACAGAAGCGCAATAGGGTGGCAGAGCAAGAGGCGGTCCTGCAGGACAGAAGGGAGACCCCCGTGTGCCAGCACGGCCCCTCCCCCAGGCTCATGGTCTCCTTGGTCCTTGGACCTAGTTTCTTTGTGCAGCCTGCGCTGACTGTGAACTTGGGCACACCTCTGTAAGTGTCCTCGGTCCACCGACTAGTGCATGTCACAAAGATAACCCTAGGACAGTGTTTCTCAATGGGGGCGTTGCCGGCATCCTGAGGAAGGGCATGTCTCTGTCCTATGGGAAAGGCCACACCTGGCAGAACGCTCAGCATCCTGCCTCCCTAGGCACCTACCCTCCCTGAGGCAGACGGCACCCTGGTTACCTTGTAATAAAAAATGCCCAAAGTGCGAGGAGGGAACAGCGCCACGCTCAGCTAAGAACCATTGTCTTAGAAGATGTGACTGCAGGTCAGATGACCCCATGTGCGATGCCCCGATATTATTTTCTGGTCTGGAGAGACAGAACATAGGGGAACAGGGTACAGAATTCCATCAGGTTCAAAGGTGATTTAGAGCTGGCCAGAAGATAATTACAGAGAAGAGCCCGAAGAAATGCAAGCCTCAATTAAGCGAGGTGCCACCTGGTGGAGGGTGCGGGTGTCAGTAATCAGAGAAAACAAGTGATCTGTCCTCTTTAAGAAATAGAACCAATGATAATTGTTGCATCTATAAAAAGGCGGTTGTCCTGGAAGCACTGGTGACCATGAGAAATGAGTTCACATGTCGTCCAGGAGCCTCACTGGCTGTAAAGAAACCTCAGAATGATGAGAAGCAGACCTAAATTTACATGGCAGGTAACCCCCACACTGCTTGGTATGACATCACTGTTTCCTTAGTGCACAGACATCATTTAACCACAGGAAGACTTACATAAAAGGATGAATGCCGTCTTCACAACCACCCTATGAGATAAGTACTATCATAATTCCCTTTTAAAGGTGAGCAGTATAAGCACAGAGAGGTCAAGTTACTTGTCCAAGGCCACACAGCAACATATGGCCACATAGCAACTAACTCCAAACCCAGGCAGCCAGCATTTGAATTAAACCTAAAAATATCATGCTTTTATGTGAGAATTAAACCTAAAAATATTGAGATAATCAAAATGAGAACAATAATGCTACTGTGTTGGCACAGTTTCACACACATGGTACCTTATGAACCTGTAATATTTGAGTTGGGCCTTCGGGAGCAGGGTTGGCAAACTATGGCCCCTGGGCCAAATCTGGCCCACCACTTGTTTGTATAAATAAAGTTTTACTGGAACATAGCCAGGTCCACTCATTTATGTATTGTCTGGGGCTGCTTTCCTATAAAGGGTTAACTTGTTGTGACAGACACCATCTGAACTGCAAATTCAGAAATATTCACTATGTGGCCCTTTACAGAAAAAGTCTGCTCCCTCCTGCTCTAGAATTATACATTAGCCTAACGGATTCAATTTTAAACGCATAAGTAGTAATCACTACAGCACTGGGACTGTAGACAAAAATATCACTAAATTTATAAAAGTATCAGAACATTAAGTAAGCTTAAGGTTCACCATAATTGAAGTTTATTACATAAATATGCAAATTACTTACATTCTTGGGAAGTTTGTCAGTAAAAATACTTGAAAAGGAAATCAAAATATTACATTTGTAAATGCAGCTTCATGTTTTCAAGGTCTGTCCCTAAATGCATACATGAGCTGAAATATTATTCTACAGCTCCTCCAAAATGACTGCTAAAATTTGTCAGGCTTGCAAGCAACATAATAAGAATTGTAAGTTGAACTTACAAGCCCAGAGAAGAGCTAGGATTTGGAATTTTGTCACGTGAATAAAAGAACTTTTCATTTTAAAAACCGAGGTAAACCTCTGGACGTTCTCTTCTGCTCACAAAGGCCACCCTAGAAGCTTTCAGAAACCCCCAGTAATAATGTGGATCTCGAATCTTCTACCCTCTGCTTGTCGGTGGGAAAGATAAGTCGAAGTATTCCAGAGCAAGCCTAAGTCTTAATTGGCACCAACGCCTGAATCCAGACCCAGCCTGCGTTGTTTGACCCAGTTCAGGGTGTGAATCTCTTTGATAATGGGGGCTGAGCCAGGCCAAAGGATCCCACACAGGAGAAACACCAAGGAAAGATGCCAATGTGAGTTAATTTTTAAAAGATACATACATATACACGTACATATACGTATGTGTATATATATGTATATACACACACACAGTGCTGACAATGGTTAACACCACTTTGTATTATTTTATATGGCATTTATAATTCATCAAGCCCTTTCAAACGCACCATGTCTCCTGATCTAGTGAAATAACGTAGCCATTCGGGGGGCAATGTGAGCTTTAGAAGGAGGGCGCTCCGGAGTGATACCCGCCTACAAGCAGCACGGCCTTGGGCTAAACACCCAACTGCTTGGTTTTCTCGACAGTAAGCCAGGGGGAATAGTAATACCTACCTCACGGGCAACTGTGAGGATCAAAACAGAGAGTGTGTGAAACGTGGCCTTAGCACCCTGCCTGGTACGCAGTAATGGTACCATGGTTCTTCCCCGCTGTCACCGTGACCAGCATCATTCTAGCAAAACCCTGCGAGGTCAGAACGCCAGGCACTCCTATCCCCCTTGGGGAGCAAGATGCCAGGAGCCGAGAGTTTAAACGACTTGGCCGAAGGCCTGCATCCCCAGGCAGTGGCACCGTATTTCTGACTCCCAGGCCCCGTGTAGGTAATGTGTACTGTGTTCCCTGCCTGTCCTGCTGAGCGTCTCAGACTTGACCACCATCAGAATCAACCCACAGATTGCAGGCCCCACCCCCCGGGAATTCTGACTCAGTAGATCTGCAGTGGGGTTCAAGAATTTGCATCTTTAACACGTTTCCAAGTGACCGCAAGGCTGCTGGGTCTGGAGACCCCACTTTGGGAACCAGTGGTCTGACTCAGTACAGCCCCGTCAGGGAGTCACCGCTGCCCTCCCTCCCACAGTAAATCTGGTGCATACTCCTGGGCCACTGAAGTGTCTGTCACCTGCTCAATGCTTACTAGATGGCTTTAGTTGATTCTTTTATTTTACTTTATTTTTGCCCTGGAGCCGTTCAGTCTGGCTTGACTCTCTCAGCCAACAACTGCGCCCCGATTTCTTTGATCCATGTGAGCACTGCCCCTTGGATTTGGAATACGCTGTTTTCTTTCCAGCTGTGACCTTGGCGGCTCTCCACACAGACTGCCTTTCCAGCTCGGCTCTGCTGTCTCTGATCCAGCCCTGGAACCCCCGCCCCCCCTAGCAGGCCACAGACTCACAGGTGGGACCTGCGTTCCACTCTCTGATGGAGCCGCCTAAACCCCGCCCCCGCGACCTACCTCTATCGTGAACGACAAGCGACCCTGCTCGCAAACGAGGGCATCAACGTGCCCCGCCATCAAAGCAACTACACACAGCCAGATACGGCAGGATGGACAAAAACTCATTCTCTGGCTCTTTGATTTCCTGTTTCCTGCTTGTAAAATGAAGAAGAGACACAAAAGGCACAGGAGAGAATTAAAAAGGAACGGGGGGAGAAGTGGGCAGGGGGAGCTTTGCTCCCTAGAACTCAGAACATGTGAGGCTTGTGGATATAAATACTGTAATAATAGGAGTAGTAGTAATAATAATAAGTGGAGCTAGTACCAGCAGGGCTTTCATAGCTGAACAGTATTTTGACAACAAATGTTCGTATTTCATTTGAAATTTATGAAACCTTTGTGCCTGCAATCCCATGAGCAGCAACGTGGTAAATGAAAGTAGCAGGCAGTCCAGATTAATAATATTTTGCTTCGTGTTGGAAGGGCATTTGAAAGAAGAAGCTGGCTTTATCTGTCCCCCGTTTTTAAGGTCCTGGTATTGGAACAGACTGAGGCTGCTAAAATTGGCTGGGAAATATTCGTAGACGTGTTATTAATTTATGGGAAACTGAAGGACCCACCTCAAGGTTTAAGTAGGCCATTTAGAAACAGCCAGGAGGAGGTGTGAGATTCCCCAGCAGCATGCGGTGACAAAAAAGTGTGGTGGGGTGACTCGGGGCTTAAATCAAAGGCGGGAAGACTACCGTCCGTAAGCTGTAAGAGTTGATATTCTAATAAAGCGTTCTTACGAGAAAAAGCAGTCTGTTCACATATGAATTCTGCCATATGCTTCCATCTTTTCATGGTCTACAAGGCCATGTCAGTAATTTCCAGTAGTTACACGGGCACGCAGGATGCCTTGGCTGGTTAATGTGAATAAATGGGCTGGATTTACTGTTTTTCTAATGCTCAATCGACACACCATGCAGGCTGCTACCAGAAGCAAAGTAGGATTTATGGGTTTGCACTGAATTTCAAACGGACGCAGGAGCGAAACAACGGAAAGGCAGACTGACATGTCGTCTAATGTTCCTCAGGGAAGGCTGCGGTTCCCTTGACAAAGCTAAGGGTATTGTTTGAGGAGACGGAGGAAAGGCCCCCTAAGAATGTGGCTCTTTCTGTCCAAGTGTTCGCAGACGCACTCAAGGATGTGGCCACAGCTTGCACACAGGCGCACATGCCCCACAGGTCTCCTGGGGATTCCTTGGACTCCAGCCCTAACCTATGACCTTCCCATTTCTAAATTGTCTTTATTTTTTTTAAGTTTTCATTGAAACATAGTTGATTTACAATGTCGTGTTAGTTTCAGGTGTACAGCAAAGTGATTCAGATATACATATGTGTGTGTGTATTCTTTTTTAGATTCTTTTCCATTATAGGTTATTACAAGATATTGAGTATAGTTCCCTGTGCTATACAATAGGTCCTTGTTGGTTATCTATTCTATATAAAGTAGCGGGTATAGTTTAATCCCCAAATCCTAATTAATCTCTCCCTACCTTTCCCCTTTGGAAACTGTAAGTTTTTTTTCAATATCCGTGACACTATTTCTGTTTTGTGAATAAGTTCATTTCTATCCTTTTTTCAGATTCCACATACAAGCGACATCATACGATATTTGCCTTTTTCTGTCTCACCCCCAATGTTCACAGCAGCACTACTCACAATAGCCAAGACGTGGAAGCAACCTAAATGCCCATGGACAGAAGAATGGATAAAGAAGATGTGGTACATATACCCAAAGGAATATCACGCAGCCATCAGAAAGAAAGAAATGATGCCACGTGCAGCAACATGGATGGGCCGAGAGGTTATCATACTAAGTGAAGTAAGCCTAAATCATCTTTAAATCCTGATGTCTTTATGTAGGGTTGCCTCCCTGCCAGCCGCGAAGAGTACATGTCTCAGATCAATCAGCTCCACTCACTGGTTCTAATATCACAGGATTTAACTTTGCGCATCTCACACCACAACTTTAGATGGGAAAGAGAGGGTATTTCCATCTTGACTAATAATTTGCAGAGGCGAAGAGAAGAATTAAATCTCTTAGATCAGCACTGCTGGCCCCTGGCACTACTGACACACCAGGCTGGCTAATTCTCTGGTGAGGCTGCACTGTGCATCATGGGACACTCAGCAGCCTCCCTGACCTCTACCTACAGATGCCAGTAGCAATGTCTCCCCAGCCCCGACCTCCTGTGACAACCAGAGATGTCTCCAGATGCTGCCAGATGTCCCCAGGGGGGCAACATCGTCTGCACTGCCCCATAGGAGTGCCTGCCTCCTGAAATACTGCTGTACGACTATTCGGTTCTAGGTACATGTTAAACAAGATGCATATCCATTACAGCATATATGTGTCACCCAGATGGGGATAATGTTAAAAGAAAAACAACAACTGCAGGGCTTCCCTGGTGGTGCAGTGGTTAAGAATCCGCCTGCCAATGCAGGGGACACGGGTTCGAGCCCTGGTCCGGGAAGATCCCACACACCGTGGAGCAACTAAGCCCGTGCACCGCAAGTACTGAGCCTGTGCCCTAGAGCCCATGAGCCACAACTACTGAACCCATGTGCCACAACTAGTGAAGCCCACGCACATAGTGATCGTGCTCCACAACAAGAGAAGCCACCTTAATGAGAGGCCTGCTCACCGCAACAAAGAGTAGCCCCCGCTCGCCGCAACTAGAGAAAGTCTGCACGCAGCAACGAAGACCCAACGCAGCCAAAAATAAATAAGTAAATAATAAAATAAATAAATAAATAAATTTATATTTAAAAAAACTGCAAAATTGGGACTAAAACAGGGATATATGTATGGTGGCTGACAGAACAGGCAGCATAGTTTTGCAGTGGAACTTGGAAGTGATAAACAAAGGGAAAATTAACTGCAATACAGAAGTGTCCCCCCATGGTATAGAGAGGGACATGCGTGTATGCTGGAGGGGGGCTGGACTTCTAGAATGGCAATAAAACACAGGAGGTGTGTGTCAACAACCCCAGGCCACAAAACCAGAAAGAATATCTGAGTTGCGGACCCAGGAGGGGGGCAAATGATCGCTTTTCAACATGCACATTATCTGCAACAAAGCAACATACATTTACAAGCATCAAGCTGCACCTTCAGGAGAGAGAGATCTGAAAGGTTGCTGGCAAGCTCTGGATGACAAATAAAAATGAATAATATGATGATGTCCATATGGCTGGGCTTTCAAAATCTTCCATGGACATCTCATCTCTCTCGTAGCAAAGAAGATCCATGGGAGTAGATGTGTATTTAAAGACTCGTGTTCTATTTTTAAAAAAAAAACAAAACAAAACAGACAAAAGAGGGATTCTACGAGATAATATCTGTGTGTGCCTTCCTCTAAACAATATGGTTTAGTCACCCAAGAAGTTGACTTTTTAAGAAAACGAGCCTTTGATTTCCTGTGACTTGTAATAAACTCTGGCACCGACACTCCACCAGGGAAAACTGGGGATATTCACACCCCGATTTAAGGAGCATGAAATTAAGATGGTCATCTTGGTTTGTAGGGATCATAAATAACATATTTATGGGGCACCACTAGTAATCTTAGTCCCCCGACCCACTGTGTCCTCAACTGTAAGTGTAATAAACATGAAAGTGAAGGATCCGGGCATATGGCCCTTGCAGTTGCAGAGGAACAACTATAAATCTACAGGTGTTACCTGTAAGGGTTCATTCGATGTCTTGGAGCCCAAAGGCCCGCATTCTTCAAGACCAGATGTGAGCCAGGTGCTGGCAACTCCACAGTGAGTGGGCATCGCTCTACTGTGCTTCATTGTGAACCAAAGAATTGATGAAAACCAACCTCCGTAAAGGATGTGTGCGCTGTGGGGAGGACTGCACCTTTAGGAATTGGTAAGGAAGCCAGGGTTTCTGCTCACTCTTGAAGAAAATCTTTCAAGTACTTAAAAAATCTGGGAAGGCAAAAGTTGATGCTTCTCTTCCATTCACCACTATGATTGAGAGCAGCGTGGAGAAATGAACCACGTAATGAAGCCTTTGAAGTTAGTCCAGGGTGCGAGTTGAACCACACCCTCTGCCTAGCACAGTGGTTTCCTCATCTGCAAACTGGGAGCTCCTAATAACTCTCTCCAGCAGGTCTGCTGCAAGGATTAAGCGAGAAGATGCTTTTTAAAATACCCAGCAGGCCAATTCCGGGTTTTCCTTTCTGTCTTTGTCATCTGATAAAGCTATTTTGCAAATGAAATGACTGTAAGCCTTTTGCAAGAAAGGAATTCACCAAAATCAGACAGACGTCTGAGAATCAGGGGGTCCCTTCTTCTGCCAGGCAGCCTGAACTCTGGAATCACAAACAAGAGAAGCACAGCTGGAATTCCAGGCCCTGGGTGTACGTCTATTCCCCTGTTGTACAAACATCAGGGGAAGTACTGCTTTTATGAACTTCTAAAGCAGTAAAGACTTGTATTCAAAGCACTCTTACTTTGAAAAAGAAGTCATTAATACATTTTATGAAGTCAGAACCCATTAGTGAAGATGTATTGAATGTGTCTGCTCAGTGAGGATTATCAAAGGGGGTCTAGAGATGGCATTGGACATATAGATTGGGGCCTGGTTGTACAAACCTTTAGCACCTGCAGAAGCCTGAACACAAAGGCTTCAGCCACCTGCACGATCTGAGAATACCCGAGTATTGATGGGGCCCTGAGAGAAAACATCAAGCCATCCTGGGTAGGCTGACAGGTGCTCTTAAAGTGCACGCATATGCAATACAATCCACTGTACCGTTTATAAAGAATCACTGGCGGCGCTTAAATAATTCAGGGACTTAATGGTAGAGTTTATTCATACATGCATCCAGGCGGTGGCTGGAAAATGCCTGGATGGAAGGGAGAAGACGAGGAACCGGGTCAGGTGCATCCTTTGGAGTTTGAGGCTATGCATGTACTGATGTATGTGTCCTCTTTCCGCCAAATGCTTTCAGATCTTCATTCAGCAAACATTTCTTAGGTCACCACCACGTGCATGTCTGGCCCTAGACAACACACGGTCCTGACCTCAAAGAGTTGGCAACGTAGCAGGTGGGGTGTTAGGAAGAAAGAATTATTCTGACAGTTGTTAAAATGGTAAGGAAGACTTTATTCAGGGTTGTAGGGGTCAAGACCATAGCAACAGTGGGAGAGGTCAAACTCAACTCCGAATACAGTGAAGACAGCTGTGGATTTATAGCCAAGGAGTGGGGAAAGGTAGGGTGGAGTTGGTGGATAAAAAATTACTAAGCAGAGACATCAAGGGTAGGGGAATTCTTGCTAAACTGACTTAACAGGATTCTTACTGAGGGCAGGCCTGGGTGATCAGATACCAAGGGTGGAGAGATTCTCTCTAAACTGACTTAGGATTCTTGCTCAGACTGGGCTATGCAGACGTGGCCAGGACGGGTCCAAGGTCATGGTCTAGTCGAGAAGTGGGCTCAGAGGAACGTGACTAAAGTTTGGTCAAGAAGAGCCTTTGTTCAGGGGAGAAGCGAGGGCAGAGTTTGTCCCAAGACACTATAGGACTGAGCAAAGCTTTCTTAAAGAGACATGATGCTTGGGGTGGGGGTCGGGGGGTGGTCTTTAGAAGCATGAGCAGGAATTAGCAAAGGGAAGTTCAAGGCAAGCGGAGAGCAGAGCACCTGCCGAGTACCGGTTGGTGACCGTCCCACGGTTAGGTGTAGCTAGAAGAGGGTTTCTCAACAGGGACATTATTGAGATTTGGGGACTGGATAATTCTTTGTTGTGCGGGGCTGCCCCTCACGTTGTAGGGCACCAAGCAGCATCCCTGATGTCTCCCCACGAGATGCACCCCCCCATCTCCCACCACTTCCCCAAGTCCCGACAACCAAAAATGCCTCCCAACACTGCCAACGTCCTCTGGGGGAAACTGTCCCTGGGTGAGGAGCACCGGCCCAGAAGTAAACCCTGTGATTGGTGTGAGCAGGGAGGGCAGGCAGCTGGCCTCACCGCGGACGACACAGGTGGCAGGTTTTAAAGTTTATCTAACGAGGGCAGAAGCTTCTATGCTCTAAATATGTAGGAGAAATAGAAGTGAAATTAGTTAGTGCGTGGGGACCTGGAAAAGACAGATGTGTCAGAATCTTTCCTAAAAAAAAAACTAGCAACTGATACACTGGCTCATCACGAATAATCTTCAGAAATTAAGGTTTCCAGGTAAGTTTTCCATTTCTGATTAACAACTAAAGATGAAGATAACGCAGCAAGAAGCATAGAGATGTTTTCCAGGGGTTAAATTACTTTCAAAATATTTTCATGTCTTGTCACTTTTATCTGTAGTGAGGCCTTACTTTTTTTTTTTTCTTTTTCAGTTTACATTCAAAATGCACTCCTATTGTAGAAAACTTTAAAGCATCAAGAAGAAAAAATAACCATTCCTGGTTGGTGTGCTTGGATTTTGGCCCCGTGACATGCTACAGAGGTTTCAGAAATTATTTTCTAGGTTAAATAAGCCCTATTTCAGCAGCAGCAGCAAGCCAGCACGTGCGCCAGACCACATCTGACCTCACTTGCATGTTCTTTTTCACTTCTGCTAGCAGGATTAGCAAAGGAAAGGGAGTGGACTATTTAACATGCCTTTCTACTAGCTAATTTTTAATCTGTTCCAACACAGGAACTTTAAAATGCCTACTTGGGAGCTTCAGGGACGCTAAATAATAAACCCTGAAGGTTCCAAAATCCGGTTAGTAGTCAGACCTGCAGATATGAAATATGGTATTAATTTAGGATAACATAAATGCCTAAAACTGAAGCAAGTTAGGTCTAATTGAGCCATGAACTGCTTGCCGTGGATTGTGTAATGGAGGCTGTGCCCATAGAGGGTGGCTAAGCTATAGATAACCATTACTCTTAGCAAATATGTTTATTGGGGTCTCTCTCTCTTCATTACCCAACCTCGTAAAGTATATGCCTGTGTATTCCGATAAAACATAGAACGGCAAGGAAGAGTCACAATTAGGACGCCCTGAGAAGCTGCATCAATAAAATGGGATCTGTCTCCGAATGACTGTTCATTTAACCATGATAAATATTTATCAGCGTGCAGGAGAACGACCCTGAAACAACCAGAGCTCATGCTGAAAACGAGGGAGGACGCTTACATTTTCCATTTTCCCCTTTCGAGGAATACAACCCTTTCGCCTAAGACCTGTGATCTGATACGAGGACTTTCATTTTAAATTCTAAGTATGCCACGGGAACGTCAAGAACATATTAGGTTTGTATTTCCATTATCTACGTAAAGCGACTCGGATTTACTAGCATGTGGGAAGCAAGGACAAGAAAACTGTGCGAGTGGATGGAAATGAAACAGCGCTGATTTGGGTGGTCATTCAACACACAACCTTTTACGCTTTGCCAAACTTGCGTGGCTCAGGCCTTGGCTGCTGGGATATGGAATCTGTCTGTTACCGTGGGGCATCACGTGTGGTCCAGGGGAAGGGGATGCTGCCTTCCTGGGTGAATTTCAGAAGTGAAGAGACAACGGTTTCTGTGCATCAACCTCTGCTTCTGTTACAGGCTGAGGCCGAGAAGAAGGTCCTACAGCAGTGGCTCTTAAGCTTGGAGGGCTTGTGAAAAGGCAGGTGGCTGGCCCCCTCCCCTGCTTTGCTGATTCATGATGTCTGAGGTGTGGCCGGAGGATGTGCATTTCTAACAAATCCCCAGGTGATGTTGCTGCTGGTGTGGAAACCACACTTTGGGAACTGGGTTCTTACAGCAAAGGAAGGATCCGAAAGGTGACGCCTGAAGGGCACATGCGGTACTGACAGTATCCATGTCTACTCCCAGTCTATTCCCCAAATTTATTTTCACTTTCTTTTCCTTTCCTCCTTTGTCTCATTCCCTTTATTTCTCTCCCCCACCTGTTCCCTTCTTTTTTATTTACATTTCCGTTTCTAATTCCCAATTTCTATTTCTCCTTTTCTTCTTCTTCCTCCTTTGGTGTCCTTGTCTCTCTCCCTTTCGTTCTTTCTTCCCCACCCTCAACCCCACCCTGAGATCTTTTCTCCCAGCAAAAATTAACCTCCCACCAGGCTCTCAAGAGTGACTAAGATTACAGACAGACCCCACGCAGGAGAAAGACACAGGCCAAGATCTCATTCCCCGGCAAGCAGAACGAGAGCAATTGTCAGAGCGGTTTCAATGAGGGAAGCTATGAATTTTGTGCTAAGCACTCGATGGCAGAAGCTTCTCTGCTTTTGTATTTAGTACCGTATAAGCAAAAAAAAAAAATCACTATGTGCAAAATTATACATAGGACAGTTATTACTGGTAGATGGAGGAGCTTTTCAGCATTAATTCTCATTTTGGGGGCTATTCTTACATTTTAGGATAAATAGTCCCTAGGTCTCCTTGTAACTTGCACTTAACTCCTGTGCTGGATAAACATTTACAACAAAAGTGACTATTATGGTGAAGAGGTACCTTAAACAGACTTAGCTCTTTATAGACTTATTGTGTCAGACTCCGAATATTAGACACATACCAAAAAAAAAAAAAAAAATCTCACAGTGAGAGTTATTAGGCTGCAGAATAGCTTCCCAAGGGAGGTCCCGGGGCCTCATCACTTGAGTCGTTTGAAACGAGACCCGGACCAGATACTTGACTGCACCATCGGGGAACCATCCTACCCGCGCTGAGCACAGACAGGATGGCCTCACAGATCCCTCCCATCCCTCCCAGGGTCATAACATCAGAACGGAAACTGTGACAGGTCATCTTGCTGCTGCCAGAAGTGGAGACTCTAACAGGTCGAGGGGCAATATCTCAGGGGGTGGACCAGGTGACAAAGGACGTCAAAGAGAAAGAAGTCCCCTGCAGGGACTGTGGGCAAAGGACAGCCCAGAATAAAAATCAAAGTGGGGACATTCCCGAAGGAAGTCCATGATGTGCTTTTTTGCAGACACTGGCGTAAGACAATCATGCGGTGCGTCCCCAGGTTTCTGGTACCTGCTAGTGAGCTTGGCCACGCTCCGCCTGTAAGAGGAGGGAATCACCAGTTCATTTCCAGGCTCCCTCTTTTGGGAAGATGTGACTGTCCCACTAAAACACAGGTGGCAACGAAGAGAAGCACAGGCATGACTGTGGCATCTCTGCAGCTCAATATAAGGGCGTCCATGAGACTTAGAGCTCAAACCAGCTGTACCTGAGAGTATGCTGGAGAAAGCATACTGGTGCCCCTCACCCCAAAGCCAACTACTTGGACAGAGTCCTTCTGAATCTTTAGCAGGGAGGTAAGGGGGTCCTGAGAGGCTCCACGTGACTTCTCCAGCCAGATGGAGGCCGCAGGCATGCTTTTACCACATCGAGGTCCCATAATAAATCTGAGACAACTGCAGATGGGTGGGGCGGAGAGGAATTCTGGACTTGATCTGACCCAACATGCTACAGCTGCCGTTCCAGTTCGACTGGCCCTAAACTGGAAAACCTCAGGACACTGGATAGGACCAGTCACGCCTGCCCACCCACTTGCCCTTCCCAGGGGAATTCCCACGGTCCGTGGGCCCTCCTACTGAGGTGGGCATGTTTTGTATCACCTGACACCTCTCCCTCCCCACTCTGACGACAGCTGAAGAGATCACAGGTCCGATTATACCTGGGCCAAAGGCAGTCTATCCGAAAGTTTGGTTTGCAGTTTACCGACGGAAAGGATAACTCGTGCCAATGGCTTCCTGGACTGGGGACTGGCAAATAGACTCTAAGCCTGTTGTACCACAGACAGCTGATGCCAAGATGCCATGAGACGGAGCTGAGTTGCCCCATTGTGAGCAAAACCAAGAGTGGGTGAGCCAAAACTGCAAGGGAAAAGAACAGATAAATCTAGCAGTGTCTGGCAGAAGAAGGCAGTCAGGAAAAAAAAGAACACAGCGAATGTGCAGGAGGGAATCATCGGAGACAGGTACCCCTGAAGCTGCCTCGTTTCCTAGCTTGCCAACATCTCTTACAATGAACCTTTTCTTAGAAGAGGTGACATGAGTAGGACTCACCGTCCCTTGTGACCAAAGAAGCCTAATTAAGACACTCAGAAAATCTGAATTATACATCGTGATGAGCTCTTCAAACTCAAACCACTACCATTTGATATCTAATATCAAAACTCCCTCAAGTCCTTAAAGACCGTGACTGATCACAGGGATTGAAAACAAGAGCCAGGAATGCTCGGCGTTTCTCCTGAGCTGCCATTTTGGAAACTGAAAACAGAATCTGGAGATTGATTTGTTAAAATTTCTGATCCTAAAACAGAAAGGTCATCCTCATAGCCTCCTCCACTTGGGGAAGACCCGTCTTCCCCTTGGAACTGATGTTCAATCACCAAAGCATGTGTGATCTGCGAAACACCCACTTCGCAAGGTACCCAGCACACTCTTAGCAGAGGGCAAGTGCATTAGGCAATGTCCTTCTTCCCCCTCCGGGCTGTGAAAGAATGAACAGTGCAAGTAAGCTCTTGTGGTTGCAAGCTACTCCGGAAGGGAGAAGTGCTTGATTAAAGAGAGACACCGACTGCACGCGTGGGGATACATCCATCCTCACTGGTCCAGAAGGACTTGACTTTGGGTTGAAAGGTTCTTTAAAAGTTTAAATCCAAGAGCGCCAGCTCACGGTAGGAGAGTGGTAGAGCGCACGAGGCCCAGTTTCCAAATATCATGCAATTCTAGCAGATCCTGACGTGTGGATATAAAAATAATAATGGGTAAAACAAATAATAGTAACAGCAGATCCCCTTTGCTGAGTCTCTATAATGTCACTGGCTGTGGACTTTATACATATTCGTTTTCTCAATTCCCACAGTAATCATGCGCTCAAAGCGCATTTCTTTACAAAAAAAGAAACTGAGGCTTCAAAAACAGCTGCTCCAAGCGTGGTCCAGGGCTGGCAGCATCGGCCTTGTCTGAGACCTTCTAGAAACGCTGAGCCCTGGGCCTCAGCCTAGAACTAGAGGATTAGAGGCCCTGGGGCTGGGACCCAGGAACTGGGTTTTAATAAGTCCTCCAGAAGATCCTCGTGCCAACAAAAGCTTAAGAGAAGAAGCACTGACTTGGTAACTTTCCAAGGCCAAGTAAGAAGCAGCAGATTTAAGACGCAAAGGTTTGTGCTGAGTGCTGGAAACTGTCCCATCCGCTTGAGGTAATGAGCGAGGAGCCAGGCTTGGGCTAACCAGGTTAACACCTGTAATACGGGACTCCCCTGAGATCAGGATCGGGGACCCTCAAACCCTCGTCTGTCCCGAGAGGCTCTCTGTCTGGATTGCCTAACTCTGCTTCCTTCCTTTCATGTATACGGAGGGACTCTTAGGTGCTACGAACCCCAATTTATTGAAATCACGATTACGAGGTCTCTGATTCAAGGATGTAAAACACCTTCTTTTATTTCCTTATAGATGAGTGAGAATAAAATTAAGGACCAACACAGCATACTCTGTACCAGACGCTGAGCTAAGAGCGCTAACACGGGGCTGGCCAACAGAACTTTCTGCGGTGATGGAAACATTCTCCATCTGAGCTTTGTAACGTGGTTGCCACTAGCCATGTGTGGCTGTTGAGCAGATGAAATGAATGACTGAGGGACTGAATTTCTAATTTCATTTAAATTTTAATTAATTTAGACAGCCCCATGTGGCTAATGGCTACCTTTTGTGTTAAAGAACCCAGTGCTAGATGCCTCTTCTTACTTAAACTTCACCCTAAGCCTATGAGTGTAGAGGATAACATTATGCCCATTCTACAGATGACAAAACTGAGGCTTACAGAGGCAAAATAATGAGCCCAAAGTCACATAGCCAGCTAGTGGTGGGGCTGCATCCTAACCCAGGTCTGCTCTGACTCTAGATCTCCAAGGCTCAAAAGCACTCGGCTGCCATCGGTTAGGTGGGTTTGGGGGCCAATGCTCAGAGCTCTGCCCCAGCAAAGGCAATGGCACTGACCATGTGGCCGGTGAAAAAAGCTGCATCTGAGCATCTCGTTCTCCGGGCAACAAACAGCACTGGCATTCTCTCGGCAGCCGTCAACGAGCCGACGTTTGGACATTATTCTCCTGTTATCAAACGTGCATTTTCCACTTAAAAATAAGGAGCTTCTATCACAAATTATTTATATGGAAATGATACTACTCCTGGCAGAGAAACAGGAAAAGGAGCTTTCTACTGTTTCTTTCAAGATTGAAGAAAAAAAAAAAAAAAGCCTATACCGATGTTATATTCATTCTTTGTGCTCTTTGAAGGTTGCCCCACCTTTGTACCCTGAACTTAACCACTGCTGTGGTGAGAAATGGGCCCTAGGATCTCAGGCACCTATAAGAAACCTCCATCTCTGTACACACAGCAGGCCAGCAGGAGACACGATCCTCCCCAATCCTTCCCTGCATCCAAGATGCTGGTACCTCCACCCAATAACTTCACCAAATGGCATCACTGAGATTCCAGGAACACACTCCAGACTTGCCTCCATCCCTGCTCTCCCATCTCCTGACTGTGGGAAGCAGCATGGTAAAGAGGGAAAGGTCTAGACCTTACAGGCCAGGCCCACTGTGCCCAAATGTGCTGTGCCACCCTGGGGAGGTGGCTGACCCTCTCTGAGCCTCATTGATCTCCGGGGTAAAATGGGAAGAGCAATGACTCTTCACGGAACTGCTCTGAGCACTTGACCCTGTGCCTGGCCTATAAGAGGGTCTGGGGAAAGGGTGAGTTTCTGATCATCCCTCCTTTCTAGCCCTGAGCCAAACGCTGACCTGCTATCAGGCCTATCTCAGATCTAATCTTATCCAAAGGACTGCTGGGCTCCAAGTCTACATGTGTTTTCCTGTTTTCGTATTTTATAGATCCGAATCTACGCCCGTACCAGTTCAAGGATGTGCATTGTGGTCCTACAAACAGCCGTCACGTTTTTGGCACAGACCATTGGCCTGGACTTGCTTGCCGAGCTTCGCATCTCTGCCCTGTCCACTTTTTCTTCCATGTTGCAACCAGCACATGGCCCTGCACACAGTAGGTGCTCAAACAAATACTCGTTGAACGGAATTTCTGTAAAGACTGAGGCCAGTGTATAATAAGCAAATTCAGCCAGCCCTTCTTTCATCTATTCAATTAATATTAAGCTCCCACTACATCTACTAGTGGCAGGCATGGGTTGTGGTGCTTGGGACACGGCAGGGACCAAAAGGGACAACACCCTGGGCCTTGCTGGCATTCACCTTCTAGCGGAGAAGGGGGATGAGACAATTACCAAATGAAAGGATAAAACAGAGAAAACAGTGCCCCTCAGATGGTGATACACACTAGGAGAAAACGAAAGCAGGGAAGATTCAAGAAGGGCAAAGTTCAAGAAGAAATTTGCCATTTTAAATAGGGTGGTCAAGGAAGGAGTCCATGAAAAGCGGGTATTTGAGCACAGATTTAAAGGAGCTGAGAGGGCTACGTTTTAGAGATAAACTTAACTTTGAAGATAAAAAATTATAAGCTCAAGAAATGCTTGGTTTTATATTCAGAAAGATACATCATAAAAGAACAAATCCATTTATTTCATGGACTCACCTCAGTTCTCATGTCCTCATCTACTTGAATACCAGCTAAAGCTTACTGGGTGTTTATTACGCACCAGGCGATGCACAAGCACTTTATATACATGAGTTCACCGCCAAGAGAAAAGGTACAGACCAGCGGTGGAAAAAAGAAATGATGCCTGGCAGGCAGCATAAAGGCTAATGCTAGTGGAACACAAGGTGGGGCGGTGGGGACTGCGGCGCCCCGGAGGACCCGTCCCACCCAGCGTAGACGGCTGCTGCCCAGCAAAGGGTGACAGAACAGGCTTAGGATTGTTTGATCTTCTGCCTTTAGGAGAGAGGCCGGAAATCTGGATTTTTTATGTGAATTTCCCAATTTCAAATTTTTAAATGTTGCCAAGCAACTAGAAGTTTCCAAAACATCCTGAGGGCCAAGACACTTATTTTTAATGTTTTCAGGACAGAGTTGGTCTGAACAGAGGTTTTCAACCTCTGGAAGAGACAGGAGGTAAAGAATAGGCAGGAACCCAAAACACGTGAGGACCCCGTCAAATGCCAAGGTACCCGTTATCCTGAGACTGGGGTGTAATTCATACCGGGAAACATCCTGATTTCCTGGGACCTCTTGTGTGCCTGTCCGGTGGTCAGTGAGCTTTGGTATCCGGCAAACACTGTGTCCTTGCGTGTGGATGGAGTATGCCCACTGGGATTTGAATGCGAAAATAGCTGCTCGTTCACTTAAAAAAAACAATTACTTTTTGTGGCTTATTGGCTTTTTTTTTTTTTTTTTTTTTGCTTACGCTCCACCAATGAAAATGCATTTGGCAAAATCGTCCTGAGGAAACACCTTCTTTATTCAAAACCGTTTTTCATCCCCTTTCACTTGTTATTTCTAAATTATCTTATCAATAATGTATTAAAGTAATACTCGAAAATGGAACAATACTGCACCTTTAAGAAAATATTATTTTTCCTGAGGTCCTATCAAGGTAAATTTCATCAGTATTCAAAGAATGAGCAAAGCACTTCAACAATTTATTTCAATAAAAAAAGACTGAGCTGAAAGGAGTATAAATGATGAGAACTTGCTTTAAACTGATTTATTCCCTGCAGCAATAAAAAGAATGTTTCTTCACTCAGCTGTTTAATATGCAAATATGCAGAACATCCAGCCCCTGACAGCACATCATTAATAAAACCTTGCACTGAGCACAGCACCCGATATTTCATTCTGATGAAAATACATGATGATGATTTTAGACTGCAGACTTTTAGAGTTGGAACAATGTGCTTTCCTGGTGATGAAACCCCACCAGTCACTGGGGGGGACGGAAGCTTTTCAGATAAGCGATCTGATTTCTACAACAGGAAGTCCCAGGGTAAAGAAAATAGTAAAGACTGAAGGCTGAGAACAGTTCATGCAACCGAGGCCCAAATGACACGATTTAAACGGGGGAGAGTGACAGAGGGGCAGAAGGCTTTTGGGGGGTGCCGGCATGCCGATTTTTTATGTTTTGTTTTGGACTACATAGGAAACGTCCCCCTGGGTGATATCTTTGATGCTAGTTTTATATCCACGTGGAAGAAGACAGCAAGCTGTAAAAAGAAGATACAGGGCTCAGGAATTTGAACCCCTGGCAGGCTCTCCGTCCAGTTACGGCCCTTGTTATGATTAGCAGTAACTTCTGAATTACTCTGAGACTCTTAAAACAAGCAAAGTGAAGAAGAGGCTGGAAAATACTCCTTGTACTAGACCACGTGTTCTCTCTTTCCACTAAAATCTTGGATTGATGTTAACAACGTGCAGAGGATTACAAATCCTTGAAAAACTTTTTTTCTTCCTTCCAAACTTCCTGTAACGAGTATGCCGTATGTATGAACAGAAAAATCATGTTTTAAAAAATGTAATTTACCTTTTTTTTAAAAAAAACAAAACAAAAGCATATATATGGGCCAGTGCCCAGGGACTTAGAAGACTGCAAGCTCTGGGGAGGGTTCTTCACTCCCAGAATTGTAGAATTCTCCCATAAAACCCCATGCTTTCTCTCAAAATAAATATTTATTAAATGGTTAAATGAGTTACTAGTTATAAGTGCTTAGGACAGTGCCTGGAACATGGCAAGCCCCATAAAAGTCCTTGTTAAATAAATAACCAATAAGTCAGATTAAATATTTAAAGTATTTTAGTCTACAGAGATGAGTTTTCTGTAAATATTATTTATTTAAGTAGATAGAGAAGGGACAGAGAAATGCCGGTTCTTCTCCCTCCGTTTAATATTAAGCTTACTATATTGTATGGCTCTTGTTGAAACTACCACTCTAGCTTAGACAGCTTTTGGATTAAAATCCCAGTTCCCGTGCTTTCTCTTTGTGACCTTGGGCAAGTCACTAATCACCAGAGATCACCTCAGCTGTTAAATATACACTGTAGTAATCACACTTACTTTGATGAGTGTTTTGAGTGTATGTTTCAACGTGATCATCTAGGTAAACATTCGGCTCAGGGGTTGGTCTAGGATAGAGGCTCAAGCTTACCATTCAATCACCTACTAGATACTAACCACTTGATATACATTAAGTGCTAATTTTTATGACAACTCTTCAAGGTAAGCACTGCCAGCCATGTTTCACTGCGGGGAGACTATGGGTAGATGGATTTGGACAAAGCCACACAGCTTGGTCTTGGACTCGGGTCTACCTGTCACCAAATCCTCCACTATCCTACTGGCTTTCTCCCAGACCTGCCCTTTCCTCCAGAAAGAAAAAAAAAAAAAAAAAAAAAAAAAAAATCAGATACAGTGATTATTCAAAAATACATGGGAAGAGTAAGTTTCCATCCATTTACCTCTATTTTTAGTTATAATTCACATGCAAAGAGTCTCCTTTTTTTTTTTTTTTTAATAAAGTATTTAAAAACAAGGTAGGTTACTGGCCAGGAGGCAGAAAGATAAAGGCAGGCAGCAGAGAGGATGGGATCTACTGCTTGGGGGGTGATAAGCGTGACTACTACAGTCCCCGAGGTTGCACTGCTGTTGTAAAAGCTCATTTATTAGAGGAAGGACTCTCGTTTCTGTAATTTGTGAGATTTTCTCCAATTCTAGACAACTGTGAGAACAAGACATCACCAAAGCTGATCTTCAAGCTTGTGATGGTTCCTCTTTCACTGAAGATGAACCAGTTGAAAAGGATCCAGATGGGAAATGCTTTCCCTCCTCACATACCCACCCGTGTTTCTCCTTCTCTCGGTCATCTGTGTTCCCTCCATCCAACCGAAAGCATAACTCTCTGTGCCAAAGGAAAGAGGGCTGTTGGGTTTTATTTCCAAATATTTCAGTTATAAATCAATCATTTAGCAAAATTCAATGAACTCTGCAAAATTTCCTTTTGAATCAGCTCCCACCGAGAATCCAAAAAGTCTGGGGGACAAAATTTCAAGCGGTCTCTTGCAGGTTTCAGTAAACTTCTCCAAGCTAGTACTTTCCGTGCTTCTGATTTTATGTGCTCTGTAATACGCCCTCATAACTCAGATGGGATGAACCAATTAAACATTTCCCTGTAGTCTCTAAAATAGCTGCTCTTGGCATGTTTTTTGCATGGCACAAACCTCTGCGGGAGGATACGATAGAAATCTTGCACTATTTAAATATAGAATTGGGACATCAAAGAAAGGGTTGTATTGAAATAACATGGATAATTAAGGAAGTGGAGAACAGTAATAACTGATTTACATAAAATGCTAATGAGTCTCTTGACTTGTTTGGCAATTTGCACTTTAGGCTTGGTGACTGTGACTCCAAATTTATGATCTAATTTTTATTTTAATATTTTCTTTTAGCGAGTTGTAACCAACACTAATGGGCGCCTGCCAACGTCTAACTTCTTCCAGAAGAACCACCTGGAAGCTTCTTTCCCCCATCAAGCACGCGGGGCTTGGAGATGTGACTGGTCCAGGAGCTTCCTGGATGCCCTGTTTTAGTCGGGTTTCTTTTTCTGTTCCGGTGTTGGCATCTTTAAGGATGCTCAGTGGTTTTCACAATATTCACAGCCAGCTGAGCTATCTGGGTTGGAGAACTTGGCAAACAAAGGCAGTGTCACAGGGGCTGAGTGGGTCCTTGTGCAGTCTGCTCCATGCTATTCGGAGGGAAAGACTGGGGAGGGCGGGTGGGCAAGGCACCCTCTCGCTCTCAGGGCAGCGAATATTCCGCACCAGCCTCTGGTACCTTCCGCTTATGAGAAGAAATTACATGCGCCGGAAATTCCTGTTTCATTGTACTCTTCCCCTGATCTCGCCTTGCAGGGCCACTGCCTCCTGTGAATGCGAATGAGGGCTGGAGCTGTTCCTTGAGGATGTGTCTGCCTTGACCTTCAGCGTACCCTGTTTCCCTCCGAGCCCTCTAAGCATGATCCATTGCTATCTCCAGCCATTCCCCCGTCACCCCATTGATGGGTTTCAAAGCTACTTAAATTTCCAAGTCCTGATGCGCCGCGGCGGTGACCAGGGCTGTGCCTTGCTCTCTTATGGATTGCGCAAGGTCACTGCTGGGGAGAGGAAGGAGGCAGGAGGAGCATTTATCAGGATGTATTGCTTTACTTTTTCTATCCATCACCACGGCGATGATTCTATTTTAGCGAAAAGCCATTGAACTCCGATCAAGTCAGATGGCTGTTATCATTGGAAACTCAAGAGCTGTCAGGCCGTAATCAGTACAAATGTGGGACCCAGAAATGGGGGGCTCCGGGCCAGTGTTGGTCTTCTGGGGGATCTCCGTGCTCTTTCCGGTTTTTAAAATTTCATCTGACCATTTTGCTTTAAGCACCTTTCCAGCTGTTCTGTTTGCAAGTGATAACATTTGGTTATGCAAGGTAGAATGGACTGATTACAGACCACTTAGGCGGAGTGTGGAGATACGATGGTTTCTCGTGCTGCACTGCTTACCAGGGTGCTATAATGCAGCTACCATCAGAATACAGACACACACCCGAGTCATCACAGAAACTGGAACAGGAAAAGTGCACGCACACATTCCAGAAATTGCCAAACTATAACTATACTATTTTGTGGCCTCTTCAATATATAACTATTCTGATCACCACAGCTGGCTATAGAATACTATGTTAACAGGCACTTTGGTGCATTACATTTTTACGGTAAATGCCCCAATCTGCATTTGCATATGTTTGGGAAGGCTTCAGTCCACAGTTACCACCTTGAACATGAGGTGTGGATGGAGGTGGGAAGACAGAAAGAGAAATTCCCAAGCTCCCTGCAAAATTCTTTTTAGCTTGTCTTCTGGTGATGGATTTAATGAAATCTGCCATTTGAAGAAAGTCACTTAAACATACCTGCTGCCCTGCCAGTATTCTAAACTTTTACCAAAGGGAGGGGGTGTGAAAAAGGATGATGCAATGGTTTTTAATCAGGATCCTGGAGCTCAAAGTGACATTTAACTCTTAGCTATCCAAAAGCAAGTTATTTTCCCTGTAGGATGTCAGGGATCATATTTCTCCCACTGCCCCTTTGCAGGCCAATCCCTGCTGGGGTGGGCTGAGTAGGAAGGAAGTTAGGTACCCAAAAGCTTGGTGCCTGTGTGTGTTTATGTCACCGCTTTAAAATATCCAGCAATCTTTCCATGTAATTTCTATTTTGCAGTCTATAACTTTATTCCTTTTTCTTATTAGTGAGCGTAACTGAATACTGACTGTGCATTCTTAAATACATTTCCGTTCTAAATAATAACAACGCTAACAAGGGTAGTTATTTCTTGCCCGCTTGCAGTGGACCAGGCTGTGTGCCAAGTGCTTGACATATGCTGCGCCTCATTTGAGTCTTAGCGCCACGTCTCAATGAGATCGGGACGTCTCCACGGACAGACGAGGAGACCAGGCAAGTGGGAGCACCAGCCATTAACCAGAGGACGGCATGGTTCAGCAGTGGCAGACGTGTGACAATAATACCGCTGTCCGCCTCATGCAGTTGTGTCACCTAAGCGAAACCACTGAAAGTACCTGCATCTGTTCCCTCCAGTTGCACACTAGGTGGCTGAAAAACACGGCAATTTGTCGTCTCGGAGTTCAGGTGGCCACAGGTCTGAGGATCAAGGTGCTGACGGGGTGGGGGCCTTCTGGGGGCTCTGAGAAACCATCCCAGGCCTCTCTCTCAGCTCCTGGCGGTTGCCGGCAATTCTGGGCGTTTGTCCCTTGACTTGTAGACATGTAACTCCAATCTCTGCCTCTGTCTTCACGTCACCTTTTCACTGTGAGTTCATTTCTCTCTCCTACAAGGATACTCTTTGGGTTATGGGGTCACTCTAATCCAGCTTGATCTCATCTCGACCTTGACTTTAGTTACAGCTACAGAGACCCTACTTGCAAATAAAGTTGCATTCTGAGCTTCGGGATAGCCATGAATTTGGCGGGGGGGCGGGGGCAGGCACTGTACCACAGCATACAGCATCCATCTGGAATCCAAATCTGGTCTGTCACACTCTGAAGCACTTGTACCTAAACGTTATACTGTCATCCACATGGAGAGGGTGATGGGCCTCTGATTACTCCGTAAGTTTATCAGAGATCAGATCTAATACTTCCCATAAGGCAATGTACCAACGCAACATGTCATGTCATGATGACCACCACGGTTTTTCTACGTATTTCCAGGATAAACTAGCATCACGGGGGGAGGTTGGTAAGGTCTTTCCTTCCTGAACTGTGGGAAGGTCAGAAGAGGCAGATGCACAGAAAAACGCCCAAGGATATAACCCTGGGGAAAGAGTGGCTGGGAACTCATCACAGTCTGCCTGTCCTTCCTAAACCCCTGTGGGCCTGGCCATGGTCAGACCGGGACCCGCGGGTGGAAGGGAACCGCTGGGGAATTAGGGGTGTGCAGGAGCTCAGCCGCACTCCACTGATGCAGAGAAACCCTGACATCAAAGAAGGAGCTTCTAGAGGCGACCAGGAGCAGGAGTTTCTAATTCTTGGCCATCAGTCATTCCTCCTTCCTTCCTCTGAGGGGAAAAGAAAAACAAGCCAAAGAATAGCTCAAAGGTACTGGTGGGGAGGATGAAGGGAAAAAAATTCATCCACTTTCAGAGGATTTCTTCTGATAATAAAACTCTGCTGATGAAAAAATAGTATGTGCACAAGAAAGAGATGTAACGTGGAGAGAAAGTCTATTTTTCCTTCTCCTTAAACAAAATCTTATCAGAGATTCTTTCAAAGAAAAGAATCTTCTGAGCCACTGAAATCATCAAACTGGGTAAGTCACACAGGACGCCGGGATGCAAAATTGAAGGGGAAACATACTGAAGGAACTAAAGTCAACTGTCTAGTAAACAGTTCAAACCAGCAAAACTTTTGATACTTCTGGAATGGAAACAAACGACATGTTTGTGCTGGATATTGAAGGCTGATCCGTGCGGTCCATTTTCACCCTCCTGCTGGGTCTGAGTTTCTCAACCTTGGCACTTTGACATTTGGGGCCGGATGACTCTTGGAGATGGGGGCTATCCCGTGGCCTTGTAGCATGTTGAGCCGCATCCCTGATCTTGACCCACTGGAAGCCAGTACCATCTCCATCCCCTAGTGGTGACAACCAAAAATATCTCAGACACTGGGAAATGTCCCCTGAGGGGCAACATCGCTCCGATTCCACTGTTCTAGTTGGAAAAATGAGAAAGCTCAGTACTACTTTCCCAGGACTCCCTGGCAGCTACATGCTGGACACAGAGCTGTCCCACCGATTGCTAGGTGCTGGCACGTGAGACATGGACAGCAGAACTGAGGCAAAGGCCATAGGCCTGCTTCTCCGGGGCTTCTCGTCCTGGCCAGCGGGGCCGCGTGCAGATGAAGCTTCCTGTCTTCCTGCTCTGGTGCCCGGCCGGTCTCCGGCTTCCTGGTGGTAGGTATGGGGCTGCGGCAAAGGAGGCGGCTCTGGCTGATTCGTCTGGCTTAGCTCCAGCTGCGGCTTCAGCTCCCTGGAGGGTCGCTTCTGCGTTACTCAGGGAGAAGACCAACCTCAAAGCCGCTTCTGCAGCTCTTCCAACAATTTTGTAAGCGTCCAATTTTCTCTACTGAACCCTTTCCTGCCAAAGTACATACAGAGGTTCCCATTTCCTGCAGCAAGTCCTGACGGAGACAACCCATCTGGGCATTTCATAAGTGACTCCTGTGAGTCTCACAGGGAGACTCAGGCGTGCTCTGAAGATGCCCACGGCCGGGCTGCTGCACCCACCGTTCCCTCTGCTAAGAACCTACTTCCTTCCTTCCTCCTTTCCGCCCTTCCTCCCTCCCTTCCCTCACCACTCAGCTTCCCAGGACAGTCTACCTACAAACACTCATTTCGATTCCCAGGCCCATCTTATGCCTTCTCCGAGGGAAAGCTTCCTTCTATACACTTCTTCCTTCTCATCCCCCTACAATGTCCCACACACCTGGCAAAGATAACCATGCCTTCCTCTCTCCTGCTTCGCTTGGTACCTTTGTTACTGCACTTACCACACTGAACCCTCCGACTGTGTGTTCATATGCCTGTCCTAGCTCAACTGTAGGATCCTACCTCATTCTTCGGCCGCCAGCGCCGGCTCAGGTTAAGAATATAATGAGTGGTGGTTGAATGATGGATGAGTGGAACCTTGTAACATCATTCCTATCTGCCTAACGACATTTCATCTCATGGCCCCGGCCCTCGAAGTTCCCATAGGGGGAACTCCCAGGGGGAGTCAAGACTAATATGGGGGAAAGATACGTCTGTGTGGGTTTGATGGCCAGTGTATTTAAGAAGAGCTTTGGCTGAGGGCAGGGCAGAGTCCAATGTGCTAGAATCAAAGTGTACATCCTAGAGACCAGTGAGGAACATACTCAGAGGGCAAGAGAGGGGTCCCGTCACGGGTGCTTTACAGGACAGGCAAACGAGGCTCCATCTGATGTGAGAGAAGCTGACACAGGGAGAAACAAAAGAGACTCTCGAACGAGTTCATTAGAACGACAGAGCACAGTAATGAGTATTCTGGTCAGTATCCTGTTACCTTCGTCATCATTACTTCTAAGATTCTACAAGACAAACAGGACCCAGAACAGTATATTTATATCAACATAACTCTATTGTAATGTCAACCTGCCCAAGTCTAATAATGGTGTTAAAACAGACACATGGCTCTGCATCGAGAAAGACGGTCTGCTCTTCGGAGCAGAAGACTAAAATTTAAATGCCAAAGGTTTATAGACAAGGTCACCCATGGATTCTCAGGGAAGATACTGGGCAAACCTATAAAGCAGTGTTTTTCTCTGCCGTTGAACAGAACGAGGAAATTTATAAGCAAGGGGCTTCATAAGAGTAGGATAAACTGAATTCTTTTCATGACAGATTATGTTTGTATTAAGCAATGATGTAGGTTTTTAAAAGCTATGGCTCTTGTGAACCTATTTTTAATTAAATATGAGAGCAAGCCCTCTGTACAATTTTCCATGGCAGAGGTTGTAGAGTTCTGGCACGGGAAGCGTGCTGTGGCATGAGACCAACTCCAGTAGGAGTTTGAGCGCCTACCCCATCAGCCACCACATGAGTGACACTGAGTACATCGCCTACCTTCTATGATACCTGAAGACTACGTGTCAGGAGCAGTGATGTGCAGTTAACGCAAGCCTCCTTGACTATGACCCCATTCTATGAGATCAGCAATATCGCTACGTCCATTTTACAGATGAGAAAATGGAGGTACAGAGAGGTTAACCCACGGTCACAGAGCTTTCAAGCTTTGGCAGCTAGGATTAAGGTCAAGTTCTGTCTGACTCTGTAGCACACACATGTCTCCACTTCCGAGCCCATCACAGACCTATCACGGAGGCGTCCATCGTGTGGATGGCAAGTCACAAGGAGCACGGGCCCCCAAAACCACCCCGCCAGGAGCTGCCCCAATCAGGACTCTGGCTGTTGTGAGATTACACATCGCTTCCTTGTTTCAGATCCACTGAGCCAGGATTTTCTGGAACTGGGAGCTGACAACATGCCAAGTGCTGTACTTCCAACCGGCTACGGGGGGATTTCAGGGCAAAGACCACGCCCCCATCACCGCCTCCATCTGTACAGTCACTAAGAGGAAAGAACCTTTAGTGAGGTTGCCCTTCGTGGCAGGGGCTGGGCTAAGTGTACAGATGGCATTAGCTCATCTATTTCTCCCAAACACTCGATGAGGAAGGTGCTAAGGTGCTACTTTTGCCCTCGTTTTATGGGAAGGAAACTGAGGCTGAGAATGACTACGTGACAGGATCAGGGCTGCTTGGTGCGTAGCTGGCAGAGGCAGCAGCACCAAACCCCGATCTGCTGGACAACCAGGAACCACGGCTTCTCCCTGGCTGCAGAGGTAACGTTCACACACTGCTCGCTAGTCACTGCCCTAAGTGCTTTAACAAAACTCGCGCTTAACCCCTGCAATGACCTTCTGAAGACAGAGGCTGTTTGTTGTAGGTTTGTGAAAGACCACAGCCCTTCAAGCACAATCCCTACTTGTGGCACTGAAGACGGTGAGGACTGCTGGGGAGGGGGAATAGGGAAGAAACTATGATTTTAGGCGTGAATAAATTCAAACAACAAATACATGAGGATTCTATGTTCAAACCCCCAGTGATAATTATGTAAGGACATTTTAATTCGGCCGACAGCTGGGGTTCAGGGTTAGAGATAATATAAAGACAGTGCAACCTGCCTGAAACCCCTTTAAAGCCTCTTTATTATGGAAATGTCACCACCTGGACATCAATACTGTCTTCAGGAGAAGCTGTCCTCTGGCTTAAGTCTGAATTTACCACGGAGCCTCCTTAAGATGCCTTCTCAGGAGGCTGCATGTCACGAGAATTAAATGCAAACTTTTATCTCTCCTTTCTAAATCTCCTCCTTTCAATCACTAATCTCTCCAGGAAAGAACACAACCGAACAGTCCCATTAGGTAAGAGGCAGATAGTACTGACGTAAATCCCCCCCCCCGCCCCCCGAGTTAATGGGCCTGCTGTTTACTCCACAATGGCCCTTCCCAAGATGACCCTGCCAATCAGCAGATCTTGTGTTGTCTGCAATTTCCAATGACTCCCGGCCACACTCACAGCGGAAGGAATCTGCTGAAGTTCTCCAACGGGCACCCCCATCAAATGGCTCTAGAGGCTAACTGAAATTTACTGACATACACAGATCTTAAAGATGAATTTTTTTTTTTAAAGGCAAATTACAATATTCCAACATTGCAAAAATAGACTGTCAGTGTGTTAAGAAGTGACCCATTGTTCTCGGCTTTGGTTGTCTCTTTCTATGCCTGTCGACGGGTGTAAGCAGTCAGGATGAACCTGGTGGCGAAGCTGTAACAAGCAACCCCCCACACCTTAGCATCTTAGGTCAGAAGGCAGAAGCACAATCTATTTCTCTAAGTCCATCTTGGGTCAGTTGAGGCTCCTGCCTTTGTCTTTTTTCCAAGATCCATCGCAACAGGGCAGCTGGTATCAGAAATCTTGCCAGTCAGCATGGCAGAGGGTGTGGTGCAGCACACACTAGGTTCTTAAAGTTTCTGCCTCAAAGAGTGTGTCTCTTTGACGCATCACGTCCACCCAGATTCCACTGGCCAAAGCAAGTTGTGGGGCGGGAAAGTACAGTTGTACCACGTGCCCAGACGGAGAAACCCAGTAACTGTGAACAGCCCAACTGACCCCACGAGGGGTAAGGAGGTGCTGAGGATAAACGAAACCTCCCCTCTAGGGTACCATAGGATGTGCATATCAGGACGGGGCATAACTAGAATTCAGCCCAAGACCCCAAAAGCCCTTATGTCAACTTGGAAACATGTTGCCCCTAACCAGGGCTTGCTCTTCCAGTAACCCAGACCACCTCAGAACATTCCACAAGGCCCTGGCCTCTGCTATCTTTTGTCCCCATCACGTTTATCTAATAGATGACCCTACCAATTCCCATTGGCAGCCCTTTGTAGTGTAATGAACAGGTTGCAGGCTGATGAATGCGGCCACTGCACAGAAAACGTCAGTTCTTTCATTAAGCAAACCTTCCCAAGTTCATTGTATTGAACCAGGGTTTAGGCTATTAGGCTGACACATGACAGAGCCAATTCTAGTCACACTGTAAGTGCCTATTCATGTTCAGCAAATTCCATTTTACGTGCACGCACACATTTAGAATTGGGCTCTTGTTGCCTGTGACTTTTTTTTTTCCCCTTGAAATCTACTTGCCTATTTTTAACTGTTAATAATTAAGAAAAATCCCACTTTCATAAGAGAGCCTCAACAAGCCTAATTCAGGGAGAACATAATGGATCCTCAAGCTGAGTTTCTGTTCTGCTGGCTGCCCAACACGCCTGCCCTTCCCGGATGCACCAGTATTGATAAACTGTGTTCATCTGTGAAAGGGTAAAAAATAAGTCATTTGCGTGTGGAGCTGTGTCACCACTGGCTCCTCTTTCTGCTCACATTTTAAAAGGAAAAGATTATTTACAAGTTCGGAGTCTCTGCTAGCATAAGGGGACAAGGCTGAAGGCATCATTCCAGGAGACAGGCTGTGAACGAGCCCGCTCACAGCATCCGTAGCCAGGAGCCCCTGGCAGCTTTAACTCCAACCTGCCACTTCCTACATGGGTGGTCCATCAACAACACTCATGCAGCCAACATGCTGTGGGCGCCTGCTGGGTGGCCGGCCCACACCAGGTATCAGGATGTGGACAAGAAGGGTTAGGGTTTGTGGTCCAGTGGGAGAGAGGCCAACAGCCAGTTACATTCAAATGTGCTCAGTGGGATTATGTATCCTGAACGTAACCTCTCACCTCCATCTCCATTATTTTCACCTGGTCTAAGGCACCATTACTGCTCGCGTAGGTCCCTGGGCTACCTCCCAAATGGTCCTTCCCCTTGCCTCCTACAGACTGCAACCACCTCTTTTTAAAAGCATGACTCAAACCATGTCGCCCTCTTGCTTGTAAACTTCTAATGACTCCCATCATGATTAGAATAAAATCCAGACTGACAGTGGCTTTACAATCTGGCATTTTTCTCCATCTCATCGCCTATCACTCCGCTTGGCTCGAACCACAGTAGCTGCTTCCTCTCCCTTGAACAGGTCACGCATATTTCTACCCCAGGACCTTTGCACTTGTCGTGCCTCTGGTTGGGATTCTCTTTCTTGAGATGTCTGCACGGCGGTCACCATTCAGGATTTCGTTTAAATGTCATCTTCCTCAAAACCCACCTCTGACCACGTACACAATCACTACTTCCTTCCCTTTCTTCATTCCCATGTGAAACAATCTAATGTATTCGTTTCCCCCGACCACTTAAACGCAAGCTCTATGAGGGATGAGATTTTGTCTAATTTAACCTAGCATCTCTGGATCCTGGAACAGTGCCTGACACCTAGTAGGGAACAGCAGCAAAAACGAAACAGGGGTAATAAAAATAATATTAGGCGTCACTATTAGATCAGTAATCCATGTTTACATACTCCTGATTCTGTAAGATCTTTACGTGCACTAACTCATTTAGTCCTCACAACAGCAGGAAATCACTATTATTATATTCATTCTAAAAGACGGGAGAACTGAGGTGCCGGTAGGTTAGTAACTCACCCAAGGATGCACAGTTAATATACAGGAAGCCAGGAATCAAACGCAGGCAGTGTGACCTCAAAGTGCTAACAGGACTCTACACTCTAGACTCAAAATATATATTTGCTAAACAAATGAAGACAAGAAAGTGCCAGGCAAAGGGGGAAGCTGAGTTGCTTAAGTAATCTAAGACTCAATTTCCTCTGCTCTACAATGAGATTTGTAGTGTGGGGTCTTCCCCCTCCCACCCTCCATCCTTCACCTAGTTGTCAAGTACCTACCATGTGCCAGCAACTGCTCAAGGGACTGAGGTCACAGCAGTAAACAAAACATGAGAAAAAACAACCCTGATTTCATAGAACTTACACTGGGGATGAGGGCAGAAATGGGGAGTTAGGTAAACAAGTAAAAGAATAAGCAAGTATCAGACAGGTGTTGTTAGCACATCAAGCAAGTCGGAGTACTGATAACTATATTGTAAACACACACATGGGGTCACAAAGGGAATTTCCTTGGGAACAGTGGCGTCCCTACAGAATATGGGTTTTCTATGGGGTTGCCATCACTGTAGCCAGGGCATCGAGCATGGTGTTTGTGGAATAGAAATGAGGCAGTCCAGCCATGCAGCATTAGAAGATGTTCTGAATCTAGGAAAGCATGGCTGTGTTCTTTAGAAGAGCTTCAAGGTCAGAGATTATGGGCCAGTTCTACGTGACATCAGTAGGAACCAGGGCCTTTCCCAACAAAAGTTACCATCAGTGATTCTGCAATACAAAAACACACATGTTCGGAACACCCGCCGTAAAATAAAGCAGAAATAAACACTCCTAAGTAAACCCAGGGCCCCACATCTCCATAAAGAAGAGTACTGAAGAGTGAACTTGGGTCTGCTACTACACAACGTGATGCCCTGGGGCTAAAAACACAAACAAAATCTTGGACCCGCCTCAACTCTATTAACCCTAACACGGAAACCGCCCAATGCCCCCAAAGGAGTCAACTGAGGATTAAGAAAATACTTGCACGTCTTCACGCTCACTAGGAGCTATAATGAGAAGGACAGACAACAAGCGTTGATGAAGATATGGAGACACTAGAACTCTCCAACACTGCTGGTAGGACTGTAAGATGATGCAGCCACCTTGGAAAACAATCTGGCAGTTCTTCAGAAGTTCAACACAGAGTTACCATATGACCCAGCAATTCCGCTCCTAGGTATACACCCGAGAGAAGGAAAACACATATTCACATCAAAGCCTGTACATGAGTACTGGTAGCAGCATTATTCATAAGAGCCAAAAAGGTAAGAAACATACCAAACGTCCATCAACTGATGAGTGGATATGATATACCCACATAATGGAATATGATTTGGCTGTAAAATAAGAATGAAATAACGATCCTCGCTACAACATGGATGGACCTTGAAAACCTTAGGCTGAGGGACAGAAGCCGATCGCAAAAGGCTGCCTATTGTATGATTCCATTTATATGAATTGTCCAGAAGAGGCAAATCCATAGAAACAGAAAGCGGGCAGATTAGTGGTTGCCAGAAGCTAGGGGCAGGGAATGGGGAGTGACTACTCATGGGTATGGGGTTTCTTTTTGGAGTGATGAAAATGTTCTGTAATCTGGTAGTGGTGATGGTTATACAACTTCGAAAATATACTAAAAAACCACTGAATTGTATACTTTAAAAGGGAGACTATTACAGTATTAAATAATATCTCAGTTAAAAAATAAATAAAATGATGGATTTTCACTTCTGAGATTAAGTCCCCCCAAGACTCTGGCTTCTGCCTTGCTCGCCGTTTCTTGCTCTTTTGCTGGCTCACTCAGATGAAAGGCAGCTGAGCTGCCATGCTGTGGGCTACCCTTTAGAGAGGCCCACATGGCAACAGCCAACAACCAACAGCCAACAAGCAACTGAGGCCCTCAGCCCAACAAGAGCCAAAACCCAAATCTTGCCAAGAACCGTAAGTGTGAGCTTGGGATGGCAGCTCCTTGATTACGGCCTGAGAAATGCTGAACCATGGCCAAATACTTCATTCACAGAACTGGTGATATGACAGATGTGTGTTATTTTAAACAACAACAAAAAATTTCTCTAAGTCACCCAACAATGAAGAGTTGGGGTGCAAACCCACACTGGTCTGGCCACTCCCTCCATGCTGCCATATTGCTTTATTCATCCCTGTGTCCTTGGAATTGGCTCCAAGGGCATGATGCTCGACACATAGTAGGTGCTCAATAAAGTTTCCTAGAACTGAGTGAAATGGTCCAACCCTCTTTTCTCTATGTGGACCTAGAAAATGAGCTCAACAAGAAGGAAACAGAAAGAATGAGAGTAAAATATGCAAGTCTCACTGTGTTCTGTTATTCTCCAATCTCTTGTCTGCAGATTAAATTCCAGCCAAGACTCTTAGTGAATGCTGGTGACCCTGCCCTGACCCTGACAGGGACATTAATCTATGTGCAGACAGGAGGCGGTTCTAAGATTTGGCCTTGGCTGCACCAGCCTCACTTATGTACTAGACGATTCACTGTCAGGGCAGCATCCTTCCGTGCTTCCCGAGAAGCAACCGATCCTTAGGTATGGCAAGCCTCGAAGTCGGGGCATCAGTTACAAGTATTAAAAGAGGACTTTGGTCCAGAAACAACTCACACTGCCCCTTCTTGAAGCTTTCCCTCAAACAGCCCAGGCAGAGCCCCCCCACCCCCACCCCCTGCCCTCTCGCCACCCTCTGCAACACGTCTCTTTCAAGAGAGATTTATTACAGGGCTGTCGACACAATCCTACCTTTACGGAAAAAGATAAATATAAGAAACACCTTACAAGAAGAGGCTGTGGCGAAAGCTAAATCATAAATGTTTGATAAGGAATGGTCAAATCCAGACAAATAACTGTTCAATCCCGCTTTGTATTAAGCAGATAAAGTCATACAGAAAATCAATGTGGTGCATTGAAAGGGGAGGAAAAAAAAAAAAACACAACAAAACGCCACACTTAGGGATTGGGCTACACGGTGTTATGAAGTGGTCGCTTCAGAAGAACCCTATAACACGACGACCAGATAAATTTTTAAAGTTGGGGTGCTGATTATTGACTAGCTGACCTGTCAATGGTGATCTAGCCCTCTCTTCTGCTTCTTCTTCTTCTGTGGCTGCTGGGGACAATTTCTGACAATTTCTGGGGCGACACACGCATTCTCCAGGGTGATGGTGGAGAGGAGACTGGTGCCACTGTTTTAAAGGACAATTAGGCAAATCCTATGATACTAATCATTTCGAAGATGCACGCAACCCTTGCTCCAGCACTTCTGCTACTGCAAAATCGCCCTTCTGATATCCTGGCACAAGGAGATGAAGCGCACATGCAGGAGTGTTCGTTACCGAATCGTGTGTAAAAGCGTAACATGGGTTCAACGTACACGTGTCCAGAGAGGAGTGAATGAGTAAGTGACAGGACACCACGTGGTAGAATATTACGCAGTCATGGCACAATGGGCGGCCGAGCTACCTGTGCTCGCACCAAATAATCTCCAAGACATTATCACATAAAAAGGGCAGGGTAATGAACAAAATGTATTCAATGGTCTCGGGTGCGTGCATTTTTTTAAAGGCTATACATATCTACATCTGATGGTAAATGCATATGAGGTTTCTGGAAGAATCCACAACAAACCTTTCTTTAATAGATGGTTTCTTTTGGAGAAAGTATTGGGAGATGAGGGATGGAGGAAAACTCTTACTGTCAAATCTTACCGAAAGTTTGGAAATTTTACCATGAGCTTCTATTCCTTTTAACGTTTAGTTCCCCCAAGTGGGCTGGCAAGCAGCAATACAGACAATCAGAAATGAAACGAAGCTTCAGGTAAAACTCTTCCAGCACGAGGAAGGCCTGGCTTGTTTTGTGAATCATCTGAGAGGAGATGCAGGGAACGTTGGACGTTCGTCACTACATCTCCGTCCCAGGACCTCTCCCAGCAGAAACTGAAAAGCCAGCCTGGACCCTCCTCCTGTGCTGAGCGGTCTCCTTCACCTCCAGGGAGAATATCAATGCCTCCAATTTCCTTCTGTTTCCCCCAGGCCCACACCGAACCTCCTCAAATAAATGCAAGGGGTTTCTGCCGGAGACATGGGGCCTTCACGTGCACAAGCGCATTTCAGAGGTGGGCTCAGAGTGGCCAATCTACTTTCAACGCTTTCTCTGTAAGGTAATAACCTCCTTCCTGCTGGTGGCATTATTTTATATAATCTGTAATTTAAAAAAAAAAAAGAAGTAAAGTTTACAGAAGTAAACAGATGGGGGAAAGGCCTTGCGAAACAGAGGATAATAAAAGCTTGCTAAAAAGAGTAAATGCTTGCACAGGGAAGATCAACAACTCCGGTGTCACCATGGTGAGCGATGTGCTGGTTTTGAGGTGAAATAATAGGAAATGAAGATCAATTAACAATGTACTGATGAGCCTAAAACGAGTTGACTTTATTACATGCATGAACAGAGAGTTAAATTCCTCGGGGGTAAGGCCCTGGGGATGGATGAGAAAGCAGCTGATGAAAGGGAACTGGAGGTCTAGTGGTTTGCTCTCCTGCAATAAACATCTAAGAAGAGTCAGGCTGTATGTCTAAGTAAGCAGAGTGACTGAGACAAATGAAAATACTTTTCTCAATTTATCTTTGACTTGGCGCTTTCTATCTTCATATAGGCAAAGATCAGATCAGTGTGATTTTTCAAATGCTTTTGGGCACTGGTGAACTAAGAGAAAAGATCCCATTAGACAAATACACAGAACTCTCCTGCCCAGCCTTTTGGAGTAAGATGTTAGTACTGTGCTTTGTAAGTGCACTCAAGCAACATTTGATAATTGATTAAAATGATGTCTTCAAAGATATTTTTCTTACACTGCACTTTCCACCAGACTTTTCAAACTTTAGGGTGCCTCAGAAGCCTCTGGAGGGCTTGTTAGAACAGGATGTCTGGAACCCATTCCCAGAGTTTCTGACTCAGGGGGTCTGGGGTGGGGCCTGAGAACGTGCATGTCTAACAGGCTCCCAGGTGATGCCAGTGCTGCTGGCTTGAGGACCACACTTTGAGAACCACCAGTGCAATGGTTATAAGCCTGGACTGTGGAACCAGCTGGACTTGGTTTGAATCCTTAGCTCTGCCACTTGGTTATCTGTGATTTAAGTAGTCAGGTCATCCCTCTATGCCGCAGTTTCCTTGCCTGTGAAATGGACGTGAGAGTAAAACCTGTTTGTACTGGGTTAAATAGTGTTTCCACAAAGTTTAAGTCCACTTGGAACCTCAGACTATATTTGGAAATAGGGTCTTTGCAGAGATAATTAAGTTAAAATGAGGTCATACTGGATTCTGGTGGGCCTAAATCCAATGACTGGTGTCCTCTTAAGAAGACAGGACACACTGACTCACAGGGAAGAAGGTGGGTGAAGTCGGGAAGAGGGAACAGAGTTCTGCCACCATGAGCCCAGGAACACCAAGGATGGCTGGAGCCCCCCCCCCAGAAGCTGGGAGAGAGGCTTGGAACCAATTCTCACTCAGAGGCCCAGAAGGAACCAACCCTGCCAATGCCTCAATTTCAGAATTCTGGCCTCCAAAACTGTGAGAGTATACATTTCTCTTATTTTAAGCCACCCAGTTTGTGGTACATTGTTAAGGCAACCCGCAGAAACTAGTCTACTGCTTTATGGAACTCTTGTGGGGATTAAATTACTGAATACATAGCAAGTGTTTGGAGTAGGGCTTGGCACATACTGAGCATTACTGAAGCAGGAGTTCATATTACTATTTTGGTTTTATTCATACTTTCTTTTGTTCTAATCTATAAGAGTATAAATACTTTCTCCTGGGGTGGGGGGAAACACATCAAAACTGTAGAGAAGGGCATAAAGCATGGGTTCTCAACTAGGGGTGATTTTGCCCCCTGACCAAGGGATATTTGGCAATGTCTGCAGATACTTTTGGCTTTTCAGGATTTGGGAGGCAGGTGGAGGCTACTGGCATGTAGAGGGTAGAGGCCAGGGCTGCTGTTAAACAAGCCGCAATGCACCCCACGACAAAGAGTTAGCCGAACCACAAGTCAACAGCGTGAGGGTGAGAACCTCTGGTACCAGATGAAACATCAAAGTCACCTGGCCCTTGAGTCTGGCTTCCCAAGTGTGTCCAGCACTACAGGGCCGAGTCTTCCTGGAGACAACAATCACCACCAACATCCACACTCTACCCACAAAAGAAAACTGAGTTAATAATAATAATTAAAAAAAATAGTGTCATCATCAGCAAATCAAGAGTTGAGCGTGGCCCACGGGAGGCAGCCTCCAGTCGTTCTCTGCTCTACCTCCCAGGCTACGGAGGGCACAGTGGCCCCCATCTCCAGCAGGAATCACAGGCTGGGAAGAGCAGGAGGGGCCCGTGACCCGTCCCCAGGCCCTGGCTGCAGAGTGCAAAGGCCGAGCGCACCGCGGGCCCAGGGAGGAAGGAGGGTAACGACCCAGGCGAGGGACGCCGGCAACCAGAGCTAGGGTGCTGATGGTGGAGATGACCCACGAGCAGAGACCCAAGGCAGTAAGCGACACAACTCAGCGATGGCAGGACACACGTGAGGGTGAGGCTGTGGGGGGTGCCAAGACAGCTGCTCGGTGTCTGGATCGTGCGGGTGGATGAACGGAGGCGCCACTCATCCACCCGGAAAGCACCAGGAGAGGCCTGCGCTGTCTCCAGAATTCAAGGCATGCGTGACCCAGAGGGGAATCCTGCTCATCAAGGGCACGCTCGACCGCCCTGACGCCCCCGAGTCTGGGGGAGAACTGAGACTGTCAGAGCGACCCTTGGCATGGCTGCCGTGCACATCCTTTCTCTAAGTGCCCTTCTGCTTCCCACGAAACACCTCGGACCAAGGACCCATCAATCTTCCCGAGTCAGAGGAATCTACGGAAGGATCTCGGCCCCTGGCTTTGGAAGGAGTCACATGGAGGGAGAGTTAAGAAGATTCACGGGGACGCGCCTTGTGGATGTGCGTCACCCAGAGGTGACAGAGAAAGGAAACGCATGTCCTGCCGGTGACTGCACACCCGCAAAGGCTTGATCACAGAGTGTTTATGTGCCACTGAACGACGGTGGGGCAGACGGAGGCATGAAGAGGTGGCCCTGCTCTGAACGCACGCACAAGCACACACGCACATGCCTGCGTGTGCTCAACGTTAAAAGAAACAGCAGAGCTTAACCGTCATTCTCGAGCTGACATGATAATTTTGCTCCTCTGTCTCCCCACACTGTGATAAAGCAAACCAGGTACGGGGAAGAACAAACCATGACCCCCTCCCGAATATGCCTTCGGTACTGAACCGACATCTGACTTGATGTTGGTTTTGTTTTCCCCTGGCAAACCGAGGTGTCTCCCCAGGGCTGTGCGTCAAGGAGCTTTTAAGATGCACAAAGATAACCATATTCAAATTCAGGGCTGGTGGGACCGTGAAAGGGGAACACGCATAGCCCACAGGGTCCGTGAAAATCAAGCCCGGAACACCTAAATATAGTCTAACTTCTAAATAAGGCTTCAGATCACAGATTTGTTTACTTTCATTTGGTGATAATTGTTCACAGCAGAACATATCAGAAAATTCTATAATAGGAACCACAGCCAGGAAATAGTAAATAATTAATCACCCTCCCTCCCAGCCTCTTGCATCTCTGTTGATATAAATGACCGTATAATTCCAAACCCAATTATCACTACTTAGCCGTTCCATTTTGTAGTTAAAATCCCACAAAATTAAAGTGCATCAATTGTTAATGGTAATAGACCAGACAAGGGATTAAAGATTATTTTAATGTTTATTTCCTGTCAAGAGATCTTTTGGCAGGAAACACCGGAGACAAGAGGCGGCACACTCAGATGAGATTCATATATTTAAATCTTCTAACTTCTGAAAACATTATGGATATAATTACTTGTTTAATTTACTTGTTCCCTCAAGATACAGGCTGGGGAGATCAAGCCAACTTTATTATATCAAGTTCTCAGAAAGGAAAGGCGTTGCTCTGTAGCATCTTATAAGCTGGTTTACCCTCAGCAATCAAATCAGATTTAGTGCCCGTGTCCCACTGGACGATGCTGACAGAGGGGAGAGGTAGAGGCTGGGGGGCGAGGGGAGTGGGGCTCAGGCCAACTCTCGGGCCTGCAACCAGAGGGCTGTGTGGCCCAGGCACAGCCTTGAAGCTCCCCTGAGCCTCAGTTTCCTCTCTGTAAAATAAGGTTGGCGAGGACCAGCAACGCACACTGGATAGGAAGATGTCAGAAGACTGGGGGAAAACAGCAGAGTTAGGCCACAGCCACCACTAACTCAAAATGCAAACACAGGCATTTTGATGTGTTTGTGATTATTTTTAAGGTGGTCACGCAGATGAACCACAGATGCTTAGTTACTCTTTTTAGGTCATCACTGAGATAAACACGTATGCACATGCTCACACATGCATGGGCACACCCCAGAAAATACTACTGCAACATTCAGGGGTTCTTGGAACGCAATTTAAGAAACACTAGTCTATTTCCAAAAATGCAGACAGTAGTAAAAGTGCGTGCTATCCCAATGTCCAACCAATTTACTTAGGACGTAGGTTAAGAAAGGTTAAGAAGTTCAAAGGCAATAAACAAATGGGGAGAGAGATGGACAGACAGATAGACTGATAGACAAAAAAAAAATAATTGCTCACCTAAAATTATTATTTAGATCATGGAGAAATCAGAATCTAGAATGTGGAATATGTAATTTTATACATATATACGAGAGAGGGAGACATGAAGGAATGAAGGAAGGGGCAGGATGGTTGGATGGACTGACAGACAGATAGATAGATACATAGATATAGACAAAAATAATAATCGCTCACCTAAAATTACTATTTAAATCCTGGAAAAATCAGAATCTAGAAGGAACTTGAGTCCCTCTTCCCAGAGCACTCAGTTTATTGTTTTACCTGTTAATTTCTGCCACCTTTATTAGAATATAAAAGTCATGCGGGCAGAGGTAACTGTTCACTGCCATATTGCTAAAACGTAAAATAGAGCCTGGCGCATAGTAGGTGCTAAATAAATATCACTGGAGTGGACAGTGATGCTAATTGTGTGACCATTTTCTATTTCTACAAAGGAATTCAGATCTCATGATTCTCGTGTCAGTATATTAACTTCGTTTACTAGTAAGGGGCCTGGAAACTAGACCGGTTGAGAAGCTCTGCCTAAATCACACACCCAGGTGAAGGGTCAAAGCCAGTTTGAAATAACACTTTCTGACCCTCCATCCCAGGCTCATTTCGTGATGTCACTCTGGCACTGGGACACCGTCTCTCTACCTGAGGGTGAGGCAAGGCACTTTGCTTTAAGTAGCAAAGACGTGACTTAAAAAGAAGTTTCTGCAACAGTTTGGGTTCCCCAAAGAGTGTGTGACCTTGGGCAAACCTTCGTCTCTCTGCATCTCCGCTTCTCCCTCTGTAGGACTCTTTGCAGTGTGAAGATGTTATATTTGCTCACCCTACTTAAATGATGCGGGATGTGTCCACGTGCAAGTAACAGATAGGTGATTCAAGACCAACTTAAAACAGCTTATTCTCTCAAACAAAAAAAATGATACAAATGAACTTATTTACAGAACAGAAACAGACTCACAGACTTAGAAAACGAATTTAGGGTTACTGGAGGGGAGGGACACATTTGGAGTTTGGGATTGACATGTACACACTGCTAGATTTAAAATGGATAATCAGGGACTTCCCTGGTGGCGAAGTGGTTAAGAATCCGCCCGCCAATGCAGGGGACACGGGTTTGAGCCCTGGTCTGGGAAGATCCCACATGCCGCGGAGCAACTAAGCCCGTGTGCCACAACTACTGAGCCTGTGCTCAAGAGCCCGTGAGCCACAACTACCAAGCCCACGCACCACAACTACTGAAGACTGCGCACCTAGACCCCGTGCTCTGCAACAAGAGAAGCCCACGCACCGCAGCGAAGAGTAGCCCCCGCTCACCACAACTAGAGAAAGCCCGCGCGCAGCAACGAAGACCCAACGCTGCCAATAAATAAATAAATAAATAAATAAATAAATTTACTTTTTAAAAAAGAAAGAAAACTTATTAAAAATTAAATTAAATTAAATGGATAATCAACAAGGACCTACTGTATAGCACAGGGAACTCTGCTCAATAGTATGTAACAACCTAAATGGGAAAATAATTTGAAAAAGAATAGATACATGTATATGTATAACTGAGTCTGCTGTACACCTGAAACTAACACAACATTGTTAAGCAGCTGTACTCCAATATAAAATAAAAAGTTAAAAAAAATTTTTTAAAATAGCTTCTTCTCTGACCACGGAAGTCCAGAGGTGGACAGGCCACAGGTACAGCAGAACCAGCAGCCCTATGATGCCCCATTTAACCCGGGTTTCTCTACTTGTTTCTCTGTCCCCTTTGGGGACAGCTTCCTCTCAGGCTGGAAGGCTGCTTGAGCACAAGATGGCTGCAGAGCGTCCAGGCTGAGTCAATGTCCAGAGAAAGCAGAAAGTCTGTCTTTTCCTTGTGCAACACTTTGAGGAGTAAGAAAACCTTTCCCAGGAGCGCCCTCCACTTTCACGCGTCAGGACTGGGTCACATGTCTGATTCTAAACCAGTCTCCGGCAAGACACATATGTTAGCTTGAAGGGCTTAGGTTAATCAGTGGAGGTGAAGGGATTATCGGGGAGTCTGCCGTCATAACGGCTATGCTTACATGACATGATATATGAGGCAAAAGTAAATAATAAAATACACCTGAGTTCTTATTTTTAAAAGTACAGTGCCCATTTCACGTGTTATGTAAGTCAAATCATTATGCTGGACACCTTAAACTTACACAGTGCTGTCAATTATATCTCAATAAAACTGGGAGAAAAAAAATAAGTTTTTAAAAGAAATATAAATAAATTTTCTGAAAAAAACGAAATAAAAATACAGTGCTCAAACTGCAAAACAGCCTAACTATCCAAAAATAGAGAAATGGTTAAACAAAATACAATTCATTCATATGGTACTTTTTCTAAGCAACAGTTAGTGACATGAGAAATTCTTATTCAAGAATATACACACACACAGACACACACACAGAGATTAGGAGCCCAATTTGTTTAAAACAAAAAAGTCATCACTCAGAAGAAAGAAAAAATGAACAAAGAACAAAATATTAAGAGTGATCATCTCAGGACAGTGGAGTTAATAGAACGTTTTAATTTTCTTCTGCCTCAGTTCCTAAATTTTCTTCTTCTCCTTCTTCTACCATGCACACTACTGACTACAAATTCAAAAAATAAAAGTTGGTTTTTCAAAGTAACAAGTGACTCCCGATGGGGAAAAAAAAGTTGAATCAGGGCTTACGCTTGGGTCCAGTCAAAAAATTTACTAAGATCGTTGAGTTAACAAAGGTTAAGAAATTCACAGTCCAATAAAAACATATACATGTATAAAAGAAATATCTGCCTATCTACCAACTCTGTTTTCATCACAGAGAAATCAGAATCTAAAAAGAAAAGGAATGTGGCATCTTGTCTCCAGCACCCAGTTCTTGAGCGTGATAAATCCTGAGTCCTGGAAGGAGGGGGAGTCTTGGCTGGGAGCTGATGATGGGAGAGCTGTCTAGGTGACTCACAGGGAAACCCTGAACAGGTTGAGAAATAGCTGTGCCTGGAGCGCTAGGGAGAAGAGTGAGGTGCGGAGGGTCTGAGTGATTTATCAGGGCTGTCTTTACAGCCCCTTGTAGCGTCCACAACTGCACTTGGCACTCATGGGGCACAGCTTCCAAACATGTTCTAAGTAACTCGGAGCCTTGCTTGCAAGCCACCTTCTGGACACCTGGCTTATCGTGAGGGCTTTAGAGATACTTCCTTTAAAGCAGTCCCAGGAATGCCAATCATACATTCATTCTTATACCCGATCTCGGCAGGAAATGATCATCGCAAGACAGCAACTGATAACTGTGACCATCTCTGTGCCTGGCACTCTGCCAGCCATTTTACCTACAGAATATCTCACTCCATTAGGTAATAGCTAACAAGACTTCCCATTCTAGAGGTGATGAAAGTAAGGCTCAGAAAGAGTAAGTCTGTTACAAGCCCAACCAGTTTGGTAGAAACCAGCTGGGTCTGATTCCAAAGCACGTGCTCTTTGACACTTCTTTTCAGGGTTCAGGGTAACTGCAGCTCCACTCCTCAGCCAAGCACTGATGCTTCCCATCTGCACCGGTAGCAGACAGGGTGGCAGGGGACATGGTCTGGGGAGGTGAGCTGGGTCTCTGGAGGTATATGCGCTGACGTTCTTTGGGAAGAGAAGGAACAAGCAAGCATGTAACAGGTAAAGGTAAGGGTTTAGCCCTAGAACTTGGGTGAGCACCAAGGGTGCAATCTGGCATCACTCTAGCCCATCTTTGATACACTTTTAACAATCTGCTCACACTTCCAGGGACCTGCATGGCTTCCCACCTCCAAGGGACTTGTTCTCCTGCCAGAGTAAGACACTGAATAGCTGCTTGTGTTCAACCTGACATCCACAGATATTTAAGAGTCTAATTCGATCGGTACTTCTTTTCTGTATACACAAAGCAACCACAGCCTTCTGGGCATCTTGGGGCCCTCTCTCTCATTCGCCTTTCCTGTTTAAGCTTGCTGGGGATGCACACACATGAAATAGGGCAGTTTAAGTAAAGATGGTGTACAGCAGTGCTACTTTGGCGCTTAACAATGTAAGAAACCTTTGTGGATCCTGATATCAACCAAGAGATGCCAGGTACCTGGGCCTCGGGTGGGGGGCGTCCAACTTGCTCGTGAATATGAGAGCTAAACAGATTGGGCAATGGCTCCAGCCTTCAAGGGGCTATCAACTGAACACCAGAAAAGCCAGATTCCCATCAGTCCCAGGCTTACAAGACTCTCCATTAAGGAGACGCACATTGTTATAAGTGTTTAGGATATAAACCCAACAGCCAGCCCACTTTTTCCCCCACCCCATTTTCACTGGAAGGCATGTCATGTAGGTGATGGTATAAACCCTGAAATTTTCTGTGTGCAATAGGTGGCTGGCTTGAAGAAATCCACAGTGGAACGTTTGTAGGCCAGGTGAGATGTGGCATGGAAACCCATTCCATAACCCTTCACCAGGCCTAAAATTTACTGTGAATGGAATTCCTAAAAGTCCGTGTTGGCCTCTGATTTAAAACTATTAAATCTGGTTCCCTGAGAACACCTCCATTATAATAAATACATCACTAGGACAACATATGCTAATTGCACAATCTCAAAGACTAGCGTGAACAACCTATACATGAAAAATGCATCGGAATGCAGCTGTCCTGGATTCACACCACCGAGACTTTAGAATTGGGCTGAGTCGCTGGGTGAATATCAAACATCTTATGAACAGGCTGCCGTCGTGGCGGACGACAGTGGGAAGCAGGACACCAGGACCCTAATTTCACACAGGTGACAAAACTGAATCTGTGTTCATTTGGAACACGGGTGGTGTCTCCAGCTTAAGGAATTTAAGGAGGAAATTATCTGTAAATGTACACATATGAGTATGTTTTTCTGAAAGACAAAATATTACTCAGCCATAAAAAAGAACGAAACAATGCCATTTGCAGCAACATGGATGGATCTAGAGATTATCATACTAAGTGAAATAAGTCAGACAGAGAAAGACCAATATCATACGATACCACCATATGTGGAATATAATTTTTTTAAATGATACAAATGAACTCATTTACAAAATAGAAGCAAACTTAGATATTGAAAACAAACTTATGGTTACCAAAGGGGAAACATGGGGGCAGGGGGGATAAATCAGGAGCTTGGAATTAACATACACGCACTGCTATATATAAGATAGATAACCAGCAAGGACCTTCTGTATAGCATAGGGAACTCTACTCAATATTCTATGGTAAGCTATATGAGAAAAGAATCTGAAGAAGAATGAATATATGTATACACATAACTGAATCACTTTGCTGTACACCTAAAAACTAACACAACATTGTAAATCAACTATACTCCCATACAATTTTTTAAAAAAGAGTGCTAAGCAGATACACACAACTTTTCATCTCCAAAGCATGTCCTGAAATTAGAGAGACACTATGGTCACTATATGTAGTCATATATTAAAAGGAAAAAAGATGAGATCATTTTTATGCAACTCAGCCAAACACTTTCTCATTTTCTTCAATTTAATCTGCGTTCATTCTTCCTGTTTTTCTTCTTCTTCATCCCTCTTCCCTCCTTCCTCAGACATTTCAGCCAGTTGTCCAAGCCTCTAGCTGCTCTGAGGAGCACACAGATAAATGATAACAGAACCTGCCCTCCAGGGGATTACAGTTAGATCGAGACCTCGATCAAAATGGCAGCCGGGGCCTTGGATTCAACCACAGATAGGAGTTTGGGTCCTTCACTGCTTATCACCTTGGGAAGGCCAAGGTCACGTAACTCCTCTGGCTGTCCATTAACCTGACCTGTGAAATGGGGGCTGAGAGAATATTTGTGAGGTTCCCCTAAGGGTTAAATGAGATGACGGGTGAACCCACCGTGCGCATCGCAGACCTTCAACACACAAAATACTCATGCAACAACGGTAACAAATTATTTTAACCAAGGTCAAAAGTGGGCAGAGTCATAAAAGAAGGACCAGTGGCAGAGGAGGAGAAAAGGAAGGGTCGGGGAGGGAAATCAAGGTCTTGGTGTGTGTTGGTATACAGGGGAAGAGTTGTGAGAAAGAAAGGAAGCCAGGGCAAAGTTAGCCTAGAGTAAATCAAGGCCACCCAAGTGAGATTAAACAGTGGCCATTTATTCAAAGCTTGTTATCGCAGGAGATTCAGTCACCATCACTGGTGTTTGGCAGAGATGGACGGGCAGGCAGGGGAGAGGGCAAGTTTCCTAGTGAGAAGAGGGAAGGCTTCAGTGTGTTCTGACTGGAGGCTGTTGGCCCTGGGAAGCTGAAGGCAGGCCAGCTAGAAGCTGCTTGGCTTGGGAGCATATTTGGCTTTCTCTAACTGGTCCTGAGTTGGAAGAGAAGGCAAAAATGAGGGTTGCTGAATGAGAAGCCCGCGCACAGCAATGAAGAGTAGCCCCTGCTCTCCGCAACTAGAGAGAGCCTGTGTGCAGCAATGAAGACCCAATGCAGCCAAAAGTAAATAAATTAAAAAGGAGGGATGCTGGGTGTTACGGACCAAGTCCTGACCATTTTTGTTTGATGGCTGCAGGGCTTGTGGGTCAGAGTTCTGTGATCAGAGACGCTCTGGCCATTGTCCATTGGTATGTTCAGTCTCTCATTAGCAAGACCATTTGGTGACCCGTAACCGTTTACCCCAGAGTTGTCCACGAATAAGACTGTGACGAAAACTCGTCCCCCAAGCAGGCTGTGCAGGGGGACGGGCTGGCTGCAGATAAAGGGGGTGGCCACCCACAGCGCCTCCGGACCACAAGGGCTTCCCGTTCTCAGAACGCTCCCCACAGTCCAGAAACAGGCTCCCCGTTGCCCTGGGCCTTTGTGCAGGGATACGCATGAATTAGAGAGGAAAAAGGTGCTCTGGTGTCCTACGGAAATAGCCATTTTTCATACAGCTCCTGGGAGGTGGTAATTTATTCAGTCATCTTTCAACATAATTCCTGTCTGACTGATTTTCTCTCTGCCTCCATCTTCTCCAAGGTGCCACACACCTGTCCTGGGTGAATAAGAATAAGTATGGTGTATGCAGAGGAGGGTTCAAGAAGCCGAATGAATAATGGAAAAGACTAAGCTAAAGCAAATGAAAAAGAAACGCTCTCTGTTCGTATAAAATTTCTGCCAAAGTAATCACTAACGTTGCTCTTTAGAAAAATAGCAGTAAAATCCTCTAGCTCTTTAGGGTTGGAGGGGGAAAGGGCTGGGATCCCCCAAAGCAGAAATACTTGGTTTCATGTCACCAGCCTTAGCCAACACATTTTTGGCCTGTGTTCTAGAAGCTTCTGTTTGGGGTCTAGGGTTTAAACCGTGGATCTGCCACTTAGTGGCCGGGAGATGCTGAGTTTCACTGCGGGTTGTTTTGAGGAATAAGGGAGGTGATATTCTAAGGATTGGTGTGATGCCTAGTGCGGAGTACGCACTCAGGAAATGTAGCTGTTATTTTATAAACTGCGGAGGAATGGGCCTGGTCTCAGAGAACGATAGCTGTGAAGGTTGATAAAATGGATATTAGGCCTACAAAAGCAGGCTGAAGTCCGTTCCCTTCCCTCACAGACCCAAAGGTGCTTTGCAAAATATTTGATTACATATTGAAGAGGGACCATTATCCTATAATCCTGTGCTAATTTGTGTAATGATGTAAATGTGTAGAAAGGCAGAAGAAATCAGAGTAACCAGCCAGTCTCCAAGGTGGGAGGAGAGGTAAGCCAGACTGTAAAGGGAGCTATTCCACGTCCTTTGCGTGTGCCCGGCCAGGGTTCATTTGCCTTTCCAGTAAAGCATCCTGATTCGTGAGGGAAACAGCCCTACCCTCGGTCCCAATCCACGTGTTTTCGAATGTCACGGTGGCACGTGGCTTCTGCCGTGCAATCGTTCCTGCAGGCTGATTCAAGGATCTCCACCCCCGCCCAACTAGACCAATGACGGTCAACTGGTCAACTCCAGGTTTTGACAAAAAGTGCGGTTGGCTTCACCATCATCAAGGAAAGACGTTTCTGTGTCTACAAAGGGAAAAGCTGAGCCACAAAAGGGACGAGACAAATTCTTGATGACGTCTTCTGAATACCCGGGTCCAGCAAAGGCTGAACCCATGATAGCCCTGGAGTTTTCACTTATATAAGGTAATAATTGCTTTTTGTTTTTGCTTTTCTCTGTAGCCAGCTGGGTTAGGTTTCTGTCACTTACAACCAAATCAGCCTGACTGATTGGCTGAAGAAACAGAAAACGAAGGAGATTCTAGACATGGGTCCCTGCCTTCAAGAAGCTTATGTTCTAGTTAGAGAAGCATACACAAACCAAGTAAACCAGAAAATAAAATTTTAAGTACGTAAGGTGAGTATTATGAGGTTAGGGAGCTGAGGACTGAGCTAGAGGAGCCGTACTTTATTTAGTTAAGACAATGTAGCAGACAGAATAGTGGTGCCAAAAGGTGGCTGTGCTCTGATCTTTGAAACACATAAATATGTTAGTTTACACGGCAGAGGGAACTCTGCAGATGTACATGCGTTACAGTTCTTGAGGTGGGGAGAGTACGCTGAATGACCCAGGTGGGCCCAACGGAAGGTCCTAAAAAGATGGAAAAGTCAGACAGGAGGAGCAGAGAGTCAGAGAGACTTAAAGATGCTATGTTGCTGGCTTTGAAGATGGAAGAAGAGGGCCGTGGGCCAAGGAAAGCAAGCAACCTCTAGAAACTGGAACAGACTGTTCCCTGGAGCCACAAGGCCCTGCCAACACCCTGAATTCAGCCCAGTGAGACCCGTTTCAGACTTTTCATCTCCAGAGCAGTAGGAGAACACATTCATATTGTTTAAGCCATCAAGTTTGCATTCATTTACTACAGCGGCAATCAGAAACTAAGGCAGACACTCAGGATTGGCCTCTTTGAGAAGCTTTTATACTAAGAGCTAAAGGATGAGGAGATGGCCATACCAAGAGGGAAGAAGACCAGGGCAGGAGAGGAAACGGCATATGCAAAAGCCTGGGAGAGGAAAGAGCTTCACAAGTTCTGAGAACTTCAAGATCATTGTGGCTGGAATGATACACATATATATATTGCTTAGCCTTGAGGTTTACAGAATTTAAAGCACTATAAATATTCAATGCAACCCAACTTTTGTGGAAACAAGACACTCTTTAATGATTTCCTTGATTTTAAACTCACTGAGGAGTAGGACCAAAACTGTACAAAACTTTCCTCATATGTTATGTCCTGCTATACCAAGCAGTATATTCATACGCCTGACCCATAAGAGGCATAAACATGGATAAACATGCCTGGGGTTTCTTGGTTTGAAAATAGATTCCCTGATGCTATATATCCCCCTATGACTTGTTCTCCCAAGTCACCCTAGAAATAATTAAAATATTTTGGCTGCACAGGCAAGTGACACACCCAGGGGTGAGCATCTGGTCCACCGGTACCGCTGGTCTAATCAGAAGCGTTGCGGGTGGGGCAGCAGGAGGTGGGGGGTGGGGGCAGTGGGAAATGGCAGAAAGAGGAGGAGTGATTTTTTTCATGAAGTATCAAGATATCAAGTGAGCTGGCGGCTACTAATTATGGCAACTGCCTCGTGCTGGGGAGAAAATTTTTTTTTTTTTTAGAGGGGGCTGTCCCCTACACCACTTCAGCTGCTGAGCGAGCAGAGAGGAATATGAATAAAGTCAGTGGGCACAAGAAGTCCGGGGCTTCCTTTTAAATCAGTTCCTAGAAGGCGAGGAACCAGTATATCATAGTTAGACAATCATTTATAATGGGACCATTATTAGGAGCCAGGGTATAAAAACCGTACATGAAACAGCCTTATAAGCAGATTCGGCGCGTGGCCGATTACCCTCCTTTCCCACGCGGGGCTGGACGGCTCCGGGGAGTGGTAATGATTCGGGGAAGTCATCTGTCTCCAGGTCACAGGTTTAAAGCTGGTCATGTTCTAAGGGGCCTAATTGCTTCTCCAGAGCACAAGGGGGCACACGGCTGCCTCATGGGCTCGGAGACACAAGGACCAGGGTTCGAATCCCTGCACCATCCCTAAACCAGCTGTGTGATGTCTGCGCCGCTCACGAATCCTCCGGCAGCTATGGTTTGCTTTTTATGTTTGGTTTTGTTTTTGGATAAATATGAGTATGCTTGGCACATGGTAACTATTTTCTTTTCAAAGAAGACACGTTTTTATTTCTTAGGCATGAAAAGGGCAGGAAGAGGCTGTGAACATCCCGAGTGCCAGCACTGTGAGATCTCGGGTCTGGATGGCTGTACAGAGAGGGATTTTCTGCCATTTCAGGCAAACAAAGAAGAGGCCCTTATCTTGGCTTACGGAGTCTGGGTTACCAAGGGCAGGGGTCACTGCAGGGCCAACATTTATTGAGTGCTTACTGTGTGCTAGGCACAGTTTTAAGTGTTTTACCTCCGTGAACTAATTTAATCCTGGCAGAATCCCCATGCAGCAGGTACTGGTAATAGTACGAGTAACAGCAATGGTAGATACTAGTAATGGGATTAATATTAGAAGCAATAACCCCAGGGTTTTACACCTAGTACGATAAGGGACAAAACTTGAACCCAGACAGTAGGATTCCAGAATGGGTTAACTATGTCCCGACCCTAAAGGGCTGGGCACGGTTAGAAGAAGAGATGTTTTTCCCGCACCTGTGATGAATGTGCCTCGGGCCCAGAAGTCCCCACTGGTGCATCCTGATGTGAAACTGTCTCGGCCTGAGCAAAAGACATAGTGGTCAAAGTGGGAAGTGGCCTTGGACCTGCAGGTGTCTTAGCTGGCAGGGAGAATGTGGGGACGTACTGTGCCCATGAAATCTCATCCATCAGGCAGGTCCTAGGGGCGGGAAAATCACAGAAACAAATGAGGTGAGAACTGATGGCCTGGATGACATTGGACTTGACCTGGTGCACACAGACGGTGCTCCACAATGTTGACAGATCCCACCAAGGCTGGAACGGAAGCAGGGAACCCAGAGAGGAAGGAACTTATAGCGAAAAAGAAAAGCGACACGGGGAAGAAAGAGGAACTTGGAGATTGAAGCCCTGGGTTCAATTCCCATCTCTGACTTCTCCCCCCTCCTCTCTCCCCTGCACTCCCTCCCCTCCACACCCACTTCCTTATCCCTGAAATAAGAGTGAATGCTGTCCTGATGACAAGGGATGTGGAAGAATAGTCACAAATACCCCTCGATTAGGAATTCCAATTTGCGTATGTGTAAAAGGGCCAGATATTTAATTTAATTTTTTTGTTAAATGGAGAGGAAATCGTAAATTATTCGGGCGTGGGGGACAGGAGATCTCCTACCCAGGTATATCACACCCAATGTAATGCAGCACTTAAGTGTTAACTCTCCAGTAAAACTGGTGGTTGTTTTTCTTCTTCCCCGCCCCCGCAACTCTGCACCTTCCAAGGACCTAACGCTCTTGATGAAAAGGGAGGAATAATCCTTTCTTTGGTGTCTGCGATCAAGATCTATTTGGTAACCCACTCCTCTAATACCGCCCGTGCAGAGAAATAATTTCGGCTCCCCGTTAATTTGAGTATTGAACTGAAATTCTGCAGCTGCTTTCTGCCAAGCCTGAGAGCAGAAATTAATTTCAATGACCCAGGCGAGTGGAGGGGAGCTCTGTCAGGTAATTAGTCTTCGTCTTTTGCTACTCAGGGTCTATCACAGCGCTAATCCATACATAAACCCGGGCATTCCCCGAGTCACTCGCAATCTGCGGGGCCATTTAACTACCTCTTGGTTGGGTTCATGAGAGCAGGGGCATCGCAGGCAAACGGATGAAGCCTGCCTTCCAGGTCTCCCCTTCCTTCTACCTACTTAGGGCCTGCGGAATTAATGCAGCTGATTTACATGTTCTTTTCCTGTTTGATCGAGTCTGCCGTTGATTAAGTAGAGCTTGGGGTGGGGGGGGGGGAAAGGGGGAGGGGGTCCCCCCTCCTGCAGCTTCTGACTTGCCAGTTTATTAATGAAAGAGGCACCAATATTGATAGCCCTGACACTACAAGTGCAGCAATTAGAGGGTATGTCCTTCCAGGATTCTAATTAAAAAGGAGCTTTTTTCTGCCCGGGATGGGTCCTATTGTCATATATGCCTTCGATTCTGGCTTGGGCTGGGGGCTCCAATGCCTTTTCCTTTAGGAAAGTCTCCTGGCAAGTGGGGGGAATAAACACAAGTTGAAAAGCTTTGTTCTCAGTGCGGGGGGTGGAGGCGTCATTGTGAAATCCAAGGAAAAGAATGGTTTTTAGAGAAGGTACCTCTTTCCAAAAGCAGCCCGCCTTCCTCCAGCCCTCTCCCAGATTCTTCTCCGGGCTTCGTGTTTTTCATGCTTTTAACCCTGAAGGGCTGGGCGGTGGGTGGGGGTAGGATGTAAACAAATAAAATAGGTGCTGTGATAATTTTCTGAGCACCTACTGAAGCACCTTACATCCGCTAGCATCGTTTACCCTTATAGCAACTCTGTGGTATGGCTTTCAGTGGTTCCATTCTACAGATGAGAAAACTAATGCTCAGATCAGAGAAGGTCAGGGGCTGGTGGTTCTTTCTGATCCAAAGTCCTTCTTCACCCCACTCCAGGCACCGAATACTCCCAAGCCTACGCGGTCAGGCAGGTAGCGTAAACGGTGATGCGGATGGATCTGGCCCTTACTCCATCCAAAACGGCAGCCCCAGCTCACCCCTCCCTGTGCCTCCCTGCCAATTCTGCAGGCCAGAAGGCCAGCCCAGAGCAGCGGCCTTTGGTGGCAGCTGATATTATAAGAGAACTCAAAAATCTGGAATTTTAGGTGGACTACCCCTTAAATGCTGTTAACTCCTTAACGAAGTTCATATTTGCAACTTCAGGGACACTCTACCTGCTTCCTTAGAATTCTTTAGATTCATTTTTGTTTTCTCAGTACTTTGTATTTTTTTTTTTTTTTTAATTTTGAACCCAGCTTTGCCATTTCACTCTCCTGCCTGGGTGGCCACAAGCTAGGAAATGGCTCCAGCACAAGGCTGAATTTAAAAAGGAAACAAACTGTGGGCCCCCAATGCCTTCCTCCTAGTCCCTCCAAAGCTGACATCAGAAACCCTCTCTACTTTTCAGCAGGTCTCACCCCTCATCCAGGCCAGATGCAGAGAATCCAAGCCTGCACACCTGGAGCTGGGGAGGACGTGCTCCCCTACACCACCTCTCCTGCTCAGTCATCTTAAACCACCCTGGGTTTTTACTCCCAGGTCACTAATGAACAGACTATGTGACCTCGGACCCTTTTATTTTTTTTTCTCTCCTTCTGCACATCAGTTTTCCCATCTGCAAAATGGGAGGATAATTCTGACCTCACAGGTGTGTTGTGAGGTCCCTACGAGAAAAAATATATGGGAAAGTTTGGGCGCAGCACCTGTCTCCTTGTAAGGAGGCCCACCAGGCTTGACCGTGTGCACAAGTACCTTTGCCCAAGTTGAGATCCAAGGTAGCCAAACTACACAGGCTCGTGGATTGAGTTTCTTCCCCTGGTCTTAAAAGAACAATAATGACCACGCACTGGACAGCAAGCCAGTCTTTCAGCCTCCGTTATTCTACCCGTCAAGCAGGCTTTATATACCTCCCTCACAGGACTGCTTGAAGATTATGCCCCCAAAGCAGGTCTGACACTTAGTAGGCCCACAGAAAATCAAGCTCCACTACCAGCTCCCCAGATGTATGAATTCTCTTGCTTTGGACTCAATATCGCTCAGGTTTTGTCCTTCAAAGTTCTTTATTCATGCTTAGGACTAAATCTGGAAAATGACAAAAACAAACAAAACAAAACAACAACAACAAAACCCAGACTCTTCACAGGAGCTACAACTGTGAAATCTCCTAATAATTTCTCATTTTACTGCGAATTCCTAGAAATAACAACATCCACTCCCAAACAAGAGAGAGAGAGAGAGAGAGAGAGATGGACTTGACAAATAGAAAAGCTCTAACGCTCTAAAGTATTTTGTTGGAATCAGAAGTGCTCTGTCTTCGCTCTGACCCCCCCTGTCCCCTCCAGCCTTCTGCTGGGGGCACCAAGGAAAAGTCAGAAGCATTAGTCCTGTGTCAAGTAGCACCGCCATCCACATTCTGTGAGAGTCAATTGCAATTAACGGGGCCATTCAGAAAAGGCAGGTACAGACCAGGCAAAGGGAGCACAGCTAGATCTTATCAGAACCCAAGGCCAGTAGGCTGGGCCTTTCAGATGTTGTTTGCACAGAAAGAAAAAAAAAAAAAAAAAGGAAAAATGCTGGTGGAGGAAGAGCTGGGTAGGGAAAGGTAAGCTGAACCAAGGTGGAAGGTAAGGGCAGTGAATGAGAAGAGGCAGGCACAGAGCAGAGAGGTTTAAAAATAGCAAGGCTGACTCCTGAGCCCAGCCCTCGGGTTCAGATCCTGACTCTGCGCTTGGCTACTTAGGACACTCAACCACTCGGCCCTCCGAACCCTGGTTGGCTTATCTGTAAAACAGGAAGAGTAACAGTACCTTCCTGTTTTTTCAAATTGACATGTGAAACAATGTTTGCAAAGTGCTGAGGGTAGAACCTGGCACGGGGCAGTTATTCTAAGAGAAGAGCTTAGCCCGGAGTGGGGAAGGAGGCGTGGACAGCTAGGAGAGAAGCAGATTCCTTAAGCAAGCATCCCAGGGCGGAAATCAGATACTACACAGATACAGGTGACCGACCAGGCTGAAAGTGACTCCCTGTGCACCCGGTAGAACCAGGCCTTGGGACCCATTAGGAGGGCAGTGCCAGGATGCTGATACCGACCAAAACTCTCCTACAAGATCCTGCAGGCTGGGAAGTGAGGACACACACACTGCAGGCCCTGGGCTGGGAGGGCATTGGCCAGGCCCCAGTGCCCCACCCATCGCTCCACTGTGACGCTCCCCCCGCCACCAAAAGCGCTTAAACTTCTTTTCAGAAGGAGGCTTGACCACCTACTACATGCTTAGCTCTGTGCCATTTACCAAGGGATACCCAGAAAACAACCTCTCCAGGCCCCTCTTCTTTGTTTTTTTGTTCTGAGAATGATGTCGGGGACCAAGGTAGTGCAATGCGGTAGAAAGTTCCAGAGAGACCGGACTTCAAATGCCAGGTGGCCCACTGATGAGTCACATGACCATGGACCAGTTGCTTGGACCGTTTAAAGCCTCATCTGTAACGCGGGGGAGGGAATATCTATCGTCACAGGGTTATTACGGAGGAAGCGTGAGGGCTGTTCGATGCTTGCTATTTATTTTTTTGTCATTCCAGGGTCCCAGGTGAGCCCTAGATGGACAGGCGCCCTGCCTGGAATTGGGCAGCTGAGGGGAACAAGCCCAAACCACACCAGCCTCTCCAACCAGATAGGGAATTCTCCCCAAAGCACAGGCCCTCACACTGGTCTTATGAATTCTTTAAATGATAGAGCGCATGCCAGCACCATGAAGAAGTTATCTGTAGGAATATTCACTGGAGGTTGACTACTTCTAGATCCTCGCCAGCAACTAACACACGACTCCAAGGAAGGTGGGGGACTCCTCTTTCTCTCTGCACTTTCCTAGCTAAGCTGCCTACTTTTGTTTTCATGCCTTGGCAATTGAGCCCTTACCTTTCAGGCCCTCTTATAATTCCAGAAACTTGAAGCTAAAAAAATCCACCAATTTAGGCTTTTTAAAGCTTCTACAGAACCAGAAAAAAGGGGGTCATTATGAGTAAGCAAAGGGACTGAGAACGGTGAAGGGGGAGAAGAGTCACTTGATGTTCTATCAGAAAAAAATAATAACACATGGCAAAACTTCATTAAGTCAGTATTGGTCTAGTCAAAAGAGCTTATCATTTGCAGCAACTATTCCCCAGTCAACTGGATGCCTCTCTTGTAATCTTCTTTAATGGTGAATGTCTGCTAATATATCGGAGAGGCCAGACCTGATTTATTTGAAGGCATGGGGTATTTTGTAGTGATGTGTCTAAGTGCCCAGCGGAGCAATCAGCGCGTAGTAGGTGGTCAATAGCCCTTAGCTTCCCCTCCTTGCATTCTGTATTATCGAGGCTTTAATCTGGTTTATAACATGTTCGGTCCTTATCAATAATAACATGTTTCCATTTTAATATACTACCTTTTATTAAACTGAAGCCACAAACTTAATAGCAAGGGCCTGTCCAAGGCACTTTAATCACTACTGGAGCACAGATGTCTCTCCTAGGAAAACAGGGGCAACGCTCGGCCGCAACGACGGGGACCGTCCATTCACCTTCGTGTTGGCAGAATGAGTTAAGGGACTGTATTATCAACGCAATTAGGCCAGGCTCCCTCTGCACATCCACGGCAGACCTCTCGGCTCTGTACAATAAGAGGCACTTTCCCCCGTGACCTGGTTTCCAAAGCATGTTTTCCCCTAAGGAGACCACCACTGATGCCTGCATGGAAAGGCTGACCTCTGGGTTCTGTGTGTGCCTGTCACTCACAGATTTTCCCAACATGGACCCCCAGGTCAAGGGCAAACTGAAACGATACGTAGTGCTTTTCGGGATGACAGTGATGTTAATGACGTTGATGATGGTATGAGATGGTATGAACAATGCTGACAGTTACTGATATTGATGATGATGGTGTGAATGATGTTGATGGTGCTAAGTACTGAGCACTTAACGCGTCAGTGAGTGCGTGAGGGCTGTACCAGCATTCTCAGCATTTAATCCTCTCAACAACTCTCTGAGGAAGACTGTTAATGCCCCCATTTTGTAGATGAAGAAACTGAGGCTTAGAGAAGATGAGTGACTTACTCAAGGCCCACAGAAGATACCTGGCCAATCCATGACATGGACCCAGGTATGAAACTTCTAATTCTGCAGGTCATACTATGCTAAGCCCATGTCTTTGTCTGCTCAGCTGTTGTAAGAAAGTACCACAGACTGGGAGACTTAACGAACAGATGTTTATTTCTCACAGTTCTGGAGGCTGGGAAGTCCAAGATCAAGGTCCTGGCAGATTTGGTATGTGGTGAAAGTTCTTTTCTAGGCTTGCAGAGGGCCACCTCAGGCTGTGTCCTCACATGGCCCTTCCTCAGGGCATACAGGAGGAGACAGAGGGAGATCTCTGTCTTCCTCTTCTTATAAGGGCATTAATCCCATCACGAGGGTCTCACTCTCATTGCCTAACCTAAACCTTATTACCACCCCCCACAAGTTCCACCTCCAAATGCTATCACATTGGGGGTTAGGGCTTCAACGGATGAATTTTGGGAGGACATATGCAGTCCTTAACAACCCATTTCAAGCAATTCTGTCTCCCCTCTTGCTTGGTCAGGAACCACACGTTAGAAACCCTCCCCTTCCTTCCAGAGGAAATGCTTCAGAGGTCCTTTCATCAGGATCTAAGTCAGTGTGGCCAAGATCCAAGTCCACCTGCCATCCTTCCTCAGGCCTCCTGGGCGATGGATTAAGGGATCCATTCAACAGGCAAAATACTTGACGCACAGAATGAAGGGGTTTCACACAGCCAACTCTAGCCCAGAGCCAGCCCCCAACAAACCCTGAGTCAGACAACATTCAACTGCAGATACTGAGGAGAAAGAGCATGGTTTTGGCACCAGACACACTTAGATTTGAAGTCCAATGAGGCTGGGCAAGGCTTCCTATGCGTATGGTGGGTAACCAGGTACTGCAGGGAAGCTGTCAGGATCCTATGAAGAATCTCAAGGGAAGTCACGGCACTGAGTCTGGCGGCTATAGAAGCTTTATGAATACTGGTTGCTTTATAGGTTCTTTCCTGCTCTGAGCCCTTTCTCCTCCTCCTTGTTCACAAATTCAGCACTTACCCCAACCCCACCTACACACACACACACACACACACACACACACACACTCCAGTCTAGGACTGAACTCTACCCATTGGCCCTGAGCCTTGTTCCTACTGGATGATGTTTACAGGCAGGACCCATTCTCATTGCTTCTAAGTCCCTAAAGCTTGAATGCTTCCACTGGCTCTTCCAATCAAAGATTTTTGGCGCATGAATGAGTAAATGAAAGAGATCGTATAACATCAGTCAAATATATACAAAGCAGAGGCATATCATTTCAAAACTTGAGTATTTCCACATCCACCTGTAACAAAATAGTTGTTATACACTAAACCAGCAGCCACCTCTTAGGCGACAACAATTTATGGCGTTCCTATCCCCTGGTCATTAGTATTTTAAAGTAAAGATCCCGACGACTCAAAAGAATGAACCTCTAAGAGAGATGTTCTTCCAAATGTAAAAAAAGGTCTGAGGTCCAGAAGAATACGGCTGGATCCCCAACCCACAACTACTCTGGGTCGGGGGCACTGGGAGGTAAGATGAAACACAGGGTACAATCCCCACAGCTAGCTGTCCGCTGGTCTGGGAGTTGCTTTTTTGGGTCTCCCTAAGGGGATCAGACTACTAAAAGGACAAATGGCCCTTTGGTCAGCAGTGCTGGAATTGTTCTCAGCAATGAGAAGCCTGAAAAAAAAACCAAAACAAAACCCTCTGCAGGACAGTTCTTCCCCTGCTCCCTTAGCTGACCTACATGTGAGTGGAAAGTGAAATGGGTCCCAACCCCCTTTTGATGCTCTCAGGAGTGCAGTCCAGGTGGCAGCGCACACCCCACGACCTGCCGAGTTCTCTTTATGAATCATACATAAAGCAGAGAAGAAAAAGAGGCCTGCCAGCTCAACTTTGCACTTCACAGCAAAGCATAAAAGCACACGGGAGGCAGCAGAAGTTGCTTTCTTGAGAAGCGGCCTCACAGCAATCTGTTTATGAAAAGCAGGGGACCTTTGTAGTGGCATCGCTCAAGCCAGAGGCCTCTGTGTGTACTTGTCAGAAAGCTGCACAATGAAAGGTTGGGAGCTGGTGTGATGGCGTGTGTTCTGTAGAACACAGGAAGGACTTAACCAAAGTCCTGGGCTCGTGGTTCTGTTTTAAAGGCATGCGCCATGCACAGTCACTGGTGCTGGCTTGCAGTTAGCAAGGATGGAGACTGACCCCATGGGGGACATGGAAGCTCTCCACACCTCAATGTCTTCACTGTAAATCGAGGATAACAAATACTGGATCTCGCCTCCACACAGCCCTGTCTTTCCCTTAGACTCAGGGGGTGATTAGGCCAAAATATGGCCAAGTGAGTAACTGGGTATCTCAGTCTCTTCCAGCTGCTATAACAAAATACCACAGGCTGCGTGGCTTATAAACAACGAAAATGTATTTCTCACAGTCTGGAGGCTGGAAGTCCAAGTTCAAGGTGCAAGTGTACTCACATACCAATGAGGTTTACAGCTGGGACCTTCTCACCATGTCCTCATGTGGTGGAAGGGGCTGGGAGCTCTCGGGAGCCTGTATTATAAGGGCACTAATCCCATTCGAGAGAGCTCCACCCCCATGAATTAAGCACCTCTCAAAGGCCCCATCTCCTAATACCATCATCTTTGGGGGTTAGGATTTCAACCCATGAACTGAGGGGAAAACACTGATTCAGACCATAGCAGTGGGAAAAGAGAGGATCTTTCAGTGGTATGCCGGAGGCGTTATAGAGTTTTTATCAACACCACCCTCACTTTCTCCTCCCTTTCTTGACCTTCTTAGATCTACTCCCACCAAAAACCAAAAATCAAACAAACAAACAAAACACCCTATCTGCAGCACAAAGAGTGGAAGAATCCAAAGGAAAGGATTAAGGGTAGAGGTAGCCAACCAGCTCAATGATGACTGCTAATACTCAGAGCATGCTAACCTACTATGCGCCAAGTACTATGTCAAGGGCTTTAGTGAATGATATCATTTATCCCTCACTTCTTTCCAAAAAGTCCAAGGAAGAAGATACAGAGAAGAAAACACAGCTTAGAGAGACGAAGTAACTTTGCAAGTTGCTGAAAATGATGAGCCAGTGGAGCCCCTAAAGAATTAGAAGGTGTTTATTAGCTAAAGCAGGAGGGGAAGACTACTCCAGGCAGTGAACAGCCTGTGCAAAGGCCCTGTGGCAGGTTGTGGGGGAGGGGGAGGGGGATGAGAGTAGGCTACAGAGATTGGCAGGAGCCTTGCAGGGTCTGGTAAGGATTTCAGATTTCATCCCAAGGGATATGGACAGCCAGTGAGGGGATTAAGCTAGAGAGTGGTGAATAGGGTGGTGGTGAGACTGGATTTCTATTCTAGAGCAATGACTCTAGCTTCTTCCTAAAGAAGGGATTTCAAGAGAAACAGGAAGGGAAGCAACGTGCCCATAAGAAACCATACTGACAACACAACCATAATCTTAATGGCATTAACTCTCAGATACAGAATTGATCCTCCACTGCTACTAAGGACACTGCAGGGAGACAAAGGCAGACAAACCCCATCAGTGTTTTCTGTACCCCATCCCTTACGGAGGGAAAAAAAAAGACCCAAGTGCAAAAATCTTCCTGTTTTTAGAGAATCTTTTAAATGGCGTAAGAACTCCAAAGGGAAAAGTCCAACATGGGAAAGCAAGCTGTAGCGCCCTTTGAAAAATTTTAATTTTATTTTAACTTTGCTAAATCTACTTACATTCACATTTTGAAATATGTATGCACGATAAAACACTGCAGTTATGGTCTATTGGGTTAAAAATCCACTTTTTGGAATGGGTTCAAGGGAATACTTACACAAAAGACCTCGGAATGGAAAGTAATTCTGCAGATAAAATAGAATGGAAACATCCCTAAATATGCTCCTTGCAAGATAAATGCACAATGAGGAGGGGTCTTGAAACCATCACTAATGGGAGGTTCAAAACATCCAGCCTCTTAATCCCTCATGGAACCTGCTGGAAGGGAAGGGCCTGGCTAGTCCTCAGCATCAATATTCATACTTTTCCAAGGGTCTCTCCACTCCCTTTCATAATTCAGCTGAAACCAAGAAAGTAACCCCCAATTTAAGACAGTGAAATTCCGTTCTAGCACGCTACCAACAAAGCACGGGGCGAACGTGGGGTTTATTTTGCAAAGTTTCAGACAAAGAGAGCTAAAAAAAAAAAAAAAAAAAAAAAAGCTGTAATAAATCCACCAACAAGCATTTCTGTGCTTTTTCTATGTAATTATGCTTGCATGGGGAGGCATACAAAAAAGGAAGAGAATATGGATCTCATTTCTTAAGGAGGTGCCAATTCTGTTAGGAGGGTGCTTCTCGGCTCCAAGGGTGTTATCAGAATCACCTTGGGAGCTAGACAGACATACAGAACCCCGGAACCCACACTGCCACCCAACTCCTGAACTAAGTGTCCGTGACAGGCCATGGAATCTTCATTTTAAACAAACAAAAGGGCTTCTGGTGGGGGTGGGGATTCAGGACCAGCGAACTGAAAAGGAAACATTAGCACCACGGAATCTGACGAGAAGAAAAGGCTTTGGTGCTCACAGAGGCACCCCTCAGATGGCAGCTGGGCAACCAGACTCTGCCTTTACATCTCTGATAAAGGGCACTTGTCCTTCGTGTGAATTTCATTCCCCTGTAGGACAGCCATCTACTGTCCTTCGAAGAGCCTTCAAAAGCTGGTGCCTCTTGTATCTTCGTCAGGTTGAAAACATTCCAGTTTGTCATTAGTAGTCTTCACGGGTGATGCTCAAGACAGAAAATAAGACTACAGACAGTGTGACCAATGCCAAGCCCATAGGATGTTTGCCTTCCTCGACCCGGACATTACATGCTCATTAAGGCTGTTTAAGTGCCCCGCTCGTGTTAAGCCACATACCAGAAATTACTCTATACTGTATTTTGCATCGTTTTTTTGCCTGACCTTTTTGAAAATGACATAAAATTAGTAGAGATGCCACTTGTGTTGTTGCTTAGGGGTCTCCACTTTCTCCACTAAAATTTCAGAAACCATGGATTTAACTATCTGTTCCAGAATTTTCACAGGGATTAGCATCAAGGTTACTTCCTTCTTGTCCGTGTCAACTCTTCTCTCTCCAGCCCAACCCCATATTCATTCTTCTTCTTTCTTCTCCTAAGTCTTCTTTCTTCTCATTTCTCTCCTTTTCTCCATGATTTCACTAAGATTTCCCATTTCTCATCAGTGACTCTTTTTTTTTGGCATCCTGAGCCATGACTCAAAGACTCGGAGGTGCAGAGAATGTTAGGATTTGAAGGGGCATTGGAGACCAGCCAAGGCAAACCCCTGTTTATGAAGGTGAGGAAACAAGGGCATCAAGAGGGCACAGATCAACCTGAGAGGCCTAAGTTGGGGACTGAGCCAGGATGAGGACTCAGTTTTGACAGCCTGCCTTGTTTGGAACTTGGAGATCTGGCTGTGTGGCCAGGAAGGTTCTAAAGTTCATCCGCTGGGACAGGAATGGTGGCAAACACACAAAATAAGAGACGGCCCTGTAAGATCCCTGAATTATGTAGAGTAATAAAATGTTAAATGAGAGTGAACTCACCCACACTCCTTACTGTTTTAGTGTGACTTTTCATAAAGGAGGAACTGACGCCACTGTGACACCAGAGATCACAGCAGCATGCTGGCCTTGTTGGATGTGTGTGGGGCAGGAGAGGAGTAGAGGAGAGGGGCAAAAAACAAACAAAGAAGGAAACGAAAACAAAAATAAAAACACACCCTGCCAATGATGGCAGTATCTCAAAAAGACACTGGAGCCAACTCAAAGAGTCCCTGAATGGAGCAACAAAATAAATAAAGTGGTACTGGGTTATAACCCAAAGTATAAAAGAAATATCCATGAGTCCACACTGATATAAATAAATAACTGAATAAAGTAATAAATGGCAGGGGGAAGGGGGAGAAGAGACAAATCTGCCCTGCAGAAGAAGTCTAGATACTTTATGTAGATACCCTGCCCACAAGGAGTGAGGGCATACGTCTCCACTTCTCAAGTATGGGCTGCACACAGCAACTTCCCCCCAAAAAGAACCATCTGGAAGGGAGGGGAAAAGAGTAACTGCTGAGTGGAAAAACCTGACAAATCCTAGCTTGGCCAAGTGAAGAAGGCCAACATCAAGGGTGATAAGTCGTGTGGACAATATGTACCCTGCATGTGATGGGGTGAGACGGCACATTACCTCTGTGGTCTTCCCCCCTGAAAAACGATATACCTAGCCTAATCGTGAAAACAAATCAGATGAATTCCAACACTGGGGCATCCCACATAAGCCCGGACGAGTCCTCCTCAAAACTGTCAAGTTCACAGGAATCAAGGAAAGTCTGCCCAGAGGAGCCAAAGGAGGGCATGATGACTAAATGCAATATGGTGTCCTGGATGGGATCCCGGAACAGAAAACGGTCAGTAGGGAAGAACTCAGGAAATCTGTACCAACTATGGACTTCAGTTAATAATATAACAGTATTGGTTCTTCGATTGCAATAAATATACCAAACAAAAAATGGAAGATGTTAGTGACAGGGGCAGCTGGGCGTGCGGGTGTATGGGAACTCTGTACCATGGTCTCAATTTCTGTGCAAATCTAAAATCGATCAGAAACATAAAGTTCATTAAAAATTAAAGAAAAATACGTATGCTCAATGAAATGAAAGGATAGTATACAGAAAAGCATATGGCATTCTAGAAGTGGGTTGGGGGTTGTTTTTTGGGGAGGGAATTTTGGGGTCCCAGTTACCCTGGAAGGGGGCACACAAGCCCCCAGGAATTCCTCTCCTGTGGCGAGGGGGAGGGCTACAGCTAGAAGGGAGCCATGGAGGGGTGCAGAGCACAGGGCCCAGAGCTGGGGTCCTGGTGACCCTGGTCTATGGATGGAACTGCAGGGGACCCCCAAAGAGCTGAGATGTCCGTGGCTCCACCAGCATGATGTGCGATGCTCTCCGGTAATGGCTAGGAGCTCAGGAGTGGGAGCCAGGGCTTTTTAGGCCACCTGGGATCTGTGATGTGCAGTTGGCAACAAATTAAAGTGGGGGGGCAGGGGGATCTCCTAGAATGTCAGCAAGAACACTTTCTCCCCAAAACAGGCTCTTGTTCCAGTGATAGAGGAAGAACTCTGGGCTGGCCAGGCCACAAACCAGGCTTTGCATGGGGCCACGATTGTCCTCACCTTTTTTTTTTTTTTTTTTGGCTGCCACGCAGCATGCGGGATCTTAGTTCCCCGACCAGGGATCGAACCTGCACCCCCTGCAGTGGAAGCACCGAGTCCTAACCGCTAGACCGCTAGGGAAGTCCCTGTTCTCACCTTTTAGATTCCGGGATGGACACGGCTCTATGCGCATGCCCTAGAGGTGAGTGCCATCTTTTATAACCATGCCAGAGTTCAAAACTGTGTTCATATGATCCTGCTCCTTTAGGCAAACGAATGCAAGCCAGAAATTGTACTGGGAATAATAGTTTCTCGTTCGCCATTGTGTCTTTCTGCAATAAATAATTTCCAGGCAGGGTGCTGGAGAATTTCAAAAGATAGACATATTATGTTCATGAAAGACAACTTTAAGAAAAATCTTTCTGCCATAAAAGTGAGGGTTCCCCCTCCTTCTTGGCATCCCAGCTTGCCATAGAAATGAGTGCTTTTCTGAATTTCTGCCAAGCTAGATGGTTCAGCATGCTATTAGATTAGTCTGTTTATACAGAAACAGCCAAAAATCGGAAACACACAGAAGCTATTAAAGATATTGTCCTGTGAGGGAAAGATTTGAATGGTTTTCTCACTGCAAGTGGGAAATAAGATATGAGTCGGTATTAATGTGATAAAGAAGTTAATGCCTTCTAAAGCAAACTGTTGGTTTCTTCATCTTGTTTCAGAGGTGACAATAAAAGGAACCTACAGACAATTATTTAGGGTTGGGTGAGCACGGAAGGCAACAAGGACTCTTCACAGCCCAATCAGGCCTGACAGTGAGAAATACATCCCTTTTAGAAAAAAGAAAAAAAAAAAAAAAAAAAAAAATGCTGGGGCATCCAAGGAGTTTTCAAAGGAAAGGTGATTTCAGGCCAAGAAAAAAACTTTAAAAATAAAAGGTATGGGCGGGGTTTTAAAATAAATATATAAATAAAACAAGGTTTCAGATATTCACAAGTGAAATTCCAATTTCACTTCTGCCCTTGGGTTGCTCTGTAAATGCATGGAAATCATATGACCTCTTAGGTCAATGTGATTCAAGACAGAGGACTTATATTGACTTCCACCTGAGAGATGCCATAGATTCTTCCTTTCCTCATCCATAAAGCACATGGTGTGGCCTATACCTTGAAGTCACCTTGTTTCCCCTCAGTGAGTCATGAGATAACTCATCCTAGCCACATCCTGGCAACCTGAGCTGCTCCTGACCATATTTTAGGATGGACAACACGTGACTGTAAGTGCAAGTGTGCCTAAATGCTCATACAAAGCCCGGTACTATATAATACGTAATTTTCCCCTTAGTGTATAGTTGAAAATCATGAAGAAATAGGGCTATCTTACAAAATACATATTTATTCTGGGGTCATCAACTACCTGGCTGTCTCCTGACGCCTGGTAAGGAACTCAGAACTTGCTGTGCAGCAGAATATCAAAGAAAGGTGAAGTCTCTACTATCCAGAATGTATTCCTTTTCCACTGCTGTGTAACAAATTACCACAAATTCAGCAGCTGAAAACAGCATACATTTTGTACCACACAGTTTCCAGCAGTGTGGGCACAGCTTGCTGACCTGGGTTCACAACTTCAGGGTCTCACCAGGCTGAAATGTGGGTATCAGTTGGGTTGTGGTCTCATCAGCGACTTCACTGCGGAAGTTTGACCACCTCAGCTTGTTGGCAGAATTCATTTCCTTGAGGTTGTAAGACTCACGTTCCCATTTTCTTGCTGGCTACTTCGGGCCACTCTCAGCTCCTGGAAGCCACCTGCAGTTCCCTACCACATGGTCCTCTCATAACATGGCAGCTTATTTCTTCAAATCCAACAATGGAGAGTCTCTCTGACTTGACTCTCTCTTTTAACAGCCTTCACCTAAGGCACGCCCACCCAGTATTCTCTCCCTCCTAAGTCAACTTAAAATAAACTCATTTGGGACCTTAATTATTTCTTCAAAGTCCCTTCACTTTGCCATGTAATGGAGCCTAATCAAGGAAGTGACATCCCATTATCATTTCCACTTTCCACTGGTTAGAAGCAAATCACAGGTTCTGAATCACACCAGGGCATGGACACCAGGAGATGGGGAATCAGTGGGTCCACCTTAGTTTATTTGTTTACTTATTTAATTTTTGGCTGCATTGGGTCTTTGTTGCTGTGCGCAGGCTTTCTCTAGTTGCGGCGAGCGGCGGCTACTCTTCGTTGTGGTGTGTGGGCTTCTCATTGCAGTGGCTTCTCTTGTTGCAGAGCATGGGTTCTAGGCACGCGGGCTCAGTAGTTGTGGCTCACGGGCTTAGTTGCTCCGCGGCATGTGCGATCTTCCCGGCTCGGGGCTCGAACCCGTGTCCCCTGCGTTGGCAGGCAGATTCTTAATCACTGCGCCACCAGGGAAGCCCTGGGCCCACCTTAGGACCCATCTGCCAAACAGAGGAAGAAATCAAGACTTCACTTCTAAAGAAAAGAAAAGAATTACTCCCATTTATAAGCCTGAGCTTAAAATCTTGGTGCAGGGCAAGGGGGTGGTGGAGAGAAAAAAGACAGAACACCAGATATCTTCCAAGTAATCATATTTTTCCAAGGTTTTCCTAGAACTAACCACTGCCCAGGTATTATGAAACAAAATACAGGTTCCCTTAAAATGTACAGTTAAATGTCAGCAGCTGATACCTGGGCAATGGAAACCCTCCTTCAACCAGTGCAACAATGAACTTGGACCTCCAGGAGCACAAAGCATCAAGAAAAGCCAAGGCAGGTTCAAGGGCAAGCCCACGTCACCTTGTCTGCGAGACCAGAACAACACAAGGTTCGGCGAGGACAAGGAAACATTGAATGCTACACGCCGGCCAATAAAAGCCAAGTCTGAGGCTACCAGGCATGAGAAAAATAGGAACGTGTGCGGTAAAAGGAGAAACGAAGCTGAAAGAAGAAAAGCACATCAATGCCAAGAGGGAAAGAGAAATCAGTCAAGGAGAGACACGGAGGGGGTGAGGATGAGGACATGAAAGGAGAAGAGGGAGACTTGGAAGCAAATTTCATACATGGAGGAACTGGGTGGTGGAGAGAAGGGCTGGGGCATGAGCCAATGTAGCTATCTGTTACTGGAAAGTTCAGTTAATCAGAATGCTACGCAGGTTTAAGCAAAATCCCACTGAGCTTGGCAGCCCTATTCTGGCCATTAACTTTAATCTTCTTTCAGAGCCCCAGCACTTTCACAGGTGTGAGTTAAAACCCTCTGGTTTCTGTGCTCAACCCAGCATCTTCAAAGATCAATTGTGGACCAAGGTGGGGAATGGGAGGAGAGATGGGAGGTAAAAGGCTGTATGGACCACACGCTTTATCTTCACCAGAAGGAGCCTGTGAACAACCTGTAAATGGGATTATTTTACTTTGAAACTGAGATGTAAAAAAAAATAAAATCTGGTGAGGTGCTTTAATATACAGAAACACAACCTGGGCCAAGAAATTGCTCAAGAAACAAAATCCCAACCAAATAAATCCAGTGCGTGGTGACCCAGACATGACAAATGAAAGAAGAAATAAACTGAGGAGGAAATCCAGATCCAAAAATATGTCTTTACAGTCGTGATGTTTATAAATTTGACACACTTGCAAGAAGAGCTCACTAAAGGTTATTTCTACGCAAATGTGCATTTTGCCAACCCAAGTGTGTGCAAGAAAAAAAAAAAAAAAACCCTAAATATACTTCTTGAAAATCAATTCTTGTGCAGTACAAGTGCATCAAGAAGCAGGGAGAACACAGATAAATATTAAAATGTTGGGCCAAATGTGAACTTGGAGGACAATGGTCCTGGGTACAGCTGACAGGGGACAAGAAACTGTCCCACCCTGCCCAACGTCTGGTGTGTGGTCTGGATAAGATGTTTGACCAAGGCACATGTGCCAACAATGCAGTTACTCTCTCCTTTCCAGGAACAAAGCTTGAGCCTTGAAAGTCCCAAGCTCCCTCGTCCCTTCTGGTTGATATAGAAAGTGCTATACAAGGCTGCATGCAGCAAACTTGTAAAACACAGAGCATCCTGACTGATTGGAGGTGCTACCTAGGGGTTCCAAAACCAGGCGATCAACACGTCCTTAGTGAAAAGCCCTGGGCCTCCCCCCTTTAGCACCTTAACTACCATCTCTCCTAAACACCGAATTAAAATTGCCTGTTGTTTCCCGGCTAGGCCAGTTCCTTTGATTTCATATTCCAGAAAGCTAAAAGTATAATATTCTTTATTATTTATCCTTTTCACCATTAGCTAGTAAGTGTACCATCTTGATCAGCTGTGTGTCTAACGCTGTCCTAGGTATCCACATTCGTTATTGACTAGAGGTGGTCTTCCCCCATCTAACAGAAAAGCAAAGTGAGGTGAGAGATGGATCTGCCTTTTCAGCGGCCTGTGGTTGAGGAGGAGAGCTGGGTCTAAAGGAATCCAGAAAAAGATAAGGTGTATGGCTTTTCTACTGTGACCTGGCCTCTCTTTGCTTTGATACGTGCAAACCGCATGCAGCTGAGGTTAGGAGCTTTGCAGCAGCAAGTGGCTAGAAGGGGACACGAGCGGCTGGGACTGCGGAAACATCCTGTCAACGTGGGGGCCGGTTACACACGTGTGTGCAAAGCGGCTGAGGTACACGTGGAGAGCGTATGCCTCTTTCTGCTTATGTTACACTTACACAAAAAGTTGAGCAAACGTTGCCCTGCAATGACGGTAGCCTAGATAAGGTCTCTGGGCCCACAGCAACTCGGAGGACTGTGGATTTCTCTAATCCCAGGCCTCTGACGTGGGGAAGATCCTCGCTGGGCACATCTCCGGCGCCAGCGAAAAGCCTGTCAGCTGAGCGCTCGGTCACAAAGTGACACGCGGCACAGGGAAGCAACTCCAGGCTTTCTTCCCTCCCTCTCTCTCTCTCTCTATCTTTGGTGGAGGGAGGCTCTCATGTGAGTCATTACACACAGGACAAGGCTAAGAACGCATTTAGAAGACAACTATGTCAGTACTTCTGGGGCGCACGTAAAGTGCTTCAAGGCAGAGCCTGTTGTCAGGACCCCAACCGTCCCTGGACTAAGGTGGAGCGGGGTCCTTCATCTGCCGTGCACTCCGTCCCCTTTGGCCCAAAGGCCCACATGCTTCCCTGAAGTCGAGACATGTGCACTGACAGGTACGGGGGCAGATCCCCCGGCTCAGCTTCAGGGGCGACGTGGAAGCAAGCCCAGCAGGACACACGGACATAAATAAGGTGGTTCTATGCTGGCCCCAAGGGCCTGCCACCTCCACCCCAGCCGGGGTACAGGGGATGCCTCAGGGCCCCAGGCTGGAAGGCAGCAATCTGGACTCAAAGAACAAAGTGTGTTGGAGATGATAAGCCTGATTTTACTACCAACAAAACAAGCACACACATAAGAAACCATCTCTTCTGCTGCATTCCTGCTGCCCACAGGGTCAAAACTGGAAAGGACCCTATGAAACCAAAGGGTGCTGAACACAGAAAGTTCTTGCAACAAACATTTGGTAGAAAAACTGTCAAGAGCCAACTCTTAGGTCATTTATCCGAGTGTGAATATCCACTCATTTTGATGCAGAGATAGTCATGTGTTTAATTACAAGGTGCTGCCCCCCAGGGAACAGAGCCAGATAGTAACTATTTATGCTTTGTGGGCCTGTGTTCTCTGACCACTCAGCTGTGCCACTGTAGCTAAAAGCACCCATGGACAACACTGAAACAAATGGGCGTAGCTGTGTGTCGATAAAACTTTATTTTCAAAAACAACCCTCAGACCGGATTCGGACCTGGGCTTTAAGTTTGCCACCCTGTGTAATATACACAAAATATGCAGCATATCATCTTCCTGAATTCTGAAAAATTCAGAAACACATCTAGCCCCAAGAGTTTCGAACAAGGGGTTGGGAGCCTGTAGTTCCAATTTTGGAAAATGCTCTCTGCTAAGAAGTTCTTTCCAAGGAGCTGGGACTTTCCTGCAATCACTGCTTGGTAGTCTTCCCAAGTATTTTTTAGTCACCTGCTGTAACACTCACACAGCGATGATACTGGTGATTTCAACTTCAATCTGGAATTCAGGGGTGCTGAACTGGTGGAGAACACCCGTATGGGTCAAATTCCCCAGAATGACTTGCCGTAGGTTTTGCAGGGAGAGAAGGGGGGTGAATGCCCCTCGTGAGGGGGCAGGGAACTGGGAGGACAGTAATTTCCCCAAGGGCAGGTTTACGAGCTGACCCCACAGACACCCAGCTGTTTTGGATGAGGAGTCCTCAGAACAGGGGGGCACGTGAGCAGCTCCAGGGTCCAGAGGACCAAGCGTGAAGGAGCTTGGAGCCATACGGAACACCCTGGGGCTTTGATGCACTGAGGTCTCCAGAAGGTTCTCCCTGCTCTAGCCCCTGAGGGTGTGGCCATGCTGGAAGCACTGGGAGAGGGCGCTGGGCACAGACTTGAGTCTGGTCAAGGGTGACGAGCACCAGTATCAGTGGTGCTGATGAGGTTCCCGTGAGCATCTCTGTGAACAGCAGGGAGAAGGAGGGCCTCCCGTGAGAGAAGCTGAGCACAGAGACCATGAGTTCATCAAGAACAGTGTCTAAGAGCTTCTAAGCGACCTCTTGGGGGACCCGAAAGTACTCAGTGGGGCTGTGAGAAGGACAGACGTCATACGTTCACATGTGGCAGCGAAAGGGAGGCTCAGCAGCGACCCACAGCTTCTGAAAGAAATGAGACACGTACTAACATGTGCTAATTCACGAGTGCTCACGCTACCCCAGGGACTGTGCTGAGTGCCTCAGAGAGGGTGGTTCTACACTTCGCTACAACCCTGCAAGACAGACGCCACAGTCTTCATTTCACCAGTGAGAAAATGACATCAAGACCCATGCCCAGGGGGCTTCCCTGGTGGCGCAGTGGTTAAGAATCCGCCTGCCAATGCAGGGGACATGGGTTCGAGCCCTGGTCCGGGAAGATCCCACATGCCGCAGAGCAACTAAGCCTGTGCGCCACAACGACGGAGCCTGCGCTCTAGAGCCCGTGAGCCACAACTACTGAGCCCGCGTGCCACAACTACTGGATCCCGAGCACCTAGAGCCCGTGCTTTGCAACAAGAGAAGCCAACACAATGAGAAGCCCGCGCACCACAACAAAGAGTAGCCCCCGCTCGCCGCAACTAGAGAAAGCCCACGCGCAGCAACGAAGACCCAACGCAGCCAAAAGTAAATAAATAAAATAAATAAATTTATAAAAAACTTTAAAAAGACCAATGCCCAGGGCTGCCTGTTCTGTTAGTGCAGAATGAAGGCTGGACCCCAGCTGTCTTTGAAGCCGACACCACACCGCCTACTATAACAGAGAGATGAACCCTCCCCGTCAAATAACAATGCATCAAATGTTTGGGCACAAAGAACTTGCCTAACTTCAAACTTTTATTTTCTTCAGAAAAAAGCACCCAAGTAACTTCACCATCCTTCACATACCTTCAGGGGTCCGTTCCATTGCTTTTCACCAGTGTCTATTTATACATCTTCCCTGAGATCACTCTTGGGACAGTACTCCTGAAAAAACACCTCAGCACCATGCTGTAAGCAAGGTCTGGTCCATAAACAGTGGTTGACCCATGCTTCCTAACCACCATCTATGTCTCCAAGACTGTAAAGAATTATAAGGCAGACATGCCGGTGCTTTCCAGGATCCAATTCCCTTCAAAAGTCTAAGTCTGCAGTAATAGTATGTTGAATCTTCTCAACCCCATCTGTGTTTCCTGTATTACTGCTCTGAGTTATTTGCTGCCCTCCCTGTACAAGCCC